>NC_135171.1:16230423-16830423 GCF_041146795.1 Maylandia zebra
AGTTTAATGCAGATATGTAACAGTTGCTTGATTGCATGGACCACGGAGAGTTGAGTTGCGCAGTTTAAATGTATGTGGAGAGTTGAATACACAGTGCTTGACTAACGAGTGTTTAAAAAAAAAAAAGTATTTTTCTAGATTTGGAAACTATTGAGGTGCCATTTAAAATAACTATGAAAACTCCCCATACATAAATATGTATATGGAGCGCATATGTACAATGAGACACACACTGAACCATTTCTCCTTTACTTGTTTAAAATACTCGTCCAGTCTCAGCACACGCCAACAGCAGCTCTTGATGAGACCGTCTTCAGGTGCATTTTCTAAGTTGGTCCTCCTGACATGAGTTCTTGTTTTTTCTACAGTTTTTCTATGGAAATGAACCCAGGTGTTTTCACAGTTTAAACATAGGTTACTCACATTTCTGCTCACATTTCTAGCGTGATTATTTCCCAATAAAAGTGAAATTAAACATTTCATTTGATTTCACTTATATATTATATTCTAATTATATACATTAGAATATAATCATATTGGATCTGTTTTTGGAACTGGTGCAACCTCGGTGTGTATGTGTTCTTTACGTAAACAACTTTCAGATGAAATCGAATGACTACAAAAATAAACATGGGTCAGTGAGGACGGTATAAATAGTTTGGCTGACATTGTGAGAATTTTTATATATTTTTTTAATTTATGAGGAAAAAAATGCCAAAACAAAGCTGATTTCACAATAAATGAAAGCAAATTTTATTCAAAATAAACAATGTCTCATTTACACATTTTGCTGTTGCTACTAACGTACATTTATCACTGTTTTAAATCGCATTAATAAGGCCGGGGTAAAGATTTAAGATGTTTGTCCTTTTTATTTCAATGCATGCTGACTATATGTGGAGTTTGATCAGCACCAGCTGCCAGTTGCTGTTACAATCAGAATCTAAATTTGTATACGTGTGAAACGCTCGAGTCTGTGACACAACTGTGTTTTGTCACAGTTTTGATGGAAATTTATATATTTTTGAGCTGCAGAGGCTCGGCCTGATATGCAAAGAGCTGGCTCTGTTGACATGTAGCCTGACAGTAGTTTACCCTGGTCTCATTCCTTCACACACACGCACGTATACCAGCTTGGATTCCAGTGTGTCAGTATTTTCTTCAGTATTTTTTTTTTTATATGAATTGTTATCCTGCTGTCGGAGTGATATTGCTGCAAAGCTCACAGATGGAAGTTTGATGTGAGCGTTAGCTGGACAGAAGTCACAACATGAAACCAAGCCAGGGCCAAGCCTTTAGCAAAATTCACTTAATGACTTTTAGCAGCTTTTTTGTTTTGAATTGTATCTTTTTTTTGCCACATAAAGATTGTGGGGTTTTTTTCTTTTTGACATTAATCTCTATAAATTTAAAACTATTAATACACGGTATCCATATCCAGATTGTTTTTACTTTGAGAAAATATCTCTTGTGCCAAATGTGTCAATGCAATAAGGTCTTATACACTGTGGAGTTCTCAGCCTTTTCCTGTGATTCAACTCCTTTTGGGCTGAACTCTGGGAGGGCTTCATCTGCTGTGGTGCATCTTAACCCCAAACTATACACTGTAACAGACAAACCGAGGTGAAGCCTCCTGTACCGAGTCATTCAGCAGACACTGTGGTGTTCACCTGTAGCAGATTGAGAGTACTGGATGTAGCAGGGGCAATGTCGACGTTCCATTACGGGGTTGAGTCTTCAGTTAAAATGAGAATGCCTCATAAAAAGAAAATGAATTCTGCTCGTGTATATTTGTCTTCTTACAGGTATTGCCTTATAGTTTTTGCTTCTTTCAATGAATTCATGAGAGAAATTTAAGCTTTTTACTGTTAATGCGGTTAAATCGACTTTGCTTTATAAATGGAGACCTTCATGTGATCTTTTCTCTTTGTGGGTGGGGCGTAAGCCTATGTGGGTCCTGATTCTTCTGCAAATAAAATATTAAATATTTATTTCTGGCCTTGTTTTTTCATTTTTACATTGTGTGCACAGTACTGTGCAAAAGTATTGAGTCACTCTCAATTTTATATTTTGCTCTCAAGGAGTCAGACTGGTGTTTTTCTTTGTTTGTTTTTTTTAAAGTCTTGTCTAAAGTAGTAGTTCTCCAAGATTTCTGAAGGTCTTTCAGTTTGACTTTGGCCATTGGCTTTTTCCTTCCACTCATTCTCAGTCTACTCCTTGCCTTTGACCATTTTCAGAGGAATTATTTCTTTTTTCTATTGTTTGCTAAGCCACTTAACACCGAGCTATGAATCATTCATGCTCCTGGCTCAATAGATAAACTAATGTATCTTTAGGAACTGTCTTGTTGGTCTCATCAGAAATTGTATCAGTGGAAGGGTGACTGTCAAGAAGCCATTCTTAAAGAAGGTAAATCAGTATTGATCTGATGGAGTGATAAATCCAAATTTTACATTTTTGGTTCAAATAATCAGTATGAACAGAGGTAAGGAAAGAAGTACAACAGTGAGTGTCTATAGCAGGGGTGTCAAACTCAAATACACAGTGGGCCAAAATTCAAAACTGGAACAAAGTCGCGGGCTAACATTAATATTTATTTAAAAAAATACTTCCTCCAGATATAAGAATGAATCTTTGCTTATGGACTCAAACAAGTTTTGCTGAAAAACTGAATATGGAACAAGCAAAGCTTAATACTAAACAATATATATATTAGCAGTGTAATACCAGTAGGCCAGCTCTAATAGTAATTTGGTATGGCTCCATGGGCCAAATGTAATTAAGCTGCGGGCCAAATTTGGCCCATGGGCCAGAGTTTGACACCTATGGTCTACAGCCTTCTGTAAAACATGGTGGAGGCTCTATCATGATTTGGGGCTGCATTTGGTGTTGGGACTCTTTTCAAAGCTGATGAATTATGAATGCAGAAAAGTACAGCTAGGTTTTGATCCATGCAGTACCATCTGGAAAGTGTCTGATTAGCAACAACTTTAATTTTCAGTATAACAGTGATCCAAAACAGTGTTAATGCAATAAAAGCATGCTTGGATAGTGTCCCATTATGTTGTTTTTTTTAAAAAAACTTAAAAGTACAAACCCTTGTAAACTGAATTTTCATGTTTCAATGAATTGTCATTTTCCTTGTAACTTTTAAAAAAGATGAGGGTGGGTTTAAAATTTTGCATAGTGATGTACATTGTTCAGAAACTCAGGACTGTATTAAAGTTGGACTGTAAATAGAGTGATGCAGAAGAAATTGTAGTCAACATTGTACAAGCACACACTGTGTACGTCTAACAATTTTTATTTCACATTATCAAAGGGATCATTAGAGTTGGTAGGAAACATTTATGCTGGTTCTACCCTTTCAGCTTACAACCTTAAAACAGGTGTATGTCTGCTGAAATAATAATTAAAAGAGAAAAATCTTTAAAAACATTTTAATTTATTCAAACCTTTATAAGAGGTTGATTCCCTGAATAAGTTAAATAATCCAAAATATGGCAAGGCATTTTGGATTCCTGAGGTGAAATAAAACTACCTCAAAAAGTTCAGTAAACATCGATTATGAGCAAGTCTCCGTGTTCCCACTCAAATAAAAAGTTACCAGATCACCAGGTTAATAAACGTGACAAACACAAGGACATGACAGTGCATCTCTCCGGTAAGGAAAGATTCTGATCTGAAGTCTGAACTCGGTGAGAGCTTGAAGCTTGCCAGTGAGCACAGACAGCTGTGGAGTGCTGTCCAGAATCTCCAAGTATCTAAGATGTTGCAGGTGACGAAGCTGCAAGAAATCTTGCTCCGGCACACGTTCATGGCGGATTTTAAGACTTTTGAGCTTTGGAAACAGCCGTGGGATTTCAGCGGTGCGAGTTCCCAGATGTGAGGGCCAGGTGTCTATATGGAGGTGGAGGAGATTTGGCAGCTGCACCGCTATGGCAGCCATGTCCTTTGAAGTGATTCCTGCAACACACAGTGTGAGACTGGTCACGGTGGCTGGAATGGAGGTGATGTACTTATTAACCGGGGGGCCCTTAACGATGATCAGGGTTGAGAGCTGAGGTAGGTCATGCAACCATGTTTTGAGGCGACAAGGAGACAGTGACCACATTTCTGGAATGTCGTGATGTGAGTGCTTGAAGAAGACAGACAGATGTTTCAGGCCAGGCAGGAACTGCAACCCGTGCGCCGGCAATGAAGGATCCATGCAGTCGATGAGCTCCAAACTGGCCAAAGCCAGTGCACCAGCGTCCCCTGAGGGACCTGGACTTGGCTTAGGATCACTGTGACGATAGGTACACAATATATGCACACCTGACAAGGAGAGATGCTTCAGTTTAGGCAGGCACGCGAGTGTGGAGTGCAACATCCACATAGTTTCTCCAACGATGCCCACCTGATGACAGATAAGAGAGTCGAGGTTTTTAAACTGGGACAGCACAGAAATGAATTTACTCACTGATGTGGTAGGGAACATAACGCCACACATGCTTAAGTAAGTCAGCTTCTCGGGAAGAAACAATGGGAATCTGGAAATGTCTAACAAAAGATCAGAGCAACTGCTTCTTAAAACCAGACGTCTCATATTTGGGAAGTCCTTCAAGCAGCTGAAACACTCCTGGGAGCTTTGGTCCATTACCACCGTGGTGAGGATAGGAAGGAACAGAGCGAGCTGTTTCCAGTGTTTCACTTTGGTGCTCTTCATCACTGCGCTGGAAACTTTTCTATGACGAAGAGTGTCCCAGAACTTCCTGTTGTATGAGCCGTTTTTAAAATCCAAAACCACTGTCCAGTTTTTCCACAGAGATCGGTGATCGACAATTGTCTTAAAATACTTGCAGGTTGCCCGGACGTTTAACTTTTCTGTCGCTGACAGATACCCAAAGACGTTATTCCAGACCTCAGGAGGCAGCTTCGAAGGGTTCTGTGCCATCACTTTGCTCTGCGGGCAGATGTCTAAGCGGGCTCGATAACACCGTCACACTAATGCAGTCCCAGAACTCCTTCAAGTAGAGTGCCACAAACCACGCTTTCTGCACGAAAACTGCCACGGAAGTACTAATAGTGACTTTAAAGTGATTGACACAGAATTCACCCAATAGTTATGAAGGTAACGCCCATAGCTGAGTTGTGATTGGTTATCTTTTTTAATACATATCCCTCCCGCGCCTGTCCTCTTCCTCTTTCTTTCACGCGACCCTACTGCGAGGTACGGTTTTTTTTCCCCTCGCTTGTTAATAAACCGAAATGCTCGGTCTTTATAGGATTAGGCCAAATATTAGTTTTGTATTCGTGCGATAAACATTTAAACCACTTAATGGGATATATTTTGTATATTTTAAACATTCAATAGGTGTCATTTAGCCAAGCGAGGCCTGTTAATAGAGCGCTAGGGTAGCTAAGGGTAGCCGGCTAACCTTAACTATCGGCCACATGTCCGGAGTGTAAAGTATTGACCAATTTCCAAAGTACCGTTAATATCCTTGTTTTTCGTCCTTTATTTACAGATCCATCCTTGTCTTTAAACCAGCTGTGTAGCGATCCTTGGAAGCACTGCAGAGATGCCCAGGGAAGACAGGGCCACGTGGAAGTCCAACTATTTTTTGAAAATCATCGTGAGTACCTTTTAACATAAATGCACTAGGTCTTTGTTTCTATAGCATGGACACCATAATGAAATTTATGTGACGCACAGTGGTGTATTTACAGCAACTTTTGGATGACTATCCAAAATGCTTCATCGTGGGAGCAGACAATGTGGGCTCCAAGCAGATGCAGACCATCCGTCTGTCCCTGCGTGGGAAGGCTGTGGTGCTGATGGGTAAAAACACCATGATGCGCAAAGCCATCCGTGGCCATCTGGAGAACAATCCTGCACTGGAGAAGTGAGTTTACTGGCAACCTTTGTTTTATGATGCATTGAATTATCAGTTTCTGTGTAGCAGGTTAGTTACGGTGCAGCTTGTGTCGTGCTGTATTGTCGTTCCCCCTGCTAAAATTAACCTGTTTCCAGCTATCCCTGTCTGTCTACACCCCTCGGACAGCCAGGGACGCAAGGTCTCAGACATCTGATAACTGCTCATGTTGGTAGAAATGATAATCTGCTTGTGTAATTTAAGTTTATGCTGGGATTTCACAGGCTCCTGCCCCACATTAAGGGTAATGTGGGCTTTGTCTTCACGAAGGAAGATCTGACTGAGATCAGAGACTTGCTGCTGGCCAACAAGGTGAGAGCCCTTTAATAAAAAAGCTTATAGATAATTTAGATCATGTCAAAGTGCAGGATAAGTTACAATGCAGCTTTTGCAGTACTGCATTGTCGTTCCCCCTGCAAACAGTAAATTGTTTCCTCGCTATACCTGTCTGCCTGCATCTTTTGGCTGCCAGGAACGTAAGGTTTCAGACACCATAACCTGAGTAGTTAAGATCTTAAAGATTTGGTTCTAACAGAGTGGTCTATTAAGGGTTACCCTCTCTTGTATCCCAGGTACCTGCAGCTGCCCGTGCTGGAGCCATCGCCCCTTGTGATGTGACAGTGCCGGCCCAGAATACTGGTCTTGGTCCTGAGAAGACCTCTTTCTTCCAGGCTCTGGGTATCACCACCAAAATCTCCAGGGGAACCATTGAAATCTTGGTGAGTTCGATAATTATACTGTTTTACACACAGGTATTACTCACAATGCTAATGTGTACTTTAAAAAGGGTAAGATTTGAAAATCTCTGCTTCCGCTAATCACTCTGTATGTCTTTGTCCGCCAGAGCGATGTCGGTCTGATCAAGACTGGAGACAAGGTTGGTGCCAGCGAGGCCACACTGCTAAACATGCTGAACATCTCTCCGTTCTCCTATGGACTCATCATCCAGCAGGTTTATGACAATGGCAGTGTTTACAGCCCAGAGGTGCTCGACATCACAGAGGCTTCTCTACATACCAGGTTCCTGGAGGTGAGAATTGGCTGAAATAATTTGGCATGAGTTGTATCTGAATTTTCAGTTTCTCAAAAGTTATTTTGGCCTCTTAGGGTGTGAGGAATATTGCTAGTGTGTGTCTGGAGATTGGCTACCCCACTTTGGCTTCTGTCCCCCACTCCGTCATCAATGGCTACAAGAGAGTCCTGGCTGTTGCTGTGGAGACGGACTACTCCTTCCCCCTGGCAGACAAAGTATGGTTTTTACATTTTTCATACAGCTCTTGCCATTCTCAGTGTTAACACACGATACTTGACTTGGACTTGAAAGTGAAGTTTTGCATTAACAGAGAACTAATGACATCCTTCACCCTCACAGGTCAAAGCCTTCCTGGCTGACCCATCTGCATTTGCTGTCGCAGCACCTGCAGCAGCTGCTGAGACTGCCGCAGCTCCAGCTGCTGCTGCTAAGGAGGAGGCCAAGGAAGAGTCTGAGGAATCAGATGGCGAGATGGGCTTCGGTTTGTTCGACGAATAAAATACAGCGAACAGAACCACATCTAATAAGAACATGATTCAATAAATAATGCAAGATCCATGTGCTGGTGTTGTCTCTTTATTAGTACAACTAAAAGGAGATTGTAGTAGTCTTTGTGGTTGAAAATGACACTTTGTAGTTGAAATGGAAAGATATAACAAGGGGAGTGAGTCCTTTCATAAGAACATTTCAAAAGCAAATGGACTGTAGACGTGTAGTCATCGTGACAAGTTGAACTGTAAAAGCTCATACATCCAGAATTGGCGCACTGCAGAAATTGAGCACTAATTCCTAACGGGTCATACAACCGGTTCCAAATGTCTGGAGGCCTCCGGCAACGTCGACTTTCTGCCGGAAGCTCATCTGACAACATTTCCTGTTTGGGCGTGTCGTATTTCGGAATAAAATGTTTGAGATGTGTCGTTTCATGTTTACATTAGAATTGTTACATTGAGAAAATAGCAACTCCAACGCATTTATTAGTTTGAAACCCATAATACTAAGTGTAAATGTTGTGCGTTCACTTGCATTTCGAGGTTAAAACTAAATTACTGCCTTGTACATCCGTTTGACAGCATGTCATCTGCAATGTCTTTGGAATGATTTACTCTTGCCAGTTCAGAAATTCTTGAAATGAAATCTACACCACCCTCTACAATTTAATAAAAAAAAAAAAAAATCCGGACTCCAGGGGGTAATGCAATTGTCAAAGAAATAAACTTAAAAATTACTGTCGTCACAACATTTTTCCAGTAAATACTCATCTCATTTTATTTTGAAAGCTTTGGGCCGGAAGTTGCATTGCTTTGGCGTGGCTGGAAAGAAATAGACGCGAATTCAGCTAGTGGGGCGAACCTCTGCTATGGCTGAGGTAAGTGTTTTTGACTTATTTGATCTGAAAATACTGCGTTAGATTAATCTTTAATCGGATTTACACGTTTGGTGAGGTTTGTTGCTTTGGGTAATGATTAAAGCTTAGATTGCCATATTTTCTAGCGACGGTATTGGTCGTCAGCGCAAGCTAATATTTTTTAAGCTAACATTAGCCCATAACCGAAGCGGGTATTGGTTTGAAGTGTAGTTTTTGACAATTTCCAACATTATAAATAGTTATTTTCATCATAGGGTCATAAAAAAGCCAGCTGTTACGATGACTGTTTGCTTTTAGGTTATGTAATGTAGAGTGTGTCTGGTTAACGTTGGATATTAGTACTGTTCCGATAAACAGAGTTTAGGTGTTGTTAGCTTACAACAGATGCTTGCTTTTCCAACCATTCTGCTCATTAAATTAATATGCATAAGAGTAAATTCTTTGTGTAGACCCACAGCTTACAGGACCTCCAGCAACCAGCTGTGTCCTCCAAGGTGTTCATCCAAAGAGACTACAGCTCAGGCACCATATGCAAGTTCCAGACCAAGTTCCCCTCAGAGCTTGAGTCAAGGGTATGTACAGAGTTAACCTCCATGCCATGGTTGTTTCCTCACTGCTTTAAGTTTATGTTTTTAAAACTGCTCCTGTGGTTTCAGATCGATAAGCAGCAGTTTGAGGAGACCATTCAGACGCTAAACAACCTGTATGCAGAAGCAGAAAAACTCGGGGGGAAGTCCTACCTGGAGGGCTGTCTGGCTTGCCTAACGGCCTACACCATCTTCCTCTGCATGGAAACACATTATGAAAAGGTAAAACAAAAAAAGGGTTCACATCAGAGTCTTATGTTATGGGTCACTGTACCTCAAATCATTGTGGAACTTCTGCTGAACCATAGCATATTTGGCTCAAAATTGTATGTTTCAAGGCATGACAATGTATATACATGTATATAGTGATTTCTGTGAGATTTTACCTTCATATATCAAATAGAACTATTTGAAAAACGTTCTGTCCACATTTCAATTTTTGAGGCATGAATATCTCAGAATATTATCTATTAAAATAATGAACCCAAGTTTTCATTCCCCCCTCCCCCCTCCAAAGGCCAACTGTCTTGGAGTAGTTTTATAATATAGGTTGTGTTTAAAATGTACTAAGAGGTTTAACAACTTCACAAGTACAGATGTAATTTTTCTTGTGCATGAAAATAAATTTAGCAACACAAATAAGAGGGCATTAATAGCTTGTCTCACGCGACTGGTTGTTGTGTCTACACGCACTGGGTAGTCCGATTAAAGACCCTGACCTTAAATGCCTCTAACCCAAACCTAACCCTGATAACTGCCTCTTAGTGTATTTTAAACTTAACCTGAATTAAATGACTTCTCTAGGGCAACGTGCACACTTACAGAGTGACTGTTAAAAAAAAAAAAAAGATGGAATGACTCTTACATCGCCCTCTTTCTGTGCTCAGGTGTTAAAGAAGATTGCCAGATACATTAAGGACCAGAATGAGAAGATCTATGCTCCCAGAGGCTTGCTGCTGACTGACCCCATAGAGAGAGGCCTCCGAGTTGTATCCTTAATTCAGCTGCATGCTTACTAGAGCTAAGTTCTGTTATAACAACCGTCATCATGCCCCACAAACCACCAACCCTTGGTCTATTTATACCTATATACTCAAACAGCGTATTTCTGTCACTTTGTGAGCACCTCAGTTACACATTAAGTCAAATATAAATGTTTATTGACTTTATTGATTTCATTTTATATCTCTACAGTAGTTAAGTATGCTTTTGTTCTATAGACAAAGGTGGATTATCTTCAGTTACTCTACCCTTTTTTAAGAATCACGTGAGAATTGTAAGCTGGAGTCATGTGGCAGTGAATCTGGTTAAATTGTGTTGTATATTGAATGAATTGAGAAATGTTGGAAAAATAAATATAAGTAAAAGTAAAATCAGTGTCTACAACCTGTAGATTTTAATAAAAGTACTGATATTTGTGGCAGTTGTTTCAGAAACATTGCAAAAAGAAATCGGAGTATATTTTATGCATTTTTTTCCCCCCTCCTAAACACAGATTATTTTTGTTGATCACATAGCACTTTGTATTGGCCTTAACTTGTTCTCTTCAAGGTTGAAATTACCATCTTTGAAGACAGAAGTATTGGCTCTGGAAGATAAAAGAATCCATTCAGGTGCAGCTTTGATAAAGATTTGACTTCGCTCCACTGTGTTGTTCATTTCTATTGTTAAGGAAATCTTTATAATTCAACTGCATAATATAAAATAAGCCAAGACAACACTAGAAATGTGATTTACTTTCAGTTGTAACAGGGTTCTCTCTCTCCCTCTCTCTCTATTGCTCTACTCTGTAGGTTGAAGACTCCTTATCTTTCTGACAGCACATAATCAGAGTCCCGCTTCACCTAAATGTTGTATAGAATTTTGATCTGATCCTCTTTTTTCCCCCCTGTTATTTATAAGTGCTCTACTTTCTGCCTAACCTTATATGTTTATAAATGTCTTCATGTCTTTTTATACTCATCATGACCTTAGTTGATAAAGACCAGTCTCTATGAATTGTGCCATTGTGTTAAATGCCATTTTTGATTATGGTAGTTTTGTGTGATTTGACTTGTGTGTTTTATAAAAGACAAAGTAAAAAAAAAAAAACCCTCAAAAAACATTACTGCTGTAGAAACAGGTTGGGATGGAGTTGTTGGTATGGTTTGGGGTAGTTCTCCACACAATGTGTTTAGCCACATTACGGTTGTTGGCATTGATGATGCAGATGTTCTATCCGTGTATGAATGTCACCTTTTTTCTTGTGCTGGAGCAGATCATGTCTTTTTCACACTTGCATATTGGGATTTGTGAGCTGAAGTTGGGTGACTTCCAAGATGGAGCATGTTTACCTTTTTAATAAGATCACTTCAATAGTAACATGTCCTTCTCCTTCACTAAAATCTTCCTGAATCGTGCTCATCAGCCCTACATGTTTGTCAAACTTCCTGCAATGTTGCAAACAACATCCCCTTGTTCACAATCACCAAACAGTCCGTGATTGCTGTATATGGTGTTCGGACAACTGGTCTACTTTTCTTACAATTATTATGGTTTATCTAAATAAATAATAATTTCCTGAAAACTGTTGGGCTGCTGTTGATTAATTTCAGAGTACGCATTTATTACACATTTAGTTTTTTCTTTTAAAAGAGAATGAGATGTGATATTTTGTGTTTGACACATTTCACTCACGATAAATATGAAAACTTTTATTTTGAAGTAGTCAGAGCGGAAGTCCCACTGCGTTGGTCTGACCCAAGTCGACGTTTGTTTCCGGAAGCCAAAGGATACTAGCTACCCTGCGACTTTTATTTGTAGGCGCTTTCCCTTGTTCGAGCTCTCCATCGTGCTGAAACTACAACAAATCAATACTGTACGCTTCAGCCTCAGCTGTAAGAGTATTCGATTTAATATTCACAGTTATTAACCATAGCTAGAAAGGCGGTTAACATTAGCACCACTCATGAATTAATGTTAAGCAAAGAAAGCTAGCTTTGGTTTAACTTTTAATTGCACATGTAAACACCGAAGATGCAGCTAGTTTTACGTGTTTGTTTGGCATTAGCAAACGCTTAATATTGCCTTGTTCAAGTTATGTTGCTGGCTAGCAGTGGTGATCACTGTCACTTTTCATTTTGATTTTTAATTAGGACGAGCGAGGAAGTTCACTTCACCCTGTTGTCAGCAGGACCCGACTTTCTTTCTCCGTCCACCCTGGCGTTCCCCTGTTTCGATGGAGTGTATCTTCCAAAACAAGAAAACAACTTCTTGCATCATGTCCTGGATGAGCTGGAAACATACCAACAGAAAAACAGCCACAACAGGTAAAGTTAAGAAAGATGGAGCAACCCGAGCAGTTTCATCACATGAAGTGATCACTTCCTTCTCGGTTATAGTGATTTATTAGTGAACGTGTTTAGTAAACATACACAGGTTAACACTGTGTAAACAAATGGCACATGTGTTGAAACTCCGGTTTCCTACATTCTAAAGAAAACGAATAGGATAGAAACAGACAGTCATGCCTGATTATCACTGTGCCTTTTGTTTCATTAAGGAGATAATAAACACAGGCACGGGAAATCAAAATAGATCAGAAATTTAAAAAAAAAACAATGTAGAATACTGGGTATCATATTCAGATTTTCTACCACGGAAGCCAGTTGTCTCGATTTGCTTGAACCTCAATTTTTTAATACATTTTTAAATTCTCTTTCTTTACTGAGCTACATTACTGTAACCATTTTCACTCATGCACTTGAGCCTAGACACAAACACAAAGTGAGTTCAGAATCACTTACCCTAGCACTGGCAGTCAGGATGTGATCACACGAAGATGGTTAGCAGCCTGCTGAGTTAACGCAGAGTTTACCCTGTGTGTGCACATTTACTGATAACTGTACTGGCCACAAAAGGGCTGATTTTCCAAATCAAGATTAAACTATTAAACATGTAGCGCTTTGGTCAGTGAGACTGGGAAAAAGTTACTGTATTAATAAGTTTGGCCTATTTGAGGCCAAGAAAATAAGTGAGCAAAAATGCTGAATCTAAGTTAACAGACCTCAGAACAGAACTCTGTCATTAAAACATGGAAGAATCTGATGCATTAAAATCAAGTAGTTTAATAATTCAAGCTTAAAATTCAGTTTTTATTTTTTCAGCTGCAGCCTCAGTGTTGTCTGCCAATCTGAGAATAAATGATAAATATAAAAACAAAATTAAAACGTAGCTTAGTCTATTTGGTTATTTGAAATAAGGTCAAGTACTAATAGGTGCTCTGCTTTACAATCAGATATTGACGCTTATACAGAAATATAATTGTAGTTATAAAACAATAATTAATTATATCAATAAAAGTCAAGGAATAAAGTTACATATGGGAATCTGTATTCAGTACCGTTGTTCATCGGGGAAACCCAAAGTCATTAGAAAAACTTGAGACCCTCTTAGTGTCTGTGCACAGAAATCCGAGGGATCTTCCTGGAATGGTGACACTATTTTCTGGAGAACTGATTCTTTCCAAAAGATGTCAGCGTCTGCATGTCCAAACTGTCAAGTAGTGTTTCAATTTAGGGTCATGGGGTGAACTGGAGCTTTATCCACCTTCCACTGGGCGAGGTGCACTGTTGATGTATTGCCAGTCTAATACATTGGTCGTGCATAGAGACAGACAACTATTCAAACTTAAGGCCAATTTAGAACCATTCATTAACATAGCATGTATACCGTTAGGCTCTGGGTGAAAGCTTAAATACACCTATACAAACACAGAGAGAACATGCAGTGGGCATTTTTCCTGTCCTGTCGCCATGCTAGCCCCCCAATCCTGGTGTTTCCAAACAATCTGAGTCCATAGAATTTCCAAAACTCAATTTTAGTGCTCCTGAAATGCCAGAATAGTATGGGAGCTCAGCATAAAATCAGTTTTAGCCATTATTATGGGGTTGAACTTTGGTTCATAGAGGCAATATTAAAAAAAAGGCACTGCAGCTATGAGAAAAATGTCTAGTCATCATGAAAGCATTATTCTAAGTCCCCAAACTATAATGAGCCTGTTAATGGGTCTAATAAAAACTGTTTAACCAAATATTGAATTGCAAAGTTCTTTCAGATTTTTATGTTAACAGTTTACTTTGGAGTTTTCTGTGATTGTGTTTGAAATTTATGTTTTGTGTGTTTGTTTATAATACATCTTTAATGTGTACTGTGATCTTTAAGCCTAATCGCTCCAAGAACTATGTGAATAAAAATGCTGCTGTGTTTACTTGATCAAATAATGTCTGCTGCCTTGTGTGTCCCTGTCCAGTGTGCTGCTGTTTCCTCCCTTACCCAGCAGACTGCGATACCTGATTCACAAAATCATAGAAGACCTGCCAGAGCTCACCACCTTCTCAGTAGGGGAGAGCTGGTGCCGTAGGGTGGTGGTCTGCCCTTGTGAGCTCAGGTTTGTTGGCCAAACTTTGGTCTGTATGTCTTATGCATTTTTGAAAAAGACGTTTATTAACTTTAAGAAAAAATGTTTCTGTAGGAGTGAGGTAGAGGAAGACAGCGACTTGGAAAGCAACAGCAGCTTGTGTGAAGAGCCCCTAAGTATTAGGGAAGAGAGGGAACGCAATATCAAGCCTAAACCTTCAATCCCACCACGAAGCCGAGCACCTAAGAGGCCCGACAAGCCCCTCTACATGCCACGAGCCGCTCGAGAGAGGCTGTCGTTACGAAACTCACAAGGCTCCACAGCTGGCTCTGAGTCATTGAGTTCAGCTTGTGTTGATAGAAGCTCTGTCAACAGTTTGTCTGACTCTTGTACTTGTCCTGAATCTATAGAAAACACAAAGCACTCACTATCTAAACAGGAATCATTCCCCAGTGTAGCAGACAGAGTCCCTAAACTGTCTGCAGACAGTTCAGCAATGTGTCCTCATGAAGAAGAAAAGTTGGTGCTCAGGCTGGATGAAGATGAAGCTTCAGTCTTGGAACAGACTCAGTCCCAGTTTGCTGAACTGACTGTGGAGGAGGATGAGAAGGAGAAGGACGAGACTGCAAGTGTGTCACGCAGTCTCCAGACAGAAGACGCAAGCACAGACAAAGATGGTGTAACTGCAGAGGTCAGTTCTCACAGACTTAATTTCATGGTGTGGATGTATGCATACAGTCTTTTAGTGTTGCTGTACTTGCTGCCTTTTGGATTAATCTGTGCATTTCAGAAACTTAAATATAATGGTAACATTACATATATGTGTTTCTTATTTTAGATCAAGGCACATCTAAAAGAAGGAGTCTCTGTTGCCATTGAGCACATCCACAATGACTACTCTATGTATGAGAATGTTTCCATCGACTCAGACGACTTTCGCCACGTGATTGAGATCTATGACTTCCCGGTTATGTTCAAGACCGACGACCTTCTTGATGCTTTCTCAGAGTACAGGTGAGAGATGACACACCTGTTCACTGCTCTGTCCCTTTGTTTCCAGTCATATTTTATTTTACAATGTGGCCCACGTACGAGTGAAAGTTCTCTTTGTGATAGTGTAAAGGAGTTTAATGACACATTTAATCCCTCAGATATTTTAATATTAAAAAAAAGAAAGAAATATAATTTCAACAACACATCTCAGTTTTTCTGCATGATAAAGAAATGCTGCTTTGGGCAAAAAGTGTAAGAAATAAATACGTATGAATGTTACAGAAAAAGTTCTGTTAGGTGTGCAGACGGCCTTTTAATTCAAATGAAATGAAATGAAAATGATCATTTTTGTTACAGAATGTCCTCTTTTTAAAAAAAACAAAAAAACAAAGCAAAAACCCTTTGAACCTGCTACAAAACCCATAAATTTCCACAGTTGATAGTGAAAAAAACTGGAAATTTCTGTTATTCAATGGTTTGTCTATTAGTTATTTACTTTGGTGTAGTATGAATGGTCATGCATGAGGTCTTTATCAGTGGGAAAAGCTATAAAACATGTGAAAACACAGTTAAATGTCTAAAATTTACATCCTTCTTCCCATTTTCCAAAGCTGTCCAAGATTGCTAGGCCAGATTGGCTGATCCTGGCCCCCAGACCTTATGTTTGACACCCTTTGTCTAGAGTGTTCTGCTGTGAAACCATATATAACCATATATAATTCATTGTACACAACAAATCTGTCAATGCTTTCAACTGTCACCTTTAATATGAAACGTACATGAATGTATATATTCTAAAAATGTCACTAAAAACTGAACCATAATATGGTACAATTACACAGGTATATATTACTTTAGCTATCTCAGTTTTCGTTGAAACCGTCTGATGTAAATCCAGAAAATATCTCACCCTCAACCGACTGATGTGGCCACAAAATTGCTTAAAGTGCTCTCTGTCTGCCTCAGTGATGGTGGAATGAAGATCAAGTGGGTGGACAACACACACGCTTTAGGGATTTTTTCCAGCGAGTCAGCAGGTGAGCGCTTTCACTGCACGATGAATGAGATGTTGGGTTTGAGGTTTAAAGCTTATGATGTGAATAAAAAAAGAAATGTGTCTTCTTACAGCACTCCATGCTCTCTCTATCTGCCACCCACTGCTAAAGGCGCGAGCACTGGCTGATGGGAGTAAAAAAGCTCAAGGCAAGGCCATCAGACGAGCAGGTGGGAGATCCATAGCAGCGATATATAATGTATAATATGGCGTTTTTGTTTTTTTTTTAACAATATGGTTGTTTATGTGCCTCCTTCCAGAGTTCATCCAGCCAGTGAAGGAACGTCCGAGGACAGACTGTGCTGTTGCTAGGCGGATGGTAACCAGAGCCTTGGGCATTCAGGGGCGAGGCAGAGTGCAGCGATATTGAGGAGTGCCAACATCCACTACAGGTGAGCGCGCTAATAACAGCGACAGGTTAGGTTTTAGGTTCCCGCAGCTCACATGTTGGAAATATTTTTATGACACAGAAGCACTTGTTACTTGTCAAGCATTTCATTTTATTGAAAACATAATGCTTTCCCACATTCATCCATGCATACAAAATAAAAACAGACAGCAACCAACAAGTATCCTTGAATTGCCACATTTAGAAAAACAAAATGTACAAAACCACGAAGAGGCATTTTCACATACATGTGTGGTTGTTACAGCACTTCCACAATGTAATCAAATTCCCTGATGGTAATAATTTAACACAACTCAGACACCGATAAAGAAAGGGAGAGGATGTGCAGAACAAGAAGATGAAAATGTGTGTGTGGTGTGAATAAATTAAAAATATTTTCAGAAATGTATGTGTCAAGTATGTGAAAGGCTCTTTGCAAGATGTTGGTACATTAAGTGCACGGAGGCTCTAATAGAAATTTTAAAATGAATCCTGTTTTCAGTTTGTTATAATGAATCCCTCTGAGAGCAGGAGTTACTTATCAGACATGCTGTATCCACAGATTGTAGCACATTGCTCTGCAGAGATAATCATAGTCATGTAATGTATTATTATTAAAACTGCTCACAGTTTTGAGTCAGTAATTCCTTTAACTATTTACTGTTGAGGCAAATGTCTCTCGGTTCAGCTGCGAGGCAACAGTACAGGCTGTAGCACCAGATTAAGCACAACACTATTTTCACCCGTTCAAACAGAGCTCAGTCCAAGAGTCGTGGTCTCTCATGTCGTGATTTTTCTTTGGTTTAAAATGTTCTCCCAAACACTGGAAACTTTTACGCAGGCGGCCCTCGTTGGCATGGGTTATTTAACGAGTTACCTGGCTACAATCCTCATGGCATCTCTCCTGGTAAATAAACATCAGATCAAATCTACACTGTACTAACACTTTTTGAACATCTGAATGCAGTTAATGGTTTAGTAAGCAAGCATTTCATTTTCCCATTGAGTCATTGTTTATTGTACCAGATGAGCCCAGAGCTCACAACAATCCAGCACTGCTCCAAGGAAGCACATCTGCCCAGGCCCCCCTCTAGTGGTTGTCAAATATTAGTCTGCACCCCCCCATCCACACCAATGTTGACCTGTCCTTCTCAGGTCTACCTGTGAGAAAGCTGGTTGGTAAGCAATCCAGGAAATGTTTCCTCCGTTTCTGAACTCAGTGTGCCACCTGTTAAGTCAGACAGGAAGAGGACAGTGAAGAGATTAGCAACAAAAGCCAAATGTTTTAGTTAAAGATCTCCTTGGCCTGTAAATGGTAAATGGCCTGTATTTATATAGCGCTTTACTAGTCCCTAAGGACCCCAAAGCGCT
Source organism: Maylandia zebra (assembly GCF_041146795.1). NCBI lineage: Eukaryota > Metazoa > Chordata > Actinopteri > Cichliformes > Cichlidae > Maylandia > Maylandia zebra. The sequence goes on from NC_135171.1 coordinate 16,248,535, forward strand.
TTACATATCCAGTCATCCACCCATTCACACACACATTCACACACTGGTGATGGCAAGCTACATTGTAGCCACAGCCACCCTGGGGAGCACTGACAGAGGCGAGGCTGCCGGACACTGGCGCCACCGGGCCCTCTGACCAATTAAATCCTTATTAAACCCTTTATAAAGCTCCCGGGTAAACAGATGAATGTTAATTAAAGACAGTAACAATTGCTTTAAAATGGATAAAAGTGCACCATTTGTTCATGAACGGTGATGTAATGTGATGATAAAGTGATAGCACGGCTATAAAAAAAAATCCAGTTTGTGATTTTTTTTTTTTACACTAAATTAGTAAAACCTTTGTCTAAAGACAGACTTTGTCCTTTTGTTTTCTACAAAAAGGTCCAGCAGAGGTCTGCCCTCCTTTCACTTCCTTTCCTTTCTCTGAAGAGACTCAAAAGTGGCCATGTTTGAATCTGTGACCATGCTGAGTGATGACTGCTCACCCTCACTGATCAGCACAGCAGGCACAGTTAAGAAGAGGCCTGAGAGTTTAATGCCCATGCCGCCATCATCATCATCCATCCTGAATGATCTTTGAGCAGGAGCTGCTGTGCTGTATTTGAAGCTGACCTCTGACCTTTGTACATTACTACGGTGGTGCCTCTTTTTCACTGTTAGCCTGACTAATAATGCAGTTATCATAGTGATTTCAGATGGGAGGCTTATTTTGATTTTATTGCATGCTGACTCAGAACCTGAAATTTCTTTCAAGGGTGTTTGATTTCCAGGCAGGTTTTTTTTTTTTTTGTTTCAGATTAATTGGAAGGATCCATGGATGGATGAATGTGTTTTTTTTCCCCCCTGTTCTCACCCTGCTGATGCAGGTGATGAATTGGTTGTGTAATTCTACAGAAGTATTCATTCCTTTTTAACTTCATTTGAAGTATCTCAGGATTTGGTCAGAGAAGTACATTGTGTATAAGAGTAATGCAGATCCGCTAACAAACAGATTTCATAAATAAGATAAAACACTATTTGTTTTTTTTAATTCTAAGATTTTAAGTTTCCGTTTCTGTTTTAAAAAACACTTTTTTTTAAAGTTGTATAATAATAGATTGTTACCTGTGTAATTAACACACAAATACTTAAAGTATAAAGTTCTTCACATTACAGGAAGCTTTGGTAAGGAGCTTTGAAACGTTCAGTGTTACCTGTTCCTCTAATGTTATGTTGGCTTGTTTTAATGCCATTTTTTGTCACTGATGTCTCATCAAACATCTCCTGTTTGTAAAATATCAAAATGTCATTGAGAAACTGTAAAAGTTTGTATTTAGTAAAGGTTCTACATAAAAAGGAGGCTTCCTCTGAAATCATCCTCTGTGCCTGTGAGTCAATTAAATCTAAATCTATTGAGTCGTTTCGGTGCTAAAGACGATTCTGCACAATTCTGTGAAAACAGGAAAACTACAAGTTTAATGTCATATTTTATATGACATAAGAAAAGTTTTTATTATGTAGACCTGTCCTGCACGATCCCAAAGTTAAAACTGCTGACTATGCTGCTGTGAACTGGGCACTTAAACATCACACAGATACAGTAGAACAGTTATTTTTATAAATGGTCAAATAAGGTTAGGAGAAGGGGAGTTAGCATTTAACGCTCAGACTATTCAGGTGCAGACTCTTTGTGGCTGAAAACCTCAGTATTAAACTGAGTTTGTTTAAATGTAGACCTTTCTAAAGTACAGTCCCAAGCACCACTATTTTTTTTTACTGAAGAATATTTCGTCTTTAATGCAGAGGGTAAAAAGATCCCTTTTACCTGTATGACAGTTATATGTCCACATCCGATGCCCATCGTATCGGGAGCGGCACTTCATTATGTTGTTAGTGTAATCTGATTCCGCGACCTCATGGTTTGGGTTAATTACAACCTGGAAGAAGGAAAAACAATGGTTGTTAAAGCATTTCTCTTGACACATTTCAAGTCTTTAATTAGTTTTTATGAGAACCAAATAACACAAGTGTAAAGACCAGCAATAGAATAAGATGATAATAGAATGACTGATAATGCACAAAAGAGACTGAAAGAGTTCATCCTTCATCTTAGATACTATAAATCTATGCTGGGCTAAATTTGTTCTAATATAAAAGTTTGACTTTAACCAACTCCTGCTCATTTGGTTTAGAACCGCAATCAGAGGCTCCTTGGGCTTACAGCCAGAAACAGGCAGATGCAGAGCTGTGGAAACTGTTCGTGCCTGTTTGATCTAGCAGACTCTGCTGGCTGGAGATGAGACATCTTTCCAGCAGCAGATGTGCCGTGTGGACTACAACCAGACAGCCACAGCAGACGTTTTACCTGCAAGATGTAGTCGCCGGGCTTCACGTCTGTGATGTCGATCCACTGGCAGTCAATGTCATGCCTGTAGGTATCCCAGCAGCCAACAGTGATGCCCTGTGCGCCGAAATTTGCACACTCGTACCTCTTTTGAATTCCTGGATTAGGAAAAGGTTACAAATTTTGTGATGAGGTCACGCTTATGCAGCCCAGTAAGCTCATTTCTTTCATTAATTAAAAAACATACAACAGATTACTAATATTATTGTATTTGAATGTATAATTTGCTAATATAAGGAGTGTCTGTATTTACCCTCATCACAATAGGTGTCTTCAAGACAGAAGCTGGCCTTGTGGCCCTCTGCCACTTTAGTGCCGTTCAGACTCATCAAGTCATAGTGGGTGAAAACTTCCATACTGTGGTAATGCCTTGATTATAAAAAAAAATAAATCATTTCACACTAATATAAATGTTTGTAACATTTACACTTTTATCTAGTAGCTTTCCTGTCAGATAAGTTTGGCTTCCTCTGAATTTTTACAGGAAAAAGCAAAAAGTTTTCCGTTTGCACATATCTGTTCCAGATGCGTCACCTGTGACAGTCGTGCCAGACCCACGACTGAGGTGATGCCCGCGGTCTGAAGTCTGACTGGCCATTGTTGTGGATCTGGGAGGAGAAGCGAAGAAGGCGGCGGTAGGAGCTAGGGTCAGCTTTGTCAGCACTGCCGGACAGACAACGCTCTTCATGGGCACACTGCAGAGCATACATGGGTCTGTCCTCCAGATATGTGGTCTGCTCCACAACCTGAGCGTTCAGGACCAAGTCAGGGGCCGCTGCGAGCAACAAGGAATCGTGCTGATTTAGAGCATGAGGGTGCACAGAAACTTACACTGAAACTTTTATTACATTTATATTGAACAGCTACAAAACTACAAGTGTTTCATTCTTTTTAAGTGACCCAGTCACAACCCTCAGTCAGCATGTATTATACCAATGTCCTCAAACTATTTTTCAATTTCCACAATAAATACTTTAGAAACATAGCTTCTAACCCATGTAAGGTTCTAAATATATATGTTATGGTTTTCTGCAATTTCTTACTCATTGTACAAGAGACCCCAGCAGCAAAGCGTCCACCTCCTTTGGGACAGACAACATGTTTCCCGTGATGCAGGCACTGCTCCAGAGTCAGCTCAGTTCCTGAACACCTCACCCCGCTCATCACCACAGCATCAGCTGATGAGTCTCCTTGCCAGTACCATGTTTCCTGTTATAAGAGAAGCACAGGAAACACATTATACACTACACAGCATCAAGACTGATGCAAAGCTTGATACCCCTGTGTTACTGTTAAAAAGTTCAAAAACAGAGCTTGGCTATAACAAAACTCTCCAGCAACATATCTACTACAGTCCTGTATGTTTGTTTAATCTATACAAAACTTACTGCTGCTAAGCTATGCATATACAGCTAGGCTCACTTCTTTCTGTTAGCTGTAATCAAACAGATCAGCCTCCTCAAAGTGGTGTGGAAACAACATAATCTTATTTGTCCTCCTGTATTTAATTTTCAGACTTGCCATACCAGGTGTCCCACAAGCCAAATGTAGTCTAATCAAAGTATCTAGTACCCACACAGGGAGAGATGCTCTCTTATCCTCTCACGCCTGACTCAGCCTTATTACAACATTTTGCAGACCACAGGGAAAACCTTCTGTTAGGAAAACTCATACTTTCCATCATCTACCCAGGAAGTGGAGGAGTCATGAGAAGTAAATTAAGCTGAGGGATATGGATGTGGGAGTATTTGCTGGTGGGCTGAGGAGAAGGACAGACATAAAGCTGTATAGCTGTAAGCTCAGTGTCATTCTTTCCATCTGGTGGTGGGGTTTGCCTGGAGAAGCAGTTAAAAGTCAGACAGGAAAGAGGCTCTAGAGGGCCAGAGGTCCTGCTCTGTGATAGCAAAGAGTTAGTCATCTATTACTCTTAACACGATAACCCTTACGTAATGATAACTTACAGCTTTCGGTAATAAAGGGGACATGTTATTATAATGCCTGGACTGGACTAGATGACTTGGCATAGATAGGCACACTTTAGTCAGATAGCCCCCCTGCTGCTATAAATGCACCTCCCCATGATTCACACATATACTTTCCAGAAGATTTTAAACCACAAATGCAAAATGCTTTTAAACAGAAAAATAAAAAACCTAAGAGAGGTCTTAACACATCTCTCACATCATATTGTAAAGGGAGTTTGGGGTCTTCTTTAAAAATCAGGAAGGAAACGTAAGCAGGACAAGAGTAACGCTAGGAAGTAATGCCAGGGGCTTTACTGGTGGAGCGTCCACTAAACTTCAAACAAAATAAATCAAGCTCCTTCTCACCGCTTCCCTGCCCTCCTGTGCTCACTGTGTGCATTTGATGTTTGTAAGGAAGTGATGTCTTTCTTTTGCCCTCAGGGATCAATAAAGCTCAAGCTTATTAAAGTGAGAGTTAATGGTATTCACTGACTTTGAGCATGCTGAAAGTCTGTGCTGCAAAGATAAGCTCATTTTAAAAACGATTGGATGTAAGAGGGCTTAAAGGAAAACCTTACCTGAAAAGCATTGCTGGCAAAGCCCAAGCCCAGCTGTCTGCACACTACCATGGCCTCCATAGTCCCCCAGCTGTCACTGCACACCGTGCCCCACACCAAAGAGCCATTTCTCTCCCCCAGGACCTCCACACGGCCCTCATATGGGTTACGGCCGCCACTTAACCGAAGCTGAGGGAAGGGATATATACATTTAGGCATCTCCTGAACTGTTACACACACACAGTTTTTTGTTCTATATGGTAGACAGAGTTTACTCACTCTATTGTGGAAGCCCATGGCAGGAACATTACATTTGACTGCTGCATCTTCCTCATGGCTGCAGCCCAAAGAGTTAGGGTTGAAGTAGCACTCGGTCAGAGACTTTTCGAAACCGGAGCACTCCACCTCGTTCATGTGGACCGGTCCAATGCCTACAGGTACACATTAGGCACATTAACAAAGAGTACTGCTGTCATAAACTCCCTGCTGAGGTATTCATATTGTGTACATTACAGAGGAGAAAAGCTAGTTTCAGATTACTGGACAAAAGACGTGATCAATTTGGGTCACACAATGGTTTTTACAACCCTGTTTCCAAAAACGTTTGGATGAATTTACTGAAAATAGTAGATTATTGGATTTTGATCGTATTTTGAAAAATATAATTTTGTATTGAAATGGATTCCAGGAAAATATTTAGTTTTTGTTGTACCTGTCCCAACCTTTTAGTGACATGCTGTGCAATGTAAAACAAAACAGACAAAGAAACAAAACAACTCTTGGGAAATCACGACTAATGATGTTAATTAGCAACATGACTAAAATAAGTCCCCGGTCTGTGAAAGACCGCAGGACTTAGTATCATTAAAAAGCACTCTGGGGAGATGTCTGTTTGTATGGGGCAAGGCCAAAAACCAATATTAAATGTCTGTGTTCTTTGGACCGTTAACATTAAAAACAGACCCAGTTTTATAGTGGGAATTTGGAATTTCCGAAAGACAATGTGAGCAAATCCAGTGTTTAGATGGCACTTCAAATGCAAGTTTAAATTCTACCAGGCAAGGAAAGAACTTGAAAAAGATTCAGAATCGCATTTGCTTTGTCTGAGTCCAAGCTCATTTAAAATGGACTGAGATCAAGTGGAAAACTGTCCTGTGGGCAAACTAAAAACAACTGAAAAAGGAAAGGCCACCATCTGTAATGGTCTTGTGACACCTTACTGCACTTACTGTGAAGGCTCCATTAATGCTAAACAACACTTATAGATTATGGAGCAATGTTTGCTGACATTCGCATCTTTTTCAGAGAAGTTCTTCAATATTTTAGCAAGACAATGAAGATGTATTATTACATGTCCCTACAGAAAGAGTCCAGGTGCTAAATTTCAGTTTAGACATGTAACCTGATGGAAACGATAAAGGAGGCCTGAACTTGTTCAAACCTGTGATGCAACACAGCGATAAACATGCCTCTATTCTGTTTTTTTAAATTTACATTTTGCTGCTAATTTAAAATAATAATTTTTTTTAATAAAGCAATAAAATTCTCAAGTGAAACAGTTGACATGTTTTCTTTGCACTTCTTCAGTTTAAATCTATGGTTCGAATTGCATTCTGCTTTAAACGGCATCCTAACTTTTTGGGAACTAGAGCCGCAGGAAACACAAGCTTTTACTGCCAACTACTACAGACTAAAACAGCAGCTGTCTTACCTACCAGAGTGTTTTGTCTGTCCAAAGATATGTACTTATACTGCAAAGGAAACAAGCAGTCGCCTATGTCAAATGAAAATGAGACACGTAAGGCCTGTAAAAAATACAAATTCTCTCTCCACGTGGCACAGTTTCCACAATAACATGTGAGTGCTAACTTTATGCTGCTACTCTTCCCGTGAGATTGAGCAGGAATGTGATATAAGCTTGCAAAATAGTGACGGGGCGCCAATAGAGAGGTATAATTTAGTGGAACAGCAGACATCCAGAAATTCTTCTTTTCATCCACTTCCCTCAATAGAGTAGAACAAATCCGGAAATCTACCAACATGCTTGTTTAGTCCACTTTGTTGACTTCTGAAAACAAACACAAGGTATTTCAAGAGTGTGTGGTGCCATCTTTGGATCCAGTGGTCAGCTCATAAAAAAACGAAAGAAAAAAAACGATCCCTCACATAACCTCGTATTTTCTCTAACAAAGAATTCCTTTTCTGTAACCCATAAAAGCTGTTCTCTGTACTGGAACATTTTGTGCAGGTTTCTGTTTTGCTATGAGAATCAGGCAGAGAAAAAGGCAACTGTTCCAGTGAACATGTGATTCTCATAAGGCTGTGGTATATTTCATTTCACAGAATCAGGTCTTGGGTCAATGTATAAACATGAATGTGCTGCTCGATACATTCCCTAATGCCTTGATGTGCTGACTTAAGGTCTAGACTGACTGAGGTGAGAAAAAAAACAGACTGATCAGATTTAAGGTGGAAGGTCTCCAGTCCGAGTCCCACACCTTTCATTTTCACAGCTGGGAATGAGGTCTGGTCAGGCTGTATTTGGGCTCTTGCTGAGTAAAACAATTTAAAAAGAAAATAATTCTATACCTACAACTATAGTTGTGTACCACTATATGCATCAATAATATGCTAGTGACAAATCTGTGAGTACCTTGTCCCATTCGGGCGCCAGTCAGGGCCTCTTTGGCGCTGCCGAACCCCAGCTCTCGACACACCACGGTGGCAGTGCGAATGTTCCAGTTGTCGTCACACACTGTTCCCCACTCTCCATTCTTCAGGACTTCCACTCGCCCCTCACCTATCATGGCACCACCCCTTAGACGTACTAGGGGTTGCTATGGAAACAGTACAATAAAAAAGCTAAAATTAGTGGATATCTTACAGAGAATGACCTTAAGGATTATAATTGTTATTACATTTTGGAAGAAAACTAGAACAGTTTAATGGATGATTGGATGAATTTGCATTATGACAAATTTCAACTACAGACAGAGACATGTGACAACATAAACAAAACCTAAGTAAAGTTTATGATTTTTGTCCTGCAAAGAAGTCTTCCAGAAGCGATTAACCTTCAAAAAATATGAAGCTGATGTGATTAAAGGTTAGGCTTTCAAACCTAAGAACACTGTACCATCTACAAAGCATGGTGGTGGTAGCCTCATCTCTCTGGGAATGTATTAGACTACCTCCAACAACAGCTAGATGGCTAAAAAAGTGGGCGCTCCAACAGGACAATGAGCCCAAACACACATCAAAACTCGTTTTGGATTAGACAAAACAAGCTAACATTAATAGCCAAGACATTCATGTCCATAACGAGGTGTAGTTATGGTGTAGTTATTTAATTATGTATGGTAGTTATGTGGTGACGTGTATATAAGAAATACTCCATGTACTACTACTTAGTCTAAGAAAACCAACTAAACACTACCCTTTTTTATGCCACATGATGTCCAACAGACAAATCTTTTCTCTTCGTAGAGTTTATAATAGACAGTGTCATGAACGTAGATCAGTATAAAGATGTCTTTCCTTTTACAATCCAACCAAGGCCAATTTTTGTACCTTGTTAAAAAAGCAAGTAATGTAATATGCACCATACACACATCAAGAATGAATGTTGACTTTTGAAACTAAGACTTTGTATAGTGTGTTTAATCTGACTAACCTCCACCCTGTAGGCTTTTCTGAACCCGATGCTGACGCTAGGAGCAAAGACCCGTCCAGGCACACAGCTGACCACTACAGGCATGCCCTTTCCACAGGTGCTGTTGCCTTTCTTCTCTATCTCTCGGCCCAGTTTACAATCAGAAAGGTCAGCCTCGTTGCCTGTGCAGTTGATAGAGAAGCCCCAGTAGTTCTTCTTTCGACGGCTGGCCAGCAATCTGAGAAAGAATCATAAAGTAAAACAAACTATTACAACATATAATGTCAAATTTTGGGTAATTTTGCATGATTTACGAACCATCTTAGAAAACACTTCATATTTATTCCTCTCTTTGGTTGAAGAATGACACATGCCAACATTTTTCCAACCACTGGTATTAGTTGATGCCAAAAGTAACAGATTTGTAACTTTCCAGGGAAAGGAACGTCATTATTGTTATGGTCCTGGGTCTTGGACTCAGCTTTTGAGGTTGCTCTGGACTCTTTGATTGTTGTATTCTTTTAGTGCATCTGACTTTGTTGTTTATAGTTCTTAATTTACGGTTTGTTGTTTGTTCTCCTACATGTCCAGTCGTCACTGTCTCATCTCTGTGCCCTGTCCTCTTTTCCCCAGTATTCGTTTACATCCAATTTCCAGTCATGTTCCCATGTTTTTCTCTGTGTTTCATCCTTGGTCTTCCCAGTCCGTCATATCTCCTTAATATCCGTTCCAGTGTCAAGTTCACGTGTCTTAGTCTGAGTCTGTGTGCGAGTGTTACTTGCTGCTTTGCTTTGATAATCTCTTGTCTCGTGTGTTTGATGTTTGGTTCAGCTTCTCCTGTCTCGTTAGTTTTGCTTTTGTTGAGCTGTGTTCCCATTTGTCTCCACTCCTGTAATCACCCTCCCGTGTATTTGCTGTCTGCATCGCCCTCTGCTCGTTGTCGTGTTCTCCCTTATTGTGGGTGTTACTTTTGTCTGTTTGTTAGTTTAGCTTCTGTTCAGTTTGTAGTTAGCCTGCTTGTTTGTTCCACGTTCCGGTGCCGTTCTGCTTTTGTTTTTCAGTTCAAACCTCTGTTTGCCAAGTCCTTCATTACAGGTCCACTCCCTGCCTTTAGTAGACCCCAGACTATGGGATAATTATAGTCAATATTTATATTTATATTCACTACTATTGCTGTGTTCTGTCATACTGCTTAAAAGCTTAAAGTTGGATTGGGAGAACTATATAGTCACACATCACTTCTTTCATATTAAAAGACAAATAAAAGATTTCACCATCCTTTCTTACACATTACTAAAATCATAAGCAGCTGTTTTGGGGAATGGACATTTTTATTTTTTAGTGAGAGGAATTCAGCAGTCTTCTCCTTTTTGCTGTGAAGCACAATGGGAGTATTGTGAAAATACCTTAACATTCCTATGACCCCAAACTTGAATGGAGGTAATCAACTAGGGGTCACTGAAGAAGCCAACAAGAGTGGACCCTGAAGCAGCATACCATGTAGTGAAACCAGCAGGAGCTTTATTTACAACCTTTTAGTCCTTAAACCTTGTTTAGAAGTTTAAATTTAAATTCAAGTTGGTATGAACATGAGGGCAATACACAGCCTTTTAAAGTGATGCCAAATTTAGATTGAGAGAGTGAATCATGTGAAACCACAGCAGAATCACATGTTTTACAACCACATCAGCTTTATCATCTCAAGTAATAAACAAAGTTAAACGCTGGTTTCATTTTCCATATATTTCCTTTGGTTGAAATGCATTACTACACAGCAAAATCTCCAGTGTTAAATTAACACTGGAGAGTGTCTATAAGGGTCCACACCTCTGAGTGTTAAATACAACACTGTTGAGTGTTAAATCAACACTTTTGACAGTGTTATATGTTTAAAAGTAACCTAGTCAGTTTTGAAGATTAACAAAGACTAACACTGAGCAGTGCTGGTTTTCTAACACTGGAAAATAACTCAAAATGTTAGAAATATTCCAGTTAGAAAACCAGCACTGCTCAGTGTTAGTCTTTGTTAATCTTCAAAACTGACTAGGTTACTTTTAAACATATAACACTGTCAAAAGTGTTAATTTAACACTCAACAGTGTTGTATTTAACACTCAGAGGTGTGGACCCATATAGACACTCCCCAGTGTTAATTTAACACTGGACATTTTGCTGTGTATCAAATTAAATGATCATGATTTTCTTTGAATGAACGCCACCTTCTTTGCTTTGATCTTACCAGATCATTGATATCCTTACCCAGAAACATCAATGAGAAAATCCAGTTGCAGACCGGCTCGGCAGTACTTGTAAATATATTCTTGTGTCTTTCAGGTCTCGATTTCACAGATTTTTTGGCTTTAGATGCCAGCACACAGACTGGGAGAGAGATTTGCTCTTGTGATTGCTTTCTCATGTGCAGCAGCTACAAAACATCTTCCGTTGTGTCAGACTGCATGTTGCCTGTGACACTTGAAAAGCTTTGTGATAAAACCACTGAGGCGGAAAAGATAGAGCCAGAAGAGCCACTGTTTCATAATGTACTGCACTCATCCTGCATATGCCAAAGCTTCCTCTGGTGGTGTTTGGCTTCTTGTCAGGAATCTACAGGCCCGAGTGTGTTTACTGTGATAGAAAATGGATGAAGGCGTGAGTGACGGCCACAGTAAACAAACCTGGTTATTATGTAACGTTTCATAACATCAGGCTAAACATTCTTAAGTAAACTAGGCAGTAATAAAGTTTTATGTTTCCTGCCAGAAAATAATATGATATAGTTTATAAATGGATTGTTCAGCCTATAAGAATGTCTGGTTTGATGTTTTACACCAGTGTGAAATTGAAAGGATTCATATGTAGCGCCGCAATAACCTGCGCTGTATTTAGCCAGACTAAATGTTAAATGTTTAACTCAAGTCTAGTTTTTTCATTACATCTAGTTGAAATTGTTTAAACCCTAATGCTGACCCCAGCAACATTACTCACTTGTAGGGTCTGGTATTGAAGCGTTTCTCCCCAGGGAAGCCCTGCATGCCACAGATGACCCTGCTATTCATCAGGTTCCAATCCTCATTGCAGATCTGCCTCCACTTGCCTCCGTCTTTTACCTCCAGAAATCCCTCAGTAATGGGAATCCTTTTTCTGTGAGAATATGTGGCCCTGATTCTCACCTCTTCCACCTGTACCGTCAAGCCCTGACAAACAGAACAGAGATAATGTTTCATGCTCTCCTGTATATAACACATGTAAAAACACAGAGTATTATACTTTTAGTCCAATGGAAAAAAATGACCTCTGACTACAGTATGACTTTTTATTCAATTGAATATTGCAAGTTTTCCAGAATTTCTAATAAATTTGCAACAGATGGCTGTGGTCTATTGTAGATGGATAGGGGTGGGCAATTACTTTTCCCAATAGGCCACAAAAAACAAATACAAAACAAAACAAGAAAGAGTAGATGTAACAATTAGGCTCTAATTGTGGCCCCTTGGGAACATTAATTGCCCAGACTTGGATTCGCACATATTGGCAAGCTTAGCTTATATTTTCTATTTATTATATAAAGTTCCCATCAACTTGCGTAATGATATTTTTGCATAAGCCTCTTCACCACCCCACCATCAAGAGTGAATTCTGTTTCACTGACACACAGACAATGAGGAGAAAAACTAGTGTCTCTGCAAATGCACCATAATGTTAAGGTCTAAGTTAAACTCAGACCAACAGATGGCTTTAACTCTGTCTGCTTATGGGTCTAGAAGTGGAGTCAAGTCCCCCCTTGACAGGAGAAATGCATCAGGTATTAGCAGTTATTCAAAACATCACAAGGCTCTGAGATCACTGTCTGTCAACAGAATGACTTGTGTGAGGCACACACTTCAATTCATAGTTTTGTCAAAACTGGCAAACAGTGTTTGGATTTCCTCAGAAAAAGCGCTGAAAGGGAATAGTTCATACGTGACAAGCTGCTGGGTCTTTTATCAATGTCACTATTCTCTGTCAGGAGCAAAGATGAAACAGGCAGAGCACAAAGGGATACATACAAGTCTTTTCCCTTTGGCCAAATCTGGAAGGAATGTAGGTCACATGTATTTTTAAAAGACCTCACATCTAATATTTCATAAGATATGAACATACTTGCGTGCGATACAAAGCAAGTATGACTGCAGAAGTATCAGAAAATGGGAAGCAGTGAAACAAAAAGTTTAAAATCCATGCAATCCATGACATTTTGTAAAATTCAATTTTAAGCAAGTTAAGGCTAAAGACAGAAGATAGGGCGAGCAAAAAGTGAGGTTGGAGAATGTGCAGAATAGCCCAAAGCTATCTACTGAGGGCTGTAAATGCCGGTCAGAGCGAAGGCCACCGGTGCTCACAATTAGCATCATGTGTGCCGATACAGCAAAGAATGGTACCCTTTGACCTAAGGGCTTTAGCAGCTACCTAATAACTCTGCCTTCCTTCATTTCTCTCCATGAGCCAAGTGCTGCCGTTTGTTCCTGACTGAGTGCGAAGTTGCACCGAGGGTGCCAAAAAGAGCCAAAACTCTGAGCTGCTCTGTGGTATGCTGAACTCAGTAATTTTATAACAGCCAGTTTCTTCAACATTGAAAAACCCCAACATTCAGGCATGTCTCCCAGAATATCAAATGTTTGCCCACAGGGTGGTTTCCTGAGATGGCGTCAGCCTCAGGGAATGTTCAAGGCTTCAGGGTCTTGCAGGGAAGGAGGAGCCTCCACTAACACTGCTTCAGCAGTGACCCTGGTCCTCCCTCTGACCGCAGTGGTTAGAGTGGGTAAAAACCACTCTTTCATGAGAAGATTCCTGCTGGCCATAGCATGACAGAGTGTTTTCCGTGTCTAGCAGGGGAAGGTGAGGAGACATGACTATGATCACGCAGCTGTCTCTCTCCAATTAAAATGTAATCATAGGATTTTAGATTGTTTTTTTAATTCATAATAAACAAAGAAAATAAAAGAACGTGCCACAACAAAAACAAAAAAGACCAAGTTCAATAAATAAATAGCCAAATAAATAAATAGTAAGAAAAATCACTCAGATATGATGTTATTAAGACACATCTGACCATTGTTGCATTTGGCTCGGAGGCAGGAAACTGGCCTTCTGAAAGTGTGAGCTGAAGAGAAAAGGACAGATATGCACAGCTGGGATCAGCCTGGGCGTCCCCCTAACTTAGCATAATCCTGTTTGGCCTAGGCCCAACTCGATACACTGGCCACATTTGAGCACTTTTTCAAAGAGAGCCAGAAATAAATAAATAAATTTCAGCACCTGTGTTGGAACTGTAGATGATTTTGTTTATTTCCACTAGCTGTCTCAAACTTTTCACTTTTGAGTAAATTTTATGTAATTCTTTCCAGAAAGTCAAAGAAAAACAGGAAACAACAACAACGAAGAAAAGAAATAAGTATATTTCCTAACGTGTCAACATATTCCTGAAGTGCTCAGTAGGATTTATATTTTGATTTTATCTGAATCAGTGTGACGTGACAAACAGACCAGTCCAAATAGGTACTGGGTGAAAGCTTTTCCTCCTACCGATTACATTGAGGTTAATACGAGCATTTCTACAAGGTTACCTCATCTCATTTCCCAACTTCCTGTAATGATTTACTCATTCTACAGCTTTTTTTAAAATCCAAAAATAATAATTCATATAGGGGTTTTTTGGCTTGTAAGTAACAACTGAAAAAAGTGAACATCCTTCCTTCAGATCTATTCGGTGCTAGTCTGTGAAGTGAGCTCTGTCCATTACTGAACTATTTCCAGCTGGGGAGCAGACTATTTTTCTGACTGGGTCCCCTCTCAGAATGTAAATGTGTGGACATGAGCCTGTGGTCTAGCCGGTGACTAATGCTTCCACTACTGTGCACTTCTTTCACTTCAATCAGCTTTCCAGATCCTGCTGCACGTTCATCTACACGTGCCCAACTCATCCCCCGCCTGCCCCGCCCAACGGTACACAGCAAGTATGAATGCTAATCAGCCAAAGTTTAGTTGAAAAAGCAAAGGAACAGTACGGCTCTTTGAAACGACTTTTACATCTGCCCCACCTAACTTTCTGCCTCATTGGCCCCCCTTCTGTCTGACTGACTATAGCGAGTGTGTGTGTGGGGAAAGAAAGAGAGTGAGTTTCAGTGGTCACTGCATCTGGAATACCTATTAGAGTACACTTCTCCCACTGCGATAGGAAAAAAGAACAACCCCCCCCCCCATCTCAGAACCAACACACATGTTTACAGGTGTCTGTGCTGAATATAAAATATAGGAAATGAAACACAAGCATTTGATTGACTGTGGAACTATACTAATAAACTCCAGTCAAAGTGCTTTAATATAATAAAAAAACATTCAGTAGAAAACATATTTACTTGCTATCTTTGACAGAGTCAAATCAGAAGAGCCGATTCACTCTGTGTTTTCACTTAACGAATCTACAGCTGGCAAGTTTATCTTAGAATAAACACGCTTTCACGACTGTTTCACAGCTTGTTTCAGAACGATCTCATTTGTGTAAACTTTACAAAACAGACACTTAGATTGTGTTACATTCAAACGAGAGGCTCACATGAGTCAGCGAAATGTGCACGTGAAGTTCAAGAATAAATAATAAAAATCAGAACTTGGGACCTGTGCAACCCAGAACTGAAATGAGGCTCCAGCTGCTGAACATGTGTTAAATGTCTTGCACAGTTCTATCTGCAAGAGAGAGACTGACTTCAGCCTTCTGACAGGCATCAACCTTTTCTCCCGTTGATCACTCATCTCCTCAAAAGCCTCTGCTATACATCATCCCGAATAGGCTTATCCTACTTTGGCTCGGGTTTCCTTCTTTTTGTCCTATAGCAGACTGTGTGAATAACTGAAATTCTCATGAGCCAGCCCCATCTCATCTGATGGAGTAAAGTGCAACCTCTACCCTTGTTACTTGTATAAAAGATCGGAAGGTTTTTAAGTGCCGCATTCTGTGATTAGAAAGGCTGGGTTTTGATTCTTGATGAAAGTGTTTGTTTGAAGTAAACATGATGAATAGTCTATTGGTCAACTACAGCTGCTCCTACAGCTACTCCTTCTTTTCAGGAAGTTAGAAGTTAATCTCTGCCCGCTGGACCATAGAGTAGAATCTGTTTATAATCATGTTCTGCAAGCAGTGGTGTGCGATTTCTTTATGTGAAAACTACTTAGAAAGAGATACATATAAAACCAAATCCATCTTACGTACATTTTCATTGGATTTTCCTTTTCGGTAGTGAAAGTCTGCATGATTATGTACCAAGTACACAGTAGTGCCAACTTCTTGGAAAACACAAAGTAAAGAACATCCTGCAATGACTCCTATGAATCCTTACCATGAACCAGGGGCATAATTTCCAGGGGGGTTAGGGGGGGTTATGACTCCCCCAATAATTAAACCCAACCAATATAACCCCTCCAATAAAATTATAAATTATCTTGCATAAACAGGCTGTTGATTTTCTTTACTCATTTCAGTTATTACCAGCAAAATAGTTGCATGTTTAATCATCTGGGAATTTACCCAGATTTATTTATTTAGACAGACATCTTGACCCCCCCAATGTTCAGCACAAAGTTATGCCAATGTCATGAACCTATAATTATCTTCGTATGAGACATCACGATCTGTACTGTCCCATTCCCACATAAAAACCTGAACCTGGCAAAGCTTGTGTAATTATCACTACTAACTACAGATTAAACAAAGTCTTCTGACTGTAACCACTGTACTGTTAGAAAGATCTCTTCTGCAGGATGTTCCATCCGTGTGTGAAACAAACACATGCTAGTAGTAAACTGGCTGTGTTGGGTTAGACAGACAAAAGCAAAAGTATCCATCATGCACAATAAAACAGTTATTGTGTGTGTGTGTGTGCATTATATGCTGCATGCTAAAATAATTAATATTATAATGATTCAGTCACAGTGGAATGTTTGTTGTGTTATTGTTTCAGGAGCATTACATAACCAGCTAAGAATGGTTGCACTGGCAGACTGCAGCAAAGTGGTCCCGGCTTCCACAAATCAGAGCTTGGGAATATTTGAGGTTAACTGAGTTTGGACTGTCAACCTGTTTTTCAGCAAAGTTACTTGATATTTTGTAAATGCTACTTTTAGGATTTTATGTTTTTGACTGAAACTGCAAAAATACTAACTGGGCAACCCATGCCAGCAGCAGGACACATACTATTATTTGTAGTCAAAGCAGGACTTGATAGAGAGACAGACATTTTTGATAAAGTGTAACGCAATCTCAGGATTTTTTCCTCACAAAGACAATATTATTAATGTCTGTGGCAAATGTGTGCACTGTAGAGATGCACTATTTAATTTTATAAATCAAGACATTGCTTGCAGTGCTAGTGATGTAGTGATGCTAGTGATTCACGCTCACTTAAATTATTTAAAAATCAGCAGGCACGGCACCAAAACAGTGTTTATAAAAGGAGATGTAATGTCCTAGGAAACTCTTCACATTTCAGAGGAGTGTTCGTCATTTTGAAGGAAATATTCTTCATAGCATCCACATAGTTATAAAGAACACCGTGCTTCATTGGCCCTTACTTAGAATTTCCACACTGAACACAGAATGTCAATTCATGCTGTGAATAAACAGATTTCAGGAACAGTGCTGCTCTTTGCTGGTGTCAGTTCAAGTATAGTTCAGAGGTGTAGCTACACCTTTTTCCCATTCCTCTCTCCTGTGACTTAAAAGGCTTCAGCCAAACCAAGGAAACACTTAGAGGGTGGGGGACTGAACTAAAGCAACACCCCAGAGGCCCTAAATACACAAGACACACAATAAACAAGATGTTGTGCTTATATATAAAACTTATATAAATAAGAGTATTGTTACTGTTGTAAGGTTCAACAGTCCATAATTAAACATTTCAGTTTCCCCTTTCTTCTTCTACTTTCAGCCCTCTTACATGACTGGACTAGACATTAACAAAACAAAGAAGGACTTAAGACGCTATCCTCGGGCGTGTTATCGCAACTAAATCCAGTGAAAAATCCAGTCCCTGTTCTGGCTGCTGTACAGAGTCCTGTAACGCAGCCAAGTCTACCACCCCACACGTAGTGTGAGCAAACAAAGAAACTGTACTCCGTCCAATTGCAAAGAACGTAAAGCACTAATTAAAGACTGCCAAATAAAACTCATCTCTATCAGTGTGGTCTTAAATAGGGAAACCTCATTATTAAAAGGAAGTTGCTTTCAGACAAGCCGAAGGAATGCTTTCCTCTAATAATCTCCCTCCCTTTCTCCTGTCACATGCACAAGCCCACACTGACTTTCCATCCAGTACTGAGGCATTTTCAGCAGCCAGGCTGGAAGGACTTCTTGGCGTCTGAGTCATCTTTGCAATCTCAGTGTGCAGAGTGGGGGTCTGGTGTGGGCAGTAATAGACTAATAGTGTCCTGACAAAGTCATTAGTATAACATGGAACAGACAGCTAAATATTTTAGCTTACTCATGGATCATTTCAGTTGCATGATGCCATAGCAGACGTGACTTCTTGCACAGAAGGGCTTACCTCAGTGTATCCTTTTAATCCAAACTCTTCAAATGAGGCATTTGGAAGTTGGTGTTTGCTTAGCATAATCACAGTATAACACAGTGTTTGAAACATGGGGATTTACCTGTTACTATTTTAAAATTCAAATGAAAAACGTATATATTTGTTCTTAGATTGTAATTAGTTGTTACTAATCATTTAAAAAAACAATGCTACACCAATAAGTAAGCGTCGTATATTCTTTAGCTTCTTAAACCTTTTTAATATTATGTTACACCTTCTTTCAACAGTTCAGCTGCTTTAAAAAAAGAAACTTGGAGCCATTTGAAGCAATAAATTATGATAAGGTTTTCTTTCATCCCAAGCCTAACCTGATGTAACCTGAACTGATGCAGAACATCATTTCAGGTTTCATGTCTGTGCTTTAACCATGTGTGCATTCTACCAAAGTGTTAGTGATACTGCAATCAAGTTACACTAGCCTTTTTTAACATTTGTGAAAGATTTTATGCAAATATGCACATATTAATTGTACTGCAATTGTACCATATGCATGTATTTTGATTGTCAATATGTTGGTCCTACCTCCTGGCTGTTGGCCTGGTTCCGAATGAACTTGAATCCTGGAATGCGCTTCGAACTGCACACCACGCCGACATCTTCTGAATGTTTGCAGTCGGATACTCCGAAGCCATTGGACTCACAATGAGCCAGACTCTTTTCGCTACCTGTGCAGTGCACGTTGTCTAGCCAGATACGACCTGGAACAAACAGAAACAGAAACACACTAATGGATGTGTGTTCAGATGTTGATTCACTTTGCCCACGATGGCTTTTCTTGGATGGTAGGGATGACGGTGCTTTTGAAGGAATTTTATTTATTTTTTATAAAAAACAAGTATTCAGCTTATCACAGGCCAACATTATCTCGTGACAGGCTGATGTGAAAATCTTTAACAGATCAGAACACAGAGAAAGATGCTTGGCGGTATTTAGAAATGGTGTCATCACATAATTAGTCCAAAAGAGCAGTTCCAACTAAATTGTCAACAATACTGTCAGCCGTGTCTGCAGCACATATAAGAGTATCGCAGTTGAGCAGACAATGGTGCACAGTCAAGATCATTTTTTTAAGTACATTTATAAAAAATATTAAACAATAACACTATATTTTCCCTTTAACATACATACTATATGTGTATACTGCAGCAAGTACAAAAGATTATCTGCCATTCGTCTTGGCTTTCATATTTTGTTCACCTAATCATCAACTGTTTTTCCAACCAATTAATATACAAACAATCAATCATAACATAATCATTATTTGTTTTAGAATATGTTGTTATACTCTGACTGTTTGCAACTATTATGTCTGCTTCATCCTGAGCCACAATTTCTCCTAACCCTGAGTTTTCACTAGCTTTCCCTCACATGGGTCAACCTCATTTAAAAAAAATGCAAATGAAAGAATGTCTTAAATGTTATACCCTGACAGGCGTTGTAAATCATGCCCTATTGGCTTCTGTTCTAGCATGTCCACTGAAGTCTAGCCGTAGACACAGTAAACCTGCTCACGTGGAGATGTGTTTGGTCTCTGACATAACCTGGTGCATTTTTTCAGCCAAAAACCTGCCTAATAAATGTTGTCATGGCTGAAGGGAATCATCTGTTGTCCAGCTGGCTGTTCTGAATCAGCCGTGAGGGAAACCACCAACTCATTATTCTGGCAGTCTCAACATGTTGCAAGGGAACATCCTGATCATACCAAGAAAGTGACTGGATATAATGGTCACGTAGCTTCCTCCTGGCATAGAAGTGATTACCCCTGGATCGTCGTTATAATAAGAGCCAAGCACTCTGGTTCTGGAATACAGCAGAGGGAGAACCCGCTCAGTCTCAGCAAACCTTTATCTAAGCAAATACTCAGCATTGCCAGCTGTTCTAAGCCTAGACTGCATTGGTAGGAACATCATTTGCAGGCCTTATGGGGATTTAACAAGCACTGAAAAAAACAGAGAGGACAGTCTACATGGGGCTATAAATGTATAAATTAAGCCTTCATTAGCACTTTATGTCAATATCATAGCCAAAGAGCTCAAAACAAACCTAAAGGGATTTGCATAACATGGATTAAATGGATTTTGTAGAAAATTTAAATCATAGCCAAAACCTTTGTAACATTTGCACACTGTCTTTTTCCCCCTTTTTGGGGGGGCGGGGAGGAGGAGGGGGGCACACTGGGATTGCAAACAGCATTTGTGCAACAGCAGCTGGGGATATGATTTGCCTCCTTGCAGGAAAAACGCTCATCCAAGTAGGATGTCCTTATAACTGTTCTGCTGTTATGTCTTCAATTGGAAACATTTGGTTGCTTTCAACAGCACATTAGTCATCACGATGGGAAACTTGAAATCCTCTTGATCACTTTTATAGCCATCTGTCTCCACCAAAACAAAAAAACCCAGATAAAGGTAGTTTCCATATAAACACATGTGAGAACACGTCTTTTTAAAGTGATTCCACTGCAAATTTGACATCCACTCAGGAAAACAGGGACCCCCTTCTCTTTTTGACCAACACAAAGATCATTTTATTTCAGATTGTGCAACTTTTTATATCAGTGCAAAATATAATTTGCAGCTTTCCTATTCATAACTGCCATTTCACTGAGTTTGTAAAACATTTGAGGGGCACACCCTTCCCAAAGCCAAGTCCCAGAGGACATCATCTTTATATAGCGAACCACTGCTAAAATGGAGCCCAAACAACTGCTTCACACAGGATGCACACACAGCTATATAGTACAAGCTATTTGTTAAATGCTTCCTATAAAACACTATAGGTATATAATAGTATATGCATAAAACTGCAAAACACTTGAATTGAAATTTCCATAATGACAGCAATGCTGTGAAAAGTTAACCTAACTGTTGAAGTGGCTCACTGAGTGAAGACATGCTTTGGCAGCTCTAAATGAACTCTTTAATAAGAGTTCATTTAGCGCTATACATACATTCACCTCCAGCAGCTAACACATTTACAGAGCTGGGAATCTTGTTAGTATTTTTACTGCTATGGTGGAAATCATAAGATACAAAGGCTATAAAAGAGGAGATGAGATTACGTCTGTGTATGCGTCTGGTTAACGCTCCAAATCTTTCCAGTCTTTCCTTCTTCCAGTGCTCTGAACTGATTGGTGTGTCTCAGTTCTCCTCTGATGGGAAAACCAGTACCTCAGGGTATAAGCATTTAGACAAGGGGAAACCTGTCTTTCATGGAAATTATGAAACTGCATGTAGTGATAGGTTATTTCTGAGTAGATGTGGTTGAGTAGCTCAGGGATGCTCAGATTATTTCACTATAACTTGCACCTCACTTTCTGCACCAATCTGAAGTCGAACTTTGGAGGGTTTTGATTAGATGAAGTTGTAGATGGTTGTCCTGGTGACTAACACACACATCTCATTAACTTAGTGCGTTTTTTTCTTACCTTCCCCTTTTCCGTACTTGGCTGAGGGCAACCAGGACTCGGCACCCGTGAAGCCCAGCTCTCTGCATACCACTTGGGCAGCATAGATGGAGAAGTCATCATCGCACACCGTCCCCCACTCTCCATTGTAAAAGACTTCGACCCGACCCTCGTAGTGTTTCTTCTTCTCCCCGGCTAGACGTAGCTGGATCACAGACTGGTTAGAGTCTGACTGGGCGCTGGATGGCACCAGCAAGGTGTAAAGGAGACAGCAGAAAACAGCCAGGAGCAGCATGATGCAGAATGATGAGGGAAAAGACTAATACCCTAAAGAGAGATACAAAGAGACAAAGAACTGTGACCATCGGCTGTATAACACTGCAATAAAGTGTGTTTTTGGCATTTTTATAAGTGGCTTTTCTCAATTCCAAGGATTTAACTTGGAGAGTTATCTGAAGACAGGCTGAGGAAGACAGTCTTTTGTGGCATGTGGTAGTTCAGTTTATTTGAGAGTAAGCGGTATCTGTATAAAATGCTGAGCTTGGTTTGGCTCTCATATCAGGCTTCAAGAGAACTGACACTAGAAACTTTGCAACCGCAAGTATAGTAAAAGAAATTACCACAATTTCACAGTACGGTATATTAAGCAAACGTATGGACACGACTGCCAAAAAAAGGGAAATTTGGGGAAAATCTGGGAAAGAACATAGGTTAGGTGGCAAGAATTTCTCTCTCCATTGTCTGACAGCCTAATGGAGAGCAAATGTGGGCTCCTCCAGGGAGGGGGCTGCCTGTCTTATTTATTTGCTGATCTATGCCTGGAGGCCAAGGTAAACTCTCTGAACCTGTATTCACAAAGAAAGTTGACTCCATGTGCATCATTATTTCATGGCAAACCATGAATGTCTCAATGTTGGGACAATGAGCCCTGAGGGAGTAAAAGGAGGGATGGAGGAGAGGGAACGTTAGGACACCTTCACATCATCCTGTTCTGAATAGCAAGGGAGGAGATTTGGGAGGGGATTTGGGAGCAGGGGGGGGGGGGGGGGGGGGGGTATTCCTGTGTTGACGTCATGGTAACCAAACAAACTTCAGACTTGAAAAACCTCCTCTGGAGTACACAGCCTATAAATTATCAGACTGTGAAGCATATGTTTCGCGATACGGAAACATCTGGTCAATCTCCCCGTGAAATGAACATAGGTTCAGCATGAGTACAGAGACACTTTAATTTGGCTTTTCAGTATTCAGTCTTGTACTTTATTAAACCAAGGGAGTGAAAAAGCGCACTGTAATGGTTTTAAATCAGTCAGTCAGAGTCTGAGTGAATTTCTGAACAGCTGTGCGTGCACAAACTATACTCCAACCAGCACGTGTACAATTATGGTGTATTTAAAATGGTAAATGGCCTGTATTTGTATAGCGTTTTACTATACTCATGGATTTTGTATTTAATATAAAATTTAATACAAAATCCATGAGTAAAAAATACTTCTAAATAAATACTTCTACATATTGCATGTCATAGGCAACACTTCTGTAGACACACCCATATGTTACAGAAGAATCTACTCTTAACAGTTAAAACTTGTGGTCCCAGAAAGGTGGCGATTGGACATTTTTACATCATATGCTGTGTCATGCAAAGCTTAAAACGTGTAGTTGCAAAGAAACAATAGGATCAAACAATAATTAAATACTGCTTGCCCTTTAAAATAGGAATTCTCAAATCCTACATACTTTTATTGCTTTTTCAGGCAAAATCAGGGCTCTTGTGCTGTCTGTTGTTCATCTGAATTAGTCACCGATAAAGAGATATTAAGCCCTGACCAGAGTGAAGAAAGATCGACTACAAAATCGGTAGGTGTTGAAGGGTCCTTAGCACAGCTGTCTACTGTCATCACCAGAGTTAGCATGCATGATAAAAGTTTGTTACTAGCAGGACTGTAGTTCGTGTTCTGATACAGCAAACCCCAGCGCGCTTCGACACATAAATAGGGAAAAAGAAAAAACACTTGATATAAAATACATTTTCAATGAATATAAAAGAGACAGAACATGCAAATATAAACCCTGCCAGGTTTTTAAGTTTCCGAAGAGAGAACCCATTAGGCAAAACTCGGTCTGAACAAAGTGTGATATCTCAAAGTTTCACACATTCATGCACGTGCCAAGCAACATCCAGTCGGACAGCAGGAGGGAGGGAGGCTGTCTCCAAAGTGAAAGGACTTACTCTGACAGACGGAGGACAGTCAGCACAGTCTTTTGAGGACGCTGAGGTTTCCAACCTGTCTTACAGGATGGCATGTGAAGCAGGGGCTCTTTGTCCCTTTAGTACTCTGCGGGCCGTTTCCTCTGCTCCCCTCACAGCTGGCAGCGCGCGCCCGTCCCACTCTTCACAAACTCAGCAGCCAATGGGAGGGTGCCTCAGCATCCTAAACCCGCCCCCCTCAGACCCGATTACCGAAGTTACAAAATCTAAGGGTCCTGGTCTCTTTGTATCTGGAAATGACTGAGTATTTTTTTTACTCGTTCTAGGAGTTTTAAATGGTAGTTGCCCTGCGTTATAATATTAGTTAAGATGGTTTTGTCAATTCATGCCTTCTATGATTGACTAATTTTCTCCAACGTATTGTTCAACATGCCAAAGTAAGAGAAAAGCAGAAAACTGTCAATAAAGGGACATATAACTGATAATGATGATGATTTCCTCCTATTTTTCGCTGTTGAACACATCTGGTGTTGTCCACTAAATAATGATCTTGACTGCGAGAAAGTGAAATGGCTGGTCAATTAGAATAAAGGGGGTGGTGCTGAGTTTCTGCTTCTACTGGGCTTTCCAAAAAATTTTTTTATACCTTGATTAGACAGGACAGTGTGGAAATAGAGGCTGGTTGACTTAAGATAGAGGAAAATGACATGTCAAGCAAGCTCTTTCACACCTGGAACATTTAGGTTATTTGGTATGTGCCTTAACCATGAGGGTATCCCAGCACACTGGTGTTAAGGACACCATCATGTGGAAAGAATGTGTAGTAAAAAAGACTGAAGTGCCAGGCTTGGAACAGGCCAGCTTGATAAGGTATGTATGTACTGTTGGCCTATGCAAGAAGTGTAATTCAGAATAAAACGCAAGTCTTCATATCAGTCATCACCAGATGTCAGATACTAAAAATTATAGTATGTTGATCAAAAAAACTTGCACAAATTCTCTCTTCTTCTCTCTGCTATCTAAAAACCCAGACTCCAGATAGAAATGAGCCTAATTTAGAAATTAACTAGTGTGACACTCGATCCTAATTGATCCCACAAAACCAGTAACCTCATAACTGCTTCACTAGGAGAAATAATGTGTTTCTACAGTGAATCTGATGGCATCCGTAGCAACATTTGGCAAAGTCCTAATGTTCCTAACAGCTCAAGTTGAATCAGAAAAGGATATATGTAAGAGGGAAACTGGGATTTAATGAAGACAAAGCCAAACAAGCAAAATTAGTGATTATTGGGTAACAATGACCTGCTTTCCACAGATTCCGTTACATGTAAATGATTGACAGCCCCACTCGAGCCCAGAGGAACAGGAAGCAGGCTGTATTTTCATTCAAGCTGCAACATAACATGGGGATGTAAATCACATTTCACATAGGTGACTGAAGTTTTTTTTGTAGTCTACACATCTAAATCAATTTGTTGTTGAAATTAAGGCAGCACGGTGGCATGGTATTTAGCACTGTGGCCGCACAGCAAGAAGGTCCTGCGTTCAATTCCACCATCAGGCCGGGGTCTTTCTGTGTGCATGTTCTCACGGTGTTTGCATGGGTTCCCTCCAGGTCCTCCGGCTTCCTCCCACCGTGCAAAGACATGCAGCTTGGGATAGGTTATTTGGATAATTAATCCAAATTGCAACTAGCTGTGAATGTGCGAGTGAATATGAGTGCAAATGGTTGCCTGTCCCTGTGTGTTGGCCCTGCGACAGACTGGCCATGCAAGTAGGCAATGACTCCTATTTAGCTTGCCTCTGTTTTCATTTATTTATTGCTACAACGGAAGCTGATGATTTAAACGAGCTTAAATGATTGTGACCAAGAAGGAGAGTGGCATATTATTAAATCTTAACCATTTATTAAGGAATGCACAAAATATAACAGTTGACATACAATCTGAGTATACGTAATTCTTTCGTTTTACAAACATTAGCAACACAATTATGAATACTCTTTTTATAAAGTATAAAATGTACTATAACTGTGAATTTTAAAAGCACCTTCCAACTAATGTTAACACCACCACGACGGGACATGAGGTCACACTGAAACCCACTTCATTTTGCTGTGACATTTGGCAATTGATTGTGCTGATGTAATGAAGGCTACTGTACAAAATGTGTCTTTTATACACTTCGGACCAAAAATGCACTCGTGTGCTTATTCAAGTGAAATCAGACCAGAAAATATTGATACAGCAAAAGATGTACAATGAACCCGACAGGCCTCGCTGATCTATTGCTGAAGGTGATAGCACTGAAACTGCAAATCCACTGCAACTGACTGCAGTTCAATCATACAAGAAATACACTGACTACAGTACTCTTTGCAAACAGCTTGGAAACAACTGCACAAAGAAAAAAAATAAACCTGTTTGTCTTTCTTTTGTTTTCTCTCAAAAGGCACAAGCAATGTTTTGGCTCATAAATAAAATATGGACACAACCCCAAATAATTTTTATGGCAACTGGTAACTTTTCCACACTCAAACGCAGAGCAGTCGAAAATGAAACATGCCACATGGTTTTGTACTAGAGCATAATAAAAGCAGGTTTTACAATATTAAAGTCAAAGTATCATCAAAGTGATTAAAAACTTGGATTTAATATTTGATTCTTTTGAAGTGCTCTTTATATTTAACAATCCCCAAGATTCAAAAACAGCTTAATGTAAACCCACGTATAACTGAAGGACACACTGTGTAAACCTGTGAAATAAGAAATACAAACTGAAAGGCAACTTACTTAATCTGAGATAAATGACCTGAAAACTATACAAAATGATCCATTTAGGCACTCAGCACATGGATTGTATTATTAACGCAGTTAATTGCAGTATAAATGTGCTCTGGTGTAAAGAAAATGTGCATGCATCCCTGCCAGCGTCATCTTTTCCCTTAGCTCCTGCACACATGCAGTGTAAAATGGGGGTGGAAAATCCTTATGAGACGAGACGTGATGAGACAACCCTTGAAAATGGGTAAATCCCAGAAACGTAAAATGATACTTTACTGTAAATCCTGAAGCAAAGGTTTACAAACCATTGAGTGACTTATTAAAAAAAACAAACAACAACATTACATCCTGTTATAATTGTGTGCTTCTTCAATGGTCCTGACATGACTAACACAACAATAGTTGTACTCTCATCGTATTTCAGTCTGAAAGGAGAAAATGAG
This sequence comes from Maylandia zebra, assembly GCF_041146795.1. NCBI lineage: Eukaryota > Metazoa > Chordata > Actinopteri > Cichliformes > Cichlidae > Maylandia > Maylandia zebra. The sequence continues at coordinate 16,275,561 of NC_135171.1, forward strand.
CAAGTGCAACCATACTGTCCTTCAGTAATATACTGTATATTTAAACAAACAAGCAATGAAAGTTGCAATGTGCCTGATCTATGATCATGTAAAAGATTTAAAGCAGATCTTGTTGTGAGAAAAATCTGGAGCTGAAGAGGAAGCAATTAAGAGCCACATAGTTTGATGAAAGGCGTCCTATTCTGTTCCCAGTTTGGCGATCAGTTCATCACAGATCTTGGTGAGCTCTTCAATCTCTTGATTCTGTAAAAGACAGAAAAAAAAATTAGAGTTAAATGTGCTAAAACTTAAACATATAAGCCATTCAGAATTTATGGAGTTAGTGGGACTCTGCAGCTTGTCCTTCTTTTGACGATTTTGCTTTAAGTAAACAGAACATTGCCCTCTAGTGGGCAGTTCAGATCATTGTAAATTAAGTGCATTTAAAATCACTATTCTGCTGGACTGTGTTCTATTTATAGAAGTAAAATAAGGAAAACAGGAAATCATCCCTTTCACTATCTTGAAGATTAACCCAAATAAAAAAGAAGTGACAGGAAACATCAGGATTTGCGTGAAGCAGTGACTAAAAACTTCCAGAAAAAATGACTGCAAACAGCAGTTCATTCAACAGTCAGACACTGGTGCTTAAACTCGTCTTGTTTGACATCTTTTTGCAGAAGAAAATGAAAAGTGTGTTCAGCACACAGACAAGACCCAGTAGAGCTTTCAGTCTTAATTACCTAGGTTTTTCAGCACAATTTTCCATCACTAACACAGTTAAACACAGTCAGATCATTTTAATTAAATTTGCTCTTATCCTACCTTCTGAAGGACAGCTCTTTCAAGTGACTCCACCTTCATCTGCTCCTTTCTCAGGCTTGCGTTTAGGGCCACACTCTCACCGTTTGCCTTGGCACGTACCTGGGCTATGTCCTCACTGGCCCTGTTACAGAAGAAACGATGTCAGACAATGTCAGAATGAGAAATGACGCCTAGCTTTGAAATGTAAATGGAATTTCAGGAGTCAGTATTTGAATAGAAATGAAATCTTGGAAGCCTAAATTGCAGACTTACTTGTCGAGTTTCTCCTCAGCGTGGATTTTGAGGGTTTGATATCGCTGCTCCTCTTGCTTGATCCGCATCAGGTAGTCTTGAGCACACTTCTTTAGCACCTCCTCATTCTGGAGAGACACATGTAAAACAGGTCTAGTCAAGTTATGCGAAGGTGGCCCACACAGCTTCTCATGTGATTCATACTGAGACTCTACTGACCTTCTTAAAGCCCTCCAAGACTCCCTTCATGTTCTCATACCGCCTAAAGAGGTCAGCAAAGGAGCGCTCCACTGAGTTGAGGTCAGCCAGGGCCTGATCTCTCTCTAAGGTCAGCTGTCTCACTGACTTACTACATGACAGGGTCTTCTGCTGCTGCTCATCCTCTGTAAATAAATGAGCCAGAGTATAAAATAAGGGCCAAAAACACACAACAGCTGTGAGACAAAACAGTGTAATGCGATAACACATGAGTGCACATTAAAAATCCAGAATAGACAGTGTAGAAATAATGTTTTATGACAATGCTGTGTTTTTTCCAAAGTAACAAATAAATACAAGATTAATCCCAGGCTAGAGTGGGACTCCTAGCTTTTCTGGTTAGTGGTGGTCCTCAGTTTAAGGTCAGTGCAACAACAACAGAAACATAGAAAACAACAGGCTATTTATATGGGTATACAGTGTAATGTACTTGGCTTGAAAGTCAACAACAGGTCATGCTGGTGAAAAATGTCAGACAGCAGGTGGAAGTAAAAGGTCGAGCTGATAGCAGCACAGGTCTAAAGTGAAACCTGACACTTTATTTTTTATAGCCGTTGACCAATAAGGCAACCCCCCCCCCAAAAAAAAGACTGAAGCCACTGACTGTGCTGTTCTGTTCCACCACACTGTAACTGTAATACAGCCTTACATATTACCTATAGGCTGTTAAAAACAAATTAAAAAGACTGCAGCCTATTAGACTGTCTATTACACAGTAGGTTGGTATTACACGTGTAGATTATATGCATAGAATGTTAAAAAAAAAAAAAAGAAGTAAAAAAACATATACAAAATAAAATGCACGGCTGAAGTGTGCTCAGCTGTTGCATTGCATCCATGCATCTGTTATGATGTACATTATGAATTGAATAGTCTGATGGCGGTTGCGCAAAAACGACGTGTAATGGATACATGATGGTTTCCTTTTTGTATAAATATCCACATAGATCAGAGAAACAAAATGTACATCTGATTTGGGGGTTTGTTTGAAGAAGTCACACAGTTGTTGGAGCAGTAACGTAGTGGATAATAACAAATTCATGGAGAGCAAAATCACCACTAGGTGGCAGCAACTTACCAATCATCTGTGCGACTGTTTTCTCATATTCTGCAACTATTTTCCTGTCAGAATAAAAACCCAAAGCAGTTACTGTCATCTTTGTTTTCACATGTTCAATTGTGTTTAATATAACATAGACAGGAGCACTCAGACAAACAAATGCCTCGTACCTCATTTCCATAACCTCTGCTCGACTTTCTTCATATTTTCTCTTCCATTCATTGACCTCAATCTCTTTAACGATGATCTGTTTAGACAGGAGAGACATAAAATTAAAAACCCAGCTATGATCAAAAATAAACAGTTGAACATAATAACAACCGGCCCTTTTACCTCTTCTCTGATCAGGGTTAGCACTGCAGCTTTGTCCATCTCGCTCAGAGGCACGCTGTCCTGGGACAGGGCTGCTGTGTCAGGGCCCTCATTGCAGGTCAGTTTTGTTGTTGTGGACATCGCACTCTGTGGAAGGAAACATATTGTTTGAGGCTGTTTTGAGGCAAGTAGCTACACTACAATAAATATTACAAAATCTGGTTTGGCCATAAGGTGCAAGTGATGTTATCTTAGACAAATATTGTGATTCATTGAGCAGAAATAGCTATGAATGAGAGCATAGTTGGACCTGTTATTGCTAACCCGAAGAACAGCTGACAATGAAAAACAATCCTGTCATGCTAAAATATTTATACCCCCTTGCTATTGTTCCTATAGTCCACTTACTATATCATCTTTCAGGCTGAAGCTGTCCTTCTCCTCCAGCTGGTCTGCAACCTTTGTCTCAGAACCTTTGACAAGATCAAACACGTAACTCAATAAGAAAAACTACTGTAACTATCCATATCACAGTTTTCAAAAACAATCAAATGCACATGAATTAAAGAGTTCATACTTACTATTTGTCTAGTTCTGTGCTTTTTGTTTTTGTTTTTTTTTATTGAAAAGACTGCATGGCTGGTCCTTATGCACAACTGTGGGGAGCAGTATAAATACTGCCCAGTGTAGTATTTATACATTTCTTTTATCCAGGACAGAATACTGCTGAGCATGCCTGGTACATTTTTCTTCCCCTCCCTTAAGCGTGACGCAGTAGTTGTTGAGAAAATTATGTAACCGCATCACCTTCCTCGTTCACATCGTCTTATCAGTTTTATTAATAGAACTTGCTGTGTAAGCATCCTTTCCACTGAGGCTGATTTAAAAGAAAATCTAAGATATTGTGCTTTTTGACTTAAAAACATTGTCCTCAGACGTTACCTTAACTTTTAGCCAAGTTCTATCCAAGCAAAGCCTCCGTTCACTCTATATTACCGTCTTAAATACTTAAATACTCATACTTCTAAACAGAAATAGGCCATGTCTGTACAAATGTCACTGTAGAGCTTACCATCCATTATCACTGGATCACTGCTTAGCTGCTTTTTTGCAGGTGCTTTATTGCATTCTGGCTCCTCTCTCTCCTGCTGGCTGTCTGTTGTCTGTCCCATCATACAAGTGGAGGCCAGTTTCTCCTCATCAGTGGCATGATGAACTCGCTGAGTGATTTCTGGGGTCTGTACCACCACTTCATCCTCATCCTGGACATGGGAGAGCGAGGTATCTGTACATATATCCTGCATCACAGTGGAATTTATTCTATTTATGAGATTCTGAAGCCCCCCCCCCCCTTCCCAACACACACACACACACACACACACACACACACACACACACACACACACACACACACACACACACACAGCCTAAAGGCACTGTTGGTGAATGCGTGGGCACAAAATATCACTTTAGGCACTAGTACTGTGCAAAAGTCCTGACTATGCCTCCAGCATAATGATTGATAACTATTCAGACCAAAAATTTGTCACATTTGGATTCATCACTCAATCAGACCTTTTGGCCCTTTCAGTTTGGTTCTTGTGCAACTTGCCATGCCTCAGCCTTTCTCCCTGTTTCCCAGCTTCTTGGCAGCCACCCTTGTGCTGAGTCCATTTCTAACGAGGATTCAGTGAACTGTAGGTCGATCAACTGAAGCGTCAGATGCATCTCTCGGTTCTCGATTCAGGTCTTTGCTGGAGTCTTGCTGTTTTTTTAAGAACGTTCATCTGCTGTAGATAGTTTTTTAGGGCAGCTACCTTTTCTTTTTTTCTTCATTTGTCCAGTTTCTTTCATTCTTTTAAGGATAAGCTGCACACCATGATGAAATATGCCAAGTTTGGGGGTAATTGATTGTTGGGACACACTGTGTTGGTGCCAAAATGTTATTTAATCAGTATATTATCATGCTCATTGAACTGTGGTATCTTTGGCATTTTTTGTAGATTCAGTTATAGAAATGAGAACAAATCAAATTTTTTTGTGAAAGACTGCTAGTAACAAAGTTTTCTGTATGCATAGACACAACACTGGTTCATCTACCAGATAAGGTGCATTTTTATGCTTTAATGAGTCATAGGTCAGAATTGTTGTAGTTTTCCATTTTCTCATTAGATTTTGTAAATTTTCTCTTCGACTTTTTGCTTTTAATTTGCTGAAGTTTCACTTTAATTTCCAGAGTTGATTTGCTTATTTCCATTTAGCTTTTATTGTTTGAAAATGTTTAGTTTTAGTTTAGTTTTTAATACCATGTATTTGTATTTTATTTTAGTTATTTTGCTTTTTGTCCTTCTCACTACCAGTACCATGAAACAATACCTGTAGCTTATTCGGGTGCCACGGGTAGTCCAGAAGGAAGGTTTGCTGTGTCCCCTAGCACAGTCTTAAGTGTGTGGAGGCACTTAAGACTGAGAAGGGCTCTTACATGAGGAGAGATATAGAGGGCCAACGTGGGGGTTAACAGAGACCTCCACGCGTTAGCCAGTTAACAGTACCCTGACTGCTCTTAGGGGCCTGAAGCCATGCCACATTACTGATCGTTTGGTCAGAAACATCATCATGAGTGGCCTGATGGAGGTGATTTTCACAGGACTCTGGCACTTCTCCACCCATTCCTCCTTGTACAAAGGAACAGATCCTAGCCCGTTACATGGGCATTTTTTACACGGTATATTTTAGGTCAGCAGCAAGCAGTTCCAGTGAGATAACAATGAAGATCTTCACAATATTGTTAAAGTAAGTTAAGTATTCTGTAGTGACGCCATATCTTCAGGATTTCTCCTGAGGATGATGAAGGTGTTGCTGCTGAGGACAGGTGGAAGCAGGAGACTAATATGTTGACTGCAGAGTGATAAGTCACAATTTTGTCAGCATGCCAAGACAGTACTGCAGAGCTGGAGACACTGCTGATGCTTCTGTGACTCCCTCTCTGTCTCTCGCTCTCACTGTGTGTGTGTGTGTGTGTGTGTGTGTGTGTGTGTGTGTGTGTGTGTGTGTGTGTGTGTGTGTGTGTGTGTGTGTGTGTTCAGAGGTGATGGTGGACAGAGCTGCTGAATAATGAACATTGCGGTGTCACTGCAGTAAGGTGAAGCAGTCGCACACACATACACACATCCTCACAAACACTTATATTACCTGATTACACACGTCAAGGACCAAGGACTGGCTTTCATCGTATTTCTCTACTTTACAGGAATTCCTACAAAACAAGCACAAAAAAATAATGCAAGAAGTTACAATCTATAGACTAAACGTGCTGTGACACTTTAATTAACACACACTGTTTCCACAACCATTGAGCTGTGAGCATTTCTCTGCTTTGGTGTTTAGCCAGATATCAAAGAAAGACCAGTGATGCACATACACACATGTAGAATCATAGTGGTGCTGCTAAACATCTGGAGAGCTCACAAGATGTAACATACATCTCTAACATGTGAAATGAAAGTGAGGAAGACATATATTGCCCTCACATGCTTCTTTGTAAGCCGGTCCTGTTGCAGCGCATACCACGATGAGAGTAAAATGCGAAGCAAGCATGCGTGAGAGAAACGTGCATCAGTACTTACAACAGAAAACAGAGAAACTTGACTTGTTCAGATGTCCTGAGGCCAATAGAATAGGACAAAAGCAGAAAAGTTTGCGGGTTGCACGACAGACGAGGGGGAGGAAAGATGAAGGATGAAAGGGATTAAGCAAGTGAAGGAGGGATTTTGATAAGGGAACAAAGAACAAGAGACAAAGGAGAGCAAGTGAGCGACTGGAGGTGCTTGGCTCAGCATTTTTAATAATCAGCAGATAAAGTTTGGCAATAAACACAAGATGCCAACAGACATGGAAAAGCTGAAACTGGTCCAATGGCTACAGCTGTAACAGCACTTTGAGAGTCTGAATATAACACGTTTGAGAACTGTGTGAATATCCAGTGTATCGGTGATAATGACCTCAGAGCTTCGAGCTCATGGGGCAAGAAAGAAGGTTTTCATGTTTTTGAGACTTACTTGATTGTTCTCTCTTTGTTTTTCTTGGGAATCTGCCTCACTTTCTTCTCCACCTGAGGTTGCCTTGCCTTTTGTTTCTCTCCTTCTTTTACTTTTTTCTCCGGCAGAGACGAGGTACTGGACGTGTCCTCGTTGCTCAGAGATTTTGAAGGTTTAAAAGGGTCCACAGAAACATCAATATTGTCCGGGTCAAAGCTGTAGGAGCTTCTAGGAAGCACTGGAGAGTTATTCACCTTGCTATTGCTACCAAATGGATTGAAGTTTGGGTCATCTGACTGACTGGGATCAAAGTTATATGATCCTGTCTTAAGAATAGGAACATCGTCCAAGTTCAAAGGTGTAGAAGAGTCTGAAACTGGAAGAGAAACTTCCAGATCAGGCTCTGAAACTGGCTCTGGTATAGACTGGGGGACTGGTTCTGGTGCTGGCTGTGAAAGTGTTTCTAACACTGTGGGTTCTGGTTCAGGTTTGCAGGAAGCCTCGGATCCTTTGGGCTTCTGCTTCTTTGTAGCAAGTTTACTGATTGTCTTTTTCCCTCCTAGGTTCTTTGGAGGAGGTCTGCTGGCTGGTCCTTCATCCAGGCCAAACTCCATCATCATGGGCTTAACCTCAGATGATGGATTTGTTGTTTCCGAGTGTGCTTGTGCTGCTGAGCTGGCCTCTCCGAGTGGCTCGAGTCTGGGGAAAGAGCCCGGTTCACACGGTGGGGGAGAGTTTTGGATTTTTGATCCGCCGCTGGTGAATGGGTTAAAGCTCTCATCCAAAAGGTCAAAGTTATATGTGACCTTAGGGACAGGAAGCTCTTCTTCCTCGTTTGTGTTAGCAGCGTTATTCAGCGAGGACTTCATTTTCAGAGACGGAGGTTTGGATTTCCTCGTTTTACTCTTTTGAGTAGGCTCTGCCTCGTTGGACAGGCCATTGTATTGTGCCTCTGGTTGAGCAGGAGGTTTCTCCTCAAGGGGCTCTGGAGCTGAGAGGATTTCAGGTTCACTGCTCAGGATTGAATCTGGTTCTGAGGAAAGAGCAGGACCCAGAGCTGAAGCCAGATCTGGGACTGGATCAGCTGCTAGAAGAGTAGCTGGGACTTGGGATGACTCAGAGGATGGAGCCACTTCCTTATGTGTGGATAAATCAGCAGCAGGTAAAGAGCCCAAATCTGCTGGAAATTTCACTGTTTGTTCTTCTTCTAGGGTCTGAATGTTTATTTCGAGCGGGCCACCCATGGGGACTGCAGGCTCATCCTGACCCATGTTGTGGCTGAGCAGAGTGTCCTGATCCCTGACAGGAGCAGTCACTATCAGGTTCTCCTCCTGCTCCAACTCTGTGGAAGAAATGAGACCCAAAACACCAGAATTAATCATAAAACCAAAACAAGTCTTAAAAATTAATACACACTCCTGCTGCCAGTGCTGTTCTCTTTAATAACACGCCAGCTCAGATGTCAGTGATATCTGATTGGCTCTCTGAAAGCAGGTTAGTCACCAGCCAACTGTTCCAATTGCTGCTGTTGCCATGGTAATATGTTACTATGAGGGCCATGACATTTGTACAAACTCATGCATATGAAAATAAAATTAAAAAGGTGGAGTGGTTTATCATGTTGTGTGTGTTTTAGACAGTAGTGATGGTGGCTGCTGTGGCGCAATCATTAGCTCAAGGGAAGATTTTGAGACCACAGCATATTTCAGCACGCCTGTCATACTCGCCGTGTTCATGTAACATTATGTTGCCAGGAAACAAGCAAAGCCTGCCGATACTTCTACCCAGTTCCAGTCGGATGTCGCCAAAGTGTCACTTTTGACTCCTTTAGTACAAATATAAACTCTGTTGGTGGCGCTTGTCATGTCAGGTAGATCTCACTAAGCTGCACTGCCTGTTTCACCAATAACATGAAAATTATCTATCTGATAAAATGTCATATGTGCCTTAAATAGTATAGGCAGTGATCTGTACTTGTAGTGACCCCAGGCAGATGTCAGTCACATCTCTAACTGTGACCACACCTTTAACTCTGCAGATAAGAGAGAAGGGCAAAACCACACTACCAAAAGGTCCTCATTAATACTTAATACATAACCCTAATTAATCCTACTTTTATTGATCTATAGACGCTGTTTGAATCCTAAAGATTAAAGTAATATATTAAGCTACAGTAGTATTAAAAACTGTTGTTATGCAGATCCAAAATTCTCTACACGTGATGGTTTTCGGTTCTTGTAGATCGACTGTGATCTGTACACTTGTAAATAAAGCCCACTGAGTCAGTGTGGAGAAAATTTCCCTGAGATTGCATCTCAGTTACATTGTCAACAGAAAACAGTTTAATAGGTTATAATATAGTAGTGATTCGTTTAACCCCGCTGAGATCAAATTGGGCTTATATGGTCCGTCATCTAAAGTGAGTTGCACACCCATAAAATAGTTATAAACTGTCATCACGCAGATGCTGATGTAGTAATGGAGACTTTGGATGGACACAGGCAAACACTGGCATTAGCATGTTTACTTTCAACGATGTTTCCAGAGATGCTTCAGCTCCTCCCTGCCCGAGATCAAACTTAGAAACAGCTGTAGGGAGAGATGTTTGCAGTTTGAATGGAAACTCCCTCCTCTCTCCACACTTTCTGACCTTTGCAACTTACTCTTTTATAAAATGTTGTTGGAGCTGTTTTACAGGATGGACTTAATCCTACTAAAACCACAACAGCCACACAAATATGAGGACTACTAAAAATCAACTACTAAAAATCAACATGGGCCCAAAGCATGATAGCTTTGGGCCCATGGCTTGCTTTGTGCTCCCTTCATACTGACCTCTGTCAGTGACTACTACAAAGCAGGGCGGGGCTTTAGATGAAGCTTTTGTTGAACCTGTTGAATTCCAGAGCAAAGGCCTTTCCCACACTCTGCTACAGGCTCCTCCTTTTGGTGATTCAAAGGACAAAGTCAAGGCTTCATCACACCCAAAATCGTTCCTCATCTGCAAACCAACTTACATACCAAGCATGCAGAGCATATTTGGCCACCTTCAGGTATTAACCTTAATTATGTTTAATGAAGTGCATTCTGCATTTGACTGCTTGTCTGTACCCCACATCGTAAGTCATTACTCAATCACACAAACGTTAATTTTAGCATTAAAAAAACATTATTTTGTTGACACACTCTAAACACATGTCCCTCTTGTTGACTATGAAGATAAACACAAATGTGACACCTGGGCATTTAGTGAAGCATCTACCCTTGTTTCCATGGCAACCTTGAAGCTACTGCTTTGTGTTGTGCACTCGAACACGCATTTCTTCTCATATGTTGAATATTGTAGAGCTACTGCTGTTAAGATGTTACAGTGGACAGCTTCTCATCATCGCATTTCTGTCTGTCTGCTGTTGGCCTCACCTGTTTTGTCTGCATCAGAGTTGTTGTTCTCCAGCTCTCCTGGGATGGTCGGCGGGGCGCGGACAGGAGTCGCTGCCTCAGGAGTGCCAAAATGACTCTCTGAGTCAGAGCTGTGGTAGTCAGCGAGAGATACATATGAGAGAGAGAAAGATTAAAACATTCAAAACATTAGAAAGGAGCACAGAAGTGATCATATTACAAAAACAGAGAGCACGAGACAGAAAAACTCCTGCTGCCAAAAATAAAAATGAAAGACAAATAAAAATGAAAACCAAACAAAACCAAACAAAAAAAACAGATGCACTATATTGATTCATGGTATCATAATGTACAGATAGTCCCAGGTAAGACCAAGGGTGGAATTCGCCTCTTGTGCTACATAAATAAATACTTTTTAGAAGCATGAAGAGGTGAAAATACAACATCTTGCAACCCCCTGGTGGTAGCATCACCACCTGGGGGTTAATAGTACTACAGAATAACCGGAAATGATTTCTATATTGATTTAGAGCAGGGGTGTTAAACATTAGGCCTGGGACCAGAACTGGCCCAACAAAAACTGCGCATTGTCGGTCTTTGGGAGATGTAAAGGAGGGCAAACAAATTGTTAAAATTAATTTTACTTATAAAAAACTGCTCCATGGAAAATCATAACACAGCAAAGTAATTAAGTAACTGATAAACAATTAAATAAGAGAAAAATTCATGTTTTTTTTTTTCATTTTCTTTGTTCCTTTTCACAATTACAGGACAGTCAGGGCAACAAGCAACCAGAATTTCTTTCTAAAATTTTAAGCATTCATTGCTTATAATTTAAGGTCAAAGAATTGTGCTGACAGACGTCTTTTCATTTACTACAGCAGCATTTCTTAATGAGCTGAGATGAAATATTGAAAATGTACATGTTTTTCTTATATAAAGATATCTGCAAGTGACAATGCATATTTAAACCTACACTGAAAGGAAGAGCCATTTCACAAGTGACGCATGATGTAAATTAAGTTTGACATCTAGAGGATTCTGAGTAACAAAAATCAAATATAAAAATCACATTTTATTGCAACTTAAATGTGCCACTGTCCCAGCTATTATCCTCTGCTGTTGCATTATGCCTTGGAAAGACTCAGTATTGTCTGAACTGGTGAAGGAGTGAAATACAGATAAAGTGAAAGATACATAGAGGAAGAGGAAGTGCAAGTAAGCCAGCCCACTATTTCCTGTTACATTGCTAGAATCATGGGGTATGAAGTATGAAACTGTAACATCCAAGCTGTAAATGATGTATTAAATCAGAATATGAACATTAAAACAGAATAAAATGATGTGTGATTTTATAACATTGCATCATTCGATTAGATCTAGCAGTAAGAATTGCTGTTGCTCTGGTTGAATCTAATTTCACAGGATAGTAAACATGGATTTTGTCATTTGATTACTTGATACCCGATGACAGGATATTGTGTCTAGTTGAGTGTGCAAGAGTGGAAACAGTTGTGAGCTTACTTGGAGCAATAGTAAGTATCCATAGTGTCAAAGCAGGTACACGAGGACCTGATAACTTGGGAGCCTGTCGTGTTTGTGTGATCTGAGCAATGATTACCTCATTGAGCTACCTGCCTGTGCAGTGTGAGTGTGTGCGTTCTTGTACAGATCTGACAACGTGCCAGTGAGTCTAAGAAAAACACTCAAACGTGGTGACAATCGAAAGCACAGCCACACCACAAATGTGTCCGCCCTGCAGGACAACGCAGCACGCGAAATATAAAAAATGACACCAATATTTTTTCTCCTCCTCCCTTTCCTCGGCCTATTTCATCAAACCCTTAAAACAGCAGAGATTCTTCAACCTGACAGGCCGACGAGCAGGTAAATAAAACTGTGTGAGCCACCCTATCAGTAGTCACGGGGGCTCCAGCGCAACACTTGCCTGCAGCCTTGAGATCTCTCCTCCTCGTCTTCGTCTACTCTCTCTCCACGTTGCTCCCTCTCCTCGCTGGCCTCCTGCCCGTCTTCATCCTCCTCTCCCTCTCCCCCGCGCACTGCCGTCCATGTCCATTTAGCCCATGACACGGGTGAGAGCCAAGACATCACTCTTTATTCCAGCAGGGTCCTCTGACCCTCTCTCACCGATAGCTGTGGATTGGTTTCCAGCACTTGACTGATCCTTTTCTGATTCTTCCTCAGGTTTCCACCCAACCAACAGCTCTCACATCTTTCTATAGAGGTTCCCACTTCTCACACTTCTCAGTTTCCCATGAAGGGAACTACACATTTTTACACTACCCAACTTGTATAGCACTAATCTCAAAATTACAAAGACTTGAGCTGCGTTCTCTGCCCTTCTTATTCTTATTTCCAGTCACGCTCTCGTCTCTGTCGCTCTCTCTCCCTCTGTCTCTGTGGCTGAATACCTCAGCTCTGATCAGCTGGTTTATCAAATGCTGTGCTCACTCTCTTCTCCTCTCAACCCCCTACAAACTCTCCCCTCCACCTCGGAACAGCTCACTGACAGAAAATGCAGTGGGGGAAGGCAGTGAGCTGTCAGCTCAAAGAATGAATGCAGCTTCTCTTTAGGCTTCTACATGACTTCCCCCACGGTTGAAGAATGGTATGTCCCTGTCAGGCCGCTCTTCCACTCTGAAGCAGAAGGAGGGAGTCACAAAACACACACCGAGGGAGGAGGAGGAGGAGGAGAAGGCCTAGGGAGTGGAGGTAGAGGAGGAGCAGAGCTGTTTGGGGCTCCACATTTTATAGTCCAGAGAGAGGTTAGGAATGTGGGGCTGGATCTTAAAGCCCCCCCACCCCCACTCCTTTGTAGACTGTTTAACAGTTAACTGTTTCTCCCATCCAGTGGCAGCCAGACATGCATGACCAGGGGAACCAGTTCTGCATTTCTGTTGGAAAGCCCCAGGAGATATACCTGGCTGGATTCAATTTGTCTGAGGTAGCAGTTCAGACCACTGAACTGGCAGGAAACCAAAGTCTTCAACGCAGTCAGGAACGGGTGGTAAAAAGAACAAAACACCCCACTGTAGCAACTTAGAAGGAGAAAATTGGGTCTTAAATCTCTCAACAGAGCAATAAAATGGCCCTCTAAATACAGCAAAAAAGTCATTCACTACATTTCCATGAAAACCAACAGAAAAAGAAATATATTTACACGTGTGTGTGTGTGCACGTGTGTGTGTGTGTGTGTGTGTGTTACAGAGAACCCAAAAGTGGCTTGCTTCTAGGACAATGATTTCAAATGTGCTTTTTTTTTATTACATGCAATAAAAGGGGAACTTCTTAAAAGTTGAGAAAATCTATCATCCTGCCAACTATATCAGTCCTTTATTTACTTTTACACAAGACAAACACAGCAACAGATCATCTGGAGAATAGTTTAAGTTGATCTAAGTGGTTCTAGATACAAGAGAAGTCTAGAAATATCCCCTCAGTTGTGTGAATTTATAAAAACAAAGCTTACAGAGCTCCATAGTTGCTTAATTTGCAGATGTGAAGCTACTGACAATGTCTGTAAATTAATATATCACACGAAGAGACAATCTCAAAAAAATGATGTCAGTAAAGAAGAAAAACACTCACAATACACATATAGAACAGGGGGCAGTGGCAAATCCATGTATAACTGGCTAATAAGAGCCATACAGCAGTTTTTACTGTAGATTTTCTGCACTCCTTCAACCACCTGCTGCAACAGCAAAAGCTTCTTGTGTTCACCCAGACAGACAGCACAATAATACATCCTATTTCTGTAGTCTTGTTGTATTAAGGTGCCAGAAACTTCAAGGCTTGGTCCGTCTGCTGAGCTGCTAAACTCCTCCCAAGTTCCCATCGAGGAGCAAATACACAGACGTGCTTCAGTCAGGCTCAAAGTTTCCACATTTGACCAGAAAGGGTGGAGTTTTCTACCCGCTTATTTACAGTCTGATTCTGGTAAAGATTGTGCCTGGAGTGAGGACAAAAACTGTTCCTGCATACTAAAGACATCATCTCACAAGCATGAAGAACTACTTGTGCTTTTATCTTTGAGTTGGTATCTGTTTATTTTATTTTTTTTGCCTGTGAAATGTTTGTTTGTGAAAGACAACATTTTTACTTTTTTTTTTTTAAAGTCACAGAGTAGCAGCAAAGTCCTACCTTGGGTTGGGTTTTACTAGGAGAATAGATTAGCATCTGCCCACAAGTTACACGAGTGGTAATCCTGATCACTGATCGATATTTACGTCACGTTTGCGTGATAGAAACAAAGGTGTGTTTCAGTGCAGAAGAGGAAGTCTGCATATTTAGACCTTATAAACCTTATAAATAGCTCCTTCTATCGGTGGTGAGGGGTCTCTGAAGATGCATGCGAGACAGGGATAAGCATGTTATATAAGTAAAGGTGCCTATGACCTCCCCTACTAAAAAATATACATATAAAATGAGAACTATACGTTGAGATCTTTTTTTTTATTTTTAAAAAGCCAGAAAATAACATTGAACTGAGTACTAATATCTTTTGTTTGCCATTTACAAACCATCGAGGTTTGTGGACCAGTGCTTTACTTATCTAAAAACGGCATCAATAAACATCAGCATGAGGCAGCTGTGTGTGTGAATGTGTGTGTGTGTCTCCAGATAAAAGACCACCCCATACTTAACGGCTGCCACAGCCACAGACCAGAAAGCTTCAGCCAAGGAGTCTGAAGCACCACCAGAATCCAAACACAACTCAAAAGAGCTCAGATTTCAAGCCCAGCACGAGGTAGCCAACAGGCATTTTCTAGAAAACAGAAAGTCACTAGTAACAGACAGAATAACAATCTGGCCTCTCCCGCTACTGTGATGTTTATTCTAAGCTGACACATCAGCTGAAATTCTGACTTTCCTACTACAAATACACTAACTGCACACTTATGTTTAGTCTCTTTGTCAATATGGCTGTAACCGATATTGGAAACAATGCGGAGATCAAATGTGCAAACTGTATTCAGGCTGTGTCAACAGTCATCACTTTAAATGTTCTATCACCATAAATAGAGTGGGAGACAATAGAGGAACCATGTGATTATATAACAGCCATTCCTGTGGAGCCTAAAATAAGTGCAGACACACAAAGAGATGGCTTGGTCTCAGCAAATCCCAGAAAACTAACTGAATGTTCCCGGAAATTAATTAATGTAAAAAGAATGGGACATAGAGGGCAGAGGATGAAGAGCCGAGGAGAAGGAAAACAAAGAGGAAGGAAAATAATGAGCACGCTGCCACAGGACTGCAGTAGCTATGTGTGTGTGTGTGTGTTTGAGGAACAGAAATGGGAGAGGAAGAACCTGCAAATAAATAACCCATGCTAGCACAATGGTTTCTTACTTCTGCCTTGTGAGGAAAACTAACACGTCAGGCCAGCAAATGTGTGAAGCTCTAAGTGACACACTTGCGGTAATGTGACATGGCACTTTCAACAGCTAGCTGAAGAAAAAACTACAAGATGTGATCACATTCTTCCAGAGATGAGTGCAAGTAAAACTACTGCAAATGTCACACCACGCCTCAGTAATCTGCTCCTCTGAGCTGGCAAGCTGCAGAATCAGTGGACTGCACAGGCATCTAGTGGTCAAAAAGCATAATAACAACCAGAAAAACTTCACAAAATTTCATCAGGTGAAAAACTTAATAAAAACCATGCATTATCTTTTTTTACCGTAATTGCTATATGACAAGCACGCATAGAGTAAAGTCTCGGTTCATAGTCAACAGGCTCAGTATTGCTATGAAGGTATTTCTTTGTGTATTACTCAGAAAACTGACTTTTCCCATCCATCCATCTTCTTCTGCTTATCCAGGGGGCCAGTTCACGGGGGCAGCAGCCTAAGCAGAGAAGCCCAGACCTCCCTCTCCCCAGCCACCTCCTCCAGCTTGTCTGGGGGAGCACCAAGGCGTTCCCAGGCCAGCCGAGAGATATAATCTCTGCAGTGTGTCCTTGGTCTGCCCCGGGGCCTCCTCCCAGTGGGACATACCCAGAACACCTCACCCAGGAGGCATCCTTGTCAGATGTCCAAGCCACCTCAACTGGCTCCTTTCGATGTGACTTTTTCCATGACGTGCTTAACTTCATGGAAGTGATTGTTAAACTGGTTCTCTGTCTTGAAAAAAATATTTGGAAAAACCATCAAGCGCTACGATGAACCTGGCTCACATGAGGCCCGCCCCAGGAAAGGAAGCCCAAGAATCACCTCTGCTTCTGAGGATAGATTCATCCGAGTCACCAGCCTCAGAAATCGCAAGTTAACAGCACCTCAGATAAATGCCACACAGAGTTCCAGTAGCAGACACACCTATATATCAGCTGTTCAGAGGAGAGTGCTCGAATCAGGCCTTTATGGTCAAGAAGCCACTACTAAGAAAAAGCAACAAGCAGAAGAAATTTATTTGGGCCAAGAAACACAAGGAATGGACATCAGATTAGTGGAAATCTGTGCTTTGGTCTGATGAGTCCAAATTTGAGATCTCTGGTTCCACCCGCCCTGTCTTTGAGTGACGCAGAAAAGATGAACGGATGCATGCATGGTTCCCACCGTGAAGCATGGAGGAGGAGGTGTGATGGTGTGGGGGTGCTTTGCTGGTGGCATTGTTAGAGATTTATTCAAAATTGAAGGCACACTGAAGCAGCACGGCTACCACAGCATCCTGCAGCGACATGCCATCCCATCTGGTTTGTGTTTAGTTGGACCAGGATTTTATTTTTTTCAAAGGACAATGACCCCAAACACCCCCCCCCCCCAGGCCATGTAAGGGCTGTCTGACCAAGAAGGAGAGTGATGGAGTGCTGCGCCAGATGGCCTGGCTTCCACAGTCACCTGACCTAAACCCAGTCGAGATGGTTTGGGATGGACCGCAGAGTGAAGGCAAAAGGGCCAACATTGCTCAGCACCTCTGGGAACTCCATCAAGACTGTTGGAAAACCATTACAGGTGACGAGCACATGAAAGCTCATCGAGATAATGCCAAGAGATAAAGCAGTAATCAAAGCAAAGGGTGGCTGTTTTGAAGAATCTAAAATATAAAACATGTTTTGAGTTATTTCACACTTTTTTGTTTTTTGTTTTGTTTTTTCCGTTATGTTCAGGCCTACCTCACCCTGTGTAAAGACATAAATGCCCCCTAAACATAATAACTGGCGTTGCCACCCTTAAGAGCAAGAACTACAATCAAGCATTTCTGATAATGAATCTTTGACGTCACAATTTTGGTCATGTCTTCTTTACAGAATTGTTTTAATTTAGCCACATTGACGGGTTTGATAATGAATGGTTTAAGGTCAAAGCATCTCAAATGGATTTTATTCCAGACTCTGATTAGGTCGCTTAAAAATATTCACTTTTTTTTCTTCTTCTTTTGAGGCATTCAGAGGCAGATTTGCTGGTGTGTTTTGGGTCATTTCCCTGCTGCATAACTCAAGTAAGCTTGAGATTCAGAAATTCTCCTTCAGGATTTTCTAGTAAACAGCAGAATTCATGGTTCCATCAATTACGGTGAGTCGTCCAGGTCCTGAAGCA
Organism: Maylandia zebra; assembly: GCF_041146795.1. Lineage (NCBI taxonomy): Eukaryota > Metazoa > Chordata > Actinopteri > Cichliformes > Cichlidae > Maylandia > Maylandia zebra. Next base: position 16,293,224 of record NC_135171.1, read on the forward strand.
GCAAAACAGCCCCAGACCATCACACTACCACTACTACTAAAATACTGTGTTAGTTTAGTGCAGATGTGACTTAGATCTTTGAAAAACTTCAGCTTTTGTCTCATCAGTCAACAGAATATTTTCCCCAAAGTCTTGGGGATCAAGATGTTTTTTGGCAAATGTGAGGTGAGACTTTGCGCTGTTTTGGTCAGCAGTGGTTTTCTCCTTGGAGCTCTCCGGTGGATGATATATTCACACTTTCTTATTGTTGAATATTGTTGAACTCTGACCTTAATTGAAGCAAAAGAGGACTGCAGTTTTTCAGATGTTGTTCTGGGTTCTTTTGTGATCTCCTGGATGTGCTCTTGGAATAATTTTGTTAAGCCGAACATTTCTGTTCCACAAATAGAGAAAATTGCTTCTTGTTTTCTCCATTTGTCCATAACGGCTCTTCCTGTGGTTAATTCAACAGGTCTGGCAGTAATTAGGTTTAGGTGTCATTAGCGAAACTGAACTTAGTGTTTAAAAAAAAAAGTAGTTAATCATGGTTAATTCAGGATTTAACAAGATGGGCAATTACTATTCCACACAAGGCCAAGTAGATTTGGAGCCCCCCCCCCCCCCCCCCCCCCCGCCGAAATCAACAATTAAAAACTGCATTTTATGTAATTAGGTTATAATGTCTGATGATCTGAAACATGTGTGACAAGTATACAAAAATAAAAAATACAATGAAAATCAGAAAAGGGGCAATGCTTTTTCACAGCATTGCAACCTATTAAAGCCTTTTGAATGCCAGTATATTCATTCAAGAAAATCCAGATAAATGTGATAGCGTAGCATAACAAAACAAAATAACTATATCTATGCTTTTTATGATAGTTAATGCTTGCAAATTAACATTAGCAATAATTTTCTTAGCCTCCTGGTAACAGGGCCAGCCTTTTGCTGGGTTTCTGTTCCCTCTTATGTAAAATTGAACTAAAACAGTAATTTAAATGAGAAGCTGACACCTACAAAGTAAGTCAAAACAAATCAAAAATGAAATGTGAACGCACAAAAAGACAGGAAAGACAAGAAAAGACGAACAGTTAGATTAATTGTTCATTTTAGTGGTTTGTGTAACTATGAACGCGGTCCACCGTTAGGTGGCGGTAAAGATCCTCATAACAGGGAAAGAAGCCCGCCACACCTAAAGAAGACGTACTTCCGTCGTGACGCAATCGTTAGTAGTAAATGGCGGTCACCAACAGGCCGGACTATAAACATTTCCACGGTTCCAACTGTAACTGTCTAATTATCATCAAAACATGTACTCGGCTGTATCGCACATGCAGGATAGTTATAAGATCTTTATTTTCAACTTTCAGGTCGGCTCATGCTCCGTGCTGAGAGGAAGTTTACAACTAAAAGGACCAAGAAAACGAAAGAAACGGTAAGAAGAAACAGGTATTAATATCTGTGCTCAGTTAGCTTATACACGCGTGCAGTTACATGACTTGATAAACACCCCGTGTGTTACATATGCGGACAGGTCTACAGGTTTTTTCATATACCCGTTGCTACCCGCTAAGCGCTATCGTTTTGTTTTAGGTTAACAAATGGAGAACGACGACAGTCACGAAGAAAAAGACACGGAGCCTGAAGTGGCCAAACTCCGGCTGAAAGTCGAATCTTTGAAACAGGAGCTCAAAGAGTGCCGAGCCGAGCTGGCCAAGTTACAGAAGCAGCTGAGCCACTCCGAAAGACTGCAGCGGAGCACGGAGGGCTATAACGAAGACCTGAGGAAGCAGGTCAGTTCAAATGAAAAGAAGCCAAACATATCATAGAGATGGGAGACATATCCTCCAAATTATATCACGATGCAACAAAAGATTTTGCAATAAAGAAATTCTCACAATATGGAGATCGATTTTATTTTCCAATGAGCTACTGTCATTGATTACCGACTTCCTAATTTAAAGCAGCAGCACTGTTACAGTGAGATAGCAGTGGCACAGCATTAATCAAACAACAGCACAACATTAGCCTAAGTGGTGTTTTCATCTGGAAATCTTTAAAGGTAACTAGAAAGTGCATTTTCTGAAGAAACTGCAGTGTGAATGCTTGAATCTGAATGTATGCACTGAAATGAATTAATTGCTGAATTTTGAGTTAAAAATATTGAATGAGATTTTAAAAAAACAAACAAAAAAAACGAATTTAACCTGAAAACAAAAGTGCTGAACTGCTAAAAGCTGAAGGTTACACAGAAGAAGAAGTTGGAAAAAAGCTGAAAATGTTTTAATTGTAAATTAGAAAAACCTAAGAAATGAGAAAAGAACATTTAGAGTCAGAAAACATCTGAAAGAATATTAAAAGGTTATATTCTTTGAATCACTGAATGACTAAAATGTGATCCCTCCACTTGGACCCACACAGTTTAAAAAGTTTACATCTCTGAGCTTTGAAAGACAAGATGTTGGAAAAAGAACAACGATGGCGACGTTTTGAGGGTAAAATGATGGCTTTAACACTGTGGACACAGCAGCAGTTGAAAGAGAAGTGCTTAAGATGAATCTTGGCAGAGTGGCAGGCAGAGCTCGTTAAGCAGGCAGGTGTGAGCCTGGTTGCTATAGTGACCGCACCCAATGGCTCCATACACACGACACAGACATGCACCTCACTTTTGCTGCTTAAAATGAACAGAAAAGTCAGGCCGAAACAAATCGTTCCCATATGAAAAGTACAAGTCGTATTGACGAAATTCTTTCACCGTGAGCGACAGCAGCTTCTAGTCTACTGAATTCTCAGTTTTCATGCCTGTGGAGTTTATTATATGGACGTGGTGACAGTGTAAAAACACCATGCTCTTCTGATTTTCAAACCAACCTTCTGAGCCGTTTTAACATTAGAGTCTATGGAAGAGTTGGAGGGAGGAGGCTGTGCATTGGTGACATTTATGAAAGAACCATAACACCTAGGACAATAGTAAACACATTGGATGAAAGAGGACAGCCATGGCTACGTTTTGAGGGTAAAATCATACCTGTAGAGCAAACGCTGTGGACACAGCAGCAGTTTTAAAAAAGATTTTAAGATTAATTTTTTTGCTCCTCTCACTCTAGCAGTTGAGCTGCCTCACTCTAGCCCCAACATTCCGTCCCATACACACCCATTATAAACTCTGAAACGGGTGAAAAAACATCATGAAACTTAAACTGGAACTGAAGAAAAAGTATAATAGATATTGAAAAGATAAATACAAGTTGAATAGTTGAATGTCTTGTCTTCGTTTTAAAGTTTGAATGGTGGCTCTATGTCAATGTATGTGGAAGTAGTAAGAGTTTAAAAATGAGTAAGTTGAATGAGGATTTGAAGGGTCTCCCCATTGAAATACATTATAAATTTTTGTTGAATAAAGTTGAATAAAATTAAAAATATAAATGTTAAAAATATGAAAAATAGAAGCAGTGTTGTCCAAAAGAATAGGAATCTAACGGTGTTTGAATGGTTTTTCTAAGTTGAACGGTTTTGAAGGAGTAGGCTTTCAAAAAACGTACGGAATAGATAATAATAATAAAATAGAATAATAATAAAGATTCGAATAACAATACTGTGAATGCTTTTCAAGCATTCACACTAATTAGAATCACTTCACTGTCTAACTCTTTAGGAGCTGCACAATATTATCACAGAACAAACATTGAAAAATAATCTCTACCTGCTTTGTGTATTTAAACCATCTGCTTAAAGTCTTGATTTTCCACCAAATAACTTCATCGTTTTTTTCCATTTGTGTTTGATCTTGCTGTTACATGGAGTGTAACTAGTGAGTGCTCTGAATGATGCTCTATGGAGTCAAATGTTTACTATCATGTTGCCAGTATCTCCTCTTTCTCAGCCTGATTGTACTTTGCGGTGTGTTTTTGTGGTGGTCAAACAAATTTGTCACTTTGCTTTGTTGGAGGTACTAAATGGTAATTGGAGGCTAGCACTCGGATATAACCAGGCTTGTCTTATTGTTGCGTACCGAGTAAACGAGTTGAATTACTGTAGCAATGATAATGAGATATGACATCTTTAATATGATGCAAAAATCTACACCGGCATTAATGCAGATAATCTAGACAGTCTAGATCTAAATGATGTCATATAGTAGTTTTGTTTGTTCTGAGGTGTATTTTGAGCCAGTTTAATGTTTAAAGTGGCAAAAGGGCCAAGGTTTATTTATTTTTTTAACCTAAGTTGTGCTCTATTTTTCTGCATTATGGTTTAAACCAAGAAAGGAAATCAATTTGAATTTTTGAATGTTTGCGCACTGAATTTTATCTCAATGTGTGTTGGTTCAGGTCGACCAGCTGAGTGCAGAGATTCATGAACGGAAGAAAAAAGATAAAGACAAAGTCGACTGTGAAACTCAAACAGAAGAACATGTATGGACAGAAACTGGTGTGTTACTTTCACATGCGCATGAATGAAATTTACTCATTGTGTCATTAAGTTTAAAAACAGCCTAAAGCTGTTTTAATATTCCTTTTCAGATTATTATAATTACTACTATGGAGACTACGGTCTGAACTCGGAGGGAGCAGACACTCAGGAAAGCCTGAACACGGCGCCAGCTGATTATGAGGCAGCAGAGAGCTCAACAACAAATGAAGCAACAGCTGCAGATGTGTCAGTTCAGCCAGACCAGACCAGTTTAGCGGTCACAACAGAGGTATCCATGTGTGTCTTTTTATTTTTATCTTAGCATTCCTATACTTATAAAAAGAGTCATATTCCATTTATAGTCACCATTATAAAACTATTTGTGTTTCAGGGGAGCGATGGAGGATCTATAGCAGATATGTTGAGGGCCACTGCTGAGGAAGCTATGACACAGACTGGGTTTGTGTTTGATGAGACTTCTGGGATGTATTATGACCACAGCACGGGCTTCTACTACGACTCGGTGTGTGAGCTGTAAAGTTTGGCAGTTTATAGTAGAAATTATTTTAGAGGAAGTTTAGTTTGGCACACATTTCTGACATTTTTCACCCCTCTCCATCAGGCCAGTCAGTTGTACTACGATGCCAACTCTGGCATTTACTACTACTACGATGCAGAGAGTGGACGATACCAGTTTCATTCCAGGATTGAGGTTCCTGCTGTGCAGAGTAGTGCAGAGCCGTATCAAGAAAAAACGGACGCTGATAAGAAAGGCAGAAAATTCAAGAAAGGAGTCAAGAAAACATCACAGGATGATAGGGTATGTAATAGTGCAAGATTTTATTTATGCATTCCTTAAAAATGTTACATTTTGTTGCTGACAGCTGGCTTTGACCTTTCAGTTCCCTCTTTAAAATCCAATTTGTTTTGCTGGTCTCAGTCTTCAAATAGATATTTTTTTTCTTTTTATATGAAGCTAGTTGACTTAAAGACTATTCCTCTGACCTAGGTGCAAGAGGTGACTAACTCTTTGGCTAAAATGAAGATTTCCTCTTACTGGAAAACTCCTTCCTACAGAGGTATACCTTTTTAATATTAATGTGCAAAAGATTTAAAAGTATGTGTTTGCTTTTTGTTCTTTAAAAAACTGAAAATTAGCTTCTTATTGTACACAGCACCTTAACAATCTTTAAAGGTGACACAGTGAGTCAAACACTGACCCTGGTCTCTGTGTTGCCTGCATTCAATCCTTTTGTGTGAGATACGGCTAATAAAGAGTTAGTGAAGTGAAAAAGTAAACCCATGAACCTCAAAGGACGCAAATAATAAGTTGCTGAAGCTCAGCTCAACACTTAGAATTTGCTGTCAGGCCTGATTTAACCTGGTAAAGGTCTTTAATGTATTCTCTTTGAAGACTGAGACCGTCTATAAGCTTTCTGTGCCAAAAGATTGGGGATCCACAGTACAAAGTCCAGCTTTCACAGCAGATGGTAGTTTCACTGCTCACTGTCTTAATGACAGGAAGTGAAAAGTGACGATGTAAAGCTGGAAGAAGACGAGGCCGACTGTGTTGAAAGGCAAACGACTAAGAAGAAGACAGAATCACGGAAAGCAAAACGAAGGTCTCGCAGTCCAGATGTGGCTCCACGGAGAAAAGACTCGTCCAAACGCAAAGAAGACGGCGACAAATATCCATCAAAGAGAAAAAAGCAGAAAAACGGCTCACACCATGACGATAAGGGAGACTCAAGGAAGAAAAGGAAGAAATCTAAGTCGGAAAAACATAAAAAGAAAAAGAAGGGCACTCGGAGTGATGGATCTGAGGGGAACAGTGAACCAGAAGAGGGTGAGATCACAGAGTCAGAGAGGGAAGAATGGGAGTCTACCCCCTCGTTCTCGTCGCCCTCGAGCGCAGCCTCAATGGAAAGTCCTGAATCAGAAATGGACACACAGAGTCAAGAAGGTGAGAAGTAAGAGTAGTCTGAATTAACTCACATGGCGTGCACAGTTTGTTTTATCTGGGGCAAGTTTGTTTGATGGACCTGTCACTTTTTGGTAATGCTTGTAGCTGTCTGAGACTTGTCATATTTTTGTGAATATGAGTATGTGGTGCTTTATTTTTTTTTTCCTTGTAGTCAAAGACATCTGGCCTCCCTGTGTAAGAGTGACTGTGGTCAGGTCTCCTGTGCTGCAGGTGGGCACTCTGTTCATCATTACAGCCGACTCTCCAGCCACCATTGGCAGGTCTGTGGGGTTGTTTTCTGTTGCTGTTTGGTGATTGCATGGCAGCAGAAGTGTATTTTGTTCACACATTGCAACAGTGGGAAATTTTAGCACTTTAGTTGCAGTTTGAATTAAATCACTCACAAGATTTCAGAGCCGTTGTTAAAACTATGAGTAGTCAGTAAAAAGAGGTTAAATTGATCTCTCTGTCATATAATAGCCAAGTGAAGACAACATGCTGTCTTTTGTGTTTTCAGAGAGAAAGATATGAACCACGCAATCCGAATACCAGAAATGGGAGTCAGCAAGGTACCTCTCCTTTCCGCTTTCCTGCAGGGATGGAAGTTACTCTGTTATGAATGATTGTTTTTTGTTAACACAGGCTTATGTGATCTTTCTAAATGCCAGTATGTTTGTGGTTCTAGTTCCATGCAGAGGTGTATTTTGACCAGGAGCAGCAGAGCTACATGCTGGTGGACCAGGGAAGCCAGAATGGAACGGTGATCAATGGCAACCGCATCTTACAGGTGAGCATTTTGTTTACGTTTGAGTTGAAAAGAAAAAAGCAAACAAAACCTGAACTTAGCCGATACCACGTCAATGATACTTTCATCTGCAGCCCAAAACCAAGTCTGAGCCACATGCACTGATGCACGGCGATGAAGTGAAGATGGGAGAGACTGTGTTGTCCTTCCATATCCATTCAGGGAACGATACCTGTGATGGCTGTGAGCCCGGTCAGGTGATGGCTCACCTCAGCAAGCACAAGAGAGAAGACAACACTGGTGAGCTACTTAAAGTGAAACACGTCCACAGAGAGGGGAATATCTTTTTTTTTTTTTTGCATAGATTCATGAAACAACAGTGAGCCTGCTCTTGTTGTAAAAGCTGTGCTCTTACCCAGTGTGAGATTACACTCCTGAGTTTGCCGCTGTTGTTTTCTAAAGGTCCTGCTCTCACCAAAGAGGATAAAGAATCACTGCGACAGAAAGAGCTGAAGCAGATGAAGGCCAAATATGGCCTGCAAGTGAGTGCAAACCTTGGTGCAGTCATAAGTTTTAACCCTCTAGTCTTTTCTTTTCCTTTTTTATAATAATGGAGGCACTCATTTCTCTGCTTTTCTGCAAACAGAGCGGTGACTTTGAGGAGACGAAAGCCTTGAAGAACCCCAAATATAAGGATCGAGCAGAATCTCGAAGGCAAACAGTGGGCAGTGAGGGTGCTTTCCAACGCGATGATGCACCGGCTTCTGTTCATGAGTAAGTGTTAGCAAATGGCTGTAGTTCCACCTGATGGGAAATGCTAGATTCAAGTGTTGATCATTCACTGTGTCTGTTTTCCAAAAGGGAGATCAGTGAAGTGAATAAAGGACGGAAGATGCTGGAAAAGATGGGCTGGAAGAAAGGAGAGGGACTGGGTAAAATGGGAACCGGAATGAAAGACCCGGTAAGACGATCCGCTGATTCTGCTGGTGGAAGTTCTCCTTTGTTTCAGTGCAAAACAGCAATGTGATTCAATTGTCTTCCTTTTCCGTTCCCGTCTTCACAGATTCAACTGAAAATCCGAAAGTCCCAGTCGGGTTTGGGAGCAGCTGCCGCCATGTCTCTGGACGACGCGTCTTTGACTAAATCAAAGTCCCAAAAGAACTGGGAGAAGGCGCGAGAGAGGTTCGCTGATACCTGCCAGCCTGACTCGCTCGTGCCCAAAACCCAGAAGAACACTTCACCCAAAGCCTGGGTCAGATCGGAAGAGACGGAGACCACACCGAACAGCTTTGAAACAGAAGGCCAAAGTTAGGAGTCAGAAGAGAATTTCCACAGATTTAAAAACTGGGCACTTACGCATATTGACACCAAGAGGAAATGTGTCGTTTTAATTTATTTCCTCAGCTGTGAAGAGTCATGCAACCAGTTGAGACTAAATTGAGTTTTACCTCTATTCTTAAGAGTACAGGATATGCCCTCATTATTTTACTGCCACCGTAAAAACAAACAAATAAACATTATTGACCTGTCTTTCAGTGCTGTGCAGTTATATCCTCACTTACAGTGGTTAGGTAACTCTTATTTAATGTAGACCACAATAAGAGTTGCTGAAGGATTGAACTGGAGTGTCGCCTACACACACACACACACACACACACACACAGAGGGCAGAGGTGCCACTGTTCCTGCTAGTACAAACAAGGATGCGAATAACCTCAAGCAAACATTGACACAGTGAAGCAATATTTCTCGCATTGAGATCTTTTTTTCTTTCCTTTTTTATGATGACGACTGAGGATCTGTTCAGACAAATCAAAGCTCACCATGTCAAGTCACAACTTCTCTGTGTTACTGTCCCCAACCCCCCCCCAAGCCTTTAAAAAAGAAAAACAATATTCTGAACAAGCTAAACTTATCTGTGCTGTTTGATTTACTTTGACATATTGTGGTGTTGCGTCTTTTATTGTCACTTCTATGTTTGCTAAAAGCAGAGGGACAACCACATCCACATACTTGGAACTACAGTGAGCAAACATTTAACAGTCCCATCTCTATGCAACCTTATCTACGGGTTCATTTTAGGGTGTGTGAATATTTGCATGTGTGCGCAAGTCTGTCTCACACCGAGCGCAAAGAGAAGGGAAATCTAGCACAAGGTCTGTATTTTAGTTTGTATAGTACAGCCCATGAAAATCCATTAGCACGTTTAAAGTGTCTTTGCTGATGCTGTTATAACTGCATGAGTTAGTCATGTAGGAGAGGTGGAAATCCTCATTCTGCATCAGCTCAAAGTGCCGTAAAATTATCAAACAGCTGAGAGGCTGGACTCACGTGACGGTGTTGGTGTAACTCCTTGAGCTGGATCTCCTGCTGTTCTTCCTCTGACTTTGAGTGCCACCCATTTTGAGCTTTCCACTCTTCAACAGATGAACAGACACATTCCACTACTGTATTTATTTCCCTCAGCTAGCAGTCATCGTCCTCATCGGTGCACTGCTGTCAGATTTCTTTCTTGACAGGTAGGTCCTCCCTCCTCTGCTCAGCTACTTTCGCAAGTCTCCTCCCTCAATTTAACTGCGCTCACCGAGAGTAAACGTTCAATTTGTAAAACTACTGTAATAAAATTGGGAGGGATCTGCTTGTGTCTTGTGTTGCTCAGTTGTTTTGTGTATAAAGTCTAAGGCATAAAAAGATATTGTTAGTCATGAGATAAAGTGGGATGTGGCTCAGGGCTTTTGAGAGATCTGGCTTGACCAGTTCCCGATGCTGAAAGAGTATTCAGAAGAACACAGAGCCACTGTTCTTTGAAGTGCAGGCTTTTCTATTTCTATTTTCTTTTTGCAAGTTTTTATGCAGTTTGTGTGAAACGACTCTTAGTACAATCGGAAACAAACAGCTGCTTTGGTGCTGTGAAAATGTCTTGGGTGTTTTGATGAAGTGCATTTTCCCATCTCTACAACACAATCAGTGCCAGTGAAAATCATTCGGAAGAGTAAAAAATCCATAATGCTCAATGTCAAATGACTATCAGAAACTATGCACTGTGTGAGTTAATGCTGCTAAAATGGCACTGACCCGTAATGTAGTCTGGCATCAAAACATTCAGCGTGGATCCTTTTGAGTGCTGCAGGTTACTGTGTGAGGCATATTTTACTTGACTGGATGTGTTAATAAATAATGATATATGTCAATATGAACACCAGCACCCAAGGTTACTTATCTGGGGATTGCATTGCGAGGAAATGATCAATTTTTAAATTTACCTCAACTGTCTGTCGTATATTAGTTGTGGCTGATTTACGATTAGTCCTGACGCAATAGCTCTTTATTGGACTGCACCATCACAAGCAAGTGGAAACAAGTCTCCTCAAGTCCCTGGAGCTGGAAAAGTATCTTAGTTATGCGACAGTAATCTGCAAACATGGAGTTAGTATTTAGAGGGTGGAAAGTCTCATCAAGGAAAATGTGGTGTGGCCCAAGGAAGATACCTTAAATATTGTGATCCTAGCTAGCTGGTTAAACAAGCCATACATGAGGGAACCACAGCCGTAGTTTTGAAACAACTGGAACATTATTAAACTGATATCTGCCTTGCACAAAGATGCCTTGTTTTGCGCCCGATCATGCTTTGAGCTGTAAATTCTGTCAAGAGCCAAGGAGCATGAAAAGGTCAGCCAGTTTTCATACCACACATTGCATCACATGGAATATACTGGGCGACACAGACTTGCAAAAAACATTCAACTAGTATCTGATAAAAAACAAAAGGACTCCCATATGCCTGACAGAGGGCACTATGAAGGGTGTGTCGTACCTCCAATCTTGATCGTTTAGATGAGTATTTCCTGCAGTAATTTTCTATTTGATGTACTATATGGATATTTAAAATGAAGAAAGCAAAATATATTTTGTTAAATAATTTTTAAGTGTAAACAAGAATAAAAGACTATAAAAGCTGGGTTTGAAATAACCCAGTAAGTTTCTAATTATAGGAAACTATCTATGCTATTTAACTAGGATTAACAAAATTGGATGAAATGAAATGGTACAAATTACATTTAGTACATGAAACAGTTATTTTAATGGAAGGTAATTATTAAACTATAAATCCAATCACTGAATAAACTCAGCTGTGAAATTTACTCAATAATGCCTCAATAACATTTAATTTTCATAGATTAGCAAAATTAAGATGAACATGTGGCCTGATATCTCTAAGTTGTTGAGAAAACTCGGTGGACTGTTCAGGGTTAACAAAAAAGAGAGAGGGAGAAAATCTGCAGAATTATAATCTCTCACACCCAAGTGGAAAAAAATGCCGCAGACATAAAATTATAATCATTTGTCTTTGAGTGACCTCATGTGACAGACTGGTATGAAACCAGAATCTGTGTAGTTTAGTGTTTGTTGGAATGACCACAGGGTTTAATCAGAGAAAAACTCCTCCCTCCATCATCAGTCACAGGACGTAAATCCTTTCTGTGGGTTTCCATAATAGTTAAGGACCATAATGCAAGCACGGGTGACAGCAACATGAATTATGGTAAATATATGTCAGAAATACAGTTCAGTGAGTAACGTGACACCAGGGTTTCATTATTTAGAAAATAAGTTGAAGTCTGTGTGGTGTATTACATAGCAGGGAGCAGTAAGAAAACACAGTTAAAATTGGATTCTGAGTAATTCTAGCGGCTGTGTGCCAAAGTAAAGCCACTGTACTGTATGTAATATGCAACAGAAGCAGCAGTGAGCAGAGGGAGCAGGGTCACAGCCACAAAATGAAGCCTTTACATACAGCAGGGAGTCCTCTTGTCATTATAGTATGTCTGTGTGTGTTTCTACAATGATGAAAATTTATGATTATTTGCTATTTTATTGCAACAGCTTACTTTCTTTTTCCCTTTGGCCACACCATGACCGTCTGCCCCAATCTAACACTGTGTTATCTCAGTCTCCGTCTGTGTATGTGAGCCTATTGAGAGGCATGAGACCAGAAGTGACACGTCGGAGGAACAGTACTGCGGTGACTCAACAACCCCCACTTCTGCTTCCGCCTCTGTGGGCCCTCTCGGCCATATCCGTTTACATAAAATCTCAGCCTCTGGGCCTCTCAACATCAGAGCAAAGCTGAAGACGCAATATATTACTATTTTTAAACCTGACTGTGACTCAAAAAGAAATTCCACTTGGTATATGTAAACATAAAAAAATCACATGAGGAGAGCAGAGGTGGGGATGTGGGGGGTTAAATATCCACAGGTCATCCATCTTGATCTTTTCAGCCAAGAGGAAATAAACCTCATTCCAGCCACATTCCAGCAGCTGGAGCCAGCTCTTACTGTTATACTCCTTTTTATATCTGCACTCTTTGATACTCAAACATCTTAACAGAGCAGGAACTTGTGTAGAACTAAAGCATACAGCCTCTAACTGTGTATTTGAATAAGAACTGTCTGTGTATGTGACGCCATCCAGCTCAGTTTAAATATCCAGGTTAAAACCTCTGTGCTCCACGCTGAAAGGAAATTCCAACAGCACTGCAGCTTTCTCATGGCAAGTGACTCACTCAAAGCCACTGATGAATGTCTTCCACCCGTGGCCTTTCCTGCTTGGAAAAGGCCCCTCTGGGTGTGTCTCCCTGTGACCTCATCTTCCCAGAAAATTCTCCAGAAACTTCAGCAGCACATGATGTAGCCCCTGTGCAAGACACCGGCAATAACAAACCAGTCTGTCTCTAAAAGAGTCTCACTTGGCTTATCACGTCATCTCTTACGGTGGTGTGTCTGTGCCTTAGTCTGCTCAGTCAATCAGAGCATCACTGTCTGTGCGTAAATGTGTGAGTGTGTGAAGGCAAGCGTCCTGTTTACTGCTGGCTGTGACAGTTTGAACAAACAAAACAGTCAATCTTAACCTAATTGTCCTTGCCAACATTGTTTGCCTTTAAATCTTTGTGCCTAATTCCTCCTCTAAGGTGACTAAATGTCATGTGTGCAAGCTTTCACCAACCTGTCAGTTACAGCCTTCACAGGAGAAGCACTAATGAGCAGAGCTACTTTACAGCCCCACAAACTACAAAACCGCCGGGTCAACAGGAGAGGGGAATTATAGATTTGTGAAAAGAGGCTTTGTATTCATGCAAAAAAAAAGAAAAGAAAAAGACAATAGTGCTCACATGGCAGCAGAACGAAACAGACACAACACATTCAAAGAGTCATCTGACACACTGTCCAAAAAGTAGCTGATCAGTACCAGAAAACACACTGTTAACAAAAGCAAGCATGTAAACTACACAGACCACTTACTTACATGAATAACGGTGCACCTGACTGGCAGGAGAAAAAGAACTGTTCAAAAGCTCTCAGTTTTTAAATAATACCTCAAATCTCTGTTGACTGACAAGCTGTGGCAGATCTGCTGCGAGGTTTAAGTCCTTCACCGAGCCGTGGATGTAGAAATCCCTGGTCAAAGATTAAAGTCCTGTGTTCAGAACAGCTGCTGGAGTTGCCGCTCTCAGAGTGGAAATTCTTGTTCGCTCTGCGTGGTGGTGATCAGTCCATGTGGCTGGATGGGAAATGGGAAATAAACTTTCTGGGCAAGGAGCCAAGAGCAGGGTTTTAAAGACACAGCCGTAGCAGTGCTATATGAGGCTGAGTCACACTTTACAGTACACTACAGCCGAGCGGAAACACTGCTTTTAAACCACTCTGTGATAACTTTAGATCATTTTAAAAGTTCATATTCTTAGCTAGATTATGATAACACTTAACTGATCTCTTTATGATTAAAGTACAGACCCAAAATATATAACACAGTTGCTTCTTATTTCTTGTAAATTTAGACTACAATAAGTAGTTTCTTATATAATCTGGTGCTTAGAACTAAGTTTTTGTTATTTTTGGAAAAAGTAGAAACTCGTTTGCTAGTCCGTTATTGTTTTTATCTCACTCAGAAAATCACATGAAGATAAAAAAGTGTGAATAAAAAAAGAAAACTTGTTTATTTATTGACCTAATTTCATTGATTTCTTTAGCGCAGTGATTGCTTAAGAAATCAGTGAGCTGGTGTCTCCCTCTAGTGTTCATTCGCGAGAAGGCATCTGCAACAAAGTGGCGTGTTCAGCAAAAACTACAGCAGACCCTTTACAGTTGGAAATCAGTAAATAAACGCTTGCCTCATTCATATATGATGGAGTTTATTATGTCATTTCATTATGTGCTACTTTGCGTTTCTGCCAGTCAGAGCTTTTAAAGGAAATCAGCATCCATACAAGCCTGCTGAGTTTTCAACTGTGCTGGTAATCTCTGCGGAGAACCTTCCTGGAAAGGCAAAAACGACTTCTCTGCTGAGGCATTAAAAACTTGAACAACACAGCTGCACTGCACTGTGCACTTGCAGGCCTAGGGCTTAATAAACAAAAAACAACATCTTAAAAAATATGAAATGTTTTGATGTTTTCAAAATTGATTTCTTCAGTCTCAGCTGACTGCGGGTTTTCCCAACTTTATAAAAAGTACATTTGACTGAAACTAGCACCACTGTTGAACAATGGCCTGTAAGGTCAGTTTCAGGATCATTAATATGCAAATTGTGATGAACATTGATCAGTGACTATTGATCAATGACCAATAATAGGTGAATTATTTGAATGTATAGCATACAACCCATAGCAAACCCATGTTACTGCCTGTAGTACTGACCCTTGTATGTGAATTATATGAAATGAAGACACAGTTCCAACATCAAACACACTTGGTTGGTGCTGAGAGTTGTCCTGTTGCTGAGGTTGGGGTCATCCTGTAATCTCTTATGAACTACCTCCACTGCTTCAGTGACTGAAACACAAGTGAAGAGAGATGTAACATCGTACGAGACCATTATTTCATCAGCCTCCATAATGACATCTTTCACCTTCTCAACAAAATCCAAGGTGTTCTGGATGTGGTGTTTAGAGCTGCCTACCAGCGTGTTGAGGTTGAAGACAGAACTTTTAGATGTTATAGGCGACTGAATTGATCATACAGACAATTGGTCTTAAAGATACACCCTGTTTATATATCTGCGGTGAACCATACACACTTAGTGTAGCTTCCCCTGGGTATATCCTGTGGTATGAGGTCTGGTAAATGCATTGTCTTTGATCTTGTTTCAGGGGCTCACAAGTATTTTTGTCACTGAGCAGTGAAACATGCAGTGAAACGCTCCTTGAAGGCTCGATGATCCCCAAGGACAACATTAAGTCAACTTACTTCTTTAGAGATGCCAAAAGACATTCAGGAATCCTGTAACTCAGACGCCTTCCCATGGCTCCCTCTTTAATGACAGAGTTGTCATTCAGCAATACCTGTTCTACCCGGATTCACTTGATATACTTCAGAGTTCCACTCACCCTTCACCTGAAGCTGTTTATCCTCTGGCAGATGGCTAAGGTCACAGTTTGCCACAGCAGCAGAATGTAAGTATTGCTCCCCTTCCTCTGCACCCCTTCCTTCAAAAGGTTTATATGCAGAACCCTGCTGGAGCTGGAGTGTAGACATCCAGTAAGTAGTGGAACCCAGTTTCTTCTGAACCTTAAAGGGTCCTTGCCACTTAGCCAGTAGCTTATTGTTGTTAGTAAGGAGGCGCACCAAC
Organism: Maylandia zebra; assembly: GCF_041146795.1. Classification (NCBI taxonomy): domain Eukaryota; kingdom Metazoa; phylum Chordata; class Actinopteri; order Cichliformes; family Cichlidae; genus Maylandia; species Maylandia zebra. Next base: position 16,308,952 of record NC_135171.1, read on the forward strand.
ACTTTTTGTCCAGGACTAAGGGACCTCTGCCGGGCTGATCAGTCATACCAGAACTTATGCTTCTGCAGGATTTTGGTCGTGTTCGACTGGACACTCATTTTCTGAAGTCACTCCCTCATCTGCACAACATAGTAAACAATGTTAACAGATTCCAACTTTGCCTCGTCTTCCTCCCAAATGTTTCTTAAGAAGGTTAGAGGTCCTGAAACTCATAACCATACAAGAGTTCAAACAGAGAGAAACCAGTGGAGGCTTGTGGTACTTCCTGTAGGCAAAGAGAAGATAAGGAAGCCCTTCCATTCTCATCTACCACCTTTCGAAGCATCTGCTTTAGAGTCTGATTAAACTGCTCCATTAGTCCATCAGTCAGAGGGTTTTATGAAGTGGTCCTCAGGCTTATAATACCCAGCAGCTTGTACGCCTGACATAAAGTTAGTTCTCTGGTTGGTCAGTGTTTCCCATGGAAACCCTACTCTTGAGAAGAGCTGTACAGGCCATTGATTTTGCCTTGATGGATTTCAGTGGGAAAACCTCAGGATATTTGGTTGCATAATCAGTAATTACAAGCATACAGCGATTCCCTGTCTTACTCTTCTCCACAGATCCAATAATGTCCATTCCAAGGCACTCAAATGGGATGCCAATAATGAGCAGTGGTGAGAGTGGAGCTTTGGAAGGAACTTCGAAGGATATCATTTGGCACTGAGGGCAGCTCTGGTCATCTTTGCCAGACCAGAAAAAAATGTTGTTTAAAGCGAGCTGTGGTTTTGTGTTTTCACAGTCTGTCCAGTAAGGGAGCAGAAACCAGTGTGAATACATGTCGGCAGCCGACATGTATTCACACTGTGCAAATGAAAGTGCCAGCAGGAGCACTGGAGGGGCAACAAGACAACCTCCAAAAATTAAAAGTGTTGCAGGTGGTGACCACAGACCACTGTTTTCTGTTTATCCCTCCTGACTGAATTTTCTCTAGTATCGCTTTTTGTTAGTATTCTTGTCACTAATGGTAGCATCAGATGGCACCTGCAGCCCATTCAGGTTGCACCCGAAGTCCAGCTTCTCCAGGATAGGACATACTATCCTGCCATACCAAACTGTCAGAGTCCATAAGGTTTCCATGAGGGCCTGACGTGGATCTCTGCTCACAGACCAGCAATATGCAGCTTGAGTGGGATTCACCAGAATCCTCTTTACAAATGAGAGCATGTTCACAAAAAGCACATGTAATTTGACAGTGGGTCATGGATGCTTCAGAGAGTCATATCCATGGAGAGTCACACAGACCTTTGTATATTTCAGTCCTCACAACTGTTATGCAGGGGGGTGTGGAATAAGGAAAATATTTTACTGCTACTCATACTCATCATATTACCATTGCATTAATTAACTTTGCATTAAGTCATTACCATTGCATTAATCAAATTAATCATCATTTCATTAAAACATTTAGTGAAACTGTTGGCATTACATTAACATTTTTATTACAAGTGCAGCTATGACCATTTTATACACATTGCATTTTGTGCTTATTAAAGAGTTGGAGCTCAGTCAGTTAATTGGAGGTTGTAAGCCTCGTTCGGCGCGATATCCGGACGATCTATTGTGCAAGTGACTTGAAGCTATAGAAGGTTAAAACTGCATACATGCCTACAAAACACATATAATACATATAATCTAGAAACAGGCTTGAGTGAAGGCCTGAATGTATTCAGCTTCTTGTTGCATTTGAGTTTGCTTAGTAACAGGTGACAGAAGATGGGCCAAAGAGGAGGACAAGTCCCTGGGGATCTTCAGGGCCATATTTGGATGAAGATGCTAGAGAGGGGGAATTTCGGTGTCTGCGTTTATCTCTTAAAATGATCATTGTCTGTAAAAGATGCAAATTATGTTTTTAAGATGCAAATTACGTTCTTGTAAAACACGAGAAGGGGCGTTATAAAAGCAATCTGAAGTGTATTTTTGGGCGGAGATCTACATCTGATGTTTTGCAGTGTACATCTTCCCACGCGTGTGTTCAATAAACTCATCTGTTTGATTGCATCCTTCTGGGCCTCTAGTATTTTGTTTTGGTTCTCAACATCGGGACAGGGGCAAGAGGGGTGGCATGATGATACAATACATAGCTTTAAGTTGTTTTTGTGGACATTTTGTTGACTTTATTTATACACAGGGGATTTTCACATAGTTCACTGAAGAGGTATGCGCCACCCTGCCTAGACCTCTTGGCCCTCCTTCGCACCTCCATGTAAAATTTTCTAAATCTGCCACTGACTCCCACAGCATACCAGAACCAGATCAAACCCAGCACAGTTTAAGGTTTTTTTTTTTATACCCATAAGGAAGCAGAACCTCACTGAGCCCCTGAAACTGTGGTGATCACCTGGAAGAACCAGCAGAGTGCCATATAGCTTGCAGTGTGTGTGTGTGTGTGTGTGTGTGTGTGTGTGTGTGTGTTTCAAATCTCAAAAACAGATGAGCTCATTGTCATCCTGTCCTTAAACCCATTACTCACGCGGTAGCCAGGCAACAAGCTACTGGATACAATAAAGAAACATGCTAGCTTCAGTCCAGGATTTTTATAGGGTGGCGGCATAATAAGGATCTAGAATAAACCAAGTCTAATAAAAAATATTATGACCAAGGTTCGTGTAATTGTGGATCCCATGTTGCTTGTTAATAGACACAGGGTGTATCTATAAGGTGTCTTTTTCTCATTGATCCACATGTTTCGGTGTGTAAGCTTCATGTTGAGAACCTTTGATATTAAAATCCAAACAACTAATCACCAATAAATGAATAATAAAAAGGATGAAGTAGCATCTAAGTTTGTTCCTCCCTTTCAAATATCTTATGTACATATACTACCACTACAGCAAACTTAAATGTGGATGCCCATAAACAAGCGCTCTTTTCTTTCACTTGGATCGCCTTATGATTGGGCAAAGTGACATTTCATCCTAACTGTAAATCTTACTGTAGTTGGAGAGCAGAGGGTTTACAGCCGCTGGTCGGAGTGGGTTCCTGCGTGTGTGTGTGTGTGTGTGTGTGTGTGTGTGTATGGATGGATGTAATGAGGACGTTACATCACTTGCAGTGCAGCCAGACACCAGCAGCAGCATCCAGCTCGGAGGTAACGCGGAGCACAAACCCAGCTGGCCATATTGTGCACCAGCTCCCCGCAAATCGGCTGCGTCACACCTCAAGAAGGCACAAAGCAGTACTGCAGGAATAAAACCACTACACTGCGAGAGGCTCACGGATCAACCCCCCTGTATCGCTTGAGCTGGTAAGTGCTTGGATGCATTAACGCGTATTTCTGTGTATATTTTCCCCATTCACGGTGATGCATCAGCCCGAGCTTTGCTTGTCCTCTCCTGCGCTTTTGTGCTCAACGGGTTTTCTCGTGGCCCACAAAACGCCCCACATCGTGCACATTACACTGATTGGATTGCATTGTTGTGAGAGAAACAAAAACATAATGCACAATTCCTGGAATATTTATGCAATCTTGTGGGGTAGAGGACGATGGATAATGCTTTTCCTTTAGGTTTAATGAGTGCTTGTTTTTTTTGTTTTTGCTTTTTGACCCCCTCAGGTTGGCGTTTTTCCGTGCAGGGAAAATGGTTAAACTGGGCAATAATTTCAGCGAGAAAACCAACGGGAAGGTGGTTTCTGAAGACGGGTTTGACACCATCCCTCTTATAACACCATTAGATGCCAGTCAGCTGCAGTTCCCCCCACCGGATAAGGTATGCTTTTTGATTTACCAAAATGTCCATTGATATTTGTGATTCAAAGTGAGGGAACCAGCGCGTTTAGTGGTATTGCCATCACTCTAATTAGGGGGGGGGGGGGAACGGGTAACCAGTCTTACACATCTCTCCAGTATTACACATCACTTCAGTCATATTGCTTATAACTGTATCACTTGCATTAAAAATAAACATGCCGATTTTACCAGTCATGTTTTTTTTTCTTCTTCTCATGAAGCGGCTGTGTTTTATTTTCCTGCCAGGTGGTGGTGAAGACAAAGGCAGATTATGATGGTGAGAGCAAAAAGGGAAAGCTACGATCTCCCAAAATCGCAGAGTTCTCAATAAGCATCATTGAAGGCGTTTCTGAGCGACTCAAAGTAAGAATAACGGAGCTGCTACAATCTGTGTTTCATGCATCATCCATTTCCCAGTATACTCCCACACATGCACATCCCTGAGAGCAGACATGTGTCTGCCTGCTGCTCAGGACATTTTTCATCCCCCCTCCAATCATAATATTTCCTCCCCAGCACAGCTCATACCTTTTGGCTCCTTCATTCAGCCCTCTTTCGCCTCCCTGTCCTCCCTTGTTGCCTGTAATCTTGGCCGGCTATACAGAGAGACATAATGCTCACTGATTCACTTAACCCCGCCCTGAGACTCTCATTAATTCAGCTGCTGCCATGGTGATGGCCTCCAAATGGCAGCATCTCTCCCACCTTTTAATGCTCCTTTGATTAGATGATAGATTTTTCTGTGCACACCTATAGAATGATTGAAACGCGTGTTTTGCTTTTATAAGAAACGAATGCGTAAAAGATGCCCTTTCTCCCTATAAATCCATCTCCGCATGTCTGTGAGCGATCCTCCCTCTACATTCATAATCAACAGATGAAAAAATATCTCTGAGCAGTGCCAGGCTCTCTTTGTAGGGCTTTAATTCTCAAACATAAAGCCACCGAGGCACATCACTGCCTGAGAGAACACAGCCTACATCCTCACGTCGGTGCTTTGAAATGTTGCAGGCGGGCCTTTCATCACAGAGAGTCTCTGTAATAAGCTCCTGTTGCTCTGCTTTGTGCACGCTGCACTGTGTGCTCTGCTGTGTAACTGTCCAATTCAAGCAAACAAATAAAAAGCAAATACTGTCATTCATATCGACGCACACTGTTAAGAATCTTATCAAATCTGAGCCAAACACAGTGGGCCAAAAAAACTAAAAACAACAACCCCTCAAAGAGTTGTTGGATGTGTGGCACATTGCTCATAATATGTGAAGTCTTGTTTCTCTGCTGCAACTGTGAAATTTCACAGATACAGAACCATTTCACTGACATTGCTTTAAAATAGAAATTTTCCCTCCCTCCAAATAACTTAGCATATTCATTTATCCTGCTGCATAAAGCACACCTTTGGGGGGGGGTTACATCTTGGGTAATAATGACGCGCTCACTCCCACTGCCCAGTAGCTCCAGTAGGTGTTACATAACTCCCCTGAGAGGTGGGAGCTGAACTGTACAGGTGGCCGCACAAACTGTGTTCTTGTCGAGTTAATTTATTCAGATTATTCTGTAGACCTGACTGGATGTTACTGTCACCGTTTTACTTTATGACCTTCCACATAATTGTCTACATATTTTTTTTTCTTTTGCTCTTTTACTCTCGCTCAACCTTTAATATCAAAGAAGCTATTACAGGTTGCTCCAGTCTGCCCACTCGCTTCCTTTCATCAAGATGTAGGGAGTCTATTTATGGTGTCCTTTAACGGAGCTGTCTCGTAGGTCTTCTGCTGACGATGGCACTGTGCGTCTCCTTTAGGTGACCTTGCTGGTGATCTGTGCTCTGGCTTTCCTGATGTGCGTAGTGTTCCTCGTGGTCTACAAGGTCTACCAGTATGAACAGCCTTGTCCTGACAGCTTTGTTTACACGGTAAGAAAAACATTTCACCGTTCATGCAGTAAAGCATTTTTGTTGCATTATTTTAAATGTCTAATTTAAATGAGGATTTAACTGATCATGAGTGCTGACACTACATTCACTGATACAATTTAAGCTGACATAAATAGAAAATGTATTTTTACCATGGATTTAAAAACAAAAAACTCTTATCTGAACTTCCTTAGATCCCCAATAAATCTACATTTTATTACCAGTGCCACCTGTTTGTGTGAAAATATGTAATTTTTGAGAGGTCAAACAGTACATTTTTCATATTACCGACAAAATGTTCAGTCAATATGCAATAAAACACATTAAATAGCTTTGCTGAAACAGCCATGATGGTCAGCAATTCGCAATAGCTTAACATGGCTACTTTTAATAAAAAATTTCATTATTAATTTTGTTGACTGGTTTCCAGTTGTGTTCCTGTTCCAGGAGCAGTTTAGATTAGTCCTTACCTAAGGCTTTTATCGTCTCATACTGCTGGTCTGCAAAAATGACATATTCTCACAATAAAAGCTGTGGGTCTGAGGTTATCGATTATTATCTCACCACAAAGCCTTGATCCCTCTACCTACAGTGCTGGGAAAAAGTCTTGAGTCACCCTTTATTTCTTTAGATTTTGCCTCCAATACTTTTGCTTCCAGCACTTTTTCACCAACAAGGTGATTCCCATAGAGCTATTACCCAAACACCTGGCACATCGTGACATGGTGTCCTTAAGAAATCGGGGAAAAAAATCCAGCAAAAACCTGACACAGGACCAGAGAGATGAATCTGGCCCCTCAGGTGGCCTTTCTACTGTCCAGTAAAGCCTAATCAGAAATGGTCTCAGTAGAAGTGTTGCTGTCAAGAAGCCATTTTCAGGGAAGGTGAAAAGGTAGAGGTATGCCAGATTATACAAGAACTAGTCTGAAAGTCTAATTTGAAACTTGTGGTTGAAATTGCTCAATGTACAGAGGCCAGGAGAGAGGTACCACAGTGAGTTTCTGTATCTGTATCTGCCATCTGTAAAATAAGGTTGGAGGTTCATGGTTCATGGCTGTATTCCTCCAGTGATGTTGGCCATCTTGACAAAGTTCCATCACATTTTGATCAACAATGCAATACCATCTGGAAAAAAAGGGTGACATTGATCCCAAACAAACTAATGCAGTAAAAGCATACCTGGGTATAGGAACAGAGGGAAACAATATCAGTCATGGATTGGCCTCAACATTACTGAAGCACTGTGGGGTCATCTTGTCAGGGAACAAATGAAAAGTCTGGAGAACTATTCTCGAAGACTACTTAAATAGATGACAAGAAAGCTTGACTAAGAGACTGTTTTGAAGAATAAAGGCGGTCATACCAAATATTTTGACTTTCAAGCTAATTACAACTGTATACATTCCCCCCTTATATACATGCATGTTTGCACATGTTAGAATAAATCACTGTAGCAATTTTCCAAAGCAAAATTTAAGACACAAATTGTGCCTCCAGACTTTTGCACAGCACTGTATAACTGTTTAAATGATAAGATTTAGCTTGCGTTGTTTTCTGTGCTCTTTTGCTCCAATCTATATTCTGTTGTCATCACCTATTGTGTGCACTGAATGAGTTAACTCCCAGTATGTTTAATTCTCTCTTTCTGGAGCAGCAAGGTCGCTGCATGCCAGCTGGGCTGTATGGCAACTACCCCCCTCAGGGCCCTGGGGGCCGCGGACGTCTCTTCACACTCATTAACCACTACAACATAGCCAAGCAGACCATCACTCGGTCAGTATCACCATGGGTGACCATCATGTCTGAGGAGAAGGTCACCCAGCAGGAGACGGAGACTGCCCAGAAACTGGCTTAACCAACCTGGGATCAGGTGGTGGCTTCGCCTGCTGCAGAAAAATAAATAATATGGTTGTGCCATTCAAGCAAACCTCCCAGTCCTGTGGCTTTAATGGTTAAAAATCCACTTCTCTTGGCTGAGGTGCTATGCTGCCTTGTTGATGCAGTTTGGTCAGCTGATGCTTACAGTAGGAGGAATTTCTGCAAGTGAGGCTAACAGCTGGGTGGATTTACAGGTTTGTTTGAATAGCATACACTGTTATTTATTTACACTTTGAGTGGCAAACGTGTAGAAAAAAAGCCACAGAAACAAACACTGACACACACATTCACTGTCTTTGTACATACACATATGTAACAGAGCTCACTTTAGTACTCAGATTGTGAAACGACTGTGAACCATCTCGTGTCTGCGTCGCTTGTTTTATGCACGCACGACTCTTAATAACAATCAGTTTGCTTTGAATCTCTTTGTATTCCAATACATCAAGTACTGATATGAGCATGTTGGAAATCTCGAGGTTGGGCGAGTGGTAAATTTCTCATGAAGTGACAGGATATTTGCCACTGAGGCCATCTGTATGAAAATGTCTTAGTGTTATGGTATTGTGAACAAAGGCTTGACTTGGAGGAAATGTACCAGCAGAAAACATATTTTAAATTGTGCTGTACTGCTCTCTGCATATAGTGCTTTAAAAAAAACCGAGTGTTTGATCAAGTTTCTCTTTCTTTTTTTCCCCTCAAACAGACATGAATGATTGTTTCCATTCATTTGGATTCTGTGAACACAATGTGCTTTGATTTTCTGGCTACACAACACTTATTTAAGGATTACTTTACAGAGCATAACTTTTAAGCTACTGTACTGAATGTTTTTTGCATTGCTAGTGAAGACACTGTATTGCGCAATGCTTCGCATTGATTAATGTCGCCATATATGGCTATAAGCAGCCACCACAGATACTAGAGTTAGGCTGATGTAGTGGAACAATCTGACAGTAGTTGCTTGTCCTGTTGTTTCCTTTCTGTATTTGTCATTTAACTTAACTTGCCACAAATTATGTACCTTTTTCAAACAATGTAATGATTGCCATTGAAGTGCATTTGCTACATAAAAAAAATGTCAAATGAAAAACTCAAATAAAGTGCCCACATTTCACACCGACGTCTATGTGCAATCCATTTATGCAAAAGAAGATTTTTATTCATTACTTTGAGAGCAAGTCATGTCAGAGCTGCTGAAAACTCCCTCGGCACAGAAAATAAACACAGTTAAAAGTTCCAGTTGCTCTTGAGCTGACATCAAAGGAAAAAAATGTTCAAAGCACTTTAATGCTGTCACTGGAATCTGAGTTAATCATTATAAACAGATTAACAGAAACATCAGAAGTCAACAGCTACTTTCTCCTTAGCTGACACAAACCAAGGCAGGCAGCGGCTTCAGTTGCCTTTGATGTTATCTGCAAACCCACATAGATACGAATTATAAAAATTGTTTTATATCATGAAATATCATCATGAATTAATGAGAGAAGGTACACGTTAAATTTGCTATAAATTAGTTGAGAATCATTTGCTTTTACTTGAGTGTATCTGATGTGCCAGTACAGTTTATTCGGCTCCAATCTGCAAACCATTTTGAGCATTTAGAGTAATTTATTTTACATAAAGAACAAATCTTTTTGAATACATGGGACTGTGATGTCAAGATGCAAATACGCTCTAGTGCATAAAACAGTTTCGGAAGAGATTCACAGGGATCGAAATCCAGTCAAACCATTGTTACTCATGGCTGAGAAAGGCAAGATGTTAAAATACAAGTGCATTTTTATATTAAAGCTACCCTAGATAGAATCAGGGAAGAATTAAGTGCCATTTAAACTTGAGGACATAATCTCACGTTCAGTCTCGCTGTTGCCATCACTTCACTTCTCAGTTAGTTGTACAATCACTTCTGAGATTGGCATTGTGTATCAGCTTCAGGCAGTTTCTTGTTGTCCAGAGTCCATTTGGGCAGTCGTGTTAACTGTCATACCAGTCCAGGAAGAGAAGAGAAAAAGAGCACATAACGAGGAAAAAGAGGATCCATACCCTAAATCCAGCGTTGTTTTTGATAGCCTTAAAAAGAAGTAAACACAATGACATTTTACTGAGTGGAAATATAAGTCACATATATACTCACCGGTACACCTGTTCAACTGGTTGTCAATATAAATACCGAATTAGCCAATCACATTGCCGCAGCTTAATGCATTTAGACATGCAGAAGACCTGCTGAAGTTCAAGCTGAGCATCAGAATGGGGGAAAAAAGTGATTTAAGTGACTTTGAACGTGGCACGGTTGTTGATATCACTGTCCAGTGAATGGCAGTTCTCTAGGCCAAAATGCCTTGTTCATGCCAGAGGTCCAAAGAGAATGGCCAGACTGCTGTGAGCCAAAAAGAAGGCAATAACAACACAAATGACCACTTGTTACAACCAAGGTATGCAAAAGAGCATCACAGTCCACAGAGTACCTATGTTCTGATGGCTGCTTCCAAATCCTCTCAAACTGGTTTCTCAAATATGAAAACAGGATCTGGTGACCTCCACAGTCACCAACAGAGCACTTTTAGGATGTGAAACAGGAGCATCACATCATGGATGTGGAGCTGATAAATGTGCCGCATGTGTGTGACGCTATCATGTGAACATGAAACAAAATCTTAGAGGTTTTTTTTAGCACCTTGTTGAATCTGTTGAAATTAAAGCAGTTCTGAAGGTAAAAGGGGGTCTAACACCCAGGTGTATCTAATAAAGTGACCGGAGAATGTACAGCCAATATATGTGATGCAGAGGTGTGTTTTTCCCCCAGTGCAGTAAAAGGTACCTCTCGTATATCCTCATTGCCTTCTTTGACGTTCTCTGTAGCACCAACGACGAGCTGATGAATGTTGTCTATTTCTGCTTCCTGTCATAGAGAATAAGATGGACAATAAGTCTGTGTACAACAATGCACCGTGCACTTAACAGAGTGCCTGTGTGAAACCGAAGGAACCCAGCTCACTTGTTGCAGGACTTTCTCAGCAAAGATTTCTTGAAGTCGTGAGATCTCTACCACCTTCCCTTCGATTTGCCTGGTGGGTACAAACACTGGCATGAAGCATCCAATGAAAATAATGTGGCTAGCATATATAAGCCCTTCCAGATGATGTTAGGGGAACATTTAGTGTTTAGTGATTTTTTTATCACAAGTGTTTCAGATCCATTTCATTTAGTTTTATTAGCCACCAGAGGACTAATCTGCAAACACTCAAATCTTTGGGTAATTTTAATCCTGTCTTGATCAACATCTAACATTTCAGCCATGCTGTTTAAAACAGACTTATCAAAAACAGAAGGGAACATACACAGATGGAGACTCACCTCACTTCATCCACCAGGCTGTTCATCTCACTGATCAACCTCTGGTTTTCCTGCTCAAACTAGACATAAACACAGTACTGAATAAATATGTATAATGCAGATGTCAAATGCTAATTTAGTGTAAATATATTTCCACTTTTATTTGCCTTATCAGGAAATCCCTGTAAGCTGCTTTTGTGATGACAAATAACAATCCAAATTAGTCTGACATTTGCTGCTCTAAATCTTTAACCCTTCAAACCTCTGGCAAAAATCAACAACGAGTTGTCCCTGTGCACCGACACGCTGTCAAAGTACAACATTAACGTTTGAAACATGCAGATCTATTCATTCATTATTCTGTATACATAAATATTTTCTAAGGTGTCACACCATCTGAATTTCCTCTGGGGAGAGCTCATCTTCCACTCGGCTCTCCTCCCACAGGTTTACAGGGTTGTCCTGGACCTCTGATGATGCAGTCTTCTCTAAAGGGCGAAAGACAAAAGACTTTTAAAGACAACTTTAGACGTGTTACAATAAGAAACCTCTCTGAAAATATAACCTTGAGCAGTTATTATGATGGAGTTTTTTAAATGGAATATCTTCAGTTAGTTTATTATTTAGTCCATACTCCTTTATTGCCTTTGGTAAGCTATTCCAGCATTCAGTAACTTATTTTTTAGAGTGAGTGTGTTGTGAGTCCAGATGAGCTTTGAAATTGGTTCAACTGCCTTCAGGAAGCAGTCTCTTAAAGCAGTTTTCACTTTCAAATACAAATCAAGTTGACAAGATTATAATAATAAATGTCCTTTTTGACTACTGTAATTATAACTAGGGATAGGTACCGGTATCCGATGCCATTATGGCACCGGTTCTGACATAAACAGTAGTAACCAGACCGTAAAGCAGCGCACATTTCGGTGCTTTTTTTTTCTTTCCCTGAGATGTCATACACTTTGGATTCTAGCCAATCATTTTACCTTTGCAAGGATAGTAGGCGGGCCCAGGTACGTACGTTCTTTTCGAGCTACAGATTAAAAATGCCCAAGGCGAAGCCGTCAAAAGTCTGGCTGTACTTCACAGCAAAAGATGCAAACTCAGCAGCCTGCAACAAGTGCTTTAAGGTGATACTGTGCAAAGGAGGTAACACCTGGAATCTGACGACCAACCTGGCGACGCATAGCGATTTTTTTAAAAGCCGAGAAATGCACAGAGTTAGCAACATCTCCCAAAAACCCGAAGAGGAGAGTCCTGGCCCCTAGCCCTGCCAGTGTAGCAGAAATGATGACGGATGATGATGGCAGCAGCAGCCGTTCTTCTCTGCGTGAGTAGCTTAATGTTGTCCGTGTGTAATTTACGTTGAGTAGGCTCACCACATTATTACATTAATGCATGTAAGGTGAACTAGCAAACACTGTTGTAGTTACATGCAGTTGTCTTCTTGTTTGATGGCAGATACTCCCTTCACCCTGGCCAAAAAGGCTAAAACGACCAAAGAAAAAGTGGAAAACAGCTAAACATGAGAGGTTTAAAGTTTGTGTTTTTTCCATTGTTTAAGCACTGCTTCCAGCCAAGAGTGATACCATATATGCCCTATAGCTGCAGAAAAGGCTAACATTGTTATCTTTCTACAAAAAAAAAAAACAGCTGAACATGAGAGGTTTTTGGACAAAGTGTGTGTTCTCCACTCTTTAAGCACCGGTTTGAGCACCGTTTAAGCACCGGCACTGTTTCGAAAGTACTGGTTTGACACCGGTATCGGATAAAACCTAAACGATACCCATCCCTAATTATAACATTTAATACAGTTAACTGATCCAAATAGTGCTACTTATTGCTTCCTGTCTGCCAATGTTGGCTATGGATGATGATATGAATAATACTCATACTTAACTTTCAATCTTAACTGAGATCACAAAGAATCATCATCATCATCATCATCATCATGTGCAATGACACTGTGATAAGACACCATGACATTATATATATTATATATGTTTTAAAAAAAGCTGAAATATATGAGATCACAAAAAAGTAGAAGAAGAAAGCATAATTTGGAGTCAGGTAAGTTCTAATAAAATGCAGTAGGGCTTGTCGTGACAGGCTTTGCATGTTGACTTACCAGAACTTCCCTCCTTAACGGTGTCCTCCTCTGTGGGCTCCACTTCCACTTTTTTCTCCACTGGACCGTGATGCTCTGGTACCAGTCTTGATCTGTGACCACAGAACACAATATTACATGAATCACAAGCAGTTTAAAAATGATGAGTGACAACAGGTCAGTGAGGAATGCAAATACTCACAGCCTCTTCTTGTCCACCATTCTCTTGACTCTAATTGCTCTCTGCTCAGAGTACAGCTTGCATACACCTTAAAACCAAAGATGCAAGGTATGATCAAATTGTGTCAGATGCATTATGAAAGAATTATGAAGTATTAAAACAGGTAACAGAGGACTCACTAGAAGTTCAGTAATTAGCTACAAACTCACCTTTTAGGTATGTTTCAATGAGGTCTAGCACCGCTCCCCTGTGCTCCTTTATCTGAGCTGATATCACCTGTTTTTCAGCTGAGATGACAACAATAATATATTTACAGTCAAGACTTCCTGACTTGGAAAGCATGCAGTATGAACAAGACCATATCAGCATTTCCAGATATGTTATGTTTAAATTTCCATTTAAGTTGATTTGCTGCACAGAAATAAAAGACACACCTTCATTGCGTAGCTGCTTGATGGCTTCAGAGCAGGTTCTCATAAAGATCTGAGCATCCTGGTCGATCTGGTCACGGTCATTGTCTGTCATGCGGGAAAGGTCTGATGAAATGAGACTGTAAAACACACACCAGAGCAATGAGAGTGAGCTTGAAGACTTTTACAAACATCATATTTAGTTTTACACCGACAGACATGCCGTAATGTGAATAGTTTCAAGTTGAGAAAGCACTTGTCCAAATACTCCTTCCCTCATTTCCACGCGCAGCTTTAAACAGTGTACTCCAAATTTGTCCTAAGTGAGCATCATGTTAAGCATCCCATCATGCAATGCATACTTTGCGGGGGGAAACCTAAGGAAGCAAGGCAGTAAGCAAGCTAAAGTTTGTATTTTGCTTTAGCTAGGTGTTTTAAACTTTAAAAAGTAAATATGACAATCCACATTTGAGTCTTTTCCCTTTGTATTATTAGTTTGTGGGTGGCTGTCCAGGAAATAGAGATGTCACTTGACAACAAATAATTGATAATAATTACAAGATTTGAAGCTGAACAAGCCATCCATTGAAGGACTTTAGTTTCATTACCATTACATCATGTTATAACATCAGTGTAAATAAATCAGTTATCAACTATAGGTCACAATTACTCTGAGGACTAAGAGGTTAACAGGAAATCTGGAAGATAGTAACAGCTATGGGAAAAGCTGAATGTATACAAGACCTGCAAACATATCAGTGGACAGTCCCATCACTAAATACTACCACACTCAACCCACTGACATGTCTAATGCTTAGTTAATGTTTTCTTTTGAGGTTTCATCAACAACTCGTTCCCAACAGTGGCTACTCACGCACGCGCACACACACACGCACACACACACACACGCACACACACACGCACACACACACACACAACGCAGAGGGGCCTTGGAGAGAGGAAGGCCTGGATTAGTCCCTGGGTGTGATTTGCTCTACACTTGGCTGCAGCTCAATTATTCCAGACAATTAGACTGGAGTCTGCCTCTACAGACCACCCGACTCGCTGCTGACCTTGTGCCAGAAGGCAGCCCCTGTAGCTCGCGCACAGACACTCACGCACGCTGAAAATAACCCTGACTCCTGACCTTCTCTGAATTTTGTCAGAATTAAAGCGTTTGTGCCCTCATCAGCTTTCCCTGCAGCCTTGAAGGGTTTTGCCGTTGCTGTTGTTGATTGTGGTGGATTACTGTGACTGTTTGGAGAAGCTTACCTTCCGGCGCTCACATAATCTTTTCTGTGCTGTAGCAGAAAGTCTTTGAGCTTGGTGATGTTCGTGATCTGCCAAGATAAAGTGAGAAGTAGCATTACTCGACCCCATCACCGTCATGTCAACAAGTCTTTAAATACGCAGTTGCACCTTCAAATATGTTAATTTTGGTCAACATTGTTTTTTTTTCCAGACATGTATGAGGAAACTATTTTCTCCCAGCTACATTCCAACAGAGCCAGAGTAAATGCATAATTTTACATTTATTGGAAGTGACAGGAAACCAGTGTCCTTCTATCTCTGTGAATTCTCAATATTTACTTATGACAATTCATCAACTCCAGGACATACAAAAATCAAACCAGCAATTTGCCCGTCAAACAGCTCTCATAAATAAAACCAAGGGCTTACAGAGCATACAGAGCACTGACAGAGCCATTTCCAATAAGCTTTAAATTTATGATCTGTTGCTATTTATCACAGAGAGAAAGTCCAGGAGTGTGTGTGTGTGCAAAGGGAAACCAGAGGAAACTTGGTTCAATCCAATATTTGCTCGTGTAATTCAGTCAAATATTAAAAAAGACCAAATTGCTTCCCTGTCCACAGACTTCTGCTGGCAGGCTACAAGAGGGTGTGAAAGCACACACAGCAGGCTCTGTTGGATCCACAAGAAGACAGAACTGAGACAGGCGCAGGACTGAAAAATGACACAATGAGTTTGACTGTGACAGCGAGCACAGAGCGTGGGGGATTATTTTGATAGCATAACGACGCTGTCTTCAGCCTTCACTTTTTCACGCTAACAGCCTCAATTATCAAATTGCTTTGGCTGTAAAGAGTAACCTGGCACCAGTCGTCTAATAATGTCTCTAAACATTCATTCCTAGCGTCACAGTGACTTAAAGCGGTGTTTTATTTGAGCTGACGTTTGAAAAATGACTCGTTTGTCAGGGCATAAAGAAGGTGTTGTGATAAACAGAGCCGAGCAATTTGTTAGAAACCCAGAAGTCCTTCTCTGGTTTAGAGGGTGACGTACGATACTGCTGTGGGGGGCATGCTAACGCAGGCAAGGACAAGGCAGGCTGACCCCCGCTAATAATACAATTATTTGTGAGGTCAGGAGTTAATTGATGTTCAGTGCAGTTGAGCTTGGAGGGTTCAGGGAGAACAGAACCGTACTTATAGTTTAAAGTCATTCAGATCAGCATTAGTTACTAGTTTAGAGCCTATTCAAAACATGCCTGTTTGAAATTGGCTCTAGTAAATCTCTAGTTTTACTGTTGCAGCATTCTCAATCAATCACTGACCAACCATAATTATGACTGTACACACTTAAAGTCTAGAAAATATCGCATGGGAGCAGACGGCAATAATGTTTGGGTGAGCATCATCGTGTCATGTGACATTTTATGATGCAACTCATTCAGTATTATATCTGTAATCAAACTTTAATGTTACATCATAAATGTATATTATTTTAATATATTCTTCATTTGACATGATTATAATGTCTAAATATGACATCTAAAAATGTTTTTAATATTATTACAACCACTCTTGTTCGGTAAATTTGACAGTATCTTGACTACCAAACAAAAGACCTATGATTAAAACACAGGTGTTTGTCAGTTATCACAATAATAACAGACCTTTTTTCAGATGCCTGATCAGAATAATATTGAAGCACAACTTCAAAAGGACTCCTGTGACACTGTTATATTAATCTGCATATGTAACAGTCGGCGCTTCCCTTAACTGACAAATCAGTGCTTTCACTTGACTTAAAATCCTTAACACATTCTGAATTCACCTCATCTCTGGAGCTAACGCAGTTAATATGACCACTGTTAAAACAAATACAAAAAATACAATATAAAATGGCCCACGACAATGTTAAGACGATGCATGGAGAGGAAAAAGGTAAAAATCCCTTTTTAGGCAACTACTACAAACAGAATACACTCAGTACCTTGACAGTTGTAGTATATAATGCTTAAGTGAGGACAGGATGATGTCTTGTTAATAGCTGCACTGGCATAATAAGCCATTTGCAATGCACCACACTGTTGACCGTGTTTCTGAAACATTCCCACACTGTAGAGGTTCATGAGCAATCCTTCCAGCTTGCTGTTTGGAGGGTATTAATTGGACACAGCCATCTTTGCAACACAGTCTTATTGCAACCATTTAGATGAATTATATTAATGACATGAAGTAGTACGTAGAGTCACGGACTGCTCTTTGAAGTTAATCAAACACATGCAAAGAATCCTTCATATAATTAAAATCTAGCATGTCAGTGAATAAGACTGGTTATCATTGTAACAACCTTTATAAGTTTTTTATAGCTTTGAACTGCAAACAAGCTTGGAAACAACATCTTACAGCAAAAATTGGACTGTTTGGTTTTTGTTTTTTTAATTAAAAGTTGCTTTGTGTTGTTGCTGTAACATTTCAACTCGTTCGTTGTGGTTTAGAGTCTTTTGGTATGATTTTGTGAGGAACAAATAAAGTGAAATGTTATGTCTAAGTTCCTAAATGAAACACAGAGATATTTATGTAATCTAGACTTGAAATTAGAAAATATAAACTCCTCCACACCAAGAACGATTTGGCTTGTCTTTACTATAAACTGTTTCCTGCTTGCAATTAACACTCGGTTTCAGCTTTGTACAAAGTTTATCTGACTACAAACCTCTACTCGTGGTACTACACCCTTTTCACCAGCAGGCAGTGCTAAGCCCAAAGCACTGGAACACAGTGGAAGGTCTGTGTGTGTGTGTGTGTGTGTGTGTGTGTGTGTGTGTGTGTGTGTGTGTGTGTGTGTGTCTGTTGTGTGTTGTGGGGGTGCTGGGGAGTGTCAAAGACTGCTGCTCTGGGGGTTGAGCTGCCTCCTGTGTGTATACATTGGAGCTTGGATTCCCAGCACAACCTCAAGGGTTTGCAGGGGGTCAGAGGGATCAATTGCTCTTGTAACGTAAGACCTTAAAGAGCAAGTAATTCCTGAACAATGAGGAAGGGGGTGGCCTTGTGCATGCGGCTCACCACATATGTGTATGCATAGGTACACGTGAACGTGTGTGTGAGTGTAACGTGTAGCTGCCGCAGGTGTGTGTGAGGCAGAGCTCGCAGGGAAGGCAAGAGGAGACAGTCTGCCGGGCTATATCTAATCTCGTCATCATCAAAGACCCCCACTTTACCTCCTCACTTTCTCCTTCCCCTTGGTTCCCTCCAGCTCTGACTGAGTCCAAACAAACCATCAGGGGGGATTATTATGAGGAAGAAAAGAGAAAAGGCTTAGCTAGCAGATTTTCTAAAGAGCCTGGATAGCTCTTTGTTTTGTTTAATCCAGGTAACTGACAGAATTTGATGATGACTGCCCTGCTTTGGTTCAAGTCCCTGTGTGTCCTGACTGTGGGCTATCCATACTGACGCCACGTTATGTTGTGTTTAGGAATGTGGCCCTGATGCAGAGAGGATGCTTCAGAGGAGAACGCTGAGCCACATGTTGACTCTATTATCATGTTTATGTCTGACTCTCTAATGGGCTGAGTTTTGTCTTCTCATGTCTATTCACAGTTAGGAAGCTTTAGCCAGCTCTATAAACAAACAAGGAGTAATCAAAGAAAGCTTTTAAGAATATTTACCAACTGGGTCCTCGACCCTTTTAATATGTGCTAAAGTTGTATTAATCTGTCACGAGTTTAACCGGCCAATTCACTTCGATACAAAGATGTGGAAAGCAGCGTTTGCATGCAGTCTCGGTGCTTCTTCATCTACTGTCACACAGGTCAGATCAAGGATGGATTTGAAAAGTGACGGAGAGTCTGAATCATATATTAGAGATTTTCAAATACTGAGGAATATCAGCCAATGTATAGTCTGCGGTAAAGAGTACAAAGCTGAAATGACCACATTACCGCTTTTGTATTTTACAACTGTGTCACATTTCTCCCCTTCAAGACAGATGGAAAGCATTCAGCAATCATCTCTGTTCAATCACAACTTGTAACGGTCCTGCTGCTGGAGCTTAGTGAGACGGACTGAGTCAGTGGCAAAACTATTGAGGAAGGTTTACAGCCTGCCTAAACCGATTTCAAGCATGCATTCAAAGCCATCATATCTTAATAATCAATTTCATATGAAACAGATGTGAAGGGCGGGGCTGTAACGTTTCACTAAAACACAAATGGACAACACGGGACAAAAAATTAATTAATAAACAAAAGGCAAAGCTGGCAGCTGAAGAGAAGGTGACGTTAAGCATGTGAGATAAACAGAACTGTTTTTAAAAAAGGACACCACATAATATAATAGATACATACAGTATCTACCATTAGATTCAAAATATTGTTGTGTAAGTATTTGTATTTACTGATATTCCTTAGAGAGCATACTTAATCACGTTTTGTGATTATTTCAGCATGTTTTTGAATTGTAAGACCATCTCTCTTTTGTTTACTTAAGTCCGGTCAAGTTGCCTTGGTTGGACTGACGCAAACCTGTGTCTGTTTTTCAGAACTGCCAAAATATTATCACAGCGAACTGGAATTATGGTTTGCAAGTCCACGTGTTTGTTTCAGCCCAGGAGGAAATCTTATATTACACTTTATTAATGTTCAATATTCATATACAATATAATGCAAACAGTACTGCACACAGTGGGTCATAGAAGAGTAAGAAACGTACTGTCCACATTGGCATCCCCTGGTGAAACAAGTAAATAAAAGAAAGCTCACCCCTGCTTAGGACAGCAGGATACACATGCTGAAATCCTGACAACAAAAGGTAATAAATCAGCAAAATCACTAGCTCTATAACTTAGATGTACTTAATGAGCATCTCCTGCCAACCTGGTATCAGTTGTCATGGTCATTATAATAAATACGTTTTTTCCCCTGCATACAGTAGCACTGAAAACACCTAAAAAGTACCAGAAATGCAATTTCAGAGTAAGTGACACTGCAACTTTCCTTCAGTGTATTATACATCACTGAATTGATATAATTCACTTCCAAAAAAGAACCAAAAACAAAACCACTTGAGTTAAACTTTAGTTTCAAAAACACGAGCAAGAAAAAGACATAATCTATAAAGACAGAAAACACTTCAGTGATTTAATAAAGCAAAGTAATTTGCGGAGTGCATGGAAAATCTAGACGTTTGATTCGAGTCAGATTCTCACAGTACTGGAAAACTCAAACCTACTTGAGTCTTTACCTCTAAGACAGTAAACAAACTCGTCTTTTGACCTTTGCTTTAAAAACAAAACTGAAACAGTATCATCTGCTTTAGTTTTATTTTGTGCATTCAGTATCAATGTGAAATGACAACAAATAATGAATACCCCATGACTTATTTCCACATTTTATCCTGTAACAAAAGGCCCAATTGTATTCTTTATAGTTGTCATTTGCTTAAACAGATAAGTACACATCTGTTGGAGTTTCATGGCTCGGATTTTAGTGTTAAGAGTGGTGAATGCGGTCTGCTGTCATTAGTATTGGGAAATCGCAACATTTGCCTAATGATAATGCCGTAAGACAGTATTTAAAGTATCCACAGCTGCTGCTTGTTCATCTCTAACAATCGTGTCTACAGAAAAGCAATGACTGCCTCATGACTTACAGCTTGTCATGCATCTGTAAAACTGCTTTTAACCACTTTTTGCTCGTTAGTTTAATTTTCATGAGTCCTTCCAAACCTTTTGTTGCGTGCAGTAAAACAAAGATCACGATCCTGCTCAGGGCTGACAGCAGATGCCTCAAAATTCAATTTGCCTGGCTTTCATGGGAAAACAGTGCAGAGATTAGGCCAACTGGTAAAAGAGACCATTTAGCAGCACTGTTCATCTGAGCGTGATCCCTGCAAATCGCTCAGCATAGACTTGGCTTAGGCAGCTATATGAGACCGCGTTTTACCTTTTGTGTTGTACTTTGGTAACGTGATGAGCAGAAGCATAATATAAAATTACTGACTGCAAACTTGCAAAATGTGGCTAAATAAGGCGCTACCATTGCTTTAGTACATATTATGTACAATATCAATTCTTTTATTTTTCACTGATCTGGCTTTTGGGCTTTTTAACATCCCTATGATAAATGTTTTACCTTTCTTTGACTGCCAATTACTTTTACTTCTACAAAGACTGTGGGGGGGGCATACTTGTGCACCACATTCCCTAAACAACTCATAAATGTCATGTAACATCTGCTGCTGTGGCTGTACACCATCTGTATGTGATCCGTTAATCACAAGAAGAAATGTGCAAATTCATTCCAGTTTCATCTGAAGCAAAACACCCACAGGCTCTTAAACACATCTCTAACGATTATTTCAACTTTGATCTGCGACTCTGACCTTTGCAAGTTCACTGATCCTCTTTAACGTCCCGGTGTGATACAAGGTGATAATTTTAACTTCACTTTCACAATGGTTTAGCTTGATTTAGTTTATAACATCTCAAACATAAAATGAAATTTCAATTGTTTAAAAAAAAAGAAAACACACTGGAGTTGGAAACTTAACCATCGTCGAAAAATTCAGACTAAATGTTACGAAAATACTAGAGCATACCATTTCACTGTAAAGTTTTCACAGCGAAGAGCCCCTCTAACAACACAACATCATTTTAAGAGCTGGCCCACTTTTCAGTGTTTCAAAGAAAACAGTGTGAGAAGGAGCCAATTTTGGAATACCAATACTGAACGCAGAGTGGGGAGCCAAGCGCTATTTTCTACACCCAATTTGACAATTTTAGAGTGACCTTCCCCATTTAAACTCGAGAAGGGTAGCATGCTGCGGAGAGCGACGAGGTGAGCGGTGAAACGGAGATCACAGCGCCCAAAACCAACCCCTATGAGGTAAAAGATTCCCCTTACCAAACCCCACCCTGCAAACACTGGCCCTCTTATTAGTCAATCAAACCCTTCTTGAATCGACTTGAAAGTAGCTACATTTCCTTTCTCATTGTGTTGACTTTTGAGTGGAAAAAGAAAAAAGTCTCAGAGGTCCACTGTGTATTTGTCAACTTTGATGTTTTCTTTCTATTTTTGCGAAGCTTCAATGGGAATTTAGGAGGGAGAGTTAGCGGGAGAGTTATGCATGTCTTGAAGGGCACCCACATCTGTTGTGCATTAGGTGCCGGCCGTCAACATTGTTACTGGGGACCTAATTTAATATTTTCTCTGTTTTGATCTTCCACCTTTAATCACTGGCTCTTGGGAGGATCAGCTTTCCCCAGAAATTGTTTGAGAGCCGAAAGAAAATGTTATTGCAGCATGTTTATGGAATCATACATGGGAAGAGGCGACCTGCATAAAAATGACTGCCTATGTGATGCCGAATAGAGACAGAAAAGGATAGCTGAGCCGGGGAGACGTGGGTGAAAACCGCGACATAACTGTAAGCAGTCAGGACATTCCAAGCTCACATTTTCAATTTCGGCAAAAACGGCTTCACTGAGATGGTCGGAGATGATATCTGCAATGCGAAGGAGACAGCAGTAGGGGGGGAGGAGAGCAGGGTGCAGCCACCACAGGATAGGTTTGGGTTTCTCTTGAATAAGCAGCAGTGCCTTTATTAAACCACCATTTCTAATATCCATGTAACAGAACATAACAAAAACCTGGTTGTGCAGAGCTGCAGCAAATGGGCTCATGTTTGCCTCGGGCTGATGGCTGAAGACATCGGGTACAACTAGAGCTGGGCGATAGAACGATAACGATATGTATCGCGATATAACTTTTACTCGATAGAGAAATTAAGCTATCGCGATAGACCTCGCCGCTCTTGTCCTCTTAAAAAAGAAAAAGAAAAGAACAGCCAATCCAAACTAAGTAGCGCAGAGCCGAACCAATCACAGCCGCAGCGTCACGTCGCGTGACTTGTTACGTACAGCACAAGTGCCAAGCCGCACGTGTGTTTGTTTGGGAAGCAGCCAGCGGGTAATGGAGGAAATGAGTGTGCCGACTAGAAAAATCAACCGAGCGTGACCGAAGAGAAAACAGATGATGGTTCCAACGCCGGAGAGATTGTCGAACGGAAGAGCCATAGAAGTTCCGTAGTGTGAAGGTATTTCGGCTATTTCAAGTCTGACAAAAAACAGAGTAGCGTGCACTGTAAATTGTGCCAAAAGCAAGTCTGGAAATACAATAAACTGGTGCATGCGTCACACTGTGCGCCACGTTATTGTTTCGGTGAAATGAATTTCTACAATACTGTTACTGTTAATTGTACTCTCTGCAGTGTTTAAATGCTTACATATACACACAGTTACTGTCCCTCCACACATACGACTCGGTTCTGCTTCTATGCCGCAGCTTTGTTTACTTTTACCCACCGAGGCTTCTAGACTTCTGATTGGCCAACATTTCTGCACGGTTAGGAATCTAGCGCCACCTGCTGCTTTGGCATGTTCATAGCAGCGTTTTCCTTCATTTCTGCCTTTATGTGTGGACGGGATTATTTTTTAAAACGAAAACGGAAAATCTCCGTTTTCAAAAATACCCGTGTACGCGTGGACGTGGACAGTCTCTGACTGGAAGCGCTAATTCGTCATTCGGCTTTTGTCAGACTAAAGTAACTGTTAAAACTGTTTGAAAAGCTAAGCTATACAACAAGGAGAGATTGAGAATTTCCTTTTAGTTCTCAGTTTATTTGATATTGACAAAAGTTAGTCAGTTTTGTCTGTTCTTCTGTAAAACAAACTAAGATTTCTTTTTAGAATTAATATTTTGTTTCTAAGTGGAATTGACAATTTAGTCTGTTTCGTTTGTTCTATTTTGAAACTTAAACGCTTTAGCGGCTGCCTTTTGTGTAGTTTGCAATATTTGCCTTTATTTATCTGAAAAAGTCTCATGTTCCTTAAGTACATCTACCCTGTTGAACTTATTATGGGAAATAAATATTTAAATAAAAACAAGCTGCTGATTATTTCACATTTTACTTGTGAGCAACGGCACATTTAAATCTTACAAATATAGTTATTTGGCTTATATCGTGATAGATATCGTTATCGCCTGAAATGAAAAAAACATATCGTGATATGAAAAAATCTCATATCGCCCAGCTCTAGGTACAACTTAAAGCCCTGACTCCCCTTGGGATACGTAAAGTGGTTCTTCAAGGTACCTTTGAAGAGGTTTGTTTTTGAGATATTCATGTCAGGCCAAAGTGTAGCAGTAGACGTACAAGCAACATGTACACTGCTAGATCTTGTACCGTCAACCATAGAGGATGGGTCTGTATTTCAGCGGAAAAAGATAATTTAAGATGTTTTTCATGACATTTCCTGAATCAACACAATGTCTCATAAAATGAGATCCAAAACTGTTTTCCCCAATATATTTAGTCTTATGTGAAATTCTACAAATAAATTTATATTATTACAGTATTAGAGGAGATGAAGTCTAAATTCCATTACTGACAGTGTATTAAAAAGCTAGCATTTTTCAGTGAGACCAAGGTCATTTTAACTGGCTATTACCAGAAAACTAAGAAAGGAAGAAATGAAAACATACTTCTTCAGTTGTGTAGCTGTTCATATTTATATGGTTTCTGAAAAAATAACCATATCAACTGCTGATCCAAGCATGTAAAATTTTTTCTGAATATCAGTTGCAGGCCTCATGTTGGGGAAAATACATATATATATTTTATGTGACACTTTTGTCCTTGAGTGATTGTTTTCATGAGAATTTGGTCAGATATGAGAATATAGACTGGGAGACTGCACACCAGCAGCTATGAAACAACATTTCTGACTTATTTCTCTCCCTATGATGCCCACACCTATCAATCTGTGCCAAGAATGTTTTATATGAAGTGGCGTATGCACTTATAATAACGGCATACTCCAACAAATACAGTTATTATAATAATAACCAGGAATTGTAAAACACAGTTGAGCACACATGTAGCAAGCCTGGACATCCCCAGATAACTTTAATGAGTGAATATTGTATCTGTAAAAGTTGTAGATTACCACAGTATATAAGGGCATAAAAGCATTTCATTAACATCGATGGGATATTCTTCTTCTTCTTCTTCTTTCAGCTGCCTTTACAAAATACCATAGCAGATAATTTGCCTCTATTTCACCCTATCCCTAGCACCCTCCTTTATCACAAAAACCCTCTGCATGTGCTCCTTCACTACATCCATGAGTCTCCTCTTAGGTGTTCCTCTCTTCCTCCTGCCTGGCACCTCCACGTTCAGCATCCTTTGCCTAGTGTATTTTCTCTTCCGACTGTGCATATACCCAAGCCATCTCATCCTTACCTATTTAACTTTGCCTCCACACTGCTCAACCCGAGCTGCCCCTCTGATGCGTTTGTTTCTAATTTCGTCCATCCTGGTGACTCCCAGTGAAGATCTTAACATCTTCAGTTCAGCCTCCGGTCGTTTTTGTCAGTGCCACCACCTCCAAGCCATACATCATAAAAGGTCTAGTCTTGCAAACCTTCCCTTTCCCTCTTGGTGCTATCCTTCTCTCACAAATCACCCCTGACATTGCCTCAACCTTCTTCACCCTGTCTGCAAACTCTTTTTCACACCTCTTATGCATTATCCGTTGCTTTGGATGGTTGACCCCAGATATCTAAACTACTCAAACTTCAGTACCTCTGCTCCTTGCAGCTTCACTGTTACACCTGTCTCCCTCTCATTCACACAAATGTATTCTGTCTTGCTTCTACTGACTTTCATCTTCTCTCAAAGCATACCTGCACATCTCCAGGCTCTATTTCACCTGCTCCCTACTCTCAGTACAGATCCTCAAAGCCTTCAACAAACGATTAACTGGCCACTTATTGTATTAGTCAAAATCACAACCTTTATATTTCAAATCTCAACGTATCATAATATTATCTATTCTATGACAAATTTGGAACATAATTTGCATATATTCAATATAAATTTTAAAAAATCTAATCCAGTTTAAGTTCATGCTGCATTTAGCAAAGTTATAGTCTGCAAATGTTGACAGAACACCGGCTAACCACGAATAGCGCCAACACACCAAAGGAAACAGAAGTGGTAAGCATCGTATATGCACTGTATTTCACTGGCTGCTGTTGCTCCTACAAAGTAGTAGTAAGTTTAGAAGCTGCCATTAAACGTAAAGCACTTTGGCCACTGTGCTAGCAAAGTTAGCTAACGCTAGCCTGGATGAACACTCACCACTTCTTTCGCCCTCGGTGAGAAGCCACTCTTCGGTCTACTTCTCTTGAAAATTTCATCTTTGGTCGAGTCGAAGCCAATCCCTATGGCTTTGTTCCTGGTTTTGACCGTCTTAACGCTGGCTTTGAAAAGTAACGTGATATCAACAGCCATGTCTGAGCAGCTGCAGCCGACTGCTCACCGCTGTAAACAAACTGACACGTCACCCGATGAGGACGTCATCTTCGTGGGACGCGCTGGATTTCTCCTGTAATACGGGTACGAAAGCGTTACGTTTCACCTTAAATATTTCATCAGTATTTATTTATTATAAGTAATATTCACATCATAATAATTGAATTCTGCTACAGTCCGATCGTATATTTAAAGACCAGTCGCTTAGAATCAACTCTTGTAGGGAAAATCTTAAAATATCTTTAATTTAAAAAAAAAATCTATTAATATTTTAACTGAAACCTTCGGTCTGAAAGCATTAACTTGAAGCCTTTACCTGTATGTGCCAAATTTGGGAAACGACAGTCCAAACCATAAGTTCTGCCATCCCACAGGTCAATTGTACAGTTTCAGACTGCAACAAAAATGGGAAAATCTGACTGCAAATACAAGGGAGGAGATCAAACGACAGAAATACACAGAGGTAAAGGTGAGGAAAATCAAGTTGAAGCAAAATTTATAGGATAGTGAAAAACAAGGAAAAAGCATTTAAACATAGAGAGACAAAATAGGGATTATGCATCATTAATTATTTAATAAACTCGTTATATTTATCAATAAATAATGCAAGCAATGATTCTTTGTTAACAGATAAAAGCCTGTCCATTGAGCAGTTCATTACAGAGACCTGAACAGTTATTTCTGTAATGAACCTCTGAGACTGCTGCAACAAGAGAGAGACGACTCTTTAGCCCCACAGAAACTCTTAATTTATCAAATCAGAACGAGTTTTGGGGATTATTTACTAAAAGTTTTCTGAAAGATTGCCCATTCATTTCAAATTTAAAATAACATTTATCGGATAAATTAATGGATAAAAGTTTTTATTCGTGCTGCATTTGAGATGAAAATATTCCCACAATAGATGAAGGATTCCCAAACAAGAAGCAGCTGACACAGCGACAGCTCCCCACATATACGAATCTCTGCAGCATAACCAAAGATGGCATTTAGTAATGTAGCTAAATCATTGGCAGTGCAGTTGAGAACGCCACATGCTACTGACATTACCGACTCTAGTGAACATCTGGATAACATTTTACTTCTCTATCACCAGCCTACTGCACAATCAACAAATTAAACTATACAGTTTATCGTTTTAAATGTGTAGTGTTTTCTGTGAAACGATAAGAAATATTTAGTCTGAAGGAAGACACTAGTTTTGTTCCACCTCACTAAGGAGGTGAAAGGTACAGTACCTCCTGACCTGGTGGACTAGGTGAGCTATAAGAATATTTATATGCCAGTGCATTTTCAAAATGCGCACATTCAACTTATTTCCGAGTTTTCTGCCACCTATGAATGCAGCCCATGTTCTTAACAATGGGCTGATTTATGCTGTGTGGGATGTGTTGGATGGTTTTCAATGTCTTTGTGGAGACTTGTGCTCAGAGACTGTGCAATATCTGAGCTGTGCAGTGCAGTTTTTCTACACTCCCTCTACCTGGTAGCAATGTGATGAATAAGGAAATGTTTTGATGTTTACATCACAGTGAATACTGACAGATGATGGCTGTGTGTTGGCGCTAATCAAAACTATTATTCATGCCAGAACTTCTGTCTGTTGTTCTAATGATTATATTTTGGTATTGTGTTGTAACTGCCACAATAATGAGTGATTGTCAATACAGTCTGTGTCCAAAACAAACGAACAAATAAAAAACCAGCTGATGCAGTGTGTTTATATTAAAGTACATCTGTGTAATTACTGCAGGCTAAGATACATAATAGCTTTGCTTTTCCTCCTGATTACGCAATTTGTCGTGTAAAAAGAAAATCAATGTGTTAACTCAGAGCGCTTGTTATCACTAAAAATCTCCTGAAAGAGACGGTATTTACTTTAAATTTTCCATTCAAGACTGCATTTAAGCTTGTGTTATTTCGGTTTTTGGCATGGACATGAAGTTTTAGATTTTAAAGATAATCCATGTTGCAATTACTGATCGACAATAGTTATAGTAAAAGAATGGGGGGTGGCTCTAAATTGCCTGTACATATGAACGTGAATGATTGTCTGTCTCTCCCGGTTAGCGCTGTGACAGACTGGTGACCTCTCCAGCCAGACTGTACTCTGCCTCACATCCTATGACAGCTGGGGTAGGTTCCAGCCCGTCTGTGGACTTGAATTGGATAAGCGGAAGAAATTGGATGGATGTAGTACTTGAGAGCAGTATAGTGACAACAGCAATACAGTGCTTTTTGGTGAAGGGGCATAGTGGTTAGCACTGTCACATTACAGCAAGAAAAGCCTGGGTTTGAATCCACTAGCTGACTGGAGACTTTCTGTGTGGAGTTTGTACGTTGTCCCTACAGATAAACAGAAGAAGATGGATGATTAAATGGCCACATAAAGAGAATTTTATGTAATATTTAAATATTTTTGCAGGGAATGAGTTATTCCATATAAATATTGAATTTCAGCTATTTTCACATTTGGCTTTTCTTTGTAGGAGGCAAAATTTGTCTTTTTCTGTTAGAAATGTAGTTTATTTGCTGAGTCACCTAATTCACTCTTAAGTGCAAATTTGGAGACTGTCAAGATTTGACATATACCAATATACATATTCATAAAACTCCAGCTTAATCTTGCCAGTATAAGTAAAGCTAGAATAATGTCCTGTCTAGACAAATGTAGCAATTTGTGTGTACTATTTCTCATAAATCTGTTTATTTGCAAGTGACTGGGATTGGCACTCAGATATGAGCAGTTGGGCTTAGTGTTGAATAAAAGTCTGTTATTTGCTATGTGGTTTGCTCATTTCCTTTGTTAGTGTTGTGCCAGACTGTTTTACAGCTGAGTGCTGCGACTGTCTCACCCTTTCTGCAGTCTCAGCATTTAAAATTATTATAGTTTTGACTTTAGTAAGAGTGTATGTCTTGAAGCATGGAGTGCATGGGCACGCTTAAAGGAATGATTTCCTTTAAGATGCTGCAAGAAATCTAACCGATCACTGAATTTTCACTACAGTACACATCACACTATACTAAGCTAGAAGAAAAAGGTGACTGAATGAAGTTTCAGGAGCATATTTTCTTTCATAGATCCACAATGTTTTCTTTTAAGTGCAAAAAGACATGCTTTCTGTAATTACATTTGCTCTCTAGTGTAGTGGGTGTGAGCTTTAATAGAGTTTATTGATGAGCTAGCCTTTACTTAAAGGGAATATGCTAAGAATCATAAACTGGATGCAGTATATCCAGCTGTTTTTTTTCTATTAGCATTCCCAGCTGTTTAGTTATCACTTCTAGCTTATTAGAGTGCCATGAAAAAGTATTTACCTCCTTTGTGAGTTCTGAGATTTGTTTTTGCATTTGTCAAACTTAGATGTTTCAGTTTCATCAAACAAATGTTAACATTTGACAAAGATAATCTAAGAAAATCCAAAATGCAGTTTTTAAATGATGATTTGTTAAGGGGAAAAAGGCTATCCAAACTTATCCTGGCCTTGTGTGAAAAAGTAATTGGCCCCTTGTTAAATTATAAATTAACTTTGATTAACCACAATTTTTTGGAAAGCAACAAGTTCAGTTTCACTAAACACACCCAGGCTTGATTACTGCCAGACCTGTTGAATCAAGAAATCACTTAAATAAACCTGTCTGACAAAGTAAAGGTAGCTAAGAGATCTCAAAGAGCAACACATCATGCCGCAATTTAAAGTCATTGGCATCTGTCAGTCTGGAAAGTTTTACAAAGCAATTTCCAAGTCTTTGGGACTCCAGCAAACCCCAGTTAAAGCCATTATCCACAAATCAAGAAAACTTAGGACAGTGTTGAACCTTCCCAGGGGTGGCCAGCCTGCTACAATTACTCCAAGAGCACATCAACAGCTCATCCAGGAAAAAAACCTCACTTGCCATAGTTAAGGTCAGGGTTCAGCAATAAGAAAGAGACTCGGGGGGGAAGAATGACATTCATGAGAGAATTCAAAGGCAAACACCACTGCTGGCCAAAAAGAACAAAAGCTCGTCTTATATTTGTGAAAAAGAAAAAAAAACATCTCTAAGATTATCAAAACTTTTGGGAAAATATTCTGTGGACTGACAAAATGACTGACAAAATGTGAACTTTTTTTTTGGATGGTTTAAGTGGTTTGAACACAGCATTTTATAGTAAGATCATCATCCCATGTAGCCATGAATTCTGCTCTCTATGAGAAAATCCTGAAGGAGAGCCATCCAACCATCAGTTTGTGCCCTGAAGCTCAAACAAGCTTGTGTTGTGTTGTGTATGCAGCAGAACAATAATCAGAAAACACAGTGGTGTTCTTTCAGGGCAAGCAAGGTAAGTAGTGCTTGCCTCATCAAACCTAAAAATAGACATAAATTAAATCATACCAAAATAAGGCAATCTCCCCCTTTAATGTCCGACAGTGCTTTCATAGAGCTACTCCCTTGTCAATTACAGTTTTTCTCAAATGCTAAAACACATGTCACAAACGTTACCACCAGGTCCCCCAATGTCCAAACACAACACCCTTCTCTAAAGCTACATAAACACAACCACACCTTCCCACTGCAAAACTCAAACTCCCACACCAAGAGAGCAGCTCGAAGCTGTCAAAACTGTAAACACTATACACAGCATTACACACTACAGCAAAACAATTGAAAACACAATGCTCAATTTGTGAGAAGGTTCTTTGGTTCATAACTGCCAATGCATATTTTTATAAACTGTACAGTAACGGATCGTCATAGAACCCTGCAGAGGATTAGGCATTTAGATTTGTGAGTTTCACATGAAGACTATAAATCTATAAAAACATCCTGCATGTACGTACACTACTGTAACACAACTCAATGCAAAAACAGAATCTATCGCACACAACAGTACTCTCGGAAACATGATCAGGGTGTGAAGTCTTTTTTATTGTCTACACGGTCATTTTACAGTATTACACACAGTCACTGTGCGGCATCATGTCGCCGAGCTGCATTGGGCCACATCACCTCATCCACATCACAGGCTATATTGTCCCTTGCTAGGCACCGCGGGAAAAACGCCCTGGAATGGCGAATCCATCCCTGGAAGGCCTCCACTGGGATGTCAGCACAGGCCAGCTCCATTGCCCGTACGAGGTTCTCTCTTGTGTATGGCTGTCTGTCATACACCTTCCATCTCCATGATGAGAAGAACTCCTCTATAGGGTTCAGGAAAGGGGAGTAGGGTGGCAGACAGACGTTTAAAAAGTGGTCACTGTTTGTGGTGAACCACTCTCTGATTTGGTGTGTCTTGTGGAAGCGGACGTTGTCCCAAATGATCACATACATGTGATGTGCTAGCCTAGGATGGTGTTGTTGACGGTCCAGGAGGATGTCTTTTAGCTCCTCTAGGAAGGTGAGGAGACGTTGGGTGTTGTAAGACCCAAGGACAGCATGCCGGTGGACAAGCCCCTCCGTACCCATAGCTGCACAAAGAGTAATATTACCCCCCCGTTGGCCAGGAACCTCAGTGATGGCTCTCTGGCCAATGATGTTACGGCCTCTTCGCCTTCGTTTCTGGAGGTTGAAGCCAGCCTCATTCAGGAAGAGGTACTCATGGGGTCTGGCCATCGCGTCCAACTGCATTATCCTCTGTGAACATGGGAAAGCGTACAGGTGTTCAGAACGGTCAATCAGGTAGCACAGGTAGTCCAGAAGTAATGTAGGCCACTAAGCAACACAGTATGTCCACTAACTGTACTGTGGACATGGATGTATACGTACTTGCACATACTCGTAACGTTGTCCTATGTGTCGCGCAGAGTTGCGCTCAAAGGGAACCCTGTAGACCTGTTTCATCCTCATCTGTTGGCGCCGGAGAACTCGGTCTATTGTGGACACGCTGACAGCATCAATGTTCTCAAAGTTTACATTATCTGCAATGACTTTGTCTCTGATCTCTCGGAGTCTAATGCAGTTGTTCTCACGGACCATATCTGCAATGAGGGTTTCTTGTGCCGCTGTGAATATGGCAACCCTCCCACCTCTATGTGGCATTCTTTCAGCTCTAAAGAAAGAAACATGTGTTGTCAATTGACTGATTTATATGTAAAACTACATGTAAGGTAACAGACCACTTTCACAGGCCTGTAAAACTGTAGTGTGACAAAGAAAGCAATAGCGTACTATACCTGTTGTGTTGTCTAAATGCCTTGATAATGGTGGCCACGGTGGACCTACTCAGGTTTGGATGTACTCTTCGTCCCGCTTCAGCCATTGTCATGCTATGGACAATGACATGATCAATTACTGTTGCTCGCATATCATCTGTTATGATGGTGCGAGGTTGTCTTCTTCTCCCACCTGGACCTTCTCCTCTCTCTTGTTGGCCTCCTTGTCTTCCTCCTCTACTCCGAACTCCTCTTCTTCTTAGGCCTTCACCTCTTCCTCCTCTGATCTCAACCCCTCTTCCTCTTTGGCCTGCAGCTCTTCTCCTTCCGCACGCTCGAATGCCTTCATCCATTGTGATTGTTTGGCATCTTCACCAAACTATGCTTTCATAGGTGGGGTCACATCATTAGCAACAGGTGTCTTCAATTTTGAGTCGTTGTGTGTAGTGACTGACGCCAAGTGTGTTCCCTGTGTTCACAGATTGGTGACTGTGGCAAGCATTTTGCATCACATGAGCTTTCATTTGAGAATATGTGCAGAGTTGTTTTGCAACATGTGTTTTGGCAAGGAAAAATGTGTTTAGATTTATGAGTACAGAGGGTTGTGTTTTGTGAATTGTGTCTTCATGTGACATGTGTTTATGGTACTGGTATATGGTGGCTACATTTAGTAAATGTGTTTAGACTACTGGTCATTTGGGTTACAGGATTGGCTTTTGTGTTTTAACATTTGAGAAAAACTGTAATATGTGCATTCAGCCTTCACATTACAGCCATCTTGTTGCTGCAGTCGACTATTGTTGCAGTAAGGTGTGCTTATTTCAGTCTCACAGAAAAGTGTATAGTCGTCTGTGTCTCTGAGGGCGTGTCCGTTTCATGTTTACAATGAATGACAGCAGGAAAGCTGAGAGGTCAGCACCTTGTTTCTGTGAATAAGCTGCTCTTCTGTGACTGTAAACTGATGGGAGAACACCATGCCAGGCAAGGTGCTTATGGTCTGCTTTCATTGCTCTGGGAGAGCATTAGCAAGTAAACGAGCTTCAGTGATTTAGGATCATAACAGTGTTTTTGAACTTATAAAAATATGTTGTTTTTATAACCACTGCATATGCTTTATAGAACATGATTGATTAAAGAGCATAAAAAGTATATCAGTTTCATTGCCACAATGATAATAAATATTCTGAATCAATGATCTTACAGTTTTTCTCAAATGTTAAAACACAAAAGCCAATCCTGTAACCCAAATGACCAGTAGTCTAAACACATTTACTAAATGTAGCCACCATATTCCAGTACCATAAACACATGTCACATGAAGACACAATTCACAAAACACAACCCTCTGTACTCATAAATCTAAACACATTTTTCCTTGCTAAAACACATGTTGCAAAACAACTCTGCTCATATCCTCAAATGAAAGCCCATGTGATGCAAAATGCTTGCCACAGTCACCAATCTTTGAACACAGGGAACACACCTGGCGTCATTCACTACACACAATGACTCAAAATTGAAGACACTTGTTGCTAATGCTGTACCCACATGTAAAAGCAAGTTCAGAGTGCACAGTATGCTGAAGGTTCCAAACAAACACAATGGATGAAGGCAGAGTCAGGGGAAGAGGAATTTGATGCAGAGGAGGGAGAAGAGCTGGCCCTGGAAGAAGAGGAGCAGGCCAATGAGGAAGAGGAGTTCAAATGAGAGGAGGAAGAGGAGCAACCAACGAGGAAGAGGAGAAGGCCAACATGGGAGAGGAGAAGGTCCAGGAGGGAGAGCAAGACAACCTCGCACCATCATTACGGACGAGATGCGAGCAACAGCTCAGCGACATGATGCCGCACAGTGATTGTGGTGTGTGTGTGGTGTGAATAACGTAAATAAAAAAACTTCACACCCTGTTCATGTTTTCAAGATTACTGTTGTGTGCATTAGATTCTGTTTTTGCATTGAGTTGTGTTACAGTAGTGTACGTACATGCAGGATTTTCTATAGAAAGAGTACCTTGCCCGTGTGTGTGTGTGTGTGTGTGTGTGTGTGTGTGTGTGTGTGTGTGTGTGTATTGGAGGGAGCAATCGACCCTAAATGCCCTTCTGTAAAAGTCATCGCATGCCACTGGAAACACACCAGCAACTCCACCTGTGTCTGGCTAAAAAAGTAAATAAAATAAAATAAAGGTTTTGGAGTGAGCTAGTCAAAGTCCAAACAAATCTGAAAAGCTTTGGCATGAGCTTAACGGATCAAAAACCCGCAAAGGAGAGTGGGCCAAAACTCAGTGATGTGAAACACTCATTGTCAGGTATTGCAAATGTCTCATTGTGGTTCTTGTTGCCAAGGGTGGCACCACCAGTTATTAGCTTTCACACAAGGCCAAATTAACTGGTCTCTAAAGCTGTTTTCTCTTAATAAATCGAATCATTGTCACTGCATTTGTTTGATGAAACTGAAACATTTAAATGTGTCAAATATTCAAAAAACTAACAAAACAGAAAAGGGGCAAATACTTTTTAAATGCACTGTATAGGAAATCAGCTATAAATCATTTATTGGTCACTTTAACTGTTTTATTTAAATTACTCCGAATCAGTCATGCACAGAGATGACCCCTGTGGTTGGGAATGCCTCTTCTAAAAAATGATTTCTGTTTATTCTCCTTCACCTCAGCCTTGCCTGCCCTTTGACCCTTTCTCTCTAGTTCTGCTTATTCTTAGGAACCTACTTTCTGCTGTTGCCTTTTTAATCTCATTCCTCTAAACAGGACAATCAGCTAAATATTCACACTAACATAATAATATAAATATGCGACATAAAGTAAACACTACTGACAATAACCTGAATATAATGCAACAGACGATGCATTCTTTATAGGCATTCCTAGATACTATCTATGGCTGGATGAAGCGTCGATGATGGTATCCATTCTCCCTCACCCCTGACAGTTGAGCCATGTTTTGGAGCGTCCTCTGGGCAGTCCACTTAACTCCCTGAAAGGGAACCCCTTAATCTCCACTTTCTCTTTGTTTGGACTATTATCAGACCTGTCAGTCCTGCCTGCTTTATCTTCACAAGACTCATCTGCCGGCCGTTTGACGTTGGCTTAATTATATCAAAGGCCCTTATCTCTGTTTTGCCTGAGGATGCAGCCTTCCTCTGACTTGCTAGAATGGTTACAGCAGTGATAAGAAGATCACTTTTTGGGGTAAATAAATACCACTGTTTTGTGTAACAGCTTTTTTTTTTAATGTCACTGGATCAGGAAAACCTTCCTGTTGCATTTTGCTCAGCTGCCTCCCTCCCTGTGTTGTTTCTATTATGTCTTTGCATTGTTTATTAGCAGGGTGTAGTCTGAAACCCGACACAACGATATCCCATCAAGCACCACTGATTCAGTTTAGAGATAGCACTCTTTGATGGGAGCTAACCACGTCTTTTGGCAGGAGTCAGTTGAAACAGTATGCAGGAATGTCATGCGGCTTGATCTGATGAAGAGCAATTACATGGGAGGGAACTGTAGCCTTTGAGGTGGAAGCTTACCTGCCACACCCTGCAGCCTTACAAATGAGCCCCTGGACACATCCCAAAATGTGTGAGGATAGTCATTTTTCTTTGCGTTCGTTTCCATGACATACTGTCTGACGGGATCTGACAGGCAGGGAGCACAGATGGAAGAAATGGGCAAAGGGTTAATAAAAACAGCTAATTTTCCGACAAAACAAAGCACAAAGAAAATCACAGTTTCCTCAATTACGCTTCTAATCATCCAAGTTTCTTTTCTTTATGTCTTCTCAATTCAATAAACACAACTACTTGATGTTTACATCTGTCCGTCAGACAAATTGGCATTAGTTCACACTCTATATATGACTATTTGCACATGTGTTTTTGTGTGTTAGACTGTGAGAGAGTTTGTCAGAGAAAATGTTGATGTTAATGTTTTTTTTAACCATTGCAAAAATCAGGGATCCAGTTTTGCATGTGAATCATAAGCACTGCATGCAAGGTCATGTACATGTACGTTTTCTGGAAAAATAATCATGGGAAAGACATGCAGCTTAGCTACTCTGACCAACAAAGACCCATGCCCATAGGTTAAATACAGATGTTGCAATCACAAATTGGATTTCCCATAATGCAGTCGCTGTTGCAAACGCTTAACTTTATTTGGAAGAGAAAGAGCTTCACCCATTACCAACAGGCTTCAGGCACAATTCTCTGCTCCAGGGATTAACCGCAATTTATGCTTATATTTTGTTGGCATGGTGACAGCCAAGAAAAGGAAACTTTCTAAAAGACATGGTTACAAGGCACTTATTTGATTTTGTCTTTGCTGTCACTGCAAGCATAAACAAAAGTGTTATTAAAGAGATTACTTCTTTTTTTTTCAGCGTTATCTTAATGTCCCGTTGTGTTTAGGCATGGAAAAGTAATTTGTTTTTTTTTTGTTTCCATTAGTTTGGAGGTCATTTTACAAAATTTGTGGATATTTGAGTTTCAAATATGATGTATTCATGCCATGGCCATACAAAGACGGTCCAGATTTAAGCATTCTGGATATGCTTGACTTGATCATTTTCCACAACGGTCTTCAGAAATGGACAGCAATTGCCCCACCAATGAAAGGAGATCCTCTTTGTAATTAAAGCCAGTAGAAAATTGGATCATTTTTTGCCTGGACAGCTTTCACATTCCAGCCTAATATGACTTTGGAAGCTTTTGAAGTTGCTGTCTTGGCAGTCCTAAATTATACCTTTCATCAGCCAATCATAAGAAAATGGCAAACTGACATCCCCAATCATGACTTAGTTTTTAGTTATAGTCCATGTAATCAGTGGGGAGTGCATGATACCCACTGACGAATCGACTGTGAATACTAGAATTAAATGTTTTTTCATTAGGACACATGTAATGTTCGACTTTTATGATCAAAATAAAACGTTTAATTGTCTACCAAAACTTCCACATATGCTATTATTGCTTTACCTCTAATTGGTTCAAATGATGACCTTGAGTCTTGCTACTTATTCTATTCTACAATCCTGTTTCCAGAAAAAAGTGGAGATTCTGTTTAACAAATATAATGATGTAATGATTTGCCAACATGTAAAATGCAGAGATATTGTATTCACGTTCTGATAGCATTAGCAAGTTTTTATGAAAAGTTGATGCAGGCCAACAGTATACTGGAAAAGTTGTGTAATGTTAAAACAAATCACCTGGTGAAAAACTCAAAAAAATTAGCGTAAGTAGCAACAGTTCAGTAACATGACTGAGTAAGAAAATAGCCTCTTATTCAGAGAAGTTGAACTAAGGATAGCCAGTGATTCACCATCCTGTGAAAGCCTGTGTTGACAAATAGTTTAACAATTTAAGAATACCTTTCTCAGTGTAAGATTTAAAAAGGGAGGTTTCTTCATTCATGGCTCAATTCAATCATGACTTCGTTTTTATATAAAGCGCATGACTTAGAAGAATCTTTTTATGAAGAAGAATGCTTTTATTGTTAAATGAAATTTTGTTTAGTAGCTCTCGGCACAGAAGAGAAGAGTAGGGCACTTAGCTTTATATACAGGTTTTTTTTGCATTTTGCAAGCTTGCATTTTATATAAAACAACAGTTGCCCCAAGGTGCTTTATATTGTAAGGTAAAGACCACAATAAAATAAAAAAACTGAAAAATATTACTATCATTAAAAGATTCAGAGAATCCAGAGAAATCTCTGTATTTAAATGACGAGGCCAAAAACCTGTGAATATTTCGTGCATTAATAATATTATTTAGGCTCAGACTTAATGCAGTGGTGCAGTCTGACTGCTGAGGTGTAAAGCAGAGGTGCATTAGACTACATGGTCCTGCCTCTTTGACCCTGCAGTCTGAGATATAGAGTTTTAAGTTGTGTTTCTCATTGATTATTGCTTACAGTGTTTTGATTTCTGTGTTCTTGTTGACATTCCCAGTTTAGTTTAACTATATTTATATTCTTTGGTTTCCTTAATTTTAGTTTTACCAACTATTACCATCTAGTTTTGTTTGTTTTCCTGGAATTTCAGTTGATTCTTTTCTCACCTTTCTCACTATTTCCCCCCCGATGGTTAAGTCTCTGTTTATGTGTTTTGCCTTGTAAAGTTTTTGTCATTTCCTGTTTTATTTTGCAAATTTCTTGTTGTGCGTGCATGTTATTTACTTCCCCTGTCCCTTTGTCTTTGCTTAGTTTCAGCTGTATTTCGTCACCTTCCTGTGTCCACTTCCCTTGATTGCCTCATGCGTTTGTTTAAAGCTCCATTGTGTTTATTCTCTGTTGTGTCATGCTGTATATCGCTCATCATTCCTGGACTGCATTTCAGTTTAGCAGGATTTTGTTTTCTGCTGCCGTCTTGGGTTACAGGTCTGTTATAGGTACCCGGACCTCTTTTCACAGTCTGCATATCGCACTGGTAAAGGCCCCATTAATGGTCAATGACGCAGCAATTTTAAATGAAAGGGGATAGGGTTAGTGATTTATTGTCATAGATACTGGTAGTTGTCCCTAGTTAGATTACAGGGAACAAAAACCCTCTGTCTGTATTATATTATAGTAATACAATCATTTTGAAACCAACAAAAAAAAAGCAATTCTAGACTTCGAAACAATGACAGTTTGTTTAATTTATCTTTTTACTACTGACTTTCACAACTATAAAACAACACATAAAAACATATGTGACAATTTTGCTTTACCTCTTCCGTGAACACAATTATTTTCTTCCATGTTTATTGCTTGATGGTGTTGTGTTGGATGGTGGTTGCTAGGTTACAAGCAAAAGGGAACACCATGCTTTGCTACACTTCTTTGACGCAGTCCTGCCAACTGTGTTTTTCTTTTAACCAAGAAATAAATGCCTCAGGTGGGCTAAAGAAGTTCCTTGCTTTAAGCTGTAATTCTTTTTCCTCTCAGGTCAAGCCCACTTAATAGTTTCTTGCAACTTCTGCACAATTGTCCTTGTGACCTAAAACAGCTCCATGAGAGCATTTACAGAGTAGGATGCTCTTCGCTTCACTGCTTCACACCCGACAGCCAGAAGGTTGAAAAATTGAGTCTGCGCTGTCAGCCCAAGTCGGCGGGTTCACAAAAAAAAAAAAAAAAGCCCAACATGTATCTATCTTATAGTGAGACGGGCTGCAGGTAGTATATAGTATGTTGCAATTTTCTCCTACACCAATATAACAACGTGTAATTTTTGCACAACCTTTGATGACCCACAGCAAAAAACAAGCTCCTCCAGCGCGACAGCTGACCAGTTGAGGTCAATTAAAGTTGTACTCTTCTGCTGAGAGACTGCTGGCTGACCAGCGTAACCCCGAAACAATGGTAGCCATTATGCACCGTGAGGCATGTCTACTGTACAGGCACGTACGTTTGCCCCAGAACAAAACCAACCTCCTCAGAGACACTGAAAAGAAACATGAACTAATTTACGTTTTGGTGGTTTCTTCCATTCTTAACCCCGGCCAGTGGCCAAGCCCAAGAGAGACTTTGTGTATTTATAAATAGGCAAGAAAAAACCAAAAAAGCACAGCGAGAAAGGAGCACTGAACATGACCGAAACCATATGGAACTGATGGTTAGTAACTCATCTTGTGATTCAACGTAGCACGCAGAACCCACCTCACCAGCATTCACCCCACCATGTCTCATGTCACATCCCTTCACGAAAGACTGCAATTGGAGAAGGTCAATCGGTGGCTGGGGCCAAAGAACAAAGTGGTTTTGATTTTCAGAAAGTACATGTAGGATCTGAGGAGGAAATGGCTTTGCCGCCAAACACTCAATTACACGTAATTACAATAATTCAACCTTGGAGGATGGTTTATTCCATTTTATTATGAGGTTTGCTCTTTCATGTCTCATAAGAGGAGGATGGGGGGGGGGGAGCGTCCCCAAGCAGCGACAGTGACTATGTGAAACAGATACTTGGTCCCTCATCTTGAATGCTTTCATTCTTTCCATTTATGCCCCCCTCCCTTTCATCAGTATATTGACATTTCAGTCACTGGCATGACCTGCTACAGAGGTAACTAACTTAAAATACTGAGTAGGTGTGAATATAAATGGTTGTCGGTTTGCTGGCGCACCTACAAGAAACAGTAAAAATAAAACATTTGAAGCAGCTGAGTCCAAGACAGCACTCTGGACCTGGATCGAGGTCAAAAAACACTGCATCCATCATTTCCCATGATGCATTTCAGTGACAATGGACCCTCACTGTTTCCTAAAAGCCAATTTCTTTCCCACAACTTCAGATTCTTTTGACTGCATGAACTTTTTGTTAACTCTAAAAACGTTTTGTTGCTTTGGAGTAGGTACTTTCTCACCATAAGAAGAACTTTCAATGAGGCGTACTATAATTGGTCCAATCCAGGTCAGTCTTGGAAAAAGAGATTTTATTCTTTAACAAGATCTTTATATCTAGAAAAGAGGGGAAAAAATGGACCATAGGCAACTACCACATCAGCCACTCTCAGTGGTAAATCCTGCATTCAACAAGGCTTTTAACTGGCTGATACAGATGCTCAATTCATATTTCTGTGCATCACAGTGGGTTTTTTCATACACCATTGGGCTGGGATTGTGATTTGCACCTGAAGCAACGTCACAGAAGCACAAAGCCATACTGACTGCTGTAGCTGATGAGTTCAGGAACTCGCTGTAAAAAACTGTTTAGAATTTCCCACGTCTTACTGTAAATTTAACCTTCTGTTACAAATGCACACCCAAATATCAGCCTAGTGTTGCAGAGTTGGACTGAACTGCCAGGCCTACACCAACACACCCCAAATGGAAGACTGAGAACCCTGTGTGACTGATCAGTCAGTTTGAATTTAGCTTTTTCTGGGTTTCTCTGCTGAAATGTACGCCCCTGAACAAGCCGAAATCACAGGCGTAGGCAGAAAAGAAGCTTTGAAATGCGGCAACCTCTGAACCAGAAAATAATCAAGGGGACTTAGGCATGGCACTGGGGCCGGAAATTCACTGTGAATACTGGTTTCAACCATGACCATTTGAGAACCTGGCTTTTTTTGGCTTTTGTGTTGATTTTTTGAGTCCACCCCCCCCCCTGCAGTTTCCTTCTCAGCTCCATGTCACACACTCACTTCGGGCTCCCTCTGACCTAAAAGTTGATGAGTACCGTCTCTGTTTTCGGGCCACTCTGGTCAGCAAAAAAATCGAAATGCATGTGCATGGTATGCTTGTGACACACACATGTGCGTGTGCCTGCCTAAAAACACAGGCGAATACGTGCCTTTTAGACCATGCTGTACCTCTTCACAACACATCATAGGGATGGCTACTTTTCTGTTCGGCCAGCAAAAACGTTCTCTCACCATTTCCACCTCTGTTATTCCTCCCTGTCTTCTTCCACTACGGAGGAAGAAATTGTGGTTGAGACTCTAGGCCAAGTCTCCCCACAGCTTGTCCTGATTACTAAGCAGGCAAGTACCCATGGTTAGAAAGAACCAGGACTCTTTGGTCCTCAGTTTTCATATTTTAATGACTCCGTCTGAGGTTTCTGCGCAGGACAAGGGTCCCCGATAGATTCTGGAAGATCCTAAAATAAACCTGCTTTTAATCATTCGTCACTGTAGTGGTCAAAATGTCATCTAAATATTATAATTTTGCACAAAGCCATTGACGAAATAGGTCATAACCTCATTCAGCATGTGGGAATACACACAGTATAATTTAAATGTGAATAAACAAGGTTCAACCACATGTCAGCGGCTGGCATGTCAATATAATCTTAATGGTCTCATCAGTCCTCCGAATGCCAACCGACCACGAGGTTTTTTAATCTGCAGTTTCCACTCCTTTTATTTCTTCCCCTCCTGCTCCTCTGATCACTGTTTTCCCTCTGAATTGTATCAGCAGCGTACTGCCTTCCAGCCAATTAGTGAAGGCAAACACAACAACAACCAGTCCTTTGGCTTAATGCACTCCACCTCCTCAGCAGTAAATCCCAACTGATTCTTCAAAGTATTGTCATTCAGAGGGGCCCTGTTGGCTCTGGTCTTTGTCAAGAAGAGAGGCCCCTCTTTTGAAATGGCAGGTCAAACCAAAATCAAAACGTGTTTGAGGGGGGGAGACAAAGACTGATGTGAGTATCACAATGGCTGACGGGATCTGACAAAGGCAGACTACAGTTAACTGACCATTTCATCAGTCGAGCGGTTTGTGTTTTATTGTGTACCAAGGACAGGTTGTGTCATGGGCCGCTGACTTTTGCTTACAGAGAGAGCTGAACTCTTTTCCTTGCAAAAGTTGAGAAATAAATTGAAATCGATGCATTTTTAATACGAAATACAATTAGAACCAATCCCAGTGGTTAAGAGGGTTTTTTTTTTGCTGTAACGAGTATGTTAAATAGGATTTAAATCAGAAGAACAAAAGGATGTAAACAGCAGCACTGCTGGTGATGCAATCGCCAGCAAAGGATCTTTGCTTGTTTATGCTTGTAATCTACTGGAGTAACTTTCTAAAATTCACAGCTTAGAAAAGCCTTTATTTATCTTACAGTGGCATTGATACATCACCTCACTTCATCTACTCTTTGTAACATACCGTTCTGGGTCCTGTCCCTTGAAATCTGTTCTCTATTTAAGACTTTTTTTCTTCTAAATGGTTGCCCCTCGTCTTGTTTTCCGCAACACAGTCCATTACTTATAGGCACAGAGTCCTCTGCTTTCCAGTGAATACAAAACTTAAAAACATCAAAAACATCATTTCTTTACTCTTGAAAGGAAATTTTGAGTGTTTGAGCCAAAATCCAAGGTGAGAGAGTGGACAGCACAGCAGGTTTACACCAGGATGTCTCTGTGCAATAAATAGAACTTATTTAAATATCAACTATAGTATATATATATATATATATATATATATATATATATATATATATATATATATATATATATATAGTAGGGGTGCAACGATATTCGTATCGATATTGAACGGTTCGATACAGTGCTTTCGGTTCGGTACGCGTATGTATCGAACAATACAACATTTGTAATTTATTTTATCAACTTTCCTTCTGACGATGCTGTCTGTGTTGAGCGCTCAGTGAATCTGCGTTCGACTACTCCGCCTAGGCTGCACTGTCGAGCGCAGATCCACTGAGCGCTCAACACAGACAGCATAGTCAGAAGGAAGAGCGCAGGGCAAGCTAGCGAGACAGAAGTTAAGCTCTCCTTGCAACATGGACCTCCCCCACTCTCATTCAGATCTGGCGTTTGGAATTATTTTGGTTTTCATGTGACGTATGACCCTGAAGGTAAGCGAGTCATGGACTAAAGTAAAACAGTATGTTGGATGTGCCATGCAATGCTCAATTACATAGGTGGGAACTAGTGTGTTAGCGCAGTTAGCTCGTTAACGTGTTGGCCATCTAGCCCCATGCACAGGGCAATCGGCGGTAGCTCGTTAACGGAGATTTGCCGTGTTGTAGCGTTAAGGTCATTTCAACGAGATTAACCTGAAAGCACTAGTGGGAACACAACGAATATGACTGCACATTTACATCATCCTAGTGCAAAGACAAAAACAACAAGCATGCTACTAACTTTAGCCGAGTCATTTAGACAGCTGTTAGCACATGATTCTCCTTATGCTGCTGAGAATATAGCCCAGAAGAAGCGGATAGTATAGCTTTTATTTTGGAAAGAGCCATTTCTCTGTAATAAACTCTCTTTTCCAAAGATGAGTGATTCCTCAATCAGATACAGGGCTCGCAAAATCGCTAGCCCGACGTCCTGGGGCTAGCGATTTTTTTCAGACGGGCTACCCTGCCCGTCGGGCTATTGTAGGAAGGAAAAATCTATGTCAATGCTTTTGCATTCTTTCGGAAATGTAGCTGGGTAATTATGTCATTGGCATCGGTGAGCCACTGCCAATATGTGACATATTGAAATCGCGTTTGAATTTGCGCTTGTTTTTTTGCTTTCACTTTGCAATCGCGCGAACTGTGTATAGAGAGCGACAGCACTGATTGGTGAGTGATGATAATTTGTGCACCAATTCCTCTGACGTTGTCTTATCAATCGTTAGCTTACTATGCAAACATGACAAGTGAAATCTCCCGCAGCAAGCTTAAACATGTGAGAGGTTGATCGTGCAGAGAATCGCTGAGCATTATGTGAGTGCGTGTGTAAAAGCAGCAGGATATATATTGTAGCGGATCAGGGCTGTTTGGGGTTCTGTTTGTACAGTTATGTTTTGTTTATGTTGCCATAGTGACGGGTGACGCCCTCTCGCTGCGACGGTGTGTCCTTCCGGGGTCAGAGGGCGCCCTGTGTTGTTGTTGTTGTTGTTGCTGTGCTGTTGCCGCGCTGAGCAGTTAGCTAGCGGCAGTGTTCTTCTGCAGATGTCAATAAACGGCTGTGCTCCCTGGCTAGCTCACGGGAAGCAAGACCAAACGATACCTCCGTCTCC
This sequence comes from Maylandia zebra, assembly GCF_041146795.1. Classification (NCBI taxonomy): domain Eukaryota; kingdom Metazoa; phylum Chordata; class Actinopteri; order Cichliformes; family Cichlidae; genus Maylandia; species Maylandia zebra. The sequence continues at coordinate 16,353,772 of NC_135171.1, forward strand.
TTCTTGTCTGAGCTCGCCACAATATTTTAGTTCTGCTGAGCCAAATAAGACAGGTCAGGGTGAAGAAGTGACAGCCAAAGAAAAACTTACCACAAAACGGAAATGTTATGACAAATCAGACTATAAGGCAAAAAGAAAGTGCAGCTTTATGGTTTCATGGACAAAAGAATTTCTGTGGCTGCAATATGACAAGCGAAATAACCAGGGCTGCACATAAGTGGTCCGCAGGTGCGCATTCGCTGTCAAAATAAAAAATGGGCACAAGATAAGAAGTTGCAACGCGTGTTTGCATACATAAGATTTTAAGGAGGAGGACAGACATTTGTTTAGAACTCTTAAAGATGTCGAAGAAGCTCCTTTAAGCAATTACTGTGATGTTCCTCCACCTCCAAAGAAATGTCAGAAGGAGTCCGAACCACAAAAGAAGCGTGTATTCTCGGAAAAGTAGTTGCAGGAGGTGAGCTGGCTTCAAACAAATGATGAACGCACAGACATGTGGTGCGGAATGTGCCGTGAAAATTTAATAAATGACAAATTAAAAAGGCATGAACATTTTTTTTGTATCGAAAAAATATCGAACCGTGACACCAAAGTATCGAACCGAACCGAACCGTGAATTTTGTGTATTGTTGCACCCCTATATATATATATATATATATATATATATATATATATATATATATATATAGATATGAATAATATATACTATAATTGTACAGCATAGCTTGTATATAGTTGCAGTACAATTTTCTTTTTTTTTTTTGGTGCAATTATTTAATGTAACCAGCTTTGCTTTACTCTCAGTCTGTTAGTTTATTTAAAGGTACTACAGTCCTTTATAGCCTGCTGAGCTAAAGAAGAGTGTGTTAAACCAATAACAAAGACAGGTAATCAAGAGACAATACCAAACAGCACGGCGAAAGGAGCATGCAGTAAAAAGAACAGTGCTTTGTATGTAAATTGCTGGAGTTTCCTTGGCATCATGTGAAAGTATGCAAGACAGTGCAAAGAATCTCAAGCACGCTGCTGGTAGGGGAAGACCCTGACGCCAGACTGAGTGGTGGAGCCACTGTCAATTTGTCCACAAGAAAAGCAGAGAAAGGAACAAAAGTACAGGGATGGGTGCACAGACAGGATAAGAAAAGCATATAATGACAGGATGCAAGAATCTAAGGAGAGGAAAAACTCAGAGTGGAGCTGCAAAGGCACACCATCAGGGGGAGACAGGTGTCTAGAGGTTCTGCTGGAGACAGAGGGGTAAGGGAGAGGCGGGGCAGGAAGATGGATGAAGAGGACCGCTGCTGAGTGTCCGTCTCCCGTCTTGGAACCCTCTGCACTCCTGTGAGCATAGAAAGAGAGAATGAAGAGGGCAGTAACGCCACATCAGACACCCTGTTTTATTTAACATCTCTCTTATATTTTCTCCTCTCCTTTTCCCTTCGCATAAACAGGTCGACACCCAGTCTTCGCACATACACACCCTTGCTATCCCCAGTCCTCCTCACCTCTCTCTCTGCTTTCTCTCTCCCTCTCTCTCGCTCATTACGGGTCATTTTCACTTCAAAGCCTCTCCATTATCTGCCATCTCTGAGGGCAATTAGGAATGGGGTGACTTTGAGCAGCAGGCACAGCCACTGCATTATTACTACTCATCCCCTGTCATGGGGGCTTTTGTTAGGGGCTGGCGACATTGATGGAGAGGATACAGAGGCCCCGGTACCCCCCCAGCACAACTATCCCTCACCCCTTCACACACACCCCAGATGGCCCCTCCTTTTGACTGGTAAACTGCAGAGTAAAATGGTGTGTAATTAAGTGGCAGTCAAAGCAGGTCCTGTTTGGGTGTGTGACAGGCTTGACAGTGGAGAGCTGGGGTGGAGGCAGTAGTTTGGAGAGATGAATGAGAATAGCAGGGAGACAATAGTGAGGCTATGGAGCGCAGAAGGGGAAAAACCCGCTCTGGATTAAATAAAGTCAGTGTTTACTCGCCTACAGTCAATCTGGTTTTCAGAATATGCGTGGAGTGAAAGGGGTGAGAAAGCTGTAAAAATGACCCATTGCTTACATGTATGAGGCCAGTCTTAAGCAAACAAACATGAATTACTTCTTAAGAAGAAAGAAATAGATCTTAACCCACATCCGCCCCCACAGAGGGCCCATTTCCTAGAGTTATTACCTCGAAAATGAAAATTCTGTCCACGTTTATGACTTCCATTTTGTCATTTATGGCATCTCTTTATATGAGTGTGAAACAGAGGCACAGTGAGTCAAGCTGTCACCAAATAAATGTCTCATTATATTCCCTTTAGTCTGCGCAACAACTTTTACTGCTTCACAATGGTCAAACTATACATGCACAGGGCCTCTGTGGGTGTGTGTGTGTGTGTTGAGTAGTATATGTTTTTTTTAAAGGATGGCGGTTACTGTGTTATTGCTGCCAAAGTAATGAAAAGAGCCAACAGTAAAGAACAAAGTGAATGCAGCTGTATGTACAACCCAGTCTGGATGTATGTTTTACAGAATGTTTCAAGGGCTGATAAATTAGAGATTCGTGGATTAATTCAAGAAGAAAAACAAAAACTGAAAAATATAAACATTACTATGAACTTATAAACCTTTACTTCAAAAGATTTGATCTTTTCCTAAATGCAACATCACATGCTTTCATATATGCACCTTAGATGAATGCAGGGACTGTGGTTTGGGGAGCTGATTTAGCTGTTCTTTGATGCTCTCTTTTAGTTAGCCGCCTCCTGCTGAGCAGTGACATCCTGTCAGCATGAAACCTCTTCTCATCCCTCGGGTTAGTCACTACATGACCACAAGATGTTTGCATTTGCGTGTGTGTGTGTGTGAGAGAGAGAGAGTGAGTGTGGGAGGGAGCGAGAGAGGCAAAAGCTTCCTACATAAAAAGAAAAGCAACACTGACTACACATTGAAGAAAAAGTTACGCATTGCACGAAGTCTGTGAAGGTTTTCAGTCATTCTGGTCATTGTAGTCTAAGGAGCTTGGAAAGAAAAGCGTCTGGACTTCTTTAAGTTTCTTGAAGACGTTTCACCTCTCATCTGAGAAGCTTATTCAGTTCTTTGCACTTTGCACTTTGCACGTACATCTGACATACAACATACATCTTATTCTAAATGGGATTCTGACAAAGTTTCCAGCTTGACAAGTCAAATCAATAAGCTGCTGCTTGGTCAAACTGGATTCGTTAGAGTAAAACACATTTCTACCAGCAAAAGGTGAAAGCAATGAACACGATGACTCCCATTAAACAACAAAAAAAACCTACCTGATAAAATGAGAAACTTTAAAGGAGTGGTTTTGGGAACCGTTGAAAATTAGTCAAGTACTTCTAATTGAATACTGAATAGTAGTTTTGCTTGAAATGCCCATCCCTGGTTCAATAAAAGCAGCACAAAGATGACTCAGTGCAGTAGTGCATTTTAGATATTAGGTACACTATTACAGCTAAGTACGTGCCCGAGTGTTGACAGACACCGATGACTTACAATTGTTCTAATACCAAATTTTTAAATGCATGAGTTCTGCTATTGTATCTTAGAATATGAATATAGATTGACTATGAGAAAAAATTCCCAAAAAATGACAGCTAGGAGGTGACACAAGAACGTTTTTGTCGTCATTCCTGGTCTTCAGGAAGCTATTTGCTAAGGCCTGGAAATCCAATGACATCTAAATGCCAACGAAGCAAAAAACACGAGTTTTACTCAGGTTTTATTTATCTACTTTTTGGTGTCTGACATCGATACTGTGACCACTTTTGATTGCGAAGTGATTTAAAAGGCTCTCCAATGGGAGTCACTGTTTCCAAAAACCTGTGGTCCAACTGGGAAATCACTGTAAGACAGATTGGTTACAGTTAACAAATAGCTGCCTTCTAATTTATGAACAGACACGTTGCAATCAACTCATCTGCAATAATTCTTTTTTCAGTAGGTGACTCGACTCCGCTCATTACCAGCTGGCTGATTTCTGGTTATATTCCTAAACAAAAGCAAGGTTAGACTCTGAGGTTCAGGTTGGACTTTAAATGTGAATGTGAGTTTTTTTGTTTGTACAGACTTTGTGATTTTCACCAATTTATTACACTTACTCTCTGTATTATAGATTGCATATCATTGCCAACTTAACTCTATTCACCCGCAGTGGGGTTGGAGACATGGTCACCATCTTCAAAGGCAACAGGATAGCTGGTCATTCTGCGTTCTCCAACCCCTGTTTTCCCCTAGTGTGGTTGTAGCAAACTCAATATAGGCTACATAAAGGAGAAAACAAGGGTAACCTACACACACAAGTTAATTTTACTTTCTGGTTACAGAGCTTTGCCTGTTTTATAACACGTTTTGCATGACCTCACATTATTTTCCTTTAATGAATTTTGGGTGATTTCAAAATGAAAATCAGATAACTTGTTTTCGGCACAAAACATATGTCTCTGTATAAAGTCCTATTCACCAAATAACATATCCATGTGACTATTTGTTTCACATGTCAAACACAAAGTTGAAATAAACATTAGTGGAAACTTGGCTATTCACATATTTTTATGTGTGAGAGCCTGAACTCCTTAGCTCTGATTACCATGTAACGTCCCGAGGGCTGGGTGGAATTAGTTGCAATTACCTTTTCTGGTAATTATCATTGTGTTTAATAAAACCATTCACACAGCCCTCAAGGGCCTCTGACACTGTCATTTAATTGCGGTATGGAATTAGTGTGAAGCAATCCAGGTCTCACGCCACTTAAATTGTATAGTGGAAGGAGCCTGTAGGGAGTTGAGGTTTCAAATAGCTTTAATTGATGCTGAGGTAACAAACAGGTAACAGAATCATTGGGAAACTACTGCCAGAGGGTCAGCGATGAAAAATGGTGAATGAGTGTCGATGTCAAAAGACCGTACCAAGCCCTGCGCAAGCTTAAGAGCCCTGTTTTCTCTTTATTATCAGTTTTCCTACTTAATCTTTAATACGATCCTATTATAAAGATTCAGTCTACCTAGTTTGGGGGGTTCTCACATGTGCGCAGTAAACCCAGCCTGCTCTCTTCTGTCTCTTTCATGGAGAGGACAAATGAGACTCCCCTCCCCACCCCCACATCTCCAAACACCAAACTGTGAAGTTCTAATGAGTAATAATCCCTATTACCACCCTGGCTAAAAAGGGAGAGTCAAGCGGTGTAACTAACCCTGCTTTTCGACAGCACGTTCCAAAGATTAAGCAAACACTGGTAATTGCCCCTGAGATCAGGTTCTGTTTTGACTGTTTGTCACCCCCACGCCGCCTGATGTGTATTTGATTTGCAGTCGAATGGCAGCAGCACTTTTCGTTCACTCTTCACATCTCGGCTCCACACGGAGAGACAGCCAACCACTGGGCAAGGAGGGAGCCTGGGCTCACTCGCACTCTGATAAAGTGTGAATTAGCAGCCACTTACAGCGTGCTGCCTGATGTGGTCATCCTCTGACTGAGTCATAAAGAAAGGATTAATAAAGGATTTCATGTCTTTAAAAATCCGCTCTAATAAATACAACAACAGCTTTCTCTCTGTTTGCATGCCATCTGAACGTTAATAAGCGTGATCAAAGTCAAATTTCTACTCACGGACTGAAACAACAATGAATATTTCAAATTTAGTTTCGCTATGCTGTTCTGTGGGGATTTTGGATGTTTCAGTGGAAAAAAGACATTAAATTTCATGCTTCCATGGTGGATAACATGGCCATTAAAAACAAGCAATTCCTGTGCACTTTTATGGGTGCAAACAAATCATGTCCAGACGATCACAATAAGCACAGCTAATAGTCACATGGAGCTGGTTAAAAGGAAAATCCAAGCACTGAGAAAATTTTTTTTAAAAAGTGAAAGATGAGTTTCCGTATGTCTAAACTGCAGATCCAGTCTTTAATCAAGCAAGAAATTAAAATTCTTAAGAAAGTGCACTCGGTTCAGCAAGTCTAAAAAACACTTGTTAGTGTAAAAGTGGAGGAGTAGAGAAGTGTGCTTTTGTTTGCTCACAAAAGACCTTCAAATATGATTGAAGTCATAATTATTTTTTGCTTTTGTCCTTTTGCAAAACAAACTCACATTCTTGCAACATGACATGCTGACAAACGATTGCACAGATGCGTCAGGAGCAACTTTGCAGTCCGTCATGACACGCTCTCAGCAAGTTACCGCTGACCTTGTCAACAAGCTCGAATCAAACCAGTCAGGAGCACGACGGTGTCAGAAGTCCCGTCTGACCTGAGGAGATCAAACCATAGGTAGGGTTAATGCCTGCTGGTCCAATCAATCTGCTTTTCATTTTCAACCTGCTGAATCATCTCGGTCTGTTTAAAAGTCTCCGTCAAAGGGGAAAAAAAACGAGTAAATTTTTGCAAGCAATTTGGACATGTCAATTTTTGAGGATTTACTGTTATTAGGGTGTTTGCTCCGGCGAATCCACCCTGTGAGCTGTCTGGATTAAAGGCACATTTGACATTTCTTCTGGGATGCTGGACAAGGGAACCCTGCAAATATGTTGTCACGCCACTTCTATAAAAACACACACACACACACACATTATGAAAACACAGTATGTCTGTCAATCCTCTTTCCCAAAGACTCTGAGACATTTCCTCTTTATTTTGGATAAGAATCGTATAGTTTTAAAAGTGATGTTGCTTTTTTTTATTGGTTTGTTTCAAGTTTGGCTGACTGGATCAATTAGTCCATATATTCAAACTGCCTCGATTGATTTGACGATTAGCTTGTTAGTGGTTAAATATATTCTCAAACGGTTACAACCTGACACCCACGCAGGCTCTAAATGAGGCATAATGACAGCCTGTGGGCAAAGCTAATACCAATAAAACCCCCTGACAACGCTACAGGAATGTTGCCTCAATTAATGGAACCTACCAGCCTCTCTTCTGTCTGGTGCCAGGGCACATGTGGAACCTCTAAAAAGCCAGTGTTTCTGGTGGAGCGAATTACCCCCTGAAACCAGTCACACCAGGATATCGGATGCAGCACTGACTGAAGTTAAAAGGCCCAACACATGACCCAATCCCCTAAAAGCATTATTGTCCACACGCAAGCTTGTGGGGATGACTTTCAAACACAACTACACAGACAGGAACTTGGTTTAGTGGCAGATCAGTGATTGAGTAAACACTGAGTCAGGCTGATGACGGGTTAACGGCTCTCGCTTAATTCTCCTGTTCAACTGTAACAGTGAAACATTTGGAGCATGGTAAATAATGATTTTGCGCAGGAAGGTCCTATATTGTGTTGCACAGCAAAAGTTATGCTTAATATTAAATAAGAGTAGAAGTAGAGAACAACGTGAAAGCAGAGGAATGCGAGAGGCCACAGTGGCAGACAGGAGCAATGTGATGAGGAAGACTGGTACAGGGAAGGAGGAAGAAGGATGAGAGGGATCCTCGTGTAATTGCTGAAGCGACATGGGGGCAGATTTAAGACCTCGGGCTTGTATTAAAGTGACCTCAGAGACTCGAGACACAACAGGCCTCTAAACACTTCTGGCTCCACTGTGGAATGAGCTTCCCATACCCACCTACCTGCTTCCCAAACACATTATCCTACGGGTTGCCAAGTTGGCTGACAAAGTCTATGTGTTATATCCTAGGATAGAGTATATCCTAATGTACAAATATCTTGCATGGATGCAATAGTAAAGTGTTGTAAGCCTTTGCTTCATGTGGTTTAAAATCATGATTTTAAATAGTGTAGTAATGAATGGAAAGAGCTGGTGGTACCTTCATTTTGATTAAAAAAAAAAGATTAAAATACACAACAATGAACTACAATTTCCCTTAATGACTGTCAATAAAATTAGTTTCTTATATGAATGGGCAAGACTGCATCGGATTCACAATTTATGGGAATTAAAGCTGTTTAGCTGTTGGTTCTGACTAAATGAGTTCTTTTATTTTATTTTGAAAAATGTCTCTAAAAATGATACAACATATATGAGAATTCTTTAGACTGTTTAGGGAAGTCATCAAATTCATTATAAAATGTTAAGAGGACTGTAAAGTTTTCTCAAACTTTGTAACAAAAACAATTTAAACATACCAAACCCGTGACATTCAGAGAGCATACAGTATATCAACATCTTGACACTCGTTGTTTGGCCTGACAAGCACACATGCACACAATGATCATTATGTAAAACAGCCTAACCTCTCTGACCCCCCTCTCAGGATGAAATCAGTGATAAGAAGTTTTGCAAAATCGTATCCATTTCTCTCTGGCATGCCATTAAGCAGAAGAATAAAGTTACCTGAATCCTAAATAATCAAGGAAAGTACACATATTTGCACTTTAGTACAGGATTTCAGCAAATGTTCTTAGCTAAAATCTACCACAACTGCCGGCATAATAATGCACACTGCCACTATTATTATCAAGTTACCTCAGTCATTGACAAATCAACATACATGAAAGTAAAAACACTTTACGTTAGACAAATTTGTTTATAGAAATGCTTTGTCTCAGTTATACTTTAATAAAGTGTGTGCTCTTGTTTTGCATACTTTTCTGTACTTATGTGTGTGTTTGCTACTGTGAGGTCCAGCAGAGGCTGACTGATTCCTACCTTAGTCTAACACCATAGTTAACACAGTTACTGTGGCTCCACAATGGGTGGAGTCGCCAGACAACATAACTGGGCCCCGCAGCCCACTGTAATTACTCTTATTGAAACTGTCACTCAACCGGCCGTCACAATCTGGTTGCAGGGAGACCCAGTGCACACATCGAGGAGAAGGTGCTAGGGGCAAGGCCCCAGAGCCGCTGGCCGTGTGGTGCTAAGAGCAGGTATCTGTTACTGCTTAAATAATTCCCTTGACAGTCCCTTTTGTTGTCAGCCATTCTTCCACTTACTAGCTTTCTCATCCCTTCTCTCTCAGCCCAGAGATGTGTTTTGACAAACTGATTGTTCACTGGCATGACGCGACGTAATGAGGGACATGTGTTTTCCAGGGAAAAGGGTAGAATATGAACATAACATCAAAGAAAGGAAAATCAGATCTCAGGCCGGACCTAAAACGTGGGGCAAAATATGACTTTAAAATCTGTTTATGTATCTCAATGAAGATGTTTTCAATTGGAGGAAATGTAGAGCTCCAATATAAGGGCATGCCGGAGTATGGGTTTGATGGAATAACAAAGTCCACATGAAGTAAAACATGCAGTGTCAAACTACTGCCGCCTTAGAGAGTTTGATTGTTCCTCTTGAACTCACTCAAATGGTTTTCTTCAGTATTACTTCAGCTCAAAAATGTGCTTATTATTAGTCCATGTCAGAGAAAACAAAATGCTCTGTAATCTTCACTCAGAAATGCACACCATGCACACTCATATGAAACTGGCAAGCCTAAACACATACCCAGACCCTCTGTACTTAGTATTTTGATTTTCAGTTTCATTAATTGAAGTGAGTTACTTTTTCCCACAATGTCAACAACAGCAATTTTTGACATAATAAAGCAAAATGCAAGGAATAGTTCAGCTTTAGATCATATGAGCTTAATCTTAACAGAACAACAGAAAAGAATGTAGATAACGTCTCTTGCGGCACATTTCTCATTTAAAGAAGGAATTTTGAGGCGTCAGAGGGTAGCTTTGCAAGAATTAGAAATTTAATTAAAACCTAGGGCCAGCAAATTATCAGAAAGTTGTTGTTCACCTTTACTGCCAGTCATGATTAGCCCTGCAATCTTGTAATCTTTCCAGGCAGTCTTGGCCAGTGCTTGTAGCTTGCTTAGCTTAGTTTCCTGCAACACCAAAGGAACAAGTAAATAACCACAGCTGCCCTGACCTGATTTGCTGGCTACATAAAATGGTCTCATTTTGATAGATATTCATATAATGATCTTATTAATAGTCTCCTACACCTACAGGCCTGAAAAGTTTGCTAAAACATGGAAGTTAGCAAACTTTCAGTGACGTTAGTTGCTATTGGCAGTGCAAGCTAATGCTACATAGCCTCCTTACTTAAAGTTTAGAAGAAACAGTACTTAACCACTCAGACGCTTGTACTTCCTAACAGCAATTGAATGTCATACCAACTATGCTAACACTAATACTTTTTTGCCCATGGTACATTCCACAGGATTGAGAAGGGCTTACCTGATCCGAGGAGCATCTTTAAGAGACATCCGATGAATCCCTCAAATCAAGCAAAAGTAAGTAAAGTAAGAGAAAAGAAAACTAAAATTTATCGGAAAAAATGTATGAGGGTATCAGGGTTGAGAATTAAGTGCTACCAGCACACCAAACCTGTTTCCAAACTGTTTTCATAAGGAAAACACTGGATTAAAATGCTTAGCCTTGTCAATTAAAACAATGTATTTCTAGTTTGTAGATCTTAAATACATTCAGCTTTGTTCTATGTGTTTTTTTTTGTACAGAATAACAGGCCAATAATACAGTAAGCCTAAACTACACTGAACTACTAATTTTCTCATAGTAGTTCAAAAATGAATTCTCAAACCACTAAAGCTGTCACACTTTTCAGATATTTTGTGGAATAACCTTTTTCTGCACACACAGATCCCATACATTAACTGTCCATTAGAGGAGTACATCATGGCAACATTTGTTCCCAAGCGCACAAAGCAACACAATTTAAACTCCCTGTTTAAGTTTGATTTAGCGGTACTCTCACCTCCCTGGTTCCTAGAAGTTGGTATGGTCTGGAATTAAAGCTTTGTCAGGTGCTAACTTTGTCTCTCTTAGTGTAGCAATGCCACTGTTAACTCTTTCTTTCAGTATTCTGCTCAGAGAGAAAGTGATGGCAAAGGATGCTGCAGGAAACAGATTTTTACAGAGGGACACAACCCTGCTGAGTAATGCAAGAGCTACGCAAGCGTAAATTCGCTGTTTATGGAGACTTCAATTCATTATATTATCCAAATTAACAATATCTCAGAGATTTTAAACAAATACACCACAGGACACAATGACATGTTGCATCGCGCATGAATGATTCAGGGTTCGTTCCCTGCCAGTGCGCTTGTACTGACTATGGCTAAGCAAAGTGCTCGCATTCTGCTGAAGGCAGTAAAACAGCTTTTTTTACAAAAGCCGGAGGTATTTGTGGGCTTAATTACATTCATTTTACGCTTGGCATTTTGATGGTAGAACATTTAGCTTAGGAATTTTCATTCCCTTTGTACACTATTGTAATGAACACAAACCCATAATTGTTTCTCACCCATAGGCACTAACTGAGCTTTTTAATTTTCCATCGCTCACTCAGTGGCTGTGCCAAGTTTTCTTCAGGTAATGCTGAAACTCTGACTCACAGGGGTGCAGGCTATGTGAGCAAAGCCAGATTTGAATGGAGCTAAATATATACCATATTCATAAATGCTTCCTGGGATTTGTTATACAAGCTGATGCTACTTAATGAACCTTTCAAGGCAGGCACAGATTTCCATGTTCTGTTTTTTTGCTGTTTGCAATTAGAATCGGTGTTTAATTATGTCTTCCTTGAAGAATTGTGCTTTGTGCAAGGAAGGCAATCACTCAAAGGTAAATTAAAGGCTAAGTACAAATCCTGAAACAGCCACATCCATCATAGCTGAGCTTTAATGGTGAAAATACAGTGTTGGTCTCATAATTATTGCTTTACTATTGTCACAAAAAGCAGCACTGAGTAATATAGCATGGAGCGCCTCTTTGGCACGAAAGAGGCCCTTTTACCTTGCTCTTCAGTGCTGAGTCACTCCATAACAACTCTGGATGGTTATCCATGACACCATAATCACTGCAGGATATCAGCGCTCAGCAATTACCAACAAATGTGTCATTAAAGAAAAAATTACAATAATTTTTTGGCACTAATGTTTTATTAATTTGTGACTGAGTTAGAACAGGTTATCTCAAAGCCTTTTTTTCATTAGATGTTAAAATTACTGCACCACAGATCTAAATATCATCCTCTGGGCTTATTTTTTTCCAGTTTGCTGCCGAATTTAGATCAGCCAATGAGGCATATTGGTATCCTTTTTTAATGCATTGCACTTTCCAGTGCTTTATATAAACCACTGCATGCTGTTGTGCCAGTTCTCCCCAAACTATCTATCAGTTTAACAGCTTAAGTGTAAAGTTAGTTGTGCATGGTCAGTTTTGGTTTTTTTTTAATGATTGACAGCAATGAATGTGTTTGGCATGTGAAGGACTCTGACGCTATACTGAATGCACTTGCCAAAACCGTGCAGGAAAAGCTGCATTTCTCAGGGTGAACACTGGGGAGAGCCCGTCTGCTCGCAGCACGCCTGCCTCTCTGTGCTCTCCCTTCTAGGTGCAACAGCAATCGCTCTGCTCCACGTTGCGGTTTCATCAGTTTGTTTTGACAAGAGTATTAACTTACAAAATCACACTTTATAAATGTGGGATCATTTGGAAATAAACACCTGCGGCGTCATGAGACAATTAATGGAACAGTAGCAGGGCAGGAGAAGATTTTGACAGATGTTCAAATCTGTTGCCTCATTATCAACTGTTGCATGAGAAAAGGTAAATAATTTAAAGGAACAAATGAGACACAAGCTATCCATCAGTCTTTTACTTTATTCACAGTCAGTCACTTTTTCTCTGTGTGGGTCTTTTTGGACAAAAAACCCAGAAAAAGCACCCCAAAAACAATCCACGCAGAGGCCACGCCAGAGAGCAAGACAAACTGTCTGCTGCATAATGAGCATCCCTTTTCTTATTTTACATGTGTGATCACCCGGTTTGGGTGGTCCTGCCATCATGCTCTCTATTTTAGGTGTACAAACATGAGAAATGTTGGAAAATCTAATCAAGATGCAAAGATAATGACTTGCTACATACATAAACACATGCTTTATGCTGCGGCCGTTCCCCCAAACAAATTTCAAGTCTACTTAAATCACATGGTCTTTCTGAGGCCCCCCTGCGGGAAACAGCATTGTGATCAAGATTCACAGTGGATATCAAGATGGATTCAGAGTTTGTCTTCTCTTGACGTGCGGAAATGAATGACTTGTCAAAAGCACGCAAAAACAAAAAAGAAAAAAGCAAAGACAGAAGCCCTCAATCAGGACGATGTACACACAGAATGCAAACCTGCACAAAAGTGTGTGTGCGTGTAATGTGTGTGTGTTTGTGTGCATGCAGGCATGGAAACCCTCACGCTGAAATCTGCAACAACTTTTTAGTTTGTGAGTCATCACCATGTGAAGAGTATGACAGATTGTTGAGAGACAGGGTGGTGCAAATACAACACTAATGACAATATAATGGCTCATTAGCTTATGATGTGGGTAGTATTGTGTGCATGCATGTGAGTGTGTGCGTGAGAGAGACGGAGACAGAAAGAAAGAGAGAGAGAGGAAGAAATGCCTGTAGTGTGAGTACGTTCCCAGGCTAACCTGACTAGGTGAGACTTTCTGGCACCAGCCTCTCAATGCAGCCCTGGGGGGGAATTGTACAGTGCTGCTGCCTGCAAACTGCGGTATGCACGCACACACACACACAGTCAAGAAAAGGCAGCAGCTGTTCAGAGTGCGCTTTCTTTCTTTCAGTTTATCATGTCTGTTTCACCGCAGCACCAGGCTGTAAAACCGAATACTGTATTTACATGCTGCAAATAAACGTTTCACATACTGCAAATAATGTACTACAGACATATAATACTTTTTAAGAACCTGGAGAGCTGCATCCTTATATTATGTTTATCCCCAATACCACAGTGTGATACACTCTGGTTAAAATGTAGCCTCCCGCTTGCCATAGTGATGGGTGAGTTTCGGGGTCAGGCCTCTTCATGTGTTTGACATTATTAGCAGAGCTACCATGTAATCCAGACCCAATCCTCAGGGCAATGAGACTTTATTGGGGGTAAAGGGTGATGGTTATGGAAGCTATTAGACAATAATGGAATAAACTCGCCCCCTTTAACTTATTTGGCCCCTGGAGGATTGTCTTTTTTTTTCCACTGAAGTCCCTTATCGCTCAGTATTTAGACAAAATTGATGACATACCGTAAAGAGTTTGGGGAGCTCTCATTTTAAAGCTAATCTCTGAGTCGGATAATCCTTGTTTGGAGTTATGATGCAAAGTTTGGTAATCTCAGAAAGTGCTTTCCCAGGGTGAGGGCCGGGGTGAAGGGAGCAGATATGATCAGTAACCAAACTAAGAGGATGTTGTACTTCAACTTTTTAATTTTCACTGCTGGTAGAAATGATTACCGCCCTATGCTTTGTATAATTATATTTGCTGCATGTTTGTGTTTGAATTCATGGGGAAAGTGGCGTGTGAGTCACTGCAAAGAGAAGACAGTGGATGTGTTTCTCAGTCAACCATCACTGTTGTAAATGCTTCTTTAGAGGGACGAAAACGCAACGCATTCCTGCTGAGCGCAGAGTCACATCACAAGTACTTGGTTATGATGAGTCCTCTGTCTCACTGTATAGCTGTGTTATTATCCATCATTAGTGTCTATTACGCACAAAGTTGTTGCACTGATCATTGTCTTTGAAGAAACCATAATTACAGGGGAATCTGCCAAAAAAAGTTTAAAGATGTCTGAGACAATATGAGGTGATTAAGACAAGTTATCTCAAGGTTGTATCCTATTACTCATTTCCTACATTTATGAGTTACAAAAAAAAAATGCAAAAATCTTAGGTTTCATTGTGCCCGTGTGTTTCTCACCAGTCATTCATTGAAGAAAACAGGCGAGTAGAAGCGTACCTGTTTGGGTCCCGGAGAGCCGGTGGTGGGTCGTTTGACTCTGTGAGAATGTGACGCGGAGGCTAAGCTCCCTGGGACGTGTTTTTCTTTCTCCATGTTTGGACACACAGCAGACAAGTGGAGGTTAGCACAACACTGCGCTAGGAGCAAAAAGACTTATTCGACAAGTAATTAGGAGCAGGGTCAAGTTGAGAGAACTAAGCCCTGTAATTCCCCTTCAGTGCCACGGGTGAGGTCACTCACTGGAGATCCTTTACCTCCCGAGAAGTTCCTCATACAGCCTTAGAAAAGAAAGACAGTCAGAGAAGAAGGATTCAAGGACATGGATCAGTGGAAAACAAAAACCTGTAAATGGCAAAAAAATATTTAACAGTGGCTGTAGCACGCTGTGTCGGTCTGATGCATTTTTTCCTTTACTTTGAAATCTCCTTTTGTAATGTTTTCAAAAGGAATTCACAGATGGGTGATTCAGAAGAGTTTTAATGCACTTTGGCACTGATTTTGCAAGTTTCTTGAGCTTTACTGGAGTGCTGGAACATCCAAAAGATACTCTTCTTTGTTTTGATGATGGTGGTGGAGAGCACTGTCTAACACGATCAATCTAAAGTCTCCCGTAGCATGTGTTCAGTTGGGCTGAAGGCTGATGAGCACGAGGGCTGTAGCATATCATCTTCAGGCTCCGGAGGACAACACTCCCACCGGGAGAGAAATGTTTCATCACAGGATAAATGTATATCGCAGTTTTACACAT
Organism: Maylandia zebra; assembly: GCF_041146795.1. Lineage (NCBI taxonomy): Eukaryota > Metazoa > Chordata > Actinopteri > Cichliformes > Cichlidae > Maylandia > Maylandia zebra. Next base: position 16,369,280 of record NC_135171.1, read on the forward strand.
GCAGTAATTTTTTTTTAAGGAGACAAATGGATTGAAACCATGCCTGCAAAATTCCAGACACAGTATAACACAATTTCCCACTGCAGGGGTCATGGGTTCGGCATTTTTCCCTTCAATTTGTCACCCATGTAAATGATACACAACAATTAATAAAAGCTTAATATGATTAATGTCAGAGCTGTTTTTGCAAGTAGGTTTAATGTAAATGTCAAAAAGACACTCATGATGTGATCGTATTTGTTTTAGTCTGAGGTCAATCAATTAAATATTGCATTTAAATCTTTTCAAACAAACACACACACACACACACACACACACACACACACACACACACACACACACACACACACACACACACACACACACGTGCAAGTACATTTGAGGCAATTGGTCGTTACTTGCACGTCTTGCACAACAGCGTTTCCAGTTTATGCCTCTTTTAAAAACACTTTTTAAACATTACTACATATCAGTGTCATGCAAATAAATATTAGATTTACTCCAGTGTATGTTGCTGTCATGATTAGTCAATTTGAAGACTTGGCTGTTATGTACAAATTTGGATAAAATTGATAAAAATAGACATGCTCTCAAAAGTTGTCAGCAAAACCCTGACAGAAATAAAATGCTGCACAAAAATAACAGCACCATACGTATGTAAAACATCTGAGAATAGTACATTCTATTATATGATAAGAGCGTGTCTGTATTTTTCTTAAGTAAAGCTGTAAATTTGTATTGTCACATTATGGTTCTTTTACTGTAAACAATAACCAAGACGGGGATACAACGACAAAGCATTAACTGATAAAACATTTCTAATCTCTTTCTTTCATCGACTGCAGTGTGTGAAAGACACACAGTCATCTCCTTACTTGCACTTCTGTTTAAAGGTGCACTTTAAATTGCCTGGCGATGAAAAATCCTATTTACATTTTTGGGTAAGCGCTCCTTTTGATGGTGGCACTGCAGAATGCACAGTCTGTCTTTAAGCCCGATGTGTCCGTGTGAGCCTTGGCAAGAAAACACCCAAGATGTTTTCATAGCCACAGTGAGCCTGTGCTATTAACTTTCAGTCCACTTTTCATGTGGTGGAATCCTTAGGCGCACCTCAAAACCCGCAACACGTTCGTAAATCAGTCGCTCAGCACAGATGGAGCAATAATTATTCTGTTTTGAAGCGGCATGAAAAAACAAAATACTGCAAAATTTAAAAAAAAAGAAAAACTTTCTCCTAGCTGACTTTCAATTTAAATAAGTTGCACTGTGATGTTGAATCTTTTATTTCTTCCTCTCTCCGCCTTCTCTTCTCTAAATATTGTTTTGTTGAGTGCTGCATTTAAGTATCATTTTCAGACCAACTTTAATCTTCTGAGTTATTTTGCTAACTCTTATGGCTGCGTTTCAAAAGCCTTTTTGCCTGTTTAGACAAATCTTTTGAGGGCTGCTTCATGCACTCAATGGAAAATTAAATAATATCATTTAGGAATGATGTGACCGTCATTTTAAGTTATTATTGTTTATGTCTAAAATCAATACTTGAAGATTTTTACAGTGTGAAGAGAATGTGGAAGTCAGTATGTTATGCCGTGTGTGTTATGAAGGAATGAATGGGAAATCAGGGCTACATGTTAGCGAGCACTGGCCTCTGTATTTGGACATGTCTGCATGTTGTTTGGTGTCTTCACTTGGCTGTGGTGGCACAAGATGTTACGGAAGGCCGGATCAGCCATCTCGCCACGGATTAGAGCGGAGGCTCTGCGAGGACATGGGGCCTTCATTAGAAAAATGAGAAATGGCCCTCTTTCTCATAAAGAGCCATTAGCGCTTATTGATGATACTAATGTGTGTGTTTAAAGTAAATTAGAAGGGGAGAAGCCGTGCTTTAGGGGAGCCGGTGATGAAAGGTTTGCATCAATGTACATGGTGGATGGACTCCTGTTTTTCATTTGAAGCGACCGCTTCCCCTCAGCTCAATGCAGCAGACCGCAAACACACACAAGCACACATACAGTATACCTGCTCAGATATGTGCTGTGCATGACACACTTTCTCTCTCTCTCATGTGCACACACAAACACACACCACTCCTCCCTCACAGCAGCCTACACATGTAAGTCATATACTAACCAGAGTAGGCCTGGCGCCTGGGGAGAGCAGCCTGGAATTGCCCCTAAGAAACCAAATCCACTTTATCAAACTGCCAGATGTCACTACCAATCCTCTTCCACTGGACGCTGCTTTCACCAGGCAGGAGCACGGAGACGTGACGCCTGCTGGAGCCGGTGTGGTGACAAGGACACAGACCTAAAGGAAGGGCGTAGTCGTTACCTGTAACCTTTGTATTAGTACACTTTCCAAAGTTATTAACACAAAAATTATTTTGTTCCTGACTACTCTGAAAACACAGCATTCAGAGTATACTTAATTCATAAGCAATTATGCAAAAAGCGTGACACATTTAGCCAGTGTTGTTGATGAATTTATTTGGCTGTTTTACTCTAAAAAGGCTTGATCAGGGTGTGAATAGGGTAACAAAAATATTGAAAGTTGGATTTCCCCCCCCATGGAACACACTTTATTTGTATTGCCTCAGTAAAAACACAAAAAACAAGTAAATAAAAAGCAAATACATTAAGAGAATCCACTCTAACCACAGCATAACAGTTTCTTTCCTTCCTTCCAAATAATTTTCCAGCACAGATTATAAGTATATGTTTTGCATAAATGCAGGAACATTAAATACTTATTTCTGTCAAATCAAGGAAAATCATTTTCCTAACCAAAATGCCATTTTAGTTCACCCGTTCCCACGACTGGATGTGTTCCATGCACCGCTGGGATGTTGCCGTTGTAAATAAGGCATGCACAAAAATTAACTTTCCAAAATGGTAAATGATTCTTCATAACAACAGCCTCATGGTTACCAGAGATGCCAAGCTAAGCAAGTACTTTTCAAAGTCCAGCAGCTCCCTAAACATCTCAAGTGCCCACTCAGATTGAACAGGAAGTGAGCGGTAATTTGCCGTGAGCTCTGTCCAGCTTCAAAACACCCAGACGCTGCACCGTCCAATTAGAGCGGAGTCGCGTGGTTACAGAGACACAGAGCCAGTGGGTCACAGAGTTGAAACGGATTCCTACTGTCCCCAGATAGTTGCTGATTGAGGCCCTGGTAATCTGCATGCTGAAATCACTCTTTCCCCATTGTCATTTGTTGAGTTGTGAGCTTGTATGCATGTGTTTCACATACAGTAAATGAGCCGGCCTCATGAATCTGCAAATGGGACAGCCAGAGAGAACGGCGAATATCTTTTGAAAACAAAATACAGTATTACGGGTGCTTTGAGGAATGGAAATGGGAAATGGAGGCATGCAACGCGAACAATATGGTTTGAATCAAGTCACCCTCATTTTACAGTCATGTAACTAATTACATTTCTTGCTTTTCCATTCTGAAAATGGATGTTGTCTTCAATGGGGGAGAGACATTTTAACGCATTTCCATGCCATAATTAATTAGTTCCACTTAATAGCTTGGAAAAAGCCCCTGATTGTACAAACAACATGCTATCGCTTCCCCATCATATCCAGACACAATCAATTACAGATTGGTCTTTACAGAAGAATTCTTCTGTGTGGGGGTAAAAATCCAGTTTTATTTCAAAATGTTGAATCTATTATAGTAGAGACAAATCATTTTATCGATATTTTCTTCATTTAATCTTGATCTACTGCCATAATTTGACAAAAAAAGCCTTTCTTTAATTGCACTTTGAAAGGAGTGAAATGAGGTGATTTCAGAGCAAAGTCTTCTAGATTAAATTCAAGATTCATGTTTCCTCTTCGTATATTAAGAGGATATCGCAAATGTGCAGAAAGGACACCAAAGTTTGTCTATGCTTGCTTATATCCTTTTTTTTTTTATAGGAAATGCATTTGCTTTCTTGTTGAGGGTTTAAAAAATTAATAGCATTCTCAGCATTTCTGCAATGTAAAGAAAAAGCTGCTAGCCATTAATTAGTGTAAATGATGTAAACAGGGAACAGCTACTAATTTATAATAAATATTCCACTGCAGAAGGTGGTGTTCAGAAAGGCTTCGGATGGTGATGTTTGGTTTGGTAACAAACCCATTTTTACACATGTACTGCAGGACTGAACATTGTGCTCAGCTGAGTGCCATGTGAGAAAACAAATGTCCAAATGGTCTGTTCAGTCATTCAGTGGTGTTTGAGCTGCCAGTTCTCTAGTTTCTGCAAAGTCCAGTTGAGCCTAACTAAGAATAGAGCAGGTAACTGAATTATTTTCCTTAGTGAGACAGAAAAGTATCCCGCAACAGAAGAGAATCCTAAAAATGCCCGTGAGGATAAAATAGTCTGTGATGTAATCCCACAAGGTGATTTTTAGGGCATCTTTTCTAATATGCAGTGAACAAATCACTTATTGGGTGAGTAAATTAACTTTAGTGGTGCTAGTCAGGTTTGTCTAGCTATGTCCCTTTTGTTTCCTGTCTTTGTCCTAAGCTAAACTAAGTGTTTTTGCTGAATGTAGGTTCACTTTACACACACACATACAAGTCTATCCGGACGACAGCAACAACAGTGAACATATGCAATTTTCCCATCATTCACAGGAAGTGGTTTTTCTCAACCATCACCATTCCCAAGTTGCCATGGGTAACGTGGTGTTTCCTTACCACCTCTTCGCCATTTTCATCCTTATCCCCCCTTTTTTCTCCCTTGTTTGTTTGTTTCCCTGATGTTTTTATTTAAGGCATCAAACGATACCCCCCGCCCGCTCCCTCCCTCACGTCGTCTGCCCACCGCCCCACCCCCCCGAAGGCCCAGAGCAGTCAGGATGATTTGTAAACTTCAAAAGACTAAGAGCCCCAGCCTGGTCTCCACTGCTCATTTAGGTAATTCAATAAGCCAGGGGGGACAGGCTCTGCAACGCACCGCTTCCCCCTCCTGCTCTCTGCGCCCTCGCTCTTCCGAATGAAGCCTCTGTGGACTATCTGCAACACATGTCAGTCTGTGGCGGAGGGAGCTTCCGCTAAGCAAGTAACTGGTATTAGGAGCTGCTGCATGTTGACATTTTGAGCTTCAAAATGACATTAATGTGATTTTATATTAGTGGTTAGTTAGATGAAATAAAGGTATGTTTAATTTTGTTTTATTTTTCAGTGTGTCTAATAATTGTTAAAAATATGTTTATCAGAAATTTTCCCTCTAATTCAAAATGAAGAGCCGCGATTGGCCTGTGGTTTTACTTTTTTCAACATTATTCCAAATTCATTTATAATGTGAATTTAGGCCTTTGTAGCTAAACCTGATATTAATGTCTGTTTTTGATCTCTGAAAAAGACAGTGGTTCAACCACCACTGACTCCCTGGAGAAATCTTCTTTGCAGCTGTCACATTGTTACCTCTTTATGATAAACACTTCATCAGGCAGGTCACTGTATTCAAGTGACAGCTCATCTATTCACCTGTCTATCAGTGTTTGTTCTCCAGTTGGCATGATGGTGGGGGCAGGGGCGTAACTTCCGCCCCTGTGTAACCCCCCCCCCCCCCGATAAACAGAGCCAACCAATATAACCCGCCCAATAGAATTATGAATTATTATCTTGCATAAATAGGTTGTTGATTTTCTTTACTCATTTCAGGTATTACCAACAAAATAGTTGCATGCTTAATCATCTGTGAATTTACCCAGATTTATTTATTTTTTATTTATTTAGACAGAGCTCTTGACCCCCTCAATGTTCAGCACAAAGTTACGCCAATGGATGGGGGTGACAGAGTGGCAGAGGTGGATGTGGGAGGGGAGGGGGTGCGTAACGATATCCGCCTTCCTTCCAGCTTGTCGAGACAGAGGTGGCGGCAGGTCTAAGTAGGCATCGCCACAATGGCCCAGACCAATAAATAGTGGAAGAGCATAAATCTCTATCTTTATCAAAACCACACAGAGACATTTGTGGCCACTCCCAACTGTGGTTGCCTATACCACCAAATCTGCATCTGATAACCCCCCTCCTGTACCCCACTGCTTCACATCAGACACATTTAATAATGCCACACAAAACCTGGTGGGAAAGTAAAAGGCTGCTTATGCTGGCGTAGCCTCAAGGAAACCTTAACAGTGCACAACTTGTTACTGATGTCGAAACATAAATCACAGTGTTTTTATACTCCCACGAATCTCTTACATTGTAAATAGCATTTAAGAAAAACAAAGTAAGGCGATGCCTGCAGAGACATTGCCTTGTGTGTCTACTTATCTCTTCAGGTCTGCAAAATGATTTTTTTCTCATTTTTTCAAAGAGAAAAAAGTGCAAAGGCGGTAGAAAATGTGAAAAAAAATGGGTCAATACTGCTGTGAGCGGTACTGACCCATAAAAGCAGCGAAAAGGAGAAGCAGAGGTTTCTGTTCCCCAGGCCTGCAGTGTCTCTCTCTTGCTCTCTCTTTCACTGCCTGAGCCCACCCCTAAGGAGGCAGTAAATGGTCCATTTTATCTCTTTTCTGTCAACCATGACTCCAAGAGCATGAGATAGTAATCTTGAGGGGGGGGGGGGGAGTAAAAACAATTTAATTGCCCCTGCAATTTTTTTTTTTTACAGTCATCCAAAACTTTTCAAAGCAAACTATGATTGGGATGAAATTGCTGAGCCTCTTCCGCAGGAAGGAAAAGCTGACTAATCACCTCGTCATTAATGCTCAGGCTCATCAGGATCGTGCCGCCTGCTGGCACTGCCCACATGGCCACGCCGACTGCTGCTGTCAGAGCGGGCTCGGGGGATGATTTGCTCTGAAGTAAAAACAGCTCACAGAGAGTATTTGGATTGTGCTGTTCAAATATTTGTTGCACCCTGACACAGCTGCCACCATCCAGAGCTGGCGAGGCAGAGACTGCCTGTAATTCATTTAATTATCAGTAATTGCCCAACTGGTTGTGTGTATGCTGTGTAGTAGTGAGGGGGGGGGCAGGGTCTAAGTTAATGATGTGTTTCCATCTTAATTAATGCTGTGGTCCAGTCTGGTTAAAGTGCAGCCATACAAGCACATGCAGATGTAATTTTGTGGAGACTGGCAGAGATTGACGCTCAGGGTGGCGGTCTAACGTGACATGAAACGTATGAAAGGAAGCAAGCCAGTTTTTCTCACAGGTCGCCAAACATCTGAAGCAGACCTTGAGAACAATTGGATAAGCTTGTGAATTACAGCAAAATCAAGGTGTGTATGGGCCATTTGCATCCACGAGAGCGCCTGCGTATTATGTGTAGGAGGGCAAGGGTGATGGTTGTGCTAAGAGCGGGGGGGGGGGCTATCAAAAGTCTTAAGCTCTCGCCTGTAAATGTCATGTTTGGTCGAAGATTTCCGTTTTTGCCTTCTAATTGGTGTTGGGGGATTTTGGTTTTTAAGAGGGGAGGGTAACAGAAAAAAAAAGAAAAAAGCAAGTGAGGATAGTTGAGCGGTGCGGGTGCAGGGGGGAGGCTGGGCTGCTGCTGTAGCCTACAAAACTGCAGAGTTGCACTGAACCCAAACTGGGTTCTAATGGTTCCTACTCCGGGAGAGCATGGCTCGGGTCATTAAGACAGGAAAATGGGGTCGCGCTAGGAAAATAATCCCCCTGCTTTTATTTGACAGCACAAGAAAAATATTGTGTCAACACATAAAGGAGGTTACTGGTGATCATAAACTACATTCACTGTTCGAGACTTGAGTGGGAGGTGTTGCTGGATCGACAACTTCAGTGTATAAGTTGTTGAAGTTGTGGCAGGTTTTGCTGAAGGTGTGATCTTGTATTCATCTTGAGCGCGTAGGTAAAAATAAAACAGAAGGCCTTTTTTGGGGGCTAAACAGAGCTACTCCTTTGATGGAGCTTCGGAGGAGACAGCGAACTGTTGTCATCACTCGTGCTTATAAATCTAAAAGCATTTCTCTTTCACACACCCCATGTTTCATCTGCAGCCCTCCAACACCCCCCGTCCCACCCCACCTCACCGGTCTCGGTCTCGACAGCGAGTGGGTTACTCTACTGTTTACAATATTTCAAATTCCCTCTCAAGTGTTTGCCTTGGCAGGTTGTCCGGCCTTTTCCCTAGCAATTACAGGCTTGCGGAGTTTCTCAAATGGGGCTTTTGAAGAAATAACACTTTTCTCCCCGAGCTCGAGGGAAAAAATGGAGACATTTGGCCAGCAGCTCATACAGTCAATCACACAGACCAAGCTCGAGCTCTGTCTGACGCACTTGGCTACTAAAATGTCCTCATACCTTGTGTGAGTGGAGACATACAGACGCGCACACATGCCTTTTGATGCTCAGTTTAGAGTCAGTCAGAAGCTCTGTGTGACAAATGAGCTGTTATGGAATGAGAAGATTTGATGCAAAAGCTGGGAATTGTTGTAATTTAGGGACTTTGGTCAAATTATCAGGGAGAGGGAAGACGGGGAGAGTGCTGTAATCTTTCCTTTTGCTGAAGGGAGAGAAGTTTAGCTTTTTTGAGAAAGCAAAAATAGCGCTTTATGTTCTGATTGTGCTGAATCCTTTCTTTGATACTTTACACCCAAGTATTATATGAAATTTGAAGAAGCATGATAGCTACTCCTAAATTAGACTTTCTGTTATGTGCCTATAGTTCCCTTTTTGGTTTTCAAGTAAGTTTGTAACTTTGTAATGGTGAGCATGTACTGGCCAGTTCTATCTTAAAAATAAATGAAAACACAATCTGTTAATTTAAAAAGACATCACAAATTTACTTGAATAACATTTGATTGATATTGGTTTTGGTCTGTTTTATGGCACATGGAGAAATGAAAGCGTGGAGGAGACTTTACTATAAAAACTTAAATTATGATGCATTGATCCTTAGTAAGGATCAGGTAAGGAGAAACAGGGTAGTATAACAAATAACATCAATGCTGGATGTGAGACATACTTTTGGGTTATCTTACTATAATTTTGTCAAGTCTTCAGATTAATCTGTGCACAACTAGACATGCAGTACTGTGAACGGAGTCTGGATCTACCCCTCATTTCTTTATATATTGCTTGTATTTTAAAGTGGCCTTGGTCAGGCGTTCTGAAGGTCTTTTAAAGTTTTTCTTTGGTGGCTTTCTCACTCATTTTCAGCCCAGTCCTTGTAACTGACCATTTTCAATGGAAGTTATTTGTTTTTTAAGCCATTAAAACTGACCTGTGACACATTCAAGCATAAAAAGGCACATAACTCAAGGGATGAACCGTGTAACAGACAACTTAGCAAAGAACTTTAATTTAAATTGCATCTTAAGGCACTTTGTTATGAGCAGCCTTTGTTCCCATTTCTTTAGATGAATCTATGAAAAAATACCAAATATACAATTTTACATGTTTAAAATAATTTTTTTTTGCTCCAACAAGGTGCTTGTCAAAGAGTTATTAGCCAAAAAGCTGGCATATGCTGGCATGGTGTGCAGCAGGAAATTTGCAGGTAAAAGAAGTGGATGGCTTATAAACCTACAGCAGATGACGGTATCGGAAAGTCACTAAGAAACAAGGGGAAATAAATCAAGCAAAGACCATCACAGGACCTGAGAGAGAGCTGTTTCTTTAGCTGATCCATCTACTGTTCATTGAAGCCTCATCAGGAATTGCAGCTGTCAAGAAGCTATTTTTAAAGGAAAGAAAACAGGGAGAAAAGGCCAAATTACACAAGAACTTCAGTGTGTGGCAACAGGTCTGATAAAGCGATGAATCTACATTTGAACATTTTTGGTTCAAATGGTTGTCTTTATTTAGGCTGGGTGTCAGGAGAATGCCCTTCAAGAAGTCAGAAAACTAATCTTGAAGTTTACTTCAAATTATATCAAACTCATTCCAAATACCAAGTTTATTTGATTTGTACAAACTCTGTTTTTTTGTCATATATATTCTATTTGTATGTGTGTTTGTGCATATTTTAGTGCACCTATTCCAGGGCTGTCTCAAGACAACATTGATATAAACAAACCATACTCTAGAGCTGGCAGTTGAGCAGATGATAGATGTTGAAGCGCTCCAGGTTTTAAACTGAGGTGTCATGTGTGAAACTGAGAATGACAGTGAAACAAAGAGGCCAGACGAAGACAAACATGAAGAAACAAATATAAAAACAGACAGAAAGGATTTGTTTTTGTGTGACTGTACAAATGCCGATGAGAGCACATCACAGAGCATTTTAAGGACCTTTTAAGGACTAAGTCATTGCCACATCACGTTCTGGTAATTACAATAAATGTAATTGCGCAATTGCTCTGCTAAACTTTCTCTGTGACGATTATGATGCCGGGTTCAGATGAAAGGCCCAATAACATCAACATAGTTGGCCTTGCATTGTCAGAGGGTAGGAAGGGGGTGAGTTCCTTACCCTGAGGCAAAGAATCTCTCCTCCCTCTAGTCCTCCCCCTCCCCTCACCCTTCCACCCACACAAGGGAGTTAAAAATCCCATTTACTCTGACTGGAGCCAGGAGTTGGCTTGAAAAGGCCGGGGACAAAAAGCGATTTTCCACGGAACAAAACCATTACAATGGTCCTGCTTTGATCTGCCCCCCTCCCTCTTCTCCAGTCTAACCAATGCCAATTGAACTTTGTCACCATGCAACTGTCATCTGCGAGGGGAAAGCCCTTACACTCTGAATGAAGCAGTCCACAGCAATTTACTCCAGACAGCGCTTTGAAGTGTCAGAGAGAAGTCCAGCTTCTAAACTGCACTGCTTGGGCCGATCACGCTCTCAACTCTCCTTCCCTCGTTTTCTTCCTTTCTCTTGCCAAACTCAAACGGCCAGCAGGATTGCATGGACAGTCCAGCAGGGCAGCGAGTGAAGAGAGAGAACATTAAATGTCCAGCATCCTTGCTTTCTCCCTCTTTCCCTCCCTCCCTCCCTCCCGTCTAAGTAACAGAGGCATGCAGCGCTGGCATGTGGATAATCAGCCATGGGGCCCCGCGACATCAAAAGCTTGGAGAGCCCCTAAGAATACAAATGTGAGGCCTAATGGTACACTTCATTAATGTCCTCCCCATCAAAGGCCACTTTACTGACTTGGGAGATTGACTAATTTACACATTGTGGGAAATTGCTCCCAGCCATGCGTAAAACTGCCAAGCATTTATATAGAGAGACTAAGAGAGGAAGGTGGGGGGGAGGTAAGTGGAAGGGACAGCCTCTGTTCTCTTCTCAAAGTGCTTTCTTTAACTGTTGGAAGTGGCTGAAGGCCAAGCCACATCATCACACATACAAACACTAGGGAGTGCACGTCTTGTGTCTCATAAGGATTATTACTTCAGGCATTTCAATATGCAATATCGCTTTCCCTCCCTCTCTCATATAATCTCATCCTCTCTTCTTTCGGAAGAGAGCCGAACTTTTTTAAATGTTCATCTTCTTTGGAGGTGTTTCACATTTTTTGTGGGAATATGATGAGAAGATTGGTGTGTTTTTTTAATCTTTTAAGTGTGTGGTAGAGAGAGACCAAGACAAGAGCGGGAGCAGGGGGGAGCTAGCTATGCTAAGTTAAACAACTCCACAGACTTGATTTGCAAAAATGTTGATTGAATACTGCAGCTATTCCTTAAAAGAAAATTCTGCAGCACACATGATAGCAATCGGTGTGAACATAAGTGGGCTTTGTACATCAAAGCTTCAGGAGTCACATTCACTGATGATGGGCCCAACAATTTACATTCAAAGCAAATGTTTATTGGCAGTTCAGGCCAGTGTACCTGGCACCAAAGCAAGGGTGAAGAGGTCACTAGCCATGTGATTTGTTTGCACACTATTAAACAGAAAGCCCAATAAGCAAAGGGATGTCCAAGCAACCATCATGTGTCAATCTCTGCACATTTATATCTCCACACAGCAACCGCAAAAGCGAGGTAGCAATAAGTGAAGCATATTTTTGGGCAATGTGCATATGTACATGTGCTGAAGAAAACAATTGTTGTCCGTCATGGAACGTCACTGAATAAAAAGTGTTAACCAGTAAAGTTTATTGCTCTTCGTAAACATTGTCCTCAGCTTTGAACAGAATCTCTGACGCTGACCTGATTTTTTTCCCTGTTGGACAAAAAGTTTCCAAAAAATGTTAAATTGATCCTTCAGCTAATCCCAAGCAATTGTTCTCGTTGCACAAACAAGTTCATATACAGTTTTCATTTTTCACAGTCACACAAAACTTCTGCATTTGCACACACACACATACAGTCATATTACTGTCATCACCAGTTATTACAGGCTGGAGCGGCACGGTTTTACAACCGTGTTAACCATGCTGTGGGGACTTAAGTGACAGCTTGAGATATTTTTTGTTTCTGAGGTACGTACACGTTAGTATGAGCATTCATTTTATGTGCCTGCGTGTCTGTGTGTGTGTGTTTGGGGGTCTGGTGGGAGTTAACGCCTGCGTTGGGCCCTGACACCTGCATTACACAGCAAGTCTTTCAGCAGGCAAATTAGATGGCTCTAATTTGTCTTCATGAAACAGTGTAGCGCGCCTCAGACACTGATGCCAAATGGAGCCCGACTGTAGCATTGAGGAGAATGTTAAAAGTGTGTTGAATGTTGGTATATGTAAGCACAGCCTTGACATAAGTAAATACACTTGCCTGGGTGGAACACCTGTTTATGTTGGAGGCTGGAGGAGCTGACAGACATTATAAAGGAGTTTTCAATGTTTTCCACGTAGCCAGAAAGTAGCAATGAAACTTTTTCAAGGAGCTGAACTGGCAAAAGTGCTGTGCCACTGGACTGGGGTTTGCTGGCAGGAAGGGAAAGCCTAATGTGTCTCATTTGCAATCTGGACAGAGTTTTGTGGTTGGCCCAGTCTGCAGTAGTACACACTTCAGTCACTGGCTGGTCAACAGAGACGATTTGAATATTGTGACTAATTCGGCCAATTAAACTGTCACTGGCCTTTTTTTGAATGGGCCTTTTTCACAAGCTGCTCATCCATAATGCTGTCCTCTGTTAGCCTGGCTTTGACTTAACTCTCTCCATTCACAGTGAAGTGGTGCAATGAGCTAGATCATAGAGTATGTAAAAGCATAGCCAGAGGCACTACTGGGCCAAACCACAGATGAGGAGGGGGGTGATCTTTACAAGTTGAACAATGAGGTCAGTATAAACAGTTTGGGACACTGTTATTTGGCTGCTTTCAAATGAGACGTGGTCAGAGCGATCAAAATGAAATTTACTGCAATGATATGGAAATATAAAATGCAATTTAAAACTCTGACATTCAAGTACAATATCTGTACTTCTTTTTAGTGCCTATTATAAAAAGTATATGTATAATATATGTGCAATTTTTTCTACTCATTTCACTTCAAAAGAATTAATTATGTACTGATGTATACACACAGAGAGAATGGATCAAATACTTTTGGTGGAAGACAAACTTTCTCTTGAGTTATTTCCATGAGTAATTAAAAACAGACTTATTAATAGTCTAATTGGTACCTGGAACAGGCAGGGCTCCTTTTAAATTGAAAGTCAAGTCATAGATACTGTTGTGTCAGAAAAAGCAACCATTGAAATGCAGTTAGACAGAAGCCAACTCCCTTGTCCCAAAGAAGAGTTTGGGAAGCAAAGAATTTCTCTCTGTTCTTACCGTCGATGTTTCAGACTGATAGGATTTGAAATTAAAGTGAAACTGCACCAGTCAAATTTGGCATATATGTTATTTTTACAGGCTCCGACCCATAGGCCTAAATACATTTATTTTTGTGCTTGACTTACATTGTAAACCTGCCCATATAGTTGTTACCGAAGTGCACTAAACTGCTTCCAGTCTGGCTGCTACTTTTCATTCCATCCCATTCTGACTATGACAAATGCTGGATCTGCTCCAGTGTGTTAAAATGCTAAAAAATGAACCAGGACACTAGAGGCAGTCTAGAGGTGCACAAGGGGACAACTTTGAAGAGGTTGTTGGAGACATTTAAATCAGGTATGGGTTTTAGTTTTTTCACAGTGAACGTGTGGAACTTTTTCATCCCACTTTGCATTATTCTATCTATTCAAATCTATCTGTTTAAAGCCCAGACTTCTCAGTTCTGTGGTAACAGCACACGCCTCATAATGTGACCTTGAAAAACTAGTTGCATTGTTGGCTCTACAAACTGCAATTAAAGTCTACAATACCCGTCTGCAATAAAAATATTCTATTAGCCAAAACAAACAAACAGCATACATGTTGTTAAGCGCAAACTGGGAATCATGAGCAAGAACAAATTAATGAAGGCAGATAATGGCAGGGAAGTTAGCACATGTTGAGTCACTTAAAAGTAACACTGGTCTGTGCACAACTTACCTAACACAAAAAAACAAACAGGCAACTTGTGATTAACCAATGAAGACATTTTGGGAGACTGAGGGGAGACTTGAGATCAATAGACTGGAGTCAGGTCTTGTGAACCTCAAAGGCAGCGTTTGAATTCACCTTTTGTTCGTCCCTAAATGAGACGCTGGGGAGACTGTGCCAATCTGGTCGGCAGATCTCAAAGAGAGGGAGAGCCACACTTGGATTTAAGTAATACGGTGTTCCTTGTTGAACAAATTCACCATTGTGACTCGTTAGCCTGATACTATCCACATACCTGCTTTTGGGGAATGCATGTGAAAAGGTGGTCTGGAGTCTCTGCCAAGAGGAGGGATGGAGTGGTGAAGGAAGAGGAGGGGCTCTACTTAATGGGTCACAAATTCACATTGAGAGGAGCTACATCTGCATTTTATCAACAGGGCCCAGATAGTGTTACAGGGGACGATTGTCTGCAGATTGGCCATTGGGCCTTTTAAAGTGGTAAATTGTTGAGCAAAAGCAGAACTGCACACAGGATGACGTCGCACGGCGCTGCCTGCCACTCACAGTTGATATCAGGCTAACAGCATTTAAAAAGAAAAAGAAGAAGAAAAAAAGACCTGATGGCTTTTGGAAAGATATTCTACATATTTTGCTGCCATTGGAAAGGCCCCGTGTGTTTGTGTGCGAGCAAGTTTATTCCGTAACTTGCACGTAGGCATCGGAGCCACTTGCATTCAGACCATTTCACCAGTTTCCAGTTGTTAGCTCGAGCCAACTCGTTTTTATTTACTCTACCGAAGATCAAACACATCAGTGGTAATTTGGCAGAAAGCCCTTATCTGCTCAGACATTGTCTCTTCCCATGGCTGACCCAGAACATCCTCTGACACATCTTCTCCACGGGGAGCTGTGGACGTGGGGGCTAGCGTGGTCTGACAGCAAAACAAGTCCCGCGAGGCATCAGAGTCCCTGCAGGGACCTCTTGTCTCTTCCCTCTGCTTCATTACCATCTTCCCCCTTCTTTCTCCCCTTTCATCTGCAGTCTATCGCTGGCTCTAAGCCGCTTGCATCCGGGAATATGCTGAATAGGGGTGGGAGGCTACAGACAGAGCGGGAGCGGATGTGGGAAAAGGCAGTATAAACATTACAAAGAAAGGGGGATTTTCATTTCAGTTTTAAAGTCCTTTTTTTTTTAAACGATAAAACGGGCACAAAAATGGAGAAAAGGGCAAATCTTGAGTGTGGGATGCAAGAGTTCGTTTCTGCGTCATGGCTCAGGTGGTTTTTCTACAACAAAGTGATTCATTTTTTCTGTTCCTATTTAGCGTTCTCTGCCAGCGGCAGGGTCAACTGGAAACTGGATTTCATCATATACAAAACATGGAATTTAACATGACAGGCCAATAGTATGTTAGTGGAACAAATGAAGTGCACAAATAGAAAATTTATAAACAGGGATAAAAGCATGAAGGGAACAATGTATCACATCAGGCACATGCACTTTAGCGTGGACGCTATGCCGAGTTCAATTTTCAGCTTTCTGATGCTTATTTATTGCTCATTGTTACTTGTGCACTTGCATAAAAACTTTCTTTTATTGCTGCCAGTTATCTTTCCCCTGATAGAGATTTTAATGGCTTCCTGTATGACGGCTAATATCAATGAATAAATAAATCTGTCAGCCACATTGCGTAACTCTGCGCAAAGACGACAAGGCAAAGTTATTCCATTTGTCCTCAAAGGAGAGGCCAATAAAGATGTTCAGCTGAATCTCTTTAGTTTATCTTAATTGTCAGAGTAAATAGGAGGGAGAGCCATTACACTTTATGATCACCTATTTGCCCTATAATGGTGTTTATGAAAAGCATGGGGATAAACAAATTAGCTCAGATGGACAGGATAATGGCCAATTTGAAGTCCCGCGTTGACGTTCGTTTGTGTAGCTCTCCGTCTATGTTGAGAGGAGGATTGTGGGAATTTAACCAAAGTAGAGGCTATGATATAAGGACGTGGTTTTGTGCAGTGCTCCGACAAGAAGATGTGTCACCCTACGATAATGTGGGTTGAAAGCTGACTGGTTGAAAGGTTAACTTCATTCAGAGAGGTGAAGTTTTTACCACGATGCATCAGAAGTATGAAAAACTACTATTAAAATAGTACAAAGGCAACATATCAAATGATTAAACTAATAAAATGTGTTTGGGTTTTTGCTTCTTTTTTCTGAAATTATCAGCTCATTTTGAATTTGATGTCAACTACATGTTATAAAATGCCAGGGTGTGCTACAAAACCTCTCTTTTGCATCAGGTTCTTACTTGGTAAAGGGTTTCAACCCCTCTCATCATTGTTCTGCCTTCAGTAATGTGACAAACACAGTCAGTGAGTGACAGGTCGGGAATGCAGGCAGGCCAGTATAGTACTCTGTACCATGGAGCGTTAAAATGAATAAACCTCAGTGCTTCATTTAAGACTGTAACCAGTTTATGTCAGTATTTTGAAGATGCCTGCACATACATAGCATTGCCAAAGTCAGACACAGAGATAAAGGTTATTAAAGATTATTCACTGCTAGCAGCTACAACATCTGTCCACAACAACAATTTGGAGGACTTGCCCAGTTAATACATTTATATTAACCTGGAGAATTAAGAAAGAATCTGGGTCTAGGTAGCATCAGCTCACGCTCTCATTTTCCAAATATTGTGCAGTTACTTTAAACAAACTGCTGTGGTTGATGTAACACAATAGAGCTTTTTATATATTAAATACTCTGTTTTTATGATAAAAGCAGATTGTGATAAAACAACCATTTTCAGCAGTCTATTACACACACTGATTCTTTGACCAGATGTATAAATCCAGTTCATCAGTTTCATTCGACAGGCGTTAAGAAACTGTGGCTAATTTATTGCTTTCTCATTTATAGGGGGCGGCTTTGAAACACGTTTTCCCATGCCTCTCTGCTTTGATTTCTCTGACCTCTGACAGACTCACACCTTCCCTAAATGCACACATGCGCACACAGCCACACACACACGTACAAATAAAACACCCTTGCTTACCTTTGTTTATATGTACTACTTCTGTAATTCTCTCTCACACACGCATACACACACAGGGCCTGGAAGCAGCCTTATCGCCAGACTCTCATGCGCCCCCAGACTCCACTAATCAAGACAAACTCCAGCCATGCCCCCACCTCCCCCCGCCAAAACCCGCCCTATCATATCCTCCTCTCATTTCTGCCGCCACCCGCCTCTCCCCATCCGTCCTACTTGGCCCTCTGCGACTGCTGGGCCGCACAGGGTCCCACTGTAATTGGTTTAGACATAATTTACTGGCCACTTGGTAATGTAGCATTTCAGCATCTGATAAAAATCATATCAAGTCACAGCAATGGCCGCTACGGCTTGAAAGGGTCTCATTGTAATCATTTAGATACCAGAAGAGGTTCCTGCTCTCTCTCACTCCGCTCCGTTCTGTTACTCCCCCTGGTCTCTGTAGTCCTGTTTCTCCCTAGAATGATAAATACATAAAGTGATATATTTACATGCATGTGTATATTTTACACACATGTAAAAATCCCTCCCTTGGCATTTACCTCCCTCCTCCCCCACTTTTCCTTTTACTGCAAACCATTTTCAAGCCAAGGCACTGTAATCATTATAGTTCAAAAAACGTGGCTGCTGTTACTCGCTTGACTACTTGTGATAATATTCTTGTTTCCACTTATTCTTTTGAAAGAAGACAGAGCGAGGAAAAGAAACAGAGAGAGAGAGAGAGAGTGGGGAAAAAAGAAGAAAATTATTTCTGAGATGTAAAAGGCAAATCCAAACACTTGTTGAGTGAAACGGTGAAAGGTTGATTTAATTTGGGGCTTCATATGGATATGCAGGAAGCACAGCTGTCTTTTCTCTTCCTTCTTTCAATAATCTATCAAATGAGTTCTTGAGCTACTGTTGAACTATTGCACATGCATACAGAAATAATTACTCGATCTGCTGCTAAATTAAGAAATTAACATTGTCGGATTTTTTTTATGGTGGTTTCATTTTAATGGAAAGTGATAGAATATCAACCAATAATCCAGAAAAAGAAAGTTATTCATTGATTTGCATGCCACTGAGTGAAATATGTATTTGATGCCCAAACAACGCATGACTTGGTACTTGGAAGACCTTGTTAGTGAGCACAGCAGTGCGATGTTTCTTGTAGTTTGTCACAAAGTTTGCACACATCTCAGGAGGGATTTTGATCGGCTTCTCTGCAGAAACTCTCTAAACCCTTTAATTTTCTTGATTGCTGCTTGGCAACTTAAAGCTTCAGAAAATCCACAGATTTTCTATGGGCCTGAATTCTGGAGACTGGCTAGGCCGCTCCATGACCTTAATATGCTTCTTTTTCAGCCATTCCTATGTTTTAGGTCACTGCCATGCTGGAAGACCCATCCATAACTCATCATCAGTTTTCTGAAGGAAGGTGGTTCTCATCCAGTATTTTACAGCATGTGTCTCCATCCATTGGCCCCCCAATGTGGTGAAGTCGTCCTGCACCCTTAACAGAAAACAGCTCCACAGCATAATGTTTCCACCTCTGTGCTTTGACTGTGGGTATGTTGTTCTTTGGGTCATACCCAGCATTTCTCATGACAGGCTGATGCCAAAACACTCAATTTTGGTTTCATCTGACCACAGCGCTTTCTCCCAAACCTTCTCTCAATCATTTAGATGTCTGCTGGCAAACTTGACAGGCCTGTATATGTGACTTCTTGAACAGGTGGGGCTTTTGGGGACTGCAATATTTCAGTCTATTGTAGGGATATTTTTAACTATTTAACTTTTCTTAAAAGGAGAAAGTAACTATTCATACTACTCATTAAATTACTTTCTTATTACTCTGAAACGTTGCTGAAACACACTGTCTCATAGTTACTATTTAACAATATAAACCTAAGGCTACAGCCAAGCACACCAACACAAATGCCTATCCTACTGAGGACATGAACACAAAGCCAGCAACATAAAGCAAAGATGAAAACCAGCGCAGAGAGACTTTGAAGCGATCGCCACAGTGATTCTACTGTAGAAACATGAACAGATACGCTGAAGCCTGACTGCTCGTCAGTTTGTTATCTTTTGCGGTTTATGGTGGGCTGCCGGGCTGCATTCACTCAGCCTTCACTCTGGGTTCTTGGTTAGTTTAGCATTAGCATGTCATCTGTGTAGATGCTTGCAAAGAGCTGAAGTTGTGTTAATGCATCTCTTTCTGTCATAGATGCAGTTTTCTCTTTGTCCTTGCACTCTTGTCTATTTGTGCTATAAAAATAAAGGTACTGACCATATCATGCTGTAGATTATGCTGATAGTTTTTCACCTCCAACACACAAACTGAAATCTCGCAAGTAGATGTGAAACCAATAAGCAGGACTGGTAGACAAGCAGACGAAACCTTCGATTCCCATCCCTGGTTACCAATGGTGTTCTTGGTGACTGTGGTCCCAGCTGCCTTCAGCTGCCACTAACAAGCTCCTCCTGTGCAGTTCTGGGCTGATCCACCACCTTTCTCATAACCGCAGACCAAAGGCAATTGAGGCTCATTTTATGCTCATTTTACCAAAACTCGGTCCTTGACCACCTTCTCACCAAGGTTCTTGCGGGTGGTCTTGAACCCCATTCCAGGCTTGTGCAGGTCAACAATCTTCGACTGCTAAATAAGTAGAATATGAATTATAGTGTCGATTTTTTTAATTGATCTTTATGAAATTGTCACATTTTATTAACCTGCCTGCCACAGTTAACCTTTAGGATATGTAAATAACCTTTCACATAATTTCATGCTATAACTTTATTTTTAACAATTGTAGATTCAGATTTTTCCATTATGTAAAAGTTTTAATGCTGCATATAACCAGATATTGACATAACTGGTGTAATGCATAAGGATATGAACTTGAGGTTAAATTGTGTGTGAAAGGACTTTTTTTTCCAGACCTATGAAAGCGGAAAGCAAACTTATGAGCCAGCTAATCCAATGATAACACTTATTACTGCTTAGCTTGCAGATTTTGATCTTAAAGTATGTCAGTGTATTAAAGCCAATGGGGAATTTTTTTTAATAACAGAGATAATGTGGGACTCCTACAAAGATCAACATTATATTTTCAGTATTTTAAAAATGCACCAATAATAGAACTCTTTATGCTTCTATTTTCTTCTACAAACAAATACATTTAAAAAAGAGCTTAATATAGTTTATTGAGTAGAAGAATACGAAACTTCCTTCCACCTACATAATTAAAAGGGTAAAAAAATAAATCTCTGCTGGCACCGGTGTTTATGAAATTTATTTTCTATTACCAGGTTTTTAAGCAGATTGCTGTATGTTCACAATTTGCCTTGTGTTTTACAAGCAGCGTTAAACCTGTGTTAGAGTATTGAGGAATATTCTGATGTGCTTTGCAGGATTCATCAACATTTGGAGGATTCCCTAAAGTCGTCTCGATGTTTTACTTTTTTTCCTTTTACCATTCTGCACTGTGCTCGGCCACGTGAAGGCAGAAGCACCTAACGCTAAACAGACGCCTCAAGCCAGATAAGTAAACAGGTGATCAGGCTGTGATCAAAGGCTCAAAGTTACTTTCAAAGAGATTCTTTTCTTCAAAATAACATAATGGATTGTGCTAATTATTGACTGGCAACTGCCATTCCACGTGATAAGCACCTATTGGTATCTGCATGTTTGTGAGGGGAGGCAGAGAGTCGTCAGATGCCATCTACAGTGATTGGTAGTGACTATACAAACTGTAGCTACGCCACTTTCTGCAGACCTTAAATTCGTCATAACATAAGCTGATTTATGTTGAAATAGATTTGTCACTTAATAGGGTCGAGTACCATCTCTTTATTCAAATGTCTGTGGCATGAGTAGCATTTGCGCCAAGCTCAAAAATGTATATTTTGTTTGCTGAGTTTGTCCAATTTTTTTTACTTGATCCATCACATAACCTTCGACTGTTTCTTTTAAGGCTCTGATTAGTCAGTTTCATGTCTCTGCACACTAAGCTTAAGCCATACTAGAAGTGACCGCAAACCACTACTTGGTTTACTGTTTAAAAGTTACCGTTAGGCTTGGTTGGGCGTTACAGTGGCCACCAGTGGCACATAAACAGCAGATGCAACAAGGAAAGGCCATTGTGCTTTGAGCTGAATCTGTGTCATCTGAGGTTGGCTGACTTGTCTGTTTGGCATTTGCGTGCAGCAAAGGAGGCCATCACAATGTAATTAATCTTACACCCCACAGGCTGCCATCCAAGGGAGAACCATTAGTACTTATTGTGAAAAGTGAGTTGTCGAATTGCTTACTAAATTAAAGGCAGACTTAAACCTTCTAGAGAAGAAGGGCTTGGAAGTAAATAGGTGGTTTTCCTGTTCGTTCCAAAGTAAATAAGATAGAAAACTGTTTCCATCCACTTTGGAGCTCAGTTGCCTGGCTCCTATTTACACCATAAGCTATTTAGCCATCATGCACCAGCACATTCATGACCATATGCACAGATGAAAGGTATTGTATGCATAAGGAAAAACCTTGAGAGGGCAAATCTTGTCTAGTTGAAATAACAAAAAAAAAAAAAGGTTTAACAATGCGTGTGGCTATCCGGTTAAATGCCCAACCTCTGACTTGATAGCTTTAACAACTTAATAATATGTACAAAAGGGCAAAAGTGAGGTTCCAATTATGGTGGGACTGGAGAAAAATACAATCTGTTTGCAGGATTGTTACACGACTGGAAACAATTCCAGAAACCAAACAGCGAGTTAAGTGTTTGATTTTGCTTTGGTTCATTTAATGTGGCGCTTTGAAATCAGCTCAGGTGTCTCTGGCAGACGGAGTAATTGCATATTAATTCCACGTAATATCTTGCAA
The DNA here is from genome assembly GCF_041146795.1 of Maylandia zebra. Classification (NCBI taxonomy): domain Eukaryota; kingdom Metazoa; phylum Chordata; class Actinopteri; order Cichliformes; family Cichlidae; genus Maylandia; species Maylandia zebra. Next base: position 16,391,523 of record NC_135171.1, read on the forward strand.
AACTGTGTAATGAAACAACGAATCCATGACGCTGCCTCTTAGTTCCTGCGCCTGCAAACTTTCATAATCCTCTCTCTGCAAATGAAAATGCACAAGAAACTGAAACCTTATATCACTTGGCACCATGATCCTGCCATCATTGTTTCACTTGTGTGTGGACTCACACTCGCGCACTCGACACGACTTGAGACCACTTAGCAAGCTTTTTAGTGGTTTTCAGCCCCTGTCAGGAGTCAAGTGCACTCCTTTGGTTTTGTAACCATGAAAGCTCCTCTCATTGAGCCAATCTTTAGCTGGTGCAGAACCACATAGCACAAATCTGCCAAAACTCACCCCAGTGTCAAGCCATGGGGGATTAACTTCCAACCAATAACATGCAATTAGATTTATTTTAGCCTCTTAAGCCTATTAAGCAACAGTCGAGCAGTCAGTGGTCTTTCTTTAACTGATTTTAATTGTGTTTCTTATGCCTAATGAAGTGTGTACTGCAGGGGGCGGAGGAGTCAAGGAGGCATTCGTGTTACACAAGCCACACCGTAAGGGCTGGGGTGATCTCAGCTCTAGGGCAGAGCTGAGCTTCCTCGCCTAGATTTAGGAACTCCTCAAAGTGAACTGACACTGCCCATAATCCGGCCACTTTGTGTGCCTTTCATGGGCTTGCTAATCCTGTTACGCAGAAATAAAGACATGGCCGTATCTTATACTCTGAGCCTTTGCGCTGTTCATTTACAGGCCTTTTTGTCTGTATAATCATGTAAGTTTATCCCCCACTGAGTGGCTCCCCTGCTGCACTAAACCAGAGAAAAGACAGAAATTTGAAGGTATAAGCTTACTTTCATCGTGAATATGGTACATTTTGCTATAGAGGATGGCACAGGAAATAGTTGTTGAGGCCAGATTGTGAGCTTTTTTATTTCATTTTATTTATTTGTTTATTAAATCTGCCGGGAAAATGCTTGGTCATGCTTAGAATTTGTTAACTTACATTATAGTACCAGTGTTGTGTTTTTACAAATTACAGACATCAACACACACGTTCCAAATGTTGTGCAGTACAGACATTTATTTCCATTTGAAAGTGCAATGCCATCATCAAACAGAACAGTCTACCACATCAAAGAACAGATGCTCTCATTTCTCACTAATGTACTTGATACCACTGAGATTAAACCACTTTTCTGTGACTTTGTATGACTGTCTCTCTCTCAAATGTCGGAGAAAAACTTGCAGATTAACCCCTCACCTGTAAACTCGGGCTTCACATAAAGCCTAGATCTCTTTCAACATTTTCCGCCCACAAACAGTTCGACGTTCAGCTGCAAACCTTTAATGTGTAACTGTGCACTTTTGTGTAAATCTTCTTTATCCATGCAAAACTTTTTCATTTATTCAGCCAGAAGAAGATGTCATACGCAGGTAAAGATCATGTAGGCTCAAAAATGAAATCTAATTGTTCTGATGTGTTTATTTGATCATTTAATAAGTAGATACACCCAAACATTCAGAGCTAAATGGTCCCAGGTTGCTCTGATAAACCCTTAACTCTGAGACAAATATGCACTTATTAAATGACATTAACTTGTTAGATGACACATAGCTGCCCATTCATTTCAGTGTTTAGACATGTGTTTAATAACTTTTTAGCCCTCGCAGTGTGAATACTGTGTTTTAAATTAGCTACATCATAAATATGTCTACTAGCAGCTGTGATAGGCTCCAGACCCGCCACCACACTGAACTGAAGCGGAAGAAAATGGATCTAAGGACATACATGATTGAATGTGCTGAAGCAAACAGCTTGAAGAACAATAATACATTAGTGTCAAAATACTTAAATTCAACTGTACGACAGATCAATAGAGCAAATGAATAAAACACACATTTAATTTTTTGAATCATTTTTATGAAGGTGCAAATGCGTCGTGAAAGCAGAGTTAATGATTTCAGAGAGAGTGGGGCTCTTGGTGACAAAGAGACAAATCTTTTTCCACAAGACAATAGGCAGTGGTACCTATTCTTCTGATCATATTCACATTGAAACCAGGAGCTAAATCACCCTCAAAGAGCACTCTCTGTACGTAATTCCTCTTCTATTCCCCTGCCCCTTGCTCTCTCTTCAGTTACATATGTGATGACTGACTCCCACACAATTACAGAATTTGACAAATGAAATATCCATCCCTCTTTGTCAGGTGGATGAAACATCTTTGCCAGAAAATTTGAATGAACCCATAAGAAGAGTACTTAATCACCTCCTCATACATGTGAAAAGAGCGGCAGAGGCACCTCGGAGCAGAAAATCGCAACCGGAGAAAGGGAGAACAATCGCACACAAAGGCTCACGAGAGAGGAGACGTGACCTAGAGTTTACCACAAAGCTGGCAAAACACGGTTAATGTGCTACTTTGTTCAAAACTAAGCGTCTCTTTGTGATGCAGTGTACAGTCCATGACACCAGTCCTGGTAGACCCAACAAATTGCTGCCATTAAAAGTAGATTGCTACACCCAAGATGAAACCAGCGAGCACTCAAAGACACATCAAGCCTCACGCAATCCAATCAGAACAAAAACAAACATCTGAAGCTGCAAACTCTCATTATGCCATCCTCCCTCCTGACCTCTCCTTCAGTTTGAAACACTTCTTGATGACTGAACAAACAAATCCCATCATTTTGAGTGTTCAGTGTCTGGTGTGTGTGTGTGTGTGTGGGGGCAGATTAGTAATCATATCTCTGTCCTGTTATTCTATGTCTCAGCAGGGAGCACGAGGTGTGGGATGGGGGCCGGGATGAAAAGGGAAGGGGTTGGTGGGCTTTTGCTGAAAACATAATTGGCATGGCCTCGGTGACACTGTCCGTCAGATTGTGCCGTGCCTCTCTGTGTGCATTCACAGAGGCCCCTGCAATGTTTCATTAAACAAGGAGCCGAGGCCTCTGAGAAGATGTTTGTGCAGCCTCTGTGGCTCCGCCACACAGCAAGTAGCTAACCTCACCATCACAGCCCAGCACAGATATAATTAGCTGTGGAACCTCAGCTCATAATGAGCCTCCATTCATACGTCAAGTTTGTGTTTGCGTAATCCTTAAGATTTTCATAACAGGACTTCTTCTGGAGTATATATTTGGTTTAAATACATTTAGTATTTAGATTTTTATGGATCTGTAGTTAATGAAGGGTCCACTATGCCCGTGCTGTCCACATTGACTCAACCAGATCAGAGTTTTGTTAAAAGTAGGCCAAAATTAATCAAGCATGTTTCCAGTGCTATTTATCCAAACTGAGTGTTTTTGGTTTTATTTGGTTACTTTTAGAGTTACCAGCTGTATAGATGCCTACTTTTTCTTGTCTCGTTGTGCCAAAAAAACGGTACATTATAATCTGATCTCTCTGTAAATGAAAACAGTCAAATAAATCCATAATCTTTGCTGTGAACAATTTCATTAACCATTTTCTTTTTGCCAACCTTCACCAAATTGTTTTACCTGTACCAAAGACCGTATGAATGATGGACATAGTCACCGTGATATCACCCACTCTTTTTTTTTTAGCATAAGTTAAAATTAGCAACTGAGCTCATGCCCCCTTTCGAAAACTGTTTACTGAGAACATAGAGCAAGGGAGCTGAGAGATACATGATTTCCTGTTGGGGTCTGTAGTTCCAGCCATTGCTTATATACAGTCTATGCCCACAACTGCTTTTGTAGCATGACAGGAAGTGAACATTTATAGCATCCTCCACAGATGAGCTGTAGTGCTAATTAGCTAGAACTAGAAACAGATGACACATGCATTTTCTGACCCAACAGCTATTTGTAAAGTCACTGAATCGCTGATATTTCTGTGCACAAAAACATTTGGGTGGATTTAGGAGATGGTTAAGGTAAGGGAAATACAAACTTTTTTTTTTTTTGTGTACGCTTTTGCTCAATTTGTCTGTAGTATTAGATTGTCAGTAACCACTGGTATAACAAATAGAAGGGAAATTAGAGAGAAGAGAGCAGACTTAATCCAATAAATTTTCTGGGTCAGAGCACTTGTGCTTGCTAACACCTATTAAAATGAACTCAAGGCCACGTGAGCTGCTTTCTATGATACTGGACTAAAAGCAGTTAACATATAAATGATTTTCATTGTCATCAACAGTCTTAATCTTGAAAACATGTCTTCCTGTAAAACATCTGCACTTGCTGAAAGAAAAATACAATAAATTGAACTAAATCTGTTTCCAAACAATCACTTCAGAGTCTGTAATGTTTCACAGCAACAGTGGACAACCATCTGTTGGAAACAAAACCAGTTACACAACTGTTACAGTATGACACACAAAAAGAACGAACCGTGATCCAGTTGTGCATAAAAGGGCCGAGGCTCCTGCACGGTCGTGGGCCTCAGCTTCACCAGAGATAATCATCAGAGATATTGAATAAGGGGGATGTGAAGATAATATGAAGCATACAAGCCAGAGGAATCTACGCTGCCTTATAAGGTCTCAACTGGTGCAGAGAGGGCAAAAGGGGTTAGTGAGGGCAAAACAATTGTGGACAGCACCAGCTAATCCATGAGGAAAACACTTCATCTGCACACGTGGAACAAAGTGAAAATTAATAAATAATATTACAGTCAAAACAAATTCCTTTGTTAGTAGATCACTGCTGTCTTAATGGATTTAATGACTCACCTTGGAGTTTTCTCCAACTTTTCCACCTTTTCTTTTTCTTTTTTTCTTTCTTCTTTTTTTGTAAAAAATGGCTCAGTAACCTCTGGCGAATGGTAAATGGCTCATTTTCCCACAAGACCATTCAGCTCTGTCCTTCTTCACTGTATTTAACAGTGAAGAAGTGATCCATCACTAAATACCACACATGTACTTCTCGCTGTGCTCATCTGTCCATCAAGTGAAATTTAATAATTACATTTGTACAACTCAACCTCATAATTTGCATACACTCAACAGAAGCTGAATATATATATAGATGTGTATATATATATATATATATACATATATATATATATATATATATATATATATATATATATATATATATATATATATATATATATATATATATATATATATATAGCAGATCCCGGGAACAACATCGGAGATCTCTGTCCAGAAGAGCGCAGTGATACTGCGCAGGACCCTCAAGCTCCCAGGCCTCTGGTAGAGGACCCGAGCTTGAAGGATAAACCGCCCGCAGGGGCGTGCTGGGTGTTTTTATATATATATATATATATATATATATATATATATATATATATATATATATATATATATATATATATATATATATATATATAAAAACACCCATATATATATATATATATATATATATATATATGGGTGTTTTTATATATATATATATATATATATAAAAACACCCATATATATATATATATATATATGGGTGTTTTTATATATATATATATATATATAAAAACACCCATATATATATATATATATATATATGGGTGTTTTTATATATATATATATATATATAAAAACACCCATATATATATATATATATATATATATATATATATATATATATATATATAAAAACACCCAGCACGCCCCTGCGGGCGGTTTATCCTTCAAGCTCGGGTCCTCTACCAGAGGCCTGGGAGCTTGAGGGTCCTGCGCAGTATCTTAGCTGTTCCCAGGACTGCGCTCTTCTGGACAGAGATCTCCGATGTTGTTCCCGGGATCTGCTGGAGCCACTCGCCTATCTTGGGAGTCACCGCACCTAGTGCTCCGATTACCACGGGGACCACCGTTACCTTCACCCTCCACATCCTCTCGAGCTCTTCTCTGAGCCCTTGGTATTTCTCCAGCTTCTCGTGTTCCTTCTTCCTGATATTGCTGTCATTCGGAACCGCTACATCGATCACTACGGCCGTCTTCTTCTGTTTGTCTACCACCACTATGTCCGGTTGGTTAGCCACCACCATTTTGTCCGTCTGTATCTGGAAGTCCCACAGGATCTTAGCTCGGTCATTCTCCACCACCCTTGGGGGCATCTCCCATTTTGACCTCGGGACTTCCAGGTTATACTCCGCACAGATGTTCCTGTACACTATGCCGGCCACTTGGTTATGGCGTTCCATGTTTGCCTTGCCCGCTAGCATCTTGCACCCTGCTGTTATGTGCTGGATTGTCTCTGGGGCATCTTTACACAGCCTGCACCTGGGGTCTTGCCTGGTGTGATAGACCCCAGCCTCTATGGATCTTGTGCTCAGAGCTTGTTCTTGTGCTGCCATGATTAGTGCCTCTGTGCTGTCTTTCAGTCCAGCTTTGTCCAGCCACTGGTAGGATTTCTGGATATCAGCCACCTCCTCTATCTGCCGGTGGTACATACCGTGCAGGGCTCTGTCCTTCCATGATGGTTCCTCGTCTCCCTCCTCTTTCTTGGGTTTCTGCTGCCTGAGGTATTCACTGAGCACTCGGTCAGTTGGGGCCATCTTCCCAATGTATTCTTGGATGTTCGTTGTCTCATCCTGGACTGTGGTGCTGACACTCACCAGTCCCCGGCCCCCTTCCTTCCGCTTAGCGTACAGCCTCAGGGTGCTGGACTTGGGGTGAAACCCTCCATGCATGGTAAGGAGCTTTCTTGTCTTTATGTCAGTGGCTTCTATCTCCTCCTTTGGCCAGCCTATTACCCCAGCAGGGTACCTGATCACGGGCAGGGCGTACGTGTTGATGGCCCGGATCTTGTTCTTACCATTCAGCTGACTCCTCAGGACTTGCCTGACCCTCTGCAGGTACTTGGTGGTTGCAGCTTTTCTAGCGGCCTCTTCATGGTTCCCATTCGCCTGTGGGATCCCCAAGTACTTGTAACTGTCCTCTATGTCTGCAATGTTGCCTTCTGGTAGTTCAATCCCCTCAGTTCTGACTACCTTCCCTCTCTTTGTTACCATCCGACTACACTTCTCCAGTCCGAACGACATTCCAATGTCATTGCTGTATAGCCTGGTAGTGTGGATCAGTGAATCGATGTCTCGTTCACTCTTGGCATACAGCTTGATGTCATCCATGTACAGGAGGTGGCTGACAACTGCTCCGTTCCGTAGTCGGTATCCGTAGCCAGTCTTGTTAATGATCTCACTGAGGGGGTTCAGGCCTATGCAGAACAGCAGTGAAATTTAATAATTTCACTGCTATATATATATATATATATATATATATATATATATATATATATATATATATATATATGGCTCCACATGCCTACTTATATCTGCTAGCAATTAGTAGATCGGTTTGTGCAAGTCCATTGTTTGGACTGCTCGCCATTTAAAAAGATAATGATCCATAATCGCTGAGTGACGCTATAATTGCCAAGGTGTATGGTGACACGACAGCCGACGCAATTACCTTACTTTTGACATCAGTGCTCTCATTAAATGATGTCATTGAAACATGATGCTTTGCATACACACACACGCACAACCAGCCAGGACAGCTCTTTTTTTCACACATTTGCACACAGATATCAGAGTCTATGCAAAGGTTTACAGGTATGTTGCACTTGCAACAAAAGATTGTAGGTTATGTATTATTTTTTAATAATTTTGTTGTGCTTTGTGCACACATCATCATTGCAGTAAAGCTATAATCAGCAGTTATTTTTTGTGTGAAGTACAATCATGATTACTGCATATGCACATTTAAAATATTTCTGCAAACCATTAATATTTTTTCCAAAACTGTTAAAGGAGGGCCTGAAACTGTCTGGTTTGTTGTTGTATTTTGGGGTAGTAATAATTTATTATGATCATTACAGATTTTTTAAAAATTATTATTTTATTTATTGTATTTACCTAATTCGCAATGATCACAAAGTTTCTTTCGGCACTGCGAACAAAGGTTGACCTTTACTTCTTCACTGAGCTGTGTGAACCTTTACCCTTACAGAGTGACTGCAATATTCATTTCTGTTTTCACTTAAATATGGCTTAGAACTGCATTTACAAGGTGCCCGTGCAAAGCGTGCAAAAGCATTTCTTTATTAAGTGTTAGAAGCTACTGGCGTTTTATTCACCACTTAAATATATGCTGTAAAAATGTGTCAAGCAAATAGCTTGTTACAATTTTTATTGTCACACCTAACACCATTCATCCAACTCACTTTTCTCCACTGCACTCAAACAATATGAGAGGCACTAATAATCCCAGAGCCCTTCAATACATCCAACAGAAAAGATTATTTAATGATTAAAAGCATTTTCTTACATATGCTCACATATGCTGTGTCACTTTCACGCACACCTAGACCTCTTTGGAAACCTAAACTTACTCTTGTTTTCTTAGACCCCACCCACACACACACACACACACACAAATACACAACCCTGCCTATAAAGTCCAAAAAGAACACAAATAAAAGGCCAAGACCATAAATAAACACAAGAATTTGTAAGGTTGACTTTTGCAATTAGGACTGCAAGGGAAAATATATCTCAGAGAAACATTTTAATGAGCTTCAGCTAAGTAGCTGTGCTTTCTGAAAAAAAAAAAAGCAACCCAGTAATGCATCATCACTCAAAAGCTGGTGCAGAGAACATTCTTTAGAATGTGAGATATTTCTCCCGTGTCCAGTGATGGCTCAGTAAAAGAGCCTTGGGCGTCATAAAACCTGAAGGCAATTAAAAGCGGTGATTTTTCACCACCGTTTCTAAATTCTGTAGCAATTAATCTGCCCAATTTGATTAGGAAAGGCACAAATTAAACAATAAAGACCTGTCTAATGAGGGATTAATTATGGGTAGCAGGAGGGGAGTGAAACCGAAGCACCAGCCATGTGTCAGTGTCTCCTGCAGACAGCGCAGGGCCATAAGGAAGACAAAGAGGCTCCTCGTCCATGTGGTCCTGCACTGATAGGGCCCCCCTCATCACAGATCAGTAGATCCACAGCCCATGAAGCCCGTAAATGGCTGGGCCATAATTGAAAGTGCCAAAATCAATGTGTTGACAGGCCTTGATTAAATTAAATATGTCTCCCATAGGAGAGGGGTGGGCCTGTGGAAGGAGGTGGGTGCAAGCGCTGCCGCTCGAATGAGCGCACTCACTGAGAAGCTGTGACTCCAGGGGCATCATGGAGTATGTGACAACCTTATTTAGAAAGCTAACATGGTTTGACATCATAAAACAGACAGAAAGGCAGAGGCAATGGTGGTGCTCTGGTGGAGATGTCTTTTTTTTATAAACACCTTTTTAAAAAAATCCTTTCAGAGCTCAATTTCCAAACATTAAAAAAAGAAAACTCTTAATATCCTTGATCTGTAATTTTTAAAAAATCACACAATGTTTGCAGTTATGCTACAATAATTGAACAGGATGAGCCATCTTTAAGACCTTTAGGAGGGATTTACTGTGTATTGCTGGTGTCAGTTATTCAGTATTTTACTGTAAAAAAAGCAACTTAATCTTAAATCTTCAGTGTGATTTTGGTGGCTTTAAAACACTGCTGAAGTTCAACATCTCAACAACAACTTGAACATACTATATTAAACTGTCTTGTATAGTTTATTCAAATATTTCCAACCAATCAGACCGCACTCTTGTACTTTTCTAAGTGTCCTTCATCCTTTTGCTTGCTTGTGACCTTATAGTGTGTTCAGTGTGAACAAGTCTGCCTAAAACTTCTGATTTGTCCATTCTTTTTCCTCCCTCGGGTCCATATTAGCTGAATTTGTAAAACATCCTCCTTCATTCCTGCAGCTCACATGGTCTTTTTGCTCCCCGCTACAACACACGGATCTGTTGTGTCTTTTGTTCTTTAATTTGAGCCTGCCGGCCACAGGAGAAGTCAGAGGCAAAGGACATCACCTGTATATAAAAAAGCCAAACTCCTCATCATTTCAGGCTTTGCCCAAATTTAAAGGATTAGGCAGCCAGAGTCAGTAAAGGGTCACTGACAGTGTGTTCCTCTGGGTGGAGGCAAGCGGAAGGCTGGGGTGGGTTAGATGTGATGGTGATGGGGAGCTCCGAGAGGCTCAACCCCCTCTGGATAAACTTGAGTTTCAGACTGTTGAGACTTGTGAGATTAGGATGGAGCCAAGTCTGCTACGCTGTGATCTGAAAGACAGGGCACACAGCGGCTCGCCATCTACAGCACAACTTCCCAGACAAACCCCCTGCTTCTGCCCCCTCCTTTATTTGTTTAGGTTTGCTTTTCTTTGGTCAGCTCTATAAAGCGGCAGAGAACAACCCAAAATGATGGGCTTAAGGTTTTTGTGAGCATTGGTTTATGTACGTGGTGTCACTGGAAGGACAAGGCAGAGATTTTTGCAGTGATATTTTTAAAAAGGCCGAGCCACACACACCACTGTCTAAATCCCATGATTGCATTTCAAAACTGATTTGTATCTCATGTCAGTTCCCACAGAATTAATTTTCAAAACAAATAACTATGACCACTTTTCTTCCTTATCTTGATGAAAATTGAAAATGATTGTGATGTGATATGTGTTGGAGGAGCAAATTAGTGATGATGTCCACAGAGGAGATAATAATAAGTGCCATTAAAACAAAAACAGGAGTAAGTGAAACGAGTGATTAGATAATGATCACAGTGAGACAATTTGTTTATTTAAAATAGTGTAAAAAGATTACTAAAGATCATGTGTGGTTACCAAAAATAAATTACAAAAACAATTACTGTATTTATATTCTAGTATTATTATAATAAAAAGTGTAATAATAATAATAATAATAATAATAATAATAATAATAATAATAATAATAATAATAATAATAAATCAGTTTGTTTTGAGCGTTGTGAATTAAGGGTGACAGTGTTTAAATGCTCTACATCATTTACTTCATTATAAAGGTTTTTTTTTTCTTCATTTCCGGACAGGAACGATTTGTTGCTTAAACTACTGCTTGTTATGCGCTTATTAAGCATTTCATTTAAGACTCTATTCACTTTCTAATCAACAAGAGGCTCGGCGTTTGAAAAACCCAAATGACGGACTTATCAAAACAAATCCCACGATTTGCCATTAGTTAATCAATCCATATAGATATCATATTACCCAGGCCAGTGATTTGCAAATGATTTTTAGTATGCTTCCTGTTTAATGGCGTGAAAGAAATAAAGGGGCGATAATTCAATTTCACACCAGTACCTCGGGTAATTGAGATGTCTTTGACTGAACGATGAAACGCTGTAAATTTAAAAAGCCGCAGTTTTATCTAAGTTTTACAGAGCGATGAACGCCATGGACGGTCACTGATAGCGCCGTGCTATCAGTGTGATTTTAAAGTCATGCGGAGGTCATGGTGTGAGACACAGAGAGGCTATCTGCCCCAAGGCGTATGTATCAGTAATTGTCAGTGTGTGTGTGTATATATATATATATATATATATATATATATATATATATATATATATATATATATATATATATATATATATATATATATGATTATACTTATTATAAACGAATTATAGTTTATAATATTATAAACTAATAATAATAATAATGATAATGATACACATAGGCCCATGTTGGAATTCTTCAGTATTGATTTTTTTTTAAAGAACAATCAAAAGTACTTAAAAATAAAAGTCAAACTCACTAAACAGTTCCAGAAGTAGGCTACGGTGAAATTAAGCCGATATTGCTGTCTGATAATCATCAATCAAAAGTTATCGTATTTAAATGTTAGCCCTAAATTCTGATACTCCATCACTGAAAAAAGTGCCCAAAGTCTAGTACCGTTCATTTTTTACAATCAAACTCATTAGTAAGCGTGTTACTCTAAACTGTGTTCTTCCCTGTGGGGCCCGCAGGTCTTAAATAACCTCAGTGACAGCGCCGTCGCGGTGCTGGTTTTTGATTAGCGCATGAATATTTTAACAGATCGTGACGCGGTCACAGGTGCGTTTAACTTAGTGCTGCTGCTGTGGTTTTAACACAAACAGGGCCGTTTGAGCCAAACACCCAAGCTGTTTTACAATCCACTGATATGCCTGTATGAGAAAAACAAGTGCCGAGCGAAGCGTGCCGTTTTTTTCTACATCATACGATCATATGAGAGGGAGGGGTGCGACTGTCATTTGCAGTAGGCTACTTGCAGTTTGGTTGCGGGGGTATCAGTGCTAAGCAGACAAGCTTGAATCATCATAAATCCTGATATTTCTTTTTAGAGAGTCTCCTTTAACAACATGCTTCCTCCTCCTCCCCGGGGATGGAGGCGACAACCGGGACTGAAAACCCCACTCTCCCTTTTTTTTGCCCTGAACCGCAAGAAGGTTTTCATCAACACCGCGGGGACGCATTCATCCTGCCTGTCAGCCGGGGAAAGGTGAGGGAGATGAATGGGGAAGAGAGTTCAGTAAGCTGTGCATCTGATGGACTCGGAGAAACAGGCATGTGACAGAAACAACAATTGTCTTTATTTCTTCTCCGTAACCCGCACGCAGTCGTTGAAATCGCTGCCAAGCTGCAAACGCACCTATCGCCGTCAGCTCGGCACGGCTTCACATTTGGATCTGATCTGATTTCTCTGTGCTCTCTTTTCCACGCTATTCCACGGGGCATGGCTGCTTTAAAGACGAGCCCTTTGTGATTCTCTGAGACACCAGCGCACGATGATTACAGGATATATAATCATCCTGTTTATTGTTTAATTTTTCACCCTGACTTACACGGTAAACACACACACACACACACACACACACACACACACACACACACACACACACACACACACACACACACACTGAAATAACTAAAATACAATGACACGAAATGCATGACTATTCAACGTTCATGTTTTCCAAAATGCTGAATTTGCGTAATTTTTCCAAATGCATGTTTTGATGGGGACCACACTCTTCTTCTTACTTTTATTCAATTTTACTTTTTTAAAATCATGATCGAGACAGTCTTTGTTATGTTATTTATTTCCTGTTCAAAGTTATATAAGCTTACATGTTTAAGCTTAAAACATGTAAGCTTTAAGATTTAATCAGACTATTATGTTAGAAGCCTTGGCTTGGATGGGTGAGCGAGGTTTGACAGAATTAAAAACCGTCTTCAGAAAAAGGAGACTTGCGAACTTTGGATGAGTACACCTGCTAAAGCGACTGAACCACCAGTCTGCAGAGTGTCAATTGCATCTTAAGCTTAAATGGCCGTGAGGCATTGTTACTTAGCGGCAGCAAAGTGCCCCGATCCGCCTGATTGCGCTAATTGCTTTGAAATGGGATACATTACGTATCATTACGGAGACCTTGGGCGGGACTGCCGGCTGTTCCTTTCATCTCTCTTAGGTGCATCACGAAGTCGCCATCCAATTAACTCAAAGCCACTTAATGTTACAGGTCAGGCGTTCTGATAATATTTATCCGGACTTCATCGTCGCTGATGGAACCTGTTCGTTTCCAAAAAAATCAAGATTTTAGCAGTTATACTCACGCGCGCGATGTCACGATCCCCAGATGAAGGTCGAGCAAACTTTTTTTTGCCTCGAAATGCCTTTTGACGTGGACTCTGTCTTTTATGTCTTTACAGTCTAAACGGACAGACCTTGCATGAAAAGGGTTAAGACAACTTTCAGAGCGGGCAACAATAGGCCTTTGTCGGGAGTCCCTGCCTCCTCACTAGGAATCAGAGGTAGTTTATTAAGTTAAATAAAGGCCCGATGAGCCTTACAGTTTTTTGTAACTCAACGCGGCCCTCATTTGTTGCCTCGGGATTTAAATGAAACGCTATGGTAATCGTCTTCTCCACGGCATATCGGTCTTTCTTTCTTTTTTTCTTTTTTTAAGGTCACTGTTTGGGATGCTAATTGCATCAACATTGTTTGCCAGCACCGCCGGCCCTCTGTTCACAAGGCAAATTAATCGGAAACAATGACACTGCAGCGTTCAGGCACCGCGGGGGTTAATTGTGACTTTATTAAAATCATCGTTTTCTGAGATATGTGAGGAAATAGTGTCTGGTGTGCGAAGCGCGCACACCAGACACTATCTGTCAATAGCTGATGGATATCAGAAGATCGTTATTATCGCGTGATTGTGGTCACTAAAGCAAAAACACACACTCCCTGATCACAGACCTGTGTTATTAAAAGTAAAACAAAACATCCGTTACTTTCATAGTGGACATCACCGGGAAAAAAGCAGGTTGAACCTCAATGCTGTTCACTTTAACTTTATTGTCTGCCTATTTGTGTTTGCGCACACTCATTTGAGGACTCGCTGTTTATTAAGAGTGCGGGTTAAGTGTTTGAGCCCCAAGCAGAGGGGACAGTCGGATATAGGAGACCCCGGTGTGACTTCAAAAGCTTCCAGAAACGATGCCACTCGCTTCAGGTTTGAGGTTTGAAGTGTTTCCAAACACACAACAGCTCCACGTGGAGACTCCTACCTGCACAGACACGCACACACTGACTGACACACAGGATGTGCGGCTGAGGTGATGATAAATGGTGACGTGCGCGTTACGCGTTTCCATTTTATATGCTCTAAACCCCAAAACAGCAACCAGGCTTTAAAAATGAAAGTGACAACCGGAAATCAGTCGAGACAGACCTGAAGTTTAACTGATCATTTGAATGATTTTATATTGTTTTTCAGGATCCATCATTTCTCTGAAACTATCATTCACACACAGCGTGGGCTCCTTGATATGTACTGACGGCAAGCCTCAGTGAACAGCAAATTATTAACTCATCGGCTTTACTTTGTCGTTAACAGCTGGCAAATCGCTGATGAATGTTATTTGCACCGTTCATGCGAAGGAAACATTTGCATTTTTAACCATGACTACAGCACAACATGGATTTTCCGGATTTCCCTCCCTGAGACTGTTTCGAGGTCTCAGCACCCTACACAGTCCCGCACCGAGTCATGACAACTCGTCTCCTCAGGGATCCGCGGTCTGACGCGTATCTTGGGAAACACTTGCACCATGGAATCCCTTTCAGCGAGGATACGCGCTCACAAGTAACCTTCCGTGGGCGCTGACCTTTTCTTCTGAGAAGCCTGCTATTACACGACTATAGCTCTCATTTGAATGGATGGAAATAGCGTGCGATCGGCTGAGAGAAAACTAATTTTTCAGGCTGAATGGCTCAGTGTCCCCGGGCTATAGGGCGGATAGAAGGAGGAGGCGGTGCCGCGCTCTCGGTGCGGGTTCAACTTTTTCAATAGTCTCCCTAAAACGTGGGGCGCTTTGATCCGCGCCGCTGCTGGCGCCTAAAAACAACATAAGTTGTCTGCCCATTAGGAAGACTGACAAATCTTGACAGATTGTTAATGCCTGGCAGTTAGCAACGCAGGAGCCATCACGAGAACTGACTGCGCTCAAAATCAATCACTAAATACATCAATTAAAAAAGGTAATCTCTTGCCTGTCTTTACTCCAAAGGTTTGTGAATTTCTGGGATTTCTTTTTGAATATTATATTTACAAATGCGTGCATCCAGTGAGGCAGGGCTGTGCTCCCCCCCCCCCCCCCTTTTTTTTTTTTTAAATGCAGGGGGAATAGATAGCTTTAGTGGGTTTATATAAAACCCCCTCTTCGTGGAGTGGCCAGAAAATGAGAGGGTATGCGAGCTACATCTAGGCAAATCAATGACAGTTTAAAATATCTCTCCCTGGCTCCCACTGATCATCAGTTTTCAGGGTTTTTTTTTTTTTACTTTAAGGGATGGAGTCAAAGATGGGGAAAAAATCCCACTGACACCCCCCCTCAAGCCCGATAATTACCCCTAAATGACTGCGAAGGCCTGTGTGTTTCAATCTGATTAGAGCCCCCGCAGCCATCAATAAACTGCGCACTCCAAAAGGGGTGCGTGGCACAGAGGGAGGAAATTGTTGTGCAACAGTCAGGACTTACCTAAAGCACTGCGAGGCCAAAGTGGAAAATGGGTCGACCCAGTCAAAATGTTTGAGACTGTATATTTGTGTTATCAAACATGGCAAACGAGTAGGGGCAATAATAGAAGGAACCCACACGCCTTTAAACCACCCTTGGCTTTTCATGGTTGGAGCTTTACTCACTAGAATGGTAGTGGTGGTGGAGTGATTGGGGGCGAGGGGGTGGGGTGTGGGGTTGATGAAACCACACTCCATCAAGAGTTTTGTCGTGTTTATGTTTATCTGACATTGGTTGTTGCAAAAAAAAGAAGAAGAAAAAAAGAAACTTTCTTCAGCCCCCTTTCACTCCGGGTCCAGCCCACGTCTTCCCTGATTGGCTGCCTCTCTGTCCACGTCTGCCTTATTATAGGAGCTGCGCTCCAATTTGGCCACACAAACATGAGGATACCGTCACATTAGGGCAGCACCGCACCAACTCAATAGCATCTCTTCCCCACGACACTGCTTTGTAACGAGTCGTTTCAGCGGTGCCGGTCGGCCTTGTATGGCCCCATCGATATCCATGTCCGCTCTGGCTGCTGGTTTGAAGGCTGAAGATATTTCTCCCCGCTCGGTTCTCGTCAGCAGAGGCGAAATGCAGACCAGCTTGAGTCCCACGGGGGAGACCGGGAAGCCAAAAGTCCCTATTCTGCCCTTCAGCGTAGAGGCGCTGATGGCTGACAGGAAACCCAGCAAAGAGGTGCCATCGCCGGATCCTGCTTCTGTAGCCGGGACGTCCCAAGTGCTGGGAAAGGGGGCGCGGATGGGTTCTTTTGGTAGCCTGGATACACCAGTCTCGACTTTACCTATGAGCTCTACATTTTCAGTGGGCGAGATCATGAACATGCCCGAAGACGTGCTGATTAAACCCGAGAGCCCGGACAGTAAAGACAGGACTTCGTGGATACAGAGTCCACGCTTTTCTCCCACATCTCCAAGTAAGTTTAAGTTTCAGTTAAGTTACTAAATTAGAATTTAAAAATGTCTCTTAGCGATATAAGCATATGTAAGCGAGAATATCTAGTTTTTTTCTCTTGGTATTGTGTTTTACATGTCTGTAATACTTTCTGTTGGTCTTGTGTTGATCTGGCATTGCGCGTCGACACCAGAGTTTTGAATTAAATCGTTCTGTCTTCCCATAGGAAGGTTGAGTCCTCCTGCCTGTCCACTGCGAAAACACAAGACGAACAGAAAGCCCCGGACCCCCTTCACCACATCCCAGCTGCTCGCCCTAGAGAGGAAGTTCCGCCAGAAGCAGTACCTTTCTATCGCCGAGCGCGCAGAGTTCTCCAGTTCTCTCAACCTGACGGAGACCCAGGTTAAAATCTGGTTTCAGAACAGAAGAGCTAAGGCCAAACGCCTGCAAGAGGCAGAACTTGAAAAACTGAAAATGGCAGCAAAGCCTATGCTGCCTCCAGCTTTCGGGATTTCCTTTCCTCTCGGTACGCACGTCCCCGCGTCCTATGCAGGGTCGCATCCGTTCCAGAGGCACTCGCTGCCGGTTTCTCCGGTTGGACTGTACGCCGCTCACGTCGGATACAGTATGTATCACCTCGCTTGACAAGGACGGAGGACGAGCGCAACGAGCAGCGGGACGCAAAGGGGGGGTTAAGGATGTTTTGTGAGGGCCCCTATTCAGAGGGGACCCCTTTGGACCAGTGAGGTGACACTGCACCACATAAAGAAGCATCCTGGTGCCGAGGTCAGTGTCACACCTTGTCAGGTGAGGGCGAGGCTTCTTCACAGACCCCCCCCCCCTTCTGAGGCTCTTGAAGTTTAGGCACTTCTCTAGACCTCGCCAGTAAGTTCCCACACTGCACAAATAATCCAACTTTAATTCGTCATTTAATGTCAACTGTGTTGTACCGAAATGAATTTGAACGAAGGAGAACATAAACAATGTAAAATCTTATTTGAATAAATAGGATGGGACTTTAAATGACTTTAAGGTGGACATTTTTGCGGCGCGGAGGTAGAAAACAGCTTAAACCTGTAGCCCTATGGTATATCACTAATGGACTTTTAAGTATGGACTGTAGTGCTGTGGCCACACAGCTCACTCCTTCGCGAGTGCTTACAGCCAGGTGAAAAGGCGAAAGGGCTGCACATCAGAGACTATGCACCAAAAAAAAACTTTAGGCTGGGCTTTTTTTAAATTGCATCTGTAGGCTGCTGCCACACCACAACATCCATACTTTTCATTTTCTTTCTTTCTTTTTATTGCATTCATATCAATGCGTAACTATAGTGGGTTACTAAATCCAGTATAGGTGAGTGCTCTTTTGTGAATTTTGAAAACCACAGCATTTTTTTTTATTGTTATTTTTATTATTTTCTTATGACAGCACTGTCTGTTGTCGGATTGATTCCCTTCGGAAGGGATAATTGTACTGTAAAATAATGTATATTTGAAGAATATCCTCATTTATATTATGAATATATTTGTGACATAACTTAACAATAAATTGTTTATTCTTTTTTCACTGAGAGGTTGCTCGTTTTGACTGACAGGATGCACACTGTTGCGCCGACGGTGAGGCAAATTACTGTAAGGAACTTTAGTCAGTATTTAATCTTTTTAACGCCTTAATGAACAGAAAAAAATATTTCTTCTACTTCAAAAAAATCTATCAGGTCTATTAAGGAGTAGAAATTAAAAAACAGGCTTCTAATGAGCTCGATGACTTCAACATTTAATTATTATTTTTATTTTAAAACGTCACAGGGACGATTAAAGGCTTCACGTGACCCATACTGACAGAGTGACAATAGAAAGCCCCACATTTGCTTTAGTTTTCCTTGCAGTTGAGCCTGTCACACTCACTGTGCGCTCCGGCTGGTGTGCGCTGTGAATTTAAACTTGTCACATGGTATTTGGTGGAATGTATTGCTACAGCTGTCGCCTCTCGCTTTGAAACAACTAACCTAGATTTTGTTGGCGCCAGAAGAGTTTAGAGGGGGTGGAGATTGCGGGAGAGGAAGAAAGAGAAAGAGAAGGGGGTGAGACAACCAGTTGTGCTGACTTCAAAACACGCCGATAAATATTGGGAGATTGCTTCTCCGGGGCTAAACTCCTCGTAAACTATCCGCTTGAGTGTCATTATGTGCATTTAGGGTGTAAAACGAGCCAGGTGACACCTCGTTTTGAGGGGGAAGACAGGGTGTCAGGAGCCATGTGGCACATAAAGAAAACATCTTAACCTGAATTTGAACACCGGAGTCATTTTCTGCCATTTTCTGCGGATCAGATAAAGGAGGAGGAGGTGGAGAAGGGGTGGGGGGGATTACAGGCCACTCCACAGCAGTTTTAAAGGCTTTCTTTTGACTTCCCTGCCATTCAAGCAGGGGTTAAACTCGAGTAAAATAATTGCTGTAATGAGCAAAGGCAATCTGCCACAGACAGAGGCCGGCTCCAGCGTGGCTGTAGCTCCAGGCAAGGCGGAACTTTTATCATTCCTAAAATGTCAACGGGGGACTGGGACGGGCAACACTCCTCAGTGCGCCGTGATTTCCTCCTCCTCAGTTCTGAAAGGTTTCTGTCCTGGAAAGTGTTCCCAAAGAGTTTCCCATTTATTCAGGCACTCTCAAAGACACGTTTCTCCTTCGGCTTCGAAGTTTTTGCAATATTACAGCTTTCAGTCTGAGTTTAAGGTAAAGTGTTTTTTTCTTTCGATTTGATTTATACCCGTTTTTTAAATTTCATCTATTTTTCTCAGATAATCTCCAGTCCGTCCATGAGGGATGAATTTATACATAATCCCCGACAATAGGTTCAAATCACACGGATGAACGCTCTATGTGAAAAAGAAGAGAAACTTGACACAAAAGAGCCTAAGGGGATCGGCCGATTCTTTGAAACTCTTTCATTCTTTTGTCTCCAGCACTCTATCTTGCCAGGAGCCAAACAGAAAACAAAAGTCACTTGTTTAGATCATCCAAAAGATCACAGGAGGCTGTTTGACTCCGTAGTAAAACCTCTTGATCCTCACGAAAGAAAAATGGGTTATTAGATGCCGTCAAAGCAGCCTGGATAAATGATTAAGGAATGGGCCCTTTACTCTGCATTACTTTTTCATGTGGGATAGGCCTGCGTTATGTGGCTCTTTGGGCTGAATTATTAAATGAAGTATCTCAGAAAAAAAAATTCATATCACACAATTCGTGTTAGTCCCGATCAATTACGACGATCAGTGTGAATTTGTAGTTTTAGGAAACAGCGAACTGAAAAAACGCCGACTGGCCTTTCGTTGAAGCGTATTAAGCCATGAATATGGGTTAAACTGGTTGTTCTCTTTATTTTCAAAACGATACAATTCATTATTTTACCCGTATGCTACTTGATCATTAAAGAAGCTTAGAGAATAAAACCAAGTAGAGATTATGAAAGCACTTACATTTGAGTTAAAGAAAGTTCGGAAATTTGTTACTGTAATTTGATGTTGTTTTCTAAATAAATACAATTATGGTACAACTGTGTAAATGATTTGAAAATGTCTGCACATTAAGGGTATCGATTTTTATTTTAAAAAAAGACCATATATTTTTAAATACAAAAAGTTAGAGTGTTACCAAGATATGCAATATTGCAAATGTTATAAACAACAAGTGTAAAGAACGATGCTCACAATAGGCTATTGTTATTACTTAAAAAATAAATAAATACGGAGACATTTTGACCTTACACCTTTTTAAAGCCAAAATCCATAAAATCTGAAACCCCCCCCAACTTTTTTCAGGTACCACAACACCATCTACTGTTCGCAGAGTAACATAACACAGCCTGGTTTGTTCCAGTAATAATAATAATAACTGCAAAGTTTGACCTAACCAAAACCATCCATTTAAAACGCATGAATTACTACTTAATACACAATGCGATTATTCATATTTTGTTTCGTGGTAAGCCTTTGGTTCTTTTCAACTTAAACGTTTATTTTCTTAGTGAGCAAAATAAATTATTATTATTATTATTATTATTATTATTATGAATAACAATAATATATTAAAGCTATTTTCGAAATACTTCTGTTAAAAGAAACATTTCGTGGGCGCTTGTTGAGGATTGATTGTAGTAACAGATAAACTTTTAACGCATTTAACTCCCATATTAATAAGTTAATGTTATGTGATTTTTTTTCTTAAAAATAATTAATTGAACTCCGAGTAATGTCAAATACGCATCCATGCTCTGTAACTAAAGGCAGGATTTAAAGTGGAATGTAACATGAAAGGAGATGGAACCCTAACATCCGCTCTGATGTGAGCGCCAGTAGATTTTTGTTTTTCTTTGTGCACAGACTGTGTTCAACTGTTTTCATGGATTTAGCCAACTGGAGTCTGCGATATATTAGCACCTATTATATGAGCTATCATACGATCATGACTGGGTTCCATTCCTTAACCAGTTTCAGTTCAGTATAAAGGCGGAATTTGGCAATAGAAACTATACAGAGCATCATCAGATTGCTACCTTCAACCTAATCTAATAGTGACCATGGACACCGCAGCCTGTCCTGCACCAGGAAAAATCACTGTAAACGGTACTGTAACTTAGCATGCTTTTCCTACTTTAAGTTAAAGTATTTAATTTCTTTAAAAAAAACAAAAACAAAAAACAAAAAACATCTACAAATCCAGTGTCAAATAGGAAAAACAGAGAAAATAAATTTCATCTTTGGCAAATATCACTTGCTGATAAGTTCTTACATTTTGAAAACACTTTCTCTCTCCTGCCCTGTCTTTTTTTAACCTACACTGAAAAAAATAATCAGTGGTATAAACGTAAAAAAATTATTGTAATCGGTTGCACGAAATTAAGTTATGTTTGGTTAACCTTAGTTTTTTATGTTATACCTGCACACATTTTTCTGGTAACACAAACATGACTTTTTTATGTTGTTGTTATGTTTTTCATTCCGGTCAAATATTTATAGAAACCACTTGTTTATCAGACATGAACTTTTTGTGTTAATTGTATTGGACTACTATGTGTTATATTGACAAGATTATTTTATGGTAAGCTTATTTTATTTTATAACAAATTTCTAATATATAATATATAATATAATATAGTATATAATTGAGTGTTCAATAAATAAAACTAAATTAAGGCTGATCCTATTGTATGTACTGTACACTTTCTCTTCAATCAAAGAAATAAGCAAAACATTTTTGAACAATGACCTGTATTTTTGAAAATACTACACAGTTGTAACAATGGACTTTCAATTCAGGCTTCCAAAATATACATGAGTCATATTTGTACAATGCATCTCTTGAAAAACATTCCACAACATTCCTCAAAGTTATCTGCTGTAACCTGAATTCAACATTGTGGGGCCTTATGACATCGCGCTTATGTAAAAAATAGTTTTTTAAATGTAAGAGCCATAAGGTAATATGGCAACAGGGGTGTAAATATTAAAATGACACAAAGAAGAGACTTAAAATAACATTATAACCCACAGGCACACAACCAAGAGACCTAAACTGATTAGTATTGGCTTGCTTCTATCACTAAACATCACAATCACTAATACTAGACAATGCAATCTGTTTGTAGTGGTGCACCTTGGGGAAAAAATTGCAAACTGGTGAAATTGGTGCAAGGCACCATTTCCATTGAGAAAAATGGACATTCAAAGTTTGAATTTTTTTTTAAAAGAGTCATGGCTTGAAAAGTGAAAACTGCAGTAATAAAGGCCCCAAGTTGAAAAGTGCCAGAAAAATAAGTTTCACTATGTCCTGCAACTTTACCAGTGCTGGCTTAAAAGAAAGGATGGTACATATTTGAAGAGGTAAACATGTTGTTCCCACATCATAACTGGAAAACTGTTCAATTGTACAGTCTGGTCCTGAAAACCTGGGCCTTCTTTGAAAGGCTGTTTCTTTTGAGCTCCATAACCAGTTTCTATAATACCTCAAAGGTATACTTTTCCAGTGGGTAGGTGAGGTTCAAAGTGTACATTAGTCCAAACAGCATTGCAGCTGCTAGGTTATAGTTATCCAAATCCTGCCAGACTCTCTGGCCTTCAAGGACTATCCCGATGTCCTCAGGGCTGCCATTGGCATCTCTTGACTTTATGATGTAAATTCCCATGGTTGTTTCCTTATTAGATCGTTGGATAATGGCTTCATCTTTGGCCTAGAAAATGCAGAATTCCAAAATTTAATTAAACAGAACACTGGTCAAAGAACATTATACCAAATCTTATTTTAATCTGTGTCACTATTCCAAAAAATGTTAACATTAACACATTAGGTGAACAAAAATGGATTCATTACAGCATGTGATTTGAGTCCTCAGAATGCTTAAAAAGGTAATGAAGTGAAATCTCCATGCAAAGAAGCAGAATACTGTCAGAGCACAGAGAGGTGTTCAACTATCAACTCCACACATAGAAAAATGCAGGTAAAAGAAAAAGAAAAAAAAATGCACCCATGGTAAATTGTGAAAATCCCAGGTGATTTTCAACATACTCCTGGCATAGAGTGACAAGCAGCATTTTGTTAAAATTATTATTTTCCCTAAAGTGTATACACAAATTAATTTTTTTCTTACCTGGGCCGTGGGCTCCAGAATGTTCTGAAGTCTTCTTCCTATTTGTCCTCCTCGCCTTTTGAAGACCTTTATTAGTTTGTCAGATAGCACATCTATCTGCGAGAGTAATCTGGACTGCAGTGGCATGGTGGTAATGCGCTTAAACTCTGCATTTATCTAAAAAGAGAAGTTGTCACATAAAAATGCTGTCAAAATCTCAAATCTCACAAGGTTACATCCACACAAAGTTATATTACTATTTATTAGCTATGGGTCCCATGTTGCTGAGCAGTTCCATAGTTGCCCTTACTTCCAAACCACCCAAAGCCTGTTTGCAACCACAGCAGTTGCCTCCTTCTGGCCATTTTGCAGTTCTGCCAAATGACCCAGAAACTACATCTATTATTGTCATATACACATCAAGGTCTTTCATTAATACTTAGTTAAATTAGTTAATTTGACCTTTCCAGAAAATTTACCTTACAGAATGTGAGATAACATATGCAAATCTTCACTAGTAAATAAAATAATGTTATTAAAACCTTAACAGTAACACCTCTACATAACAGCGCTAGAGAATTGTTCTGAAGCAACACCAATCTGCCCTTCAGCAGGGATAAGCACCATATATCGATACAGAAAAAATAAATTTAACATATTTATACTGTCATTATTTTTATCTCTTTAAGCCCTCCTCTCAGTCTCTCTATAAATCAGTTAAAATAATTTGTTGGGTTTTTGTGTGTCTTTAACATGTTATCAGTAGATTACATTCACTGCCCCAGAACATGAAATAAAGCCCCACGTCATGCACTTCCTCTCCTAATGAGTACTGCATAGGTGTCATGCCCTAAATAAACCGACTTTAGTGAAGACACCCCCCCCCCAACACACACACAGCCCACCCCATGGCAAACTAGCTTATTTAACTGTATAACTAAAACATTTTAGGTACAACCAGTTAACTAAATGGACACAAGTTTGTTAGTCTGTATTCACTGAGAAAAAACAAGCGGATGTGACTGGGCACACACTGAAAAAAAGCTAATGCACATAATATTGTCCCGCAGCTTAAGCTAGCATTATCGTTAGTTAACTTAAGGAATGACTTGTTTTTTACATTATGTTGCTCAACAGCAATTCATGAGAAAAACTTCCCCATCTAATGGATGTTCTCTTCGTTTCCTCTCAAACATGTAGTTTTCAGTTTACCTTGACAAAGTAAAGCTCAGCACCAAACGTAAACGAAGCGAAGACAAAAAATGGCGGACCGCCACAGTGAATTTTCCCTCGCAAAACACACCCTGGGGGGTGGAGTTTCAACAGAAAACATAACTATTTTCTGTTATTTTGATATGACTGGTTTTAAAAGACTGAACATCCTTCTAAAACAAGTGAAAGGCGTGAGACTTAATAATTATGTTTAGACCAAAAATATAAATGATTCATGTTGGATATATTTACTGTATTTTTACTAATTTAACAACCTCATCATTGCATTAGTCGCTTTATGCTATAGCATTACGCTTACATTAGCTTGAAGCTCAAGGTCGTCATTTTATTTAATTTCTTTTTCTGGGCTTACAAACAGGACACACAACATTTAGATAACCGTTACACTGAATCTTGGGTCTGTGTTGAGTCTTCCAGCTGCTGACTACAGAAGCTAGATTGACCTTTCAGCATGTTTATAGCGGCTGTGGCTATGTGCTGGTAATGTTACCGTGTGTGAGCAGTCACATTGGCAGCAGACATGTTTCAACAAACTAGTCATATCCCGGCCCTACATTAGCTTGTTTAATGGTTAAGACACTGCAGGTACCACCACTTACTACAGACACCGATGCAAGTTTGTAATAGTCTGTTAATTTAGACTGAAAGAATATAGAAACAATATTAACTCACATTATATATGTTAATTACTAATTTGCTTATTGCATAATTTCGGTTACCATTAGCTAACTGGAGCTAGCTAACATTGGCCTCTCATGGTTTTCGATAAACAGCCCACATACCTGTAAAATAACAACACCCAGTAAAAGTCCACATATATAAAGGGTCTACACTCGTTCTCACTGGTGTGTTAGCTTTAAAATCTTATTTACCTTCAAGTGTAAAACTCCAGATGGTAGTAGATTTTCCAAAGCGAGAGACAAAAATGGCGGACAGCGCAGCCGATTTTTCCTTTCCAGGGGGCGGAGCTTGAGGATAAAACACGACTAACTTGTTTCTTTTCAACATGATTTGTTCTAAAAGAATCACTATTCTTAAAGAATATGTGAAAATTAAAAGACAAAAATATGTTTAGATGTGAAATTTAAATTAGTCATGCTGGATATATGAAGTAATTCTATGCAAATTCAACAACCACCCTATTGCATTTTTTTCAGTGTATTTCCCCATTAGAGTGAAGCTAACAAACATATAGCTATTAATTAACCCACGAATAAAGGCCTCAGCAATAGTGTGAAACCCTTCAGTGAAAACTAAAAGATTAGGACAATATTAATGTTAGAAAGCTCGTAAAAAAGATGACTATTCAACCCAAATTTGCGTGAATTTATGGGAATAAAATGAATTTACAAAAGAGAATATTTTTTTTAAAAGTTCAATAATCTCTCAGTAGTAGTTTGGCATATATGACGGTGGGCGTATATGCGCTCACAGGATCAGATTTTATATCAGTTTCATTTAAATATATTTATTTTAAACCAATAGTTTATCAATTAGTTTATCCACTGTCATCTGTTTGTCAAATATATATATGGTATTACAAATGTTGCATGCAGAATGTGTAGATTACTGGATTACTGTCCTTCTCGCGCTTACGTGGACGGTAAGGCCCACCGGAGGGGGCAGTACCGTTTTGGCTCCGTTACGTGTCACACAGGCCCTCAATGGCCTGTGCCCGTGACCTGACTTTGCACGTGGCTCAGGTCGTTAACCACGGGGACAACAAAGAGGCCATCAGGAGTGGAACTGTTAAATGATTCGTTTACAACCACGTTTGTTGAACTGCATCGGTGCCCTGCTGACCCGAGCGAGCGAGCTCATAATCTGAACTGTGCGTTTAAAAGGTGCCTTTACTGCAGGCGTGGGAGAAACGTGGCTCTGCAGTATGAGAGTTTTGAATCGCCATGCAGCCCGAACACTACACAGCCACATTTGCCAAACAGCGTAATTATTGTAACTATCGCGTTGAGTGCGCCAGTCATCTAGTGGAAAACAAGGGGGAAACATTTTCTTATGCGCTCTAATGAGGCAGCGTTTTCTTTTAAAGTGCAATAAAAGTGCTAAATGTGATGGAAAATTGCCTGAAAACCCCGTAAACCAAACGAAATCACAAACTGCATCAGAGATCCTTTCATGTAAATAAGTTTATGATCTGTCATTTATAAGGACATTTATTTTAGCAAGGCAGACAATGATTTCTGTCACCCTTCGGCAAAGTTGTGCTTTTATTGTGCAGCATTTAACATTTTTGGTGCAGTGTCACAGGACATAAAATTGTTTAATAACTTGGCCGCATGTGGTTTAAATGATCTGTTCTCGTTTGCCTTAAAAGAAGGTGGATTCTGAGGCCCTAGAATGATGATTAACAAGCTCAGCAATTAAGCTTTATTAGCGCACTGCAGGCGGATTTCTTAAAGAGCCGTTTGCTAACTTTTTCGCCTCTGCAGGGTAGGTTAATTAGCTGTGAAGAGTTCAGACCTGATGATTCATGCAGAAAATTGATCAAATAAAATGCTTATGCAACATGATCCAAACTATAAAATATATAAATGTACGAGTCATTTATATATTTATTAAAAAGAGACTGAGTATTTTTGTTAGACCCAATATTTATGATGCACAGTATTCTAGCATTTTTCAATTTTTTTTGCTTAAATTGCTTATTGCTTATTGTGTATATATATATATATATATGTGTGTGTGTGTGTGTGTGTGTGTGCACTGAACTTCAAATGGTCCAGCTGTACTATACTTGTGAAAGAGTTTAACCCGAGTTGGGTTAGGTGGATAAAGACAGGACAAAGACACACTGTGGAAGAGAACCAGAGATTAATAATAAAAAATAATTAAATGTAGAGAGGTGTATAAACACATAGCCAGTGACTGAGTGACTGAAGAAGAAACATTCAATGCAACATAGGAATCCCCCAGCAGCCTACACCTATTGCAGCGCAACTAAGGGTGTATTCAGGGTCACCTGATCCAACCCTATCAACATACCGTATCAAAAAGGAAAGTTTTAAGCCTAATCTTAAAAGCGGAAACAGAAGAAGAAGAGTGGCCTGAAATCTGAAGGCTCTGTCTCTCATTCTACTTTTAAATACTCTAGGAACCACAAGTAAACTTGCAGTCTGAGAGTGAAGAACTCTAATGGGGTGATGTGGTACTCTGATGTCATTAAGATACAATGAGACTGATTATTAAAGAACTTGTATTTGAGGAGCAGGATTTTAATTTCAATTCTAGATTTAATAGGGATCCAATGAAGGGAAGCCAATACAGGAGTAATATGCTCTATTTCTAGTCCCTGTCAGCACTCTTGCTGCAGCATTTTAGATTAACTGAAGGGTTTTCAGGGAGTTTTTAGTCCAGCCTAGAAGTAATAAATGCTGCACTGAACTAGTTTTTCAGCGCCACTCTAAAAGAATTTTATAGATATTGTGCAAATGGAAGAAAGCAGTCCTAGATATTTGTTCAAAATGTGCATTTAAGGACATGTCCTCATCAAAAAGGACTCTAAGATTCCTAACAGTGTTACTGGAGGCCAGAGTAATGCCATCCAGAGAAAGCATTTGGCTAGAAACTGCATTTCTAAGATTTTCAGGGCCTCAGTTTTATCTTAATTTAAAAGCAGAAAATTTGAGGTAATCCAGGTCTTTAAGACATTACTGTAGTTAACTAATTGGTGTGTGTTATCTGACTTCATGGACAGATAAAGTTGGGTGTCATCTGCATAGTTAATACTGATACTGCCTAAGGGAAGCATGTATAATGTAAACAGAGCTGGTCCTCGCACAGAACCCTGTGGAACTCCATAATTAATCTTAGTGTGTGAAGAGGACTCTCCGTTTACATGAGCAAACTGGAGTCTACTAAATAGATATGATTCAGACCACTGCAGCACAGTACCTTTAATATCTACAGCATGTTCTAATCGCAGTAATAAAATGTTATTGTCAACAGTATTGAACGCTGCACTGAAATCTACCAGGACAAGCACAGAGATGAGTCCACTGTCAGAGGCTGAAAGAAGATCACTTGTAACCTTCACTAAAGCTCTGAAACCAGATTGAAACTCTTCAAATAAACAATTCCACCGCATATGTTCAGTTAGCTGTTTTACAACTACTCTTTCAAGAATTTTTTAAATAAAAGCATGGATGGAAAAAGGCTTATAATTACCTAAGACGGATAGGTCAAGTGATGGCTTCTGAACAAAATGAATCAGAGGGTGATGATTGCTTAAAAAATACTGCAATTGAAAGATAAACAGTGTAAGACCCTTTAAAAGTGTTTTTTCTAGTATTACTTTCATTCAAAGGTTAGGTTTAAAATGCATTTCTGTTGCAGATGTACAACATGTAGAATGATATAAGATGTAGAATTATAGGTCAATCAGCACCACCTTGTGACAGATCAGAGCACTGTCAAAATCCTTCTAAAGCTGAGACTTGACTATGAAACAAATGAGAACTACCTATCAAGGATAAATCCAGTATCTGAATATTAAAACCAAAGTCCCTCCAAGTCTTAATGAATAGATTGACACTGTTAGGGGAATCTTTATAATGGAGAGGTTGACTTTCTTGCCAAACTCTAAAGGAGACACCTTTCTAAAGAAGTTGAAGAAATGGGTCGCCTTTATGTAAGCTGAGGAGCAAGCTACCTTTTTGTAAGAATGCAGTGCAATGCAGTATCCCACCTGTTCTGTTTTTCTTGATTTAAATTGCTGAATAAAAAGTGAAAAAAAAGAGAGAGACAACACAGTCTAGATGTACTTATGACCAGCTGTTTTAGAGCTCAACAATACACTGAACACATTAGGTAATCTCAGTCTGTAATGTTTAAAAATGCAAATCTAACAACAAGCTGGGGTGGCATCAGGCATCGGTAAACTTGGGACAAATTTAAAACATAATACTTTACACTTGCAACATCAGATACATCAATTACTCTAAAAAATAAACAAAAAAGCAAACCTAGATCAGAATTTCAGACTACTTTTGAATAGTATTGATGTATTGATGTCAAATGAAAAATTCAAGAGCTAAATAATTCACTAGAATTTTCAACTGGTTTCTTTCATGAAGCATGTTCCTGTTTTGGCCATTCTTTCTGTGACTTGACAGTGAAAGAAAAGAGCAACTTTGTCATGTAAAAATAATTAAGCCTCTTGTCTTTTGTCAAAAAATTTAAATGAGAATGTCTAATAGGTAATGCTGTACCTTACAGGTAATTTCAAGCACTCCATTTTATTTTTACACTGATATGAACGGAAACCAAGGACTTGCATCGCCACAGAGGCCGGCATTCAAAACACCATGACCTCATCCAAAATGACTCATAAAGCAGATCTATTCATAATTGTTTGAATGACATCCAAGCAGTAATATAGGGCGCTGAGAAAAGTGCTGTATACATAAAAAGCAAAATTTCAGCCTGTGATGAGAAAACAGTTTCACACTTTGAAAAATGTATGTGAAAAGAGGACAACTTTTTCTTGTACATTTTAGTTTTGAAAGGTCAACAAATCCCAGAATTCTTTTCTGTCTGTATAAATTAACAAAAGTAGGAGATTTTCCGTAGGTTGGTTGTGTGGTTTCAGCAACAGAGGGCAGCAAAGGCCACAACTCACATCTGGGAAGAACAGTCTTGAAAATCCAAGATTTCAGCATAATTATTTGTCCAAGTAACCTTGTGTGGCCAAAACGCCAAAATGAAATAAAAAGTCATTTTGTCTGTGGATTTCTTTCAGTCACAGTTAATGGGTCACATTTCAAAACACATTCACCGCTTACTGAAGAGACAAATGACACAGTGGTAACTCAATACAGAACAGCTTTAAATAAAAAACAAAAAGCTTTCTAATTAAGTTAAATTAATCAATAAGAGCTGAATGAAAAATAAGTTAAGAGTATGAATAATGTTTTCAGGGAGGGCTCCTCTGCTGACTCACCCTCCAGTTCTTTTCTTTTTGTTTTTATAATCCCTTCTTTCCAAAAACAACTGGCAGACATTTTTTTAATAACTCTGAAGAACAAATCAACAAGGGCATGAACTCTGACACATAAAGAGAGGGTTTATTGCATATGTGGGTAATCATGGGTAAGTACTCATAAAAGGCAGTGAGTTTCTCTCTCTGACAGTGATACATCTGTTATTTTACATTCAGTCTGCTTAATGCCGTTGATCCATGATATTCATTCAGCATGAGTACAAGCAGCAGAACTGACACAACTCTTTCAAACCCTATCAGAAGGAACATACTGTACAAGCATGGCTTAGATATCTATTTCTTGCATAACACTTTCCCCACCATGTTCAGGTCTTCAGATGTTTACAAAATGCGTTACAGTGCTCCCTCAAATACATGTTTGTCAGGCTACAGGTTGCGACAACAACGATATATTTCTCTTAATGACACGCGGAGCTTTGATCAGCCCTGGTAAGTAAGCAGCGGTTAAGGCTGGCTCCCTTGGTTTGTTATTTCAAGGTTTTCATCGGCATGGTTGACATTCAGCAAATTTCCTGTGGAAAGTTCTGCACTCCTTGCTGGAATGTAGCCATGCATGTCCAATAACATGAGTGTGTACCCAACTGGGTACAGTGTGAAGCAGCACTGCGTGCACTACCAAAGCCTTATGATGTGTTTATGCTGCATCTGATACACTTTAGTATGTGGTGTTTATGGTGCATGTTCTACCATTCTACGTGTTGTTACTGTGGTATTTATATGAATGTAACAGCAGCGTATGCCCGGATATCTGTGTTTTTGTTGATCATCTGTCCTCTTGGAGCAGCTGAAGCCTGTCCTCTGCATAGTAAGGACTGGTGTTTCCAGTATCAATAGCCTGGCAGTCGTCTGTGAAAAACACCAAGTCCTGCCAAGAAACAAGAAACAAGAAACATGTGGTGTAGCTGCTCTACTTGAAAACATAAAAGCTCAAAAAGAAACCCACACACACTGCGGAGTGCTTACCCGATAACAGATTCTGGTGATGATGCTGTAAAGGTTCTGGATTTTGCGCTTCAGCAGAACCATTCTGGGTTTCTCTCTGCAGTACTGGTTGGGATGGTTCAACACCACGTAAAGAAAGTCACGGAGCTTGGTAGTGATGCAGGAGTTCTGGAGTCATGAAACAAGTATTTACATTCAATCTCCAAGAGAAATACTTTTTTTTTTCTTTTGCACAGCGGCAGCTGTCAAACTGCAAACATTTGCACATCAGGTCAAATCAAAGCTTAAGATTTTGTGCCTCGGGCATTCTCAATGCACATATCCAAACTGTACAAATTTGCCACAGGAAATATTTGTCGTCTGCCAGTTTAACAGCTAAATTAGTCAGTTGATTTTGTATTAAATTGATACATTTAGTGCTTCATTTACTGGGAAATTATACAGTAAGAGAAAATTGAACATTTAAAAAATTAACAACTTACATGCACGTCCAGGAAGATGGCAGGCAGAATCTCAGCACATGTTTTCTGCAACCCAGCAAACATGAGAGTTGAGTTAAATAACTGGTGGCATCAAGATGCCAAAAGCGCCACAAACGTAGACTCTCTTACCGTGCGATGAGAAGTGTGTATTTTATCCAGCAGCATCATGATTTCTTTGCTCAGGTCGAGAGCTCTGGAGTAGCAGGTCGGAGGTGTGCACTCCGACAGCCACACGAGGCTGGAGAGGCACAGGAGAGCTGCGAGTCCCAGCTTCATGTCGGATAACGCTCTGCAGGACTGGACTGGTAGAGGCTGTCAAGTAGTACAGAGGAGGGCCGGCTGCTGTTTTAAGGATGGAGTGGAAGAAAAAAAACACGTAGGATGACGTGGAGGAGCAGCACAGCTCACACAAAAAAACCCCAAAAAGACATTTGGGATCTT
The DNA here is from genome assembly GCF_041146795.1 of Maylandia zebra. Classification (NCBI taxonomy): domain Eukaryota; kingdom Metazoa; phylum Chordata; class Actinopteri; order Cichliformes; family Cichlidae; genus Maylandia; species Maylandia zebra. Next base: position 16,424,056 of record NC_135171.1, read on the forward strand.
CTGCGTTGTGGAGAGCAAATCAGCCATGTCTAAATAGCAGCGGTGACTGATTTCTCCCTGCTGACAATGGGCGGACGGATTTTGCGGTGTTTTCTGTCCTACTGCCCGTCATTACATAAAAGCAAGATATTAAGGAGAGCTATTAATCAAAGACTAAAGTCAGCCACTTTGTACGTTAAATCATCTGACCTGCAGTCACGAAGTTCATTAGTAGAAATCACAGGTGTGAGCGTGTTTGGAAACTTTGTATCCGTTTGTCCAATGTAGGGCTTTTAACACAGATGTTTGAAAGTAGCAGCTTTCTCATTAACACACAGCTACAAGGTTTCACTTTGGCATGTTCCTTTCTCCTATTATTGATTAGTGAAGTTTTGCCTTTTGGGAAGATGTTTAGGACAACATAACAATTTATTACTCAACCAGTCATTTCTGACCAGCTTATTAGCAATCTGAATTATTGAGAAGACAGGGAGAAATGACTGGAAACAACTTAAGCCAGCTGATTTTATTAAAAAATAAAACAAAGTCAGATCATATAAACACTTTGAAGTACCAGATTTTTTGGAGCATGATCATATATAAAATACCATCCTCATTAAAAAAAATAATACAAAAGGCAAGACAAATTTCAAGGTAGGTTTGTTGGGGCCACTGAACCTTTCTTCAGATTGAGGAAATTCCTCTTCCTTTTTCTATTTGGGACATCTACACTGTTACATGATTCAGGTGGATCCCGGAAAACAAACAGCTTTTCCCCGGTTGCTGGGCTCCCCGGCGCACAGCAAGCAGAGGCTGAAGGCGTGTGTTCCTCTGCTTCCTTTACCGTGTCCACAACTTCTTCTCTTCCACTGTCGCTCTGCTGCTCTTTAACAGGCAGCCCAGATTTATAAAGTGGCTGCTGTGCTTTGCTACAGCTGTTCTTCTTTCCCTTCTCCTTAGTCAGCAGCGGTGCAGTATCCCCTTGAAGCACAAGACCGGACCTGGGGAGCAGTTTTTCCATCAGACTTTGCCTCTTTTCCTGGAGTCTGTGAGATTTGGAGGACAAAGGAGCTTTTGTTAGCAGGACTAGAGTGTTAACGCGCTTACCTCATGCGTGTGGTCACCGCAGCCAAACCATGCAATCCGACAGGCACATTTCACTTCAATTTAAGGATCTGACAGTAATATCTGGTGACCACTAAACTACAAATTAGCCTTGGCTGTGGTGTAACATGAAGTCTTTATATGGTGGTTGGTAGAAGAACAAAGAAATGTGTTTAACTCACCCCTCTTTATCCAAAGCACAACTTGGAATATTCAGCATATTTTTATGCACCACATCTTCTCTCAGTTTCACAGGAAGAACTCTGTTCAGCTCCTCAGCACACCTAAACAAAAAGTCACCAACAGAATACAAAACTGTCAGCTGCTTTACAAAGTCTGCAGACAACTGGTTTAATAAAACAATTCCTAACTATTCACACACTGCAACAATTCATCAGTTTTGTAATCTCACATTTAGAGAAAAATGATTAAATATTTTATCTCCTTCGTAGTAGGGTACAACATGTTAAGCTGGGAAGTTTAATTAATAAATCCGGATAAGTCTAACTGAAAAAACCTTTAGGAGAATTACTATATTTTTAAGATTGCCTTCAAAACACAGAGTCGGTCTTAGGTAGGCAGTCTTTATTTTTTTTTTTTTTGGCCTGTCCCGTTTGGCTCTTTTGCCATCAGAATTGTTGTCTAAAGGCAAAGAAAGATGCCCAACGGATTTACTTTACCAAACTGAATTGGAATGTTTACGTTTTGTTTCTGTTTTTTTTTTTCTTCTCGTTTTTTTTTTTTCCTCCTCTCTTTTCCCCCTCTTGGTTTTATGCTGCTCACCCCTGTCCTTGGTTTCTTTCTTTATTCCTTTCACTGCCTCGATCACCTGCTTCGACACTCATCCACAAACATCCTTTATTTCGACACATACGCACCATGCGCTCAACGGCAGCACATTTACATCAGTCAGACAGCGCACACAGTCATATAAGATACACACACACTTAAGCCAAGCCTACTCATATTAGTAACTATGCATACACAAAGTCAGACTCAGGGAGCATCTCGCCACACATTTTTTCTCTCTCTCCTTCTCTTTATTTATGAACAAGTGACGTATTCTCTCCACCTGTCTAAGCAACGCACACAGCATACATCCCTAGTTATACACAAACATCTATGGGTACACTGAGGTTCATTACATGGAATATAAATGGAGCTGGCTCCAGAGAAAAGAGGTTAAAAATATTTAACCAACTCAAAAAACTACAGGCAGATGTTGTCCTATTACAAGAGACCCACAGACCTCTTAGAGGTTCGAATGAACTTAAAACACCTGAGTTTCCTAATGTGTTCTCAGCTTGTTATAATTCTAGACAAAGGGGAGCAGCAATTTTAATACATAAAAATATTAATTTCACAGTACTCGATACAGTTATAGATCCAGAGGGCAGATTCTTAATCATTAAACTATCTATACGTGATAAAAAGCTATGTATTGCAAGTGTATATGGTCCAAATGTTGATGATCCCTCATTCTTTCACGGTTTTTTCAGTGCACTCTCTGAACACTTAGATGGCACACTTGTTCTTGGAGGTGACCTCAACCTTGGACTAAATGAAGACATGGATAGGCTCAATACAGCGGGAACTCAGCGTAATTGGCAGTCCACAAATATAATCAAACAGTATATGAGCGACTTTGGTCTTTGCGATGCATGGCGCTCCCTTCACCCCACCAGTAAGGAATATACTTTTTTCTCACATGTCCATCACTCCTACTCTCGTCTGGATTATTTTTTGGTCAGCAGCTCACTGCTGAACAACATTTCAGACACTGAGATTCATCCTATAGCTGTCAGCGATCATGGTCCTGTATCTTTAACACTAATGCACAAGAATAATACTACGCCAAGAAAAAACTGGAGATTTAATATATCACTACTTAAAGATGAAGACTTTATTAAATATTTTAAAAAAGAGTGGACTTCATATTTGAACTATAATGACACTCCCGAAACATCAGCTTCTGTTCTATGGGAAGCAGGGAAAGCTGTGATGAGAGGTAAAATAATTTCTTTCTCATCACATAAAAAGAAAAAAGAAAACAAAAATATTCAGGAATTAGAAAAAAACATCAAATCACTAGAAGAAGCCTACGCGTCCCACCAAGATCAGGAAACATTGAACAAAATACGCAAAACAAAACTAGAATTAAATGAGATAATTGATAAAAAAACAAAATTCTTAGTACAAAGACTACGCCTACAAAATTATGAACATGGTAATAAATCCGGTCAATTTCTAGCAAACCAGCTAAAAATAAATAAAGAAAAAACAACTATATGTGCTGTTCAAGATTCATCTGGGAACACAATATATGATCCGATACAAATAAACAACATTTTCAGGGATTTCTATAAAACGTTGTATTCACCACAAATAAACCCATCTAAAAAAGAAATTGATCAGTTTTTGGACAACATAACTCTTCCAAAATTATTGGACACTCAAGCAATGGCACTGGATTCACCACTGACACCAGGTGAACTCCAGGAAGCCCTGATAAGTATGCACAATAATAAGGCTCCAGGTCCAGATGGCTTTCCTGCAGAATTCTACAAAGAATTCTGGTCGATTCTAGCACCAGTTTTCTACAGAACGTTGTTGGAAATTAAAGAAAAGGGCAGACTTCCATCAAATATGAATTCTGCAAACATTAATCTCCTGCTAAAACCAGGCAAAGACCCTGTATATCCCTCAGGCAGTCTTTATTTTGACAGTAAACAGTGCAAGTCTTCTGGTTTCTCTGTACTTGTGACACTTCATAGACAATATCTGTCAAAATGCAAATGAGTCATCAACAGGGTTTTGTAATGGGGGGACTATATGTGGTACATTAGCTATGCAGCGAGCAGATGGCATGGACAGAACCTCTGAACACCTACCTATGGATTTAATACAGCATGCTATGACAAGTCCTCAAATAATTCTCCTACACTGTAGGTATATTATGATGAATAAGGTGATTTTCAAGTTGCCAAAACTGCTGTTTCAACATGAAAGTCTAAAATCAACATGAACAGTGAAAAGCCAAGAAAACTCAAGACAGCCATTGAACCAAGCTGCCTCAGTATTTTGAGTTTTGTCAACATTTGCTTTTTTGCAGTGTATTAAAGCAAACTGTGGTATTGGATAGAGGGAAATTTAAAGCCTGACCACTTTGGAGCAACCTGATTGCTTTATATTAGTGTCCAAATTAGCAAAGGACACTGACAAATCAAGGGAGACATTTGTCCTCAGAACAGCAGACATAACTACCAACTCTTCAAAACAGGAGTTCACAGACTATATGTGTGTATAAATAATATTTAAATATGAGTCAAAAAATCAGATTTCAGATCATTTTTGGTACTCTGAATGATGTTAGTGCGAGCATATATTTCTAATATGGCTCTCAAGAACACAGTTTTGGCTTGGAGCACACAAGTCCCGCCTATCTGCCGTGTTTATGAGGGGCAGCCAATGGAAAGAGCGCTGGCTTCTTGGATGATGGTCTTAAAGGTGAAAAGCTGAAAGGGCTCCTTTCAGACAGAGGGGCAGCACTAAAGGCCCAGCAAGAATTATTTTGAACTGTAAATCACGCAAAGCTACTGTAGCACAGTCCAGCGAATAAAATAGGGAACTAAAAATGAATATAATAGTCACTGTTAAAATTAAACAATACTATATACATGAATTCTCTTTTCAATAAAACTAAAACAGCTGTTAAGAATTGGTGAACTCCATTCTCCAAACAAAAAGCAGAAACAAAAGAACTAATGAAAAGAAAAACACATGTCTTGCATATTGTTCCAAACTTTTCACTCCCTTGTCCTTTGGCCAGAAGCTCAGATCCAAAGCATGAGGCATCATTCATCAGTAAAACAATCCAGACTCAGCGGGGTGCACACAAAACTGTTCCAGTGCACCAGGACAAGAGGGGAAATTAAATGATGAGTAAAATCATTTATCTCTTTATCTTGGCTCAGGGAAAACAGCTTTTGTTATTTACATTTAAGACAATACGCAGAGATGGTTGTGTTTCAACTGGCTGCTGGGGAAACACAGAGTTTTGTTTCTTCTCAAATAAGAGACTTCAAATATATTTTCTTAAAAAAACAGAACTTGAACTGTTGAGACTGGCTGTGTACTAGCAGAAAGAAAAAAAGAAAAACAAAACATTATCATTTCCTTAGCAAGACTAGACCAACTTGTTGTTGCATGCAGGTTATGTATGCTGGAGACCCAACTTAAAAATGATGAGAAGTAATTTCATCTAACTTCATTAAATCACTCAGCTAAACAAGGAACAAACAATCTTTAGAGTTTCAGTAAAAGAGCATGACACACATTAAATACTGCACAGCTATAATAGATTAAGCCAAGAGTCAAACTAATAGCATTATGCTCCAATATGTCCAATTTAAATTTCCTCAAAGAACTTCACCGTCTAATGTTATTGCCCTGATAAAAAATTTATAAGTTTTATTGCTCAATCAAGATTAGTGGCTGCACTTGATATTCTGTTGCTTTCTTGTGAGTCATCTACTCCATTGGCCCTTGTGCTGGACTGAACCAGTGTCCCAGCCTCATGTGTGAATCAGACTGAATCTGTAATTTACTCACCTGCTTAAGAGAGCCCCCAGGCTCTTAGGATGTACTCATTATAGGTATCCTACAAAGCCTGAGCACGTTTGACCTCCAAAGTCCAGCTGTGTGCAGTGATTGCTGTGTACAGTGCCTGATAATGGTTAAGAGTAGCATGCCCTGATGCAGTATACCCATAGTGTGATCACTAACCATGCCCAGGCACAGAACTGCAACAAGTCAGTGAAGTATGACTTCATGAAAAATCGTATGAAGTAATGAATAAATCTATAAGGTTGCTGGAAAGACACCATTTCCAAAATCAATGAAAACACAAAAGTTCTTTCATTGTGTTTTCTGCTCCGTTTGTTCTTAGCATATGTATTAATTTCACTCATTAAAGATTGCAATTTTGTTGTCAACCATTTCTACCGGCTCATTTACATTACTTCCCTTTTCCCTAGCAAACTGTAGTGGTTATGTTATTCTGTTCAGATATTCCTTCAGGAAAAAAAAGTTGATTATCTCTTTGACAGAACTCTATTTACTGTTACAATATAATAAGATTCACTCTCATAAGTCAAACGCACTGAACACTGTTGACAGATGATGTATGAACCTCCAGATTCTTATAAAAGGATAGAAACTCAGAACCTGGTTCTTACCCTGGGTGTTCCTGTTCTGCAGACCCTGAGGGAGGGTGCTGCTTGGGGCACAGGGCATCACTGATTGAAAGGAGTTCACTTTCAGGCAGGGTTGGGAGAAGGAGACGTAGGGCCTCCAGGAGAACCTCGGTAGACACATGACACCGCTTGACCAGCTGAGATGCAAAGTCCAGATCCTGTAACGAAGAGCAGTGCAGAGTATTCGTTAGCCCACATTTTGTCTGAACTAACTGGTACAAAGTTTTGATTGCTTTTATTACACATATTATCCAAACACTTATCATGGGAAAAAAAACCTGAGACCTGGTCACAGTTTGCATACAGTCTCTTGAGCTCCATTTGTTCTTTTAAATCTTCCATGCTTTGACTCTTGGCAGTCATTAAGTGAAACCTGAAAACATCAGAATGGCTTATATCAATACCCCCAAAGTCCTCATTGCTCTCTAAATAATGCTGAATAATAGCTTACCTCTCAGCCATCAGTGAAGTAACCTTCTCACGCTTATAAAGTGCATCCTGAAGGATGGCCCCCATCCTGCAATCTGTCTGCAACTGAAACACGGTTTCTTGCTCACAGTTCTCATCTCCCACACCAGAGTCGTCCTGATGTGTTTTACTTGACTTTATAGTGGGCTGAGACATTTGCAGGCTGTCCAACGTTGTTCTTTCCTCCTGAAGCTGTTGCTCTGCTTCCTCTAGGCCCTGTGGCAAAAGTCAAAGTGACCTTCAAATAACCAAGTCTCAGAAGAAACCCAATAATTAAAGATAAAAATGAAAAATTTCACAGAATGAAAATTTATAGGCTTCAGGAGAGAAGCAGCTACCGCACACAAGTCAGATACTACCTACCAAGCAGTGGCTTTGTATACTCTGAGCCATGTCTTGTCTCTCCAAATGCTTCCTTTCTTTGAGCTGTTGAACAAGCAGGCTATGGAGAGTCAGCATTGCTCTGCAGGTCTCCAAAACTTTGGCTCGCCTCTCAGCCTTCTGGTAATGGACGATAGCCATTTGCACAGCCAGGCTGTCTGCCTGAGAGTGCAGATCATCTTCTCTCTCATGCTTCATCTCCTCCAACACCTGCCATATTGAGAATGGATGATTTTCAGTCATCTGGTATAAACTCAAAACCTACTGATGCACAATTGTGATGTTAAACTCAAACTGTCTTCAAGACTTCTGGTTTTCTTTGCTCTGTGAATTTCCTGGATCACTTTAACATGCTGTAAAAATACAGGATGATAATAAATAAACTTAAAAATAAATTATCAAGGTTTTAGGAAACAGCTATACCTTGCTCATTATACTGCTCTCCATCTCCTTCTCCCTCTCATATAGTTGAATCCTATCCTTAAGCTTTTTCTGGAAAAGTTGCAGGTCGGATGTGTCTGCTTTCTGTCTGGCCTCACTGGTTTTCCCCTTGGATTGTGGATTCATCTGCAAAAAGCCACAGTATCCGGAAGGTGGTTGGGAAAGAACTCCAAGCTAAATGTCATGACGTGATCAGAAATGAAGCCACTCTGTGGATCCCCTTTATAATTTCTCAATAACAATGTACACTCATCCAGCAGTCACACAATTGAGGATTACAGCAGTGTGGTTTTCCACTGGTCAGTTTCTTACTTTGAGTTACCTTAAGAATATTATAAAGAGATTCAAAAACAAGAAGATATTAATGCATACTGAATAAACATGGGAAAAAAATTTCCCATGGGAAAAATGCCACGAACTGACTCAAAAGAACTTATCAATACCAAAATGCATAAAGGCCTGGTGATGAAAATGAGATGAGTACTTGCTTTACCACCACATTACATGCCTCCATAAAACGATGCATGCTTTGATCAGCGTTTCCCAGGGAAATTTAATTCAGAGCATTGCCAGCAGTTGAAAAACTGCAGTGCAAAGAAGCTAAATTGTTTAGCCATACTGCTTTAGCTAATGCCTTTTAAAAGAAGAGGGGGAGAAATCTATGACGGCATTGTTGATTTAATTTTAAGTTTAGTGAATAAGGCAGGAAAAAGCCCCCCACCCAATCCATCCACTTTCCAATTCAGGGTAGCACGAACTTTTTTTCAAACTATGAAATGAATGACAATCAGTACAATATGCAATTCTATACAGCAACATTTTAAGAGCATTTAAAATGAGTAACATGTGATTATATATGCACCATCTGTTTCTCGCTCTCCTTCCTCCAAGCTGCCAGAGCACACAGAAGTTTAGTTCTGGCGACAGCGTGTGGCATCACCAGACAGCGATCTATCACAGAAAGACATTTCTGAAACTCCAGTTTCATCTTTAGCCTGTCATCTTCAGACAGAGTTAGCTGGGACAAACACAAACACCTATGATAGAAAGGAAAAGAGAAATGTGACAGGTGAACCAGCTTGACTCTTCTAAACTTACTGGGTAGCATTATCCAATGTATATATTATTTATAAAAGATAAAAAGTTCCTTGGAAGTAAACAGTGTGTGGCATCTGCTACCATTGCAGCTGCTTTAAGAATTCCCACCTGCTATCATCCTAAACCTGTGGAACCAGTTTGTTGTTTCTTTCTTTGATTTTCCATCTTCTACTGGGACCGCATACACAATCTTTAGTTTCTGAAATCAGTAAAATTGCCTCACTGACCTGAAGAAATCTTTGCAGCGTGTCCTAAGTGCCTTCTGCTCCTGTAGCTCTTTCTCCATGTCTTCCTTCAGAGCCTCCCTGGTGGAGCTGAGGATACGCAAGGCTGCCTTGCCTTCCTGGTGCAGTCTTTCCTGACCCACCAGGAGAGCACTCGCTCCCTGTCCTGATCCTTGCCCTGGTTCCATCTGCAGTGGAAAGTCTTGCTCTCCTGGAGGCAAGAGGGCTAATACAGCCTGAGCTGCAGAAGGCTGGATGGCTTTGATGTCTGCTATGGCACCCTGGATCACACGCATGGTGATCTAAAGAACAGGTATGAGACCAACCTCACTTCATATTTATGCAACTTCATGTCTCACAGGAGAAAATTGACACACAAAGTGATGTGAAGTCTGAGTGTGGCACCTTGCGGATGTCTGCAGCAGCTTCCTCATCCAGGTTGTTGATAAGCTCTGCTAGCTCCAAGCTGTGAGCTGTCAGTAAATTCTGCCAACAGTGCAGATGCTGTCCTACCTCTATCCCTCCCTCCAGACCCTTGCACATGTTCGACAGGTCCTTCTGTCTCTGTTTGTGGACCGTCACCTGGACAAGGCAAAAAAAAGGATTTCATTTTTCAAACGGAAATACCTTGCAAAACATATTTTTGACATCAGTTACAATGAATAAATGCAGAGACCTGTGTATATCCACTTTTGCTCACCATGTCAGATATGAGCTCCCTCCTCTTCTTAATCAGTCCACAATGCATGGCTCTCCTCTCCTGCTTCAGTGCCTCATCCAGTCTCTGTCTCAGCATCACCAGCTCTTTCTGAGCCTTCTCCTGTAGGTGGTCGACCTGCACTGCAGGCAGTTTGCTCCCTCTGGTGGAGAAGGGAGCAGAGTACCACAGTGAAACAACTCTAGCATAGTGTACTTGTATTTGTAGATATCAACAAGATTTTTAAAAACACTAGAGCATTTATGTCCCTGAACTTTTAGATACTGCATATTTTGTTTTGTATATATCACATGATTACCAGACATGTTTCAGTTATTTTTTTATTAAGACGCAGGAACATTTGTGTTTTTTTTAAATTGGCACCAACCCCCTGATGTAAGTGAACCAGCTGTCCAAGTTGCTGGAGGTGCTGGAGAAAGTGTCAGAAATCAGGCTGTTAAGGCTGTGGAGGCTGTGCACCAGAAACTTCCTCTGTGCGCTGCGTTCAGCTAGCACATAGCGCAGATTGGCAAGGACTACATCCAGCACCTCCTCTAGCTGATCCTGGATAAAAACAAACAAAAACAAAACAACAACTTTATGAAGTCATCACTATTTACGTCCTTTGTGTTTCATGTTAATGTTTCACCACAAGTGTAGATGTATGCATATCACAACATTTTTCTTTAAACAGGCATGACAATTAAATGATAACTCAACTCAAAAGGCTCTGACTGTTCACCTGACAAGTAAAGTATTCGTGCTGAAGATTCTTGGCTGTGCTCTTCTCCAACTCTCCCATCCTGGTGGCCTCCTCCAGTTCCTCTGAGAAAATCTTGTGCAGCTCCACCCGTCGCCACTCAATGATCTGCCTCTGGAGCTTCGCTGAGGCCTCTTCATGACGAACCAATAAGATGCGTTGAAGCTGACTCTGGCTCAACTTGTGCAGCTTCTCCAGGAGGACACTACACTGAAGAAGTTCCTGAGATTTCAAGATTTCAAAATTAATCTTAAAGTTGTGAAAATGAAATCTTTCTTCTAACACATGTTTATATTTATTTTATTCATAGAAACCTTCATATTCCAAAACAGCTGTTGTACTTGCGGTGCCTCTGCCATAGTGGTTTAACGATTACATTTCAGTCAGCCCTTGATGGCTGGGGTCCCCCATCACAGCAGATAGCTCTACATGTTTAAGTTGGCAGTTTTACGGTAGATGCCCTACACCCTACTACACTACCAGCTGCCAGTGTGACTGAACTGTTAAAAACAAAACTAGTATACACACCTTGATTCAGAACAGATTTCTTCCTTTGTCCAATATCATAAACACTGACCTAGTAGTTTTTGTGTAATCCCATAATGCTAACATCCTTGGCAGAGTTAACAATGCAAAAACAGATTGTTACTACCTGTTGATCTGCATGTTGACACAGAAGCTCAGCCTGGGCCTTCTCAGCAGCCTCTCTGCAGTGCTCTGTTTCCATTTCTTCCCGAGTCTCCAGGTTACACTGACCAGCCAAGGCAACCATGCGAGCCCCTCGCTCCTCCTTGAGCCGTCCCTCCATGCCTAGCAGCTGCCCGTGAAGCACACTAAGCAGCCTCTCCTGGGCTTGAGCACTGGCCTGGCCCTGAAATTGAAGTCTGGCAAGCAAGGAGGACATCACGCCCTTGTAAATCTGAATCCGGATGGCTTCCAGGTTATTGGTGGCATGTAGCAGTGAAGACATTTCAAGACTAAAGAGATAAAACACACAATAAACAGAATAAGGTGCAGGTATTGATTTTGACATAATGTAGAAAAAGGAACAACTTTACAGTAACACAATTAACGATTCATTTTTGTACTAATTGTTTTTTGGTATTGTTCCATTAATGGAAATTAAGTCATGCTGGGCTGATCTACTCACTTTTCCAAAGCCCTGTACATGTTCTGTGGATCCTCCAGAACCATGGTGTCCACAATCTTGTCTTCAAATGTTGCCTCATCCTTGACTGTCTCACTCAAGTTGGAGTCTGCAAACTCAGGGTCTGAATCACTTCTGTTTCTCTGAAGCAAAAGAAACACCATACGGCAGAATGAAGATGAAGAACAAAACAAAAGAACATATACAGACATTACTATGCAAATGAAATATATTGCAATAAGCATTAAGCACTGTTATAGCAACTGCATTTAAATTGTTCATGGTCAATATTACACTTTATCCTTAGGTTTAAGAGATGAACTTGTGATACCCTTTTTTGAAGAAGATTCAGTCTAGTTCTGAGTCCTATCACGTTTATGGCCAGAAACCCCAGCAGCAGCAGCACCATGGTGACAAAGAACCCAGCAACAAATCCAGCAAAATGAACACCGTGGTTAGGATAGATCTAAAAGAGAGACCTATATGTCACACTTACAATTAAGTCCCTTTTATGAACATGCTAAATATAACACTGAAGAAATGACAACAATAAACAACTTATGCTGTCATGTAGATTTTGTTACAAATTAAGGTGCTGCCCCAAACTTACCCTGTCTGTGGAATTCATCCTCAGCGTTAGATTAGCCCTTAATGGGCCAAACATGCTGACATCATTCTGTGGAACCAAGAAAGAAATAAACAACCAGGCTAACAGGACTGGAAATGACCTTATTATCCTGCAAATTAGGATCTAGAAAGCTTTGGTTTGACAGTGTTGCCAATTAGGAAGATTGAAAAAAGTACCTGTGAGGCATTAGAGAAGGTGAGAAAAGCTGGAAGGTCAAGGACTTCGCTCTTTTGACTCCTTACGTGAGCAGTATAATTGAGAACAACTTGAGATCCAGCTAAGTGAGCAAAATAAACATATCAACTGCCGAAGCAGCATGCAGACATAGTCTGGCTAAAAATAATCTTCTTAAACATCCTCATTCCCAAACATACCCAACAACGACTCAATGGCAAATGTCTGGTAGCCTCTTTCCACAACCCTGCCTTCAGATTTTAGAGGTACTAATCCTGAAATCGAGTCCCGGATAGCCACCTGAGATAGGTTGGTGCCACCCACAGGGCCCACGTTGCGAACCAGCAGAAAGAACGTCAACTGAGGGGGATCAGTGTCAAGCTTCACCTTGGTCACATGATTGAAAAATAAATTTATATCAGGTTAATTGGTTCATTAAATGTGCATTTATTTTTAAATTCTTTCAATATTGTTGATGTACCTGTGCACACTTGTGAAATTTTACTCCAAATGCAGCTGGAGGCACTACACTCTGAACCTGCAGGATTATAAAAAAGAAAAAAAACCCCAAAACAATATATATTTAGTTTCTTCCAACACAATTTTTTTGGAATAGTTTAGTAATAATCATGTAGAAACATACCTGAGGCAGCGAGTGGCCCAGGTTATATCGGGTGAGGGTGCTTCTGCTGTTCCTGAGGTGCAAGCCATTTGATACATAGGAAAATGAAGAGTAAAAAGAGTGTCCCCACGGACCAGCAGGAGCTGAAGATGCGAGAGGTCCCCTCCCGAAAAAGGCTTTAGCCTCACCAATTTCCACTGTACCTGTCAGGTAAATGTGTACACATGGTGCTTGAACAGCTTGAAAAAAGCAGCTACAAAAGCTGAAAGAGAGCCTGTATATCACACATTCCCCAAGCAAAACTATTACAGCGTTCATTATGGAAATTTACACTCAAATGAACAACACAAGTGGGCAAAAAAAGCACAACCAAACATTATTTTTCACATCATGGAGTAATGTACAGTTGAATCAGCATATTATTTCATTATTTTAAAAGTTATTTTCTGTGTTATTGGCTAAGAAAAAGCACAAACCATCCTTTCTAAGTAATGGGTCTGCTGATTGTCTGCCTGGGTCATGTTGTATTGAATCCATACTGGCAAGGATCTGATGGGATAAGAGCATTAAGAGGTACACATCTATTATATTAAATATGTAATTATGTTATGGCCAGCAGTTATGGTCAGAGGTTGACATGCACTCATCATGATAGTGATTGTCATGGTAATTTTGAATTATTTATTTTCACCGCTCTTTTTAAAGGGTGGAATACTTGCATACATATTTAATGATTTGGTAGAATTCTCCTTTTCAGATCTTCACTGAGTTCCTTGGACTTTCCCATTGTTCTGAGCACTGATCAATCCATGAGTGGTATCAAACAAATCCTTTTTATGGTGTTAAAAAGAAACTAACAGTTGTAGTCAGTCATGATCACCAAGGAGAAGGATTAGAGAAAATCCAACATAAATTCAAACTTGTGCACACAGTTCTTGTTTTTTTAGAGCCATTGAAGATGGAGCGGTACCATCATTCCACCAGTTCATAGAAATCATTAAAAGCCCCCAAATTACCATGAAAGTCAAGCTCGTGATGAGTGGATGTAAACTTATGACTGCAACTGTAAAAACAACAACAACAAACAAACAAAAACAAGAGTTTGTTACGAAAGAACGGTTAATTTATTTAGATGATGTGAATCAATCTATTGGTTGCTAAATTTAATTTCTAGCTGACAGCTAAACAAATACCATTGGCTTTTTTTTTTTTTTACCACTGAGCAACTCACCCTATGTTTCACAGGGAAAGAAGATGTTGTGTGCCATGATGTACTCAGGGCAGTGCCGTTATAACAAGACTGGTTTCCAGTTGTGTCCTCCAAAACACCGGTGCGCCTTGTTACATCGGGACCGCAACGTGAATATAAAAAGGCTGGAGCAAAACACGATACTTCGATATTTAAGAAATATATACATATTGCGACCCTCTCCACGGTAAAGTGTACCCGAAGCATTCGTGACTTGGTGTGCTACCACCGAGGGAAGCCGCTAGCTAACTGTCTGCATTGTGTCTGCACTTCACTGTGCTGTGGCGACGAAAACATTTCTCTAGATTTTCTTGAGAAACACCTAATGTAACAGCGTCTCCGGTGCTCAAGACCGTCGTCCTTGAACTTTAACATATACGGAGAAACGGCTTACGCCGTTTCAACGATTTATAGACCTAAACAAAGTCAAGCTTCATAATAACCGCTACTGCGGAAAAACTTCGGAAAACATCTCCAAAACTTGGGAAGAACTGTTTAACTCCAAGAAAGTCAAGAGGAACAAAGTGCACTGGATAGTTTCCGGTCTGTGGTTTCAAAATAAAATATCAGCCTAAAATCAAATACTTTTATAGCGCTAGAAAAAAACCACATATGTTAAGAAACTCTAAGTTTGCTGGAAATCTTTTTTTCTCTTACTTGTGTCAGTGTTCTTATAGACATTGACTCCCTTATTTTTATGCAGAGATAATTCATCGTGCTTTAACATTGAAAGCAAACGTATTTCATTTCCGATCTAGCAGCACGGTTTTGACTCACTCTGAAAATCTCCTTCCAGCCCTCTTTTTTTTTAGTTAGTCGTTTTAGGACAAGGTTTTGGCTCAAATAAGTTGCTGGAAATCGTAGCTTGCTCAAGTTTAGAACCGTATTTTTTAACGAAACACGAAAACCTTTGAAATCATTCTCGAGCAGATAAGTTTGGTGTAGAGATTGTTTTTTTTTGTTGTTTTTTTTTTAGCTAGCGTCAGATGTTATTGTTTACTCGGTGAGTCCTACAAAATGCTCCGTATTATTTCTACAGTTTGAAGCAAAGCAAAGATGGAAGAGAGGGAAATGATGGCGGAATGCGCCACCGACGTTTTGGTCAGTTTCCCCGAGTCGCTGCATCTGTACACAGGACTGCTGACAGTAACTACAGTGTGCGGAGGGCTGTCGGGAATATTAGCTGCTGCTCTTTTGTATGTCTTCTGTCTGAAGCCTTTGCTGTTGACGAGACAAGTAAGCATAAATAGTCTCTTCCACATCCGCTGAATCCACTGTATTGATTCCTTACACTTTACATTCCATATTTGAGATGTTTGTTTTCTCTTTTGTCCCATCAGGGTTACAATGCAAGTAGACTGCTTGAACCTGATGATGCTGAATTAGACAACAACCAAAGGGACTATGTCAGCAAATGCAAGGAGGAGGCTCCAAGTGGAACCACTCATGACAAAGTATTACTCTAAGACTCAATTACTGAAAGTTAGTGTTGTTTTGCACAGGTACATGAATGAGGTAAATCAAGTCCAAAATTACCACAACATTCATACCCATGATGACTGCTTGTAAACTTCTGACCAAA
This sequence comes from Maylandia zebra, assembly GCF_041146795.1. Taxonomy (NCBI): domain Eukaryota; kingdom Metazoa; phylum Chordata; class Actinopteri; order Cichliformes; family Cichlidae; genus Maylandia; species Maylandia zebra. The sequence continues at coordinate 16,439,865 of NC_135171.1, forward strand.
ACTGTGCATACATAAACTTGGATTTTTATTCAGTGTCACAAAGTTTTTGATGGTTAAGACTTCTCTTTAATAGTTTACTCTGTTTACTTATTGAGCAGGAGAAGAAGCAGCCACCCGTGAACAGCGATGTGGCTGCTTTTGCATCCAGAGCAAAAGTGGTTTATCCCATCAACCAAAAATACAGAGTAAGTCCACCATCTCTAGAACATGTGGCAGAATTACACGTACACAACTAAACAGTGTTTTATTCCAGATATGCTAAAGTCTTTCCTTTTTTGGGGGGCTAAAGCTGTTAATTTTGTCTGTTTACCACAAATATCAGTAGAATGTGAATGAATTTACGTATGCAGACGAATCCACGTGATTAACTAACATTGCAGTTGAAAAATATTTTGCCAAATATACCCACAGTATTGTTAAGTGCATGTGATCAAAGTGGATTGAATATTAACTTGATGCAAATTAACTGATGGAAGTTTGGCTTCGATTGACATACACTAATAAGTAGTAGTTGCATTCTTCCATTAACTGCATATTTCATTAACTACAATATGCACAATGCTAGTTAGAAATACAATTGATATAAAGAATATGTATAAGTTGTGTTTTACAATGACAAGAAGGAAACATGGCCTACTTGGCTACTGATTCCGCTTTATGTTTCACTGTTCCTGTCAGCCTTTAGCAGATGGAGCATCCAATCCGTCTCTACATGAGCACTCAAAGTTGCCAGTGATGCCTAATGAAGAGTCGTCCTCCTTCATGGATGGAGAGTCTGTGAGCCAAGAGCAGGACAACGATGGCAGCAGTCAGTTCATTTTCTCTTCGCTGTTCCCCAAGAGCTTACAGAACCAGAGATTTAACAGGGTTTCCCACTATCCTCACACACTGACACAAACGGGGTAAAAAATAACTGTACACACACATTATAACCACCAATTAATCATGGCACATTGCACAGATCCAAGTAACAACACTCACCCATTTGTTTACACAGTTTTGGAAGTAGGATCAGCCTTTACTGTTTGGCCCTGCAGGACATACAACATCACTGCTCTCAGCTTCAAGACGAAAAATATCTGGTGAGCTTTAATCATCTGTCTTATAATGTACTAGATTTCTTGTAGATATCCTTTAAAGAATGTTGTCATACTAATATATATTTTTTATTCATATTTTAGATTTTTCTACAGATGGTGAAAATAATATTGAACTATCGGTTTCCAAAAGACAAAAATGATGCTTCCTTTTCCAAGAATATTCTTCAGATGCAAGAAAAGGTAGGAGTCAATTACTAGTACTCTATTTAGAATCACTGACTTTTAAAACTTTTAATGTAAGCATCAGTTTTTATCGTTTAAGGAACTGAATGAGTTGAGGAAACAGTTAACTGCAGGCCAAGCTGTGAGTGAGAAGAGTCAAGATGATCCGTGCACATTGGAAGAAATTGAGAGAAGTCAGAAAGATCTTCTTGAACGTGGCCTTCAAATGGTAAAAGTCGAGAGGAACAGCTGTTTCACATCTTTTAGACTCCATCTATTTATGCTGTCCTTCCATGAATAAACATGGCTGCACAATGTTTGTTTCTCTTCATAGTCCAAAAGTTTCAGCAAACAGGTGGAGGACTTGTGCAAACAGCTACTTAAGAAGACCAGCTCTTTCTCTCCAGATGAAGCTCAGAATGTGATTCAGACTCTGATTCAGACACTTCTGTTAGTAGAGAAGCATCTGCTGAAGGCTCAAGAAGTAGATCTAAAGGTTAACCAACACTCGTCATTTGGAGTAGCGTTTATTTTTATTCTCATCACTTTTGTCATCATTTTAAGACTGAAAAAATGCTTCTGAGTATTTCTGTTATTTTCCATTTCTTAGAAAATGCAACAGAAGTTGTTGTGGTGGGAGGAGCTGACAGGTCTCATTCAATCCCAGCCTGCCTTGCTAAGACAGGAGGTGACTCTAAGGCAAGGCTTGATGGCTACAACTCTGGAACAGCTGACAAGCGATAACATGTTGAAATTTAGCCAAATGGAAAAGATACTTTCAAAAATTCAGGCTACACTGATTGAAGGCCTTCAGCAGTGCACTGACGGTAAGACGAATAAACTGAAATAGTTTTAGTTGAATCTCATGAAATTATTGTGTGGTTCTACCAAATAAGAGAATTATATTTGACAGTAAGATGTATGTTTCTTAAGGCATATATTTACTAAACAGGAAAAAAAAATGTAATGACAGTTTTGCAGTGATTGACCAAATGTGTGTGGAGTTATCTTCTAATATACTCAAATGGTTCCCAGAGACAAATGGCAATCTGTAATATCTAGCCTAGTTCTTAAATTTAAGTGGTGGACTCTGAAAATAGGCCATTTTCTGGGAATCCTCTTTAGCTCCTTAAATAAGGTCAAGTTCTTTCAGGACAGCAGAGAGTATCATACTGTATGTATTAGTGCATCCCAGACTCTCAGCCTCTTTCTACATATCCCTCACTGTTGTCATAGACAACAAAAACAGGACAATGCTGTTTAGACGTTAACTGTGCCTACAATTTTCAGCCAAAGAATCTTTTCTTTTTGGACTTATTGGTACTTTTATTTCCTTTTGTGCTCGAGATTTTAATAATTGTGAGAAACCTAAGTAGACTATGGAGCTATGCAGTTAGGAGACATTGTTCTGTCACGACTACTTGCTAAATACACCAAGTAAAGCATATTACTTAACTTTTATTCTATATTCATCAAACTATCTTTGCACTGCAATAAAACAAATGCAGTTGTCTTGATAATCCTGAGCTTGACAGATTCCTCTATGCTGCAGATTGCATGAAAAAGACAAATGAGCTGGTGAATGAGAAGTGCAGCAAAAAGGTGTCCAAGAGGAAGAAGCTTCAGAGGAGTCACACCAAGGAGAAGAGCCGTGCCTTAGAACTGAAACAGAGTCCCAGTGACCTACAGGAGCTTACCAAGGTCAGGTCCAATACCTTAAGGATTACTGTTGAAATGGGATTGTGTGAAAGAGCTTTAAAGAATATGATTTTCTGTTGGTACTTGAGGAATTTTCCTCTTGTCAGTTTTAGTCACTGTAGTTACAATAACTAGGCAAAAGAGACCATGGAAAGTGTGCAAGTAAGTCTGAGCTTATGTGCCCTCCAGGTATATCATGAGTTGCTGATGAAGCACAGGCAACAGATTTGGGACTTGGAGCAGCAGCAGGACAGAAGGGTGGTTGACGGCCTCTGTGACCTCTGGAAGGTAAATGATCAATCGCTAAATTCTGTCTGCTTACAGAGCTCGTCTGTTTTTCTTATGTAGTTTCTGTGTCTTCAGAAACTTCATACCTCTTGGTCCAAGAGGCTCGGGGAGCTGGCCAAGGATGTTTTTCTCTCCTCTGTTCCTGCTCAGACAAAGCTCTCTGCTGAACACTGTGAGAAACTGTGGCTGGATCTGGAGCAGGAGCTGTCTGCTCAGCTACAGCAGGTGGAGTGCACTACCAGGCAGCAACTGGATGACATTAGGGCTGAGCTGGATACATATGAACAGGTAGAAAACTTGTGTTGAATCTGTGTCATTGTTTCATTTCACATTTCAAATTTAATGAATTTTTTTTCCCTGTACCGTTTTTTTCCACACTATAAGGCGCACTGTTGAAGAGTGGGTCTGTTTTCATACATAAGGCGCACCATATTATAAGGCGCATTAAGACAAACAAAACAGTCAGATAACTCGACCTTTATTAAGCTCATTCACAGTAACTCTTAACGTTGTTAAGCTGTAACACTACGCTGTAACTTTTTCAGTCCATTCAACTTCCACAATTCCATCAGATTCTTCACCTTCCATGTCTGAGTTAAACATCTGGGCAATTTCGGCATTAAGCATGCCCGGATCCCTCTCATCATTATCCGAATCAGTCTCGTTGCTGTTACTTAGCTGTTCAGTGATTATTCCAGCCTTTGTGAAAGCTCGGACAACACTTGACTGATACCTTAGCCCAAGCATCCACGATCCATTGACAGATAGTGGCGTAACTTGCTCGGCGTTGCCTCCCTGTCTTGGTGAATGTGTGTTCGCCTTCTGTCATCCAATGCTCCCACGCAGCTCATAATTTAACTTTGAACGACCTGTTGACACCAGTATCTACAGGGAGTGCAGAATTATTAGGCAAGTTGTATTTTTGAGGAATAATTTTATTATTGAACAACAACCATGTTCTCAATGAACCCAAAAAACTCATTAATATCAAAGCTGAATGTTTTTGGAAGTAGTTTTTAGTTTGTTTTTAGTTTTAGCTATTTTAGGGGGATATCTGTGTGTGCAGGTGACTATTACTGTGCATAATTATTAGGAAACTTAACAAAAAACAAATATATACCCATTTCAATTATTTATTTTTACCAGTGAAACCAATATAACAGCTCCACATTCACAAATATACATTTCTGACATTCAAAAACAAAACAAAAACAAATCCGCGACCAATATAGCCACCTTTCTTTGCAAGGACACTCAAAAGCCTGTCATCCATGGATTCTGTCAGTGTTTTGATCTGTTCACCATCAACATTGCGTGCAGCAGCAACCACAGCCTCCCAGACACTGTTCAGAGAGGTGTACTGTTTTCCCTCCTTGTAAATCTCACATTTGATGATGGACCACAGGTTCTCAATGGGGTTCAGATCAGGTGAACAAGGAGGCCATGTCATTAGTTTTTCTTCTTTTATACCCTTTCTTGCCAGCCACGCTGTGGAGTACTTGGACACGTGTGATGGAGCATTGTCCTGCATGAAAATCATGTTTTTCTTGAAGGATGCAGACTTCTTCCTGTACCACTGCTTGAAGAAGGTGTCTTCCAGAAACTGGCAGTAGGACTGGGAGTTGAGCTTGACTCCATCCTCAACCCGAAAAGGCCCCACAAGCTCATCTTTGATGATACCAGCCCAAACCAGTACTCCACCTCCACCTTGCTGGCGTCTGAGTCGGACTGGAGCTCTCTGCCCTTTACCAATCCAGCCACGGGCCCATCCATCTGGCCCATCAAGACTCACTCTCATTTCATCAGTCCATAAAACCTTAGAAAAACCAGTCTTGAGATATTTCTTGGCCCAGTCTTGACGTTTCAGCTTGTGTGTCTTGTTCAGTGGTGGTCGTCTTTCAGCCTTTCTTACCTTGGCCATGTCTCTGAGTATTGCACACCTTGTGCTTTTGGGCACTCCAGTGATGTTGCAGCTCTGAAATATGGCCAAACTGGTGGCAAGTGGCATCTTGGCAGCTGCATGCTTGACTTTTCTCAGTTCATGGGCAGTTATTTGGCACCTTGGTTTTTCCACACACTTCTTGCGACCCTGTTGACTATTTTGAATGAAACGCTTGATTGTTTGATGATCACGCTTCAGAAGCTTTGCAATCTTGAGACTGCTGCATCCCTCTGCAAGATATCTCACTATTTTTGACTTTTCTGAGCCCGTCAAGTCCTTCTTTTGACCCGTTTTGCCAAAGGAAAGGAAGTTGCCTAATAATTATGCACACCTGATATAGGATGTTGATGTCATTAGACCACACCCCTTCTCATTACAGAGATGCACATCACCTAATATGCTTAATTGGTAGTAGGCTTTTGAGCCTATACAGCTTGGAGTAAGACAACATGCATGAAGAGGATGATGTGGACAAAATACTCATTTGCCTAATAATTCTGCACTCCCTGTAGTGGTGAGACGGGCACGCATGGAGTTGTAGATCAAAAGAGACAGAGATTTGTGGAAAAAGCCATCCGGTCTCTTGACATAAACTTCCCTCAGCCACTTGCTCATCTTCTCGTCCATCCATCCCTTTGAGTTAGCCTTGACGATGACGCCGGCCGGAAACTTTTCTTTTGGCAAAGTCTTCCTCTTGAAAATGACCATGGGTGGTAGTTTCTGGCCATTAGCTTGGCAGCCCAGAACTACAGTGAAGGATGACTTCTCCTTCTCTGCGGTGCATATAGATACCGTACTGGTCCCTGTTTTCTCGACAGTGCGGTTCACAGGGATGTCAAAGGTGAGGTGGACCTCGTCCATGTTAGTGATGAGTTCTGGCCGGGTCTTCTTTTCAGTGATCTTATTCTGGCAGTAGGTGCGGAAAATGGCCAGCTTTTCTTTGTAATTGTTTGGTAGTTGCTGTGAGATAGTAGTTCTTGTGCGGATTGAGAGATTATGCCTTTTCATAAAACGGAAGCACCAAGAGGGTCCCCCTCGAAAGTCGTTGATCTGCATGTCACGTGCTACCGCTGTTGCCTTGAGTCGAATAGAGACTGTAGAGACACTTCTACCTACTGTTCTCTGTTCAATAACTGTTCAATTTTGTCCTCTAACTGCGGCAATCGCGCCTTGTTCCCTTCGGAAACTTCTTTTGGTCTTCTTTATTAGTTTTAGGTCATCTTCTTGCTTCCTCCTCTTGCGCACCATGGACTCATTAATACCGAATTGTCTCGTAGCTACTCTATTTCCATTTTTTACTGCATAACTGATTGCTCAGAGTTTAAAATCCACTTCGTAAGCATGTCTCTTCGAGGGGTGCCATTTTGGAGTCGTTATACACACACAACACGGTAATGTTATGTTGAAGCACAGTACGTATTACTCCGCGAGGCTCCTGGCAACGGTAACCGTAATGCTCCGAAAAGTGGTACTAAAAAATGTTTTTGACAGATTTTTGAGCATCGTGTACCACATAAAATCAGTTTGAGGTCAGTAAACACAAACCAAAATTCATACATAAGGCGCACTAGATTATAAGGCGCACTGTTGATTTTTGTGAAGATTTCAGGATTTTACATGCGCCTTATAGTGTGGAAAATACAGTAATTTCTTCCGATTTTTAAACCCTGCCCAGTGATCTAATTAAATGAGAATCTTACAAAATTGCTTTTCCTTGTTTTAAACTGAGCTTCTCTTTGTGTAGGTATGGACTGAAGGGATTGCTTTAGGGCAGTCCTGTCTGCAACACCTGAGGGAACAACAGATGAAGCTCATCCAAGACATGGTAGCCAAACAGAGCTACACACTCAACAGGTAAAATCGTAAAAAATATTTATGACATATTGAGTGTATAAAAAAACTAGGTCTGCACTGTGGCCAAATCCACTTATGAGTTAATAGGAAGTAATGGAATGTAATATTTCTCTTAGTGAAATGGGGAAGCTGATAGAGAAGAAACATGAGCACTTTCTGCTGGTTGTGCAGAGGCACTTTGTGGTCAGGCACTTTTGTCTACATATGCTGAAAGAGATGAGGCTGTCCAAGCTGAAGGCACTATCTCAGACTGATTTCAGAGCTCTACTAATAGAAGATCCCAGTAAAAACCCGCTGTGTGTCAATTTAACTCTCAAGGTGGGAAAATTCACACATATAAACACAGTTGTTTTTAATTTGTTCAGTGTTTTAATAATTCTTCTGTTGAACACTGTTATCTGCTAACGGTCACAGAATGGCAGGCCCAGCCTAGCAGAGAGACATCTGGGCCCAGAGAGTCAGCTCTTGGGGAATAGCTTCCAGCAGGAGTTCCTGTCTGAACTGGAAACGGGAACAGAGCTCCTTCAGAGCCATGCACAGCTGGTACTAGGCAACACCCTAAGCTATGCCATTCAACAAATGAGGGAAGACCCGCCTACAGAGTTACAGACCGCTTCTAGCCTGAAGGTAAGACCTGGGTGAAAGTTATTTAATTTCACTTATTTTAATAAACTGAGAATTAGCTTCCAGTGGTTGGTTTTCATTAGGTTGCAGGCTAAAACCTTTTTATTCCACTAGCACCACCTGACGGAAGCTGCTGCAGAGAGCGTTTACTTGACCAAAGATTCTCTTACTTCGCTGGTCCGAAGCTACTATTCCCACCTACAGGATATCACCAGAAAACTGCGCCAGGATGATTCAAAAATAAACCAGGGTGAGACAGACCCAGCACGAGTTTAGTTTTTAAACTAAAGTAACCAGAGTAACCCTGTATTCATTACTGAGTACTCAGAAATCTTGAAGGAGCTGCCTTCTTATTTGTAAAATAATTTTCTCATTTGTTACAAATGTCCCCTTCCAAATAATCCCAAAGGAGTTCTTTCGGTTTGAAATCTGGTGACTGGAGGACAATTAAGTACAATGAACTTATTGTCAACAAACCACTTTGAGCTATTTGATGTAAAATGGTTGAAGAGGAAGGATGGATTGGTGCCTTCATGTTGGTTACACTCGATTTGTATTTCCAATGTTTTGGTGAGCCTAGCCTCAGTTTCCTGTTCTTAGCTGACAGGTGTGCCACTCATTGTGGTCTTCTGCTGCTGTAGCCAATCTACTTCAAGGTTGATGTGTTGTGTGCTCAGAGATGCTCTTTGGTATACCTTAGTTGTAACAAGGTATGAAGAATAGGACTTGTTACCTATAAACTACTTCAAGGTGATAGGTAACTCATATATAAAGTGGTTATTTGATTTCCCTCAAAAGGAGGCAATACTCTAGGCATTTTCTCCCAGTACACAGCACTGACTGTGAACACTTAGCGAGTGTTACTGTAAGAGCTGTGATAGTACAGGGTTGAGATAAACTGTTAACAGAAGAGAGCAGATGATGCTAGTCAGATGTGTTGTTATTGCTTAAGCTATGAATGATTTCCTGTAAGGAGGAAGGAGAAGCTGAAATGACTTGCTTCAGAAGTGCTCGATCGAATAGAGTTCACCATTTTCCAATGTGAGATAACTGAAGCTTCTTTTGATCTGTGAATCAAGAAGAGGTGTTCTATTAGAGTCAGAAAATAACATAATAGAGCTGAAATGAGCATAATAAATGGCAAGTTTTACATTTAAAATTGTACGGCAGCTAGTAGTCAGTAGACAGAAAATCCACCTTACTCTTTTTACTCTTGTAAACATTTCCTTCAATCCTTCAGAGGTGAATGAGGGGCAAGAGAGCAGCAGGGCCTTGCTGAGAGAGCTAATGAACTGGAGCAAGAAACCCGGATCTGCTGAATTCCAACAGAGGTACATAAAACTGGTAGAGCTGGTATTTTTTTTTTTTAAGTGGTACTTTATTGTAAATTAATTCTTACAAAACATGTACAGTGGTCCCTTGGTATAATACGGTTCACCTTTCGTACCCTCACTGTTTCGACGATTTTTTTTGGTGTGCAATCTTGCATGCTTTTTTTTTATTTATTTTTTTTTTTACAGCACATTGTGTTCTGTGTCCTGATCAGCTGGAGACCATTGTCAATCAATCTCCTCCGTGCTGTGTCTCCTGTACATTACAGAATTACAGATCGCTAGCATTGTGACTCGAAGTGCTGTACTGTATGTTTGTAAGTTTTCTCCCCAACAAACACAACAATGTCGACGAAACATTTTGCAATGTAAAAGGTACCTGCCCTAGCACCCAAAAGGCAGAGGAAGATGCTAACCATCGCACAAAAAGTTGGACTTCTGGACATGCTAAAGGAAGGCAGAAGTTACCGGGGGGGTGGATTATACGGATTATACAGGGTGGGCCATTTATATGGATACATCATAATAACATGGGAATGGTTGGTGATATTAAAGTCCTTATTGTGGCACATTAGTATATGTGAGGGGGCAAACTCCTCAAGATGGGTGGTGACCATGGTGGCCATTTAGAAGTCGGCCATCTTAGATACAACTTTTGTTTTTTCAATAGGAAGAGGGCCATGTGACACATCAAACTTATTGGTAATGTCACAAGAAAAACAATGGTGTGCTTGGTTTCAACGTAACTTTATTCTTTCATGAGTTATTTACAAGTTTCTCACCACTTAAAAAATGTGTTCAATGTGCTGCCCATTGTGTTGGATTGTCAATGCAACCCTCTTCTCCCACTCTTCAAACACTGATAGCAACACCGCAGGAGAAATGCCAGCACAGGCATCCAGTATCTGTAGTTTCAGGTGCTGCACATCTCGTATCTTCACACCATAGACAATTGCCTTCAGATGACCCCAAAGATAAAAGTCTAAGGGGGTCAGACCGGGAGACCTTGGGGGCCATTCAACTGGCCCACGACGACCAATCCACTTTCCAGGAAACTGTTCATCTAGGAATGCTCGGACCTGGCACCCATAATGTGGTGGTGCACCATCTTGCTGGAAAAACTCAGGGAACGTGCCAGCTTCAGTGCATGAAGAGGGAAACACATCATCATGTAGCAATTTCAAATATCCAGTCGCCTTGAGGTTTCCATTGATAAAGAATGGACCCACTATCGTTGTAACCCATATACCACACCAAACCATCACTTTTGTTGTTCCAACAACTGTGTCACATGGCCCTCTTCCTATTGAAAAAGTTGTATCCAAGATAGCCGACTTCTCAATGGCCACCATGGTCACCACCCATCTTGAGGAGTTTGCCCCCTCACATATACTAATGTGCCACAAACAGGACTTTAATATTACCAACCATTCCGATGTTATTATGATGTATCCATATAAATGGCCCAGCGCGCTACTTCGCGGGTTATTTTTAGAACGTAACTCGCTCGATAAACGAGGGACCACTGTATATAATTTTCAATTTATCTTTGTTTTCAAATGTATTAGGGTTGAACTTCACAAAAGAAAGGTGCTGGAGCAATATGATCTGGATCAGGAGATGACTTGCGAGCAGCTTAGGCAAAAGAAAATAGCCCAGGATCAAACCATGCAAAGGGTCAAAGAAGAGTTACTGGTTAGTATGCTTCGTCTGCACTGTACTCTTTGCTAGTAGGTGTATTTACATCCTTTAGATGTGTTGTGATGCTTTGTCCATTAGGAGGCAGAAGAAAGCTTCATAACTGAGCTTGCAGCTTTGGCCCGGATTTCTGTCCAGAGCCATGATCCAGAACACAGCAGTGAAGAGGACGACATTGGTAACCACCCTTACCCCAGACAATTAAATTGTGTATATTCCCATTTCACTCTTTCATGTCCTTTTTAATTTGTTTGCGTTTGAACAGGTGATCAGAGTGCCCCGATACTGGACCTGCTGGCCCTTAATCCAGCATTAGATCCAGCTTTGAACCCTTCACTCACCCCGACTGTAGTAACACCAGTGAAGAGTTCAAAACAGAAGAAGGAAAGAAAACGAGAATCTCATCAGAGTTGACATCATTTCACAGCGTTTACATTTTCCTGCAGTAATATTCTGTAAAAGGTTGACTCTTTTGTTGTTGTTATAGTTTTCCTCTTATAAAGCCAAAATGTCTCTGTTGATACTAGTATTGTCATAAAAAGGTTTTAAGTCAGAGTTTAAATACTGTTATTCTGAAATGTTTCCCTCAGTGTATCATGACATAACAACTCACTGAAAGTGATGAATTGTGTCTTTCTTTCATACCCGACTATGAGAGCTGCTACTCAACTGGCCCTGTCAGTAAAGCATTTACTGCCTACACCCACACTGCTTTTCATACCACTGCTCATTCTCTGTATTGATTCCTGAGTACACAGGATGATGGATGCTTTTCTAGTGAGTTGTTGGATGAATTAGAGATGTCCATCCTCATTGTAGCAGAGTGCTACTACTCAGCGATGAAAGCCTCGCATCTCTCTTGGTCTAATGGGGTTTTAAGTACAACCCTTTATGGATGATAATGCAGAGTAATGGTGAAAACTCTGGGAGGGCTGGAGTCTGGCAGACACTTTTGTGTGTGCACAGCAATCCAGCAGGCAATTTAGCCTGCACCTTATGGTTCACTGTCGGTTTGAAGTTTAAGGAGTGTCAATTAGCAAACATCAATTTTTAATCTGCCCTTTATTTTCATGCTCATCTTGCACACATAGCCAATTATTGCCATGGCAGCCTGAGAAAATATGCTCCAGGTCCTGACCCACTCTTGCACATCACAGTGCCCTGCCAAGAGTGTTTCTCCTGCACTGTGTCAGTTAGAAATGTCGGTGTACTGTTGACTTTACAAGTGTCGTCGCTGATCTGTGGTGAGGGGAAACCGTTTGGATGTATTTTGAGGTCCCTTAGGGGACTGCAGGGACTTGTGGGAAGATGACCTGATTTCTAATTTTCTCCTCTCCTGCCTGGGCTGTGGGCTCGACACTGATTCAAACGCAGAGAAGCCCGTGAGAAGAATGACTAAAACGATGCTACACCAGACCTATTTGGAATACGGTTTCTCTGTCAGTGTAAATCTGGATGTTTGGTTGATGGATACAGGCGTGGCTGTAATTCTGCACTGGTAGATTCAGGTAAGTGGAAATACACTTAGGTTTGCCTTGGGATATGCTTCACTGTTACCGACGTGTTTACAACCTAAATTGCATATTTGCAGCATTTTTCTGTAATTGGTTTTATCCCATCTGACACACTAATCCAAAAGAGGTCATGGTCTTTTTTTTTTTCTTTAAAAACAAAAGAAAGACAGCGGTCCATACTGTTTGTATATTTAGATCATTTACAAATGCAACAATTGGAGTTTCCAAATGCACGTCAGTATGTTCATCCATATGGTCTTCATTTGTTCAGTAAATGCCCTGAAGCTGTTAATAGAAAAGGTGGATTAAAAATGTCCAGTGAGGTAAGTGTGCGCAGTGTGACGCCGTCATCAGATCAGATGATCGTTTATTTTAGGACCCCAGAATAAGGTCGCTTTCCAAAACTGAAAAAAGTATCCTCTGTACAGGAAGGTGTCTGAATCACTTCTGTAACTAACAGAAACTTGTAAGCTAATATAAGAACCTCAGCATAATAAATGTGACTGTAAAATGAGTAAGACATCATTTAGAACCGGTAAACTATATTTTTATAATAATAATACAAAAGAAATGTGTAGTAGTAGTAATGCCTAGGCTACAATAACTTCACTTACATCACTATTGTTTTTTGTTATTTATACACAGCATGTGCATTATTCTGATTTAAGTAATTCAACAAACATGCTTTCCTGGGGAAACTATTTTATCTTCACTCACTTTTTGACTGGTCAAATATAGGACTTCAATTCCCTTTGCAATCATGTTTAAGTGGCTTTAATACTTAGTAGTTTTGTGGCATTGTCTTGCATTTGAGAATTGCTATATTTAAATTGTAGCAAACTTTGCCTATCCTAACTGCTTTCTTCTGCTTGTCAGGTGAGCAACCATGGCTAACCTGCAGCAGGAATACCCTGGAGTTCTTCTGGGGATCCTGGAGGAACTGGCCAATATGCGCCAGTGGCTTACGTTCCAGGATCTTTGTCGTATGGTCAGCAGCCGCTTTGACCTCGAGCACCTTATTGAGCTCAGGAGTTTGCTCTTTGCTGCAGCTAGCAGGGATCCCTGTTTCCCAGCCACTCTGTTCAGGGACAGAGTTTCTACCAGAGGCCAGGGGCTATCACCCATAGGTGTCGCTGCTGACATAGTAACTATCTTCAATCTTATTCAGATGACGGGTGGGGTCTCTGAAGGGAGCCAACCAATGAGAGCTCCCACTGTCCTGCCTGTTGACCAGTCCCCAGGCCCCAGTCTGCCTGGGATCCACCAGCTGAATATCCCTGGTCGAGAACGAGTACGCACCCACTCTGACTCCAGTGGCCAGCCAATTGACCAGCACTTGCTTTTTCCAAAATCAAATTACTCAGCGCGGAAACGAGCAAGTCTTCCCCCGGATCCTATCTCACTTGTGTCCTCTCCCCCAATAAGAGCGAGGGCTGTGTCTTTCGACTTGCCTCACACCACCCTTCTGTATCCTAGCAGTCAAATCTCTGACAACGCAATGAAGAATATCTACCTACCTTTGGAAACAGACAGTGAGTCTAGTGGAGATTCTGCCACCGTGGAGGTGTTTGAAGCTGAACAGGGAACATCGGTTGACCAGAAGAGAAACATCTTCAGGAAAGACTTCCACAACCAGCCACCTTTAATACCCCAGGTCACTGTTAGCAGTGAGTCTCCCAGTCCCAACAAAGGGCAGAAAGGATTCGACAATCTCAGCTTTGATATGATCCCTAATCCTTACCCATCACCAACAGCAGTTTACCAGACTCCAGAGCAGCGAGTTAAACATGAAAGCTTGGATGACCTACAGGACTCAACGTATTTCGGACCCGGCTCTATCCCGGAGCCATCCCCACGGCACCTTCAACCTCCTAGGACAAAAAAGCATGCATGGAGCAGTAAAAGTCACAGTCTAGAGGATCGGCTAGGCCTAGACAGCATTGGGATGGGCATAGAATCACAAGGGGGGCAACTTCCAAGACGTTCAACCCCTGCTATCAGTAGGGGCTTTGGGGGGTCTTCAGGAGGAGAGAGTGGAGATAGTGGATTGCCAGGTGGAGCTGATGGATTCAAAGCTCAGGCAACACAGACAGACCCACCGGACCCTCGGCGACTCCGTAGCCTTGTTCATGCTGATCGCCTCTCTTTTATGACCTCATTAGATGACCCTGAGTTTGGGGAAGATGACATCAGTGCAATCTTTCGTTTCTTAGATGACATTAGTATGTGTGGTTCCACAGGAGTCCTGCACCCCAGTGATAGCACCGCTAACCAGGACACCCCTGAGGCTAGACGTGGCCGGCTAGGTCAACTCCAGAGGCTCTTTCACTCTCTAGAAAGCAGTGACGATGGGCTGAAAGCCAGTGTCTGTAAGTTACTGCTTCGTATGAGCCAGATAGAAAGACAACTAGAATCGCTGAATGATGTGAAGTCTGAGATTTCCCAGGTACTTTCTGCTTTACAGCGATTAGATGAAAAGATCCAGCAGCCACCCGGAGGTGGCGGACAAGTTACAGGTGGGAGATGGCTTGAACCTCTTAGTGGTGTCTCCTCTTTCATGAGCCACCCTTTAACTCCTTCCGAATCATCAGAACCTCAACCTTTGTCTGCATCTGGACATCTGTTTCCCGCTACCAGCTCCAGTAGTCTGGACTGGAGCCGTTGGAATACTCCAGGAGATCAAACAGAAAGCAGCAAAGGTCAGGCAGATTCAAAGGGCGTGAAAGAAGGGAAGAAGGATGCATCATCTAGTCGTGCCTCTAAAACCCAGCCTGAAGAGAAAAGTGTCTCTGACTCCAAACAACTGAATGTGTCTAACTCTGCAAGAGACTGGACTGTGTCATTCTCGAAAAGTAAAGATGGCAAAGCTTCACAAAGAAAAACCGGGCAGGTAGAGTAATTCCACATAGTATTTGATCCTATATTTTCTATGATACAAAAAATAAATGTTAGATTAGAGATTAGTTCATAAGCATATAATTAATCGCCCTTAAATGTACACAACAGTTTCAGCCATGAGTATAAACATGATGTTCAGCCTCAAAAAGGCATGTTTTTAACTCTGTATTTTGCCGACTAGACATCTGTGATTATGTGGTTGTTTGACAAGTGAGCTATTGGTTTAAACTTTTAGGATGACTAAGATTTGGTCAAGACTGAAAAGAAGTATATTGAAATGTATATACATTGTGGTATTTAGCATAACTAACATTGTCGACTTACGGAATTTTAAATACTTTAAAGATGTGTTGTCATCTAAACAGCATACATAAAATCTGTGTTTGGTGCATATTTATTCTAGGCAGATCAGTCGGGCAGCACCACTAACCTACTCTCCCAAAAGCCTGCCAGCCTGGTGGAACAAGTGTTTAACTCATCCCTGTTCCACCACAAAGACAGCAGTCTCACAGGGGGGCTAAGCTCTGGAAAGGTCCTGGACCCCAGATTGGCCGAGGGAAGGGGAAGACCAATATGGACTGTAGATGACAGAGAAGCACGAATCTCACCATTGGACTTACAGGCAAGAATTTCTGACTTTTAAAGCGACACAAGCAGTGTGGAAATGACACAAGCAAATATGTTGTATGATTTTTTTTTTTTTTTGATTGCCTAATATCAGTGCCTAATGCAGAGTCAGCTGACATCCATATCGATCAGTCAAACTTTATTTATATTTATGTGTTGCACATTTAATGTCTTAGTGCAAAAGGAAATGAATGGTCAGCCAATAAAAGCATGGAACAAGTGTGAAATAATAAATATATATCTACTTGGTATAGAAACTAAATGGAATTATGTCCCTCAGGCTCCCGAGTCTCTGAACCCGAACAACATGGAGTTCTGGATGGACGACATCTACAATCCAGGCTACGATGCTCTACTCAGGCGTAAAGAAGCTGATCTCCGCCGGGCCAAGATCTGCAAGCTGATTGCACTTATAGCCACTGCAGTGACTATCATTCTCATCATCGTCATTCCCATTTGCACCATGGGCCAGTGAAGCCTCTTCCAGAAAACTCACTTTCTTGCCTGATTTCATTTAATTTGTTAATATATTTATTTTCAGCAGCTATGAGCTGTGCCTAGGACCATATATGGGATTCTTATTGAGATTAGTGGAGGAGAGACTGTGACTCTTGAGCGGGTTTGATGATCTGCGAATGATCAATACCTCCTTTTATTTCTCTGCATGCACCATCATTATTTATTACTTCAGAAATACAGGAGGATTTTAACTGTTACTGGAAATTACATATAGCCATTCCCTCGTACAGTTACATACACACTGTAAATCATCTCCCGTGCCATTTTTTTCTCCCATTTGCTATGATTTATTTCATGACTTATGTTCCTACTAAACTGAAGCGACTGCAAAGGAAGTAACTAACTTTAAAGGTTTTAAACAGTTCTACAGTAACTGATAGCATATGTTGAAACTAGTAATACTGAGCCAATGCAAAAGGGACTTCTTTTTTTTCCCTCCTTTCGTCTGCACTTTTCTGAGAAACAGCACTGTTAAAAAATGCATTGTGAATATGCTTGAGCACTGAACACTGCCTGACTTGTTCTTGCTGTTCGCCTGAGAACAAACTAGGGCTTATTTCACCTCTATGTAAGATAATTGTTTCATTAGTAAATCAGAGTTTAACATCTGTAATTTATAAATAGAGTTGGATTTCTTTTTATAATTAAGTTTAGTTTCAACATTTCTTCTTGTACTTTAAAAGATATACTGCTCATAAAATGTTAAGTTATTAAAAAAATAATATTTTTATAGAGTTTTCGCCCATTTTCAAACTGTCTAATCCATTTTTGAATGTGTCTGACTTGTGGAGCAGAGTGTTTACCAAGCGTCAGGTTTCACGAAATGAAAGTTGTTGTTGTTTTTGTTGTCGTTCGTGATGCTTTGGCTCTGGAGCAGTGAAAAAAGGAGGGAGCCCTTTCCAGTAACCACTCTCTGAGTGGATGATTCCACTTGTAATTTAATTGATGGGATGTTTTGGAGTCCACCTATGCACATTATCTTTTCACAGTACTCACTTGCCAATAGCTTTTCCACATTTTTGCAGACTCACTTAGCAGATTCCTCTGCTGTCCTTTGAAAACGTCCTGTGAACTAAGTATGCTAACTTTTTGTCCCTGACTAAAGAATACATTGCGGCTGATGTCAAATCTGTTCATCTATAGTGGGATACAACAATATATCTCTGCAACAAAACTACCTGTGTAAAGCTTCTATCTTTCAGCTTTTGCTGTCAGAGTGCTGTTGCTTGAACTCCAAAGTAAGGCTGTGATGTAATGTGCAGAGTTCCCTTTATTGTGGTTAAAATATAAAGCACACTTACAGTAGACTGTAATCTAATACATCCTCATCGGAAACCACAGCCTTTCAATGACCAGATAATTGAATTAAATACACCACCTCAACAAAAATGTAACATTGTAAGCTGCTCAACTTCAGTATTTTTCAGGACTAATTGGATTGCATTGCATCTTTTAGGTGCACATCTTCCTCTGATGTGGATTGGACAGTTGTCATGCCATAAAAACTTCACTTTACACAGGATGTATAGAGAGAGTGGGTCGTGCTTCAGTGTATGGGCCTAAGTAGATGCACTATATACCTGCCAAGTGCTCCCCATGAGGCTGTTTGTGGATCCATTACCTTTCCAATGGTGCCAGTGAGAAGACTTAACTCAGCACAATCTGCAGGGTGCTTCCTTTCAAACTTCTGTGCATTAGACCATCCTCATACTTTTTTAGTCTTGAAATGCACATAACACTTTTGTTTGTAATGTCGATCTTGTTTTTGTAGTATCCACGCAACTTTTAGACAGACAGAGGAAATCTGTAAACTTGTTATTCGAGTAAACAATGCCTAAAAAAGAAAACTTGATTGCGAATGTAAGAAAAACATGTCACCATACAGTTTTCTGGTGTGCAATGCTTCAATGATGCAAGGATGTTTGTTGACTTGCCTGTCTGCATAAACTCATTAAAAGGGGTGTGTGCCTTTTACAGCAGTTTGTCTGATTTAATAAACTCTAAATGCAAACCTAAATGTAATATATCATAATCATGCACTTATAGCAACACAGAGAATGGGGGAAATCCTGCAGAAAAGAACTGCACTGCAAATTTAATTATGTCTCATTTTTCCTCAAGTGTGTGGTTACACTTGCAGACAGAACAAGTCCATCCATTTTAAAAAAGAGCTGCTGATTAGAGGGGAAAAGAGATATTCTGGCAGTCAAATGATCCATGACTAGAGGAAATGTACAAATAAAGATGAATAATTGATAAAGACATAAAGGACGCATCGACTGACAAATCTGATTATCTCAAATCAGCTATAGTGGACTTGAAGTACTCAGACAGTTCTGAAGTAATGCTCATTTAAAAAAATAAACCAGCTAAAACCTTTTTTTGAATTGTAAACTGTTCTAATATGGACACTTACATGTAAGTTCTGCAGTTGAAAGCGTGTGTGTGTGTTGTTGTCATTAAATCTTGCACAAAGAGCTCCTGCTACACCCAGATATGCCATCCGCTGCTGATTAATGATGCTGTTGGTTGCATCCCAGTTGGCACGATGATGGCAACGAGACACAAGGCACAATTACTCACTGTTTCACAACTTTATAATTTCACACATAATTTCCCATTGCTGTATTGCATTCAATAATATACACAGAAAGAGCAGGAAGTATATATATTGTGGTGGCTTACTCTGAATAAAACTTATAGTGAAAACTGCATAGTCTATATATAAAAGTTACTGATATCACTGACTAATATTTACTCACAGTCAGTAAGGTAGGCATGTCAAACTAAGTGGCCTCATGTGAAAATCTTAAAAAAAATAAAAACATTTAATACTTTTGTTCTATACATTTCAGGAATATTAAAAATGCCCATGATGATTATTTGTTTGTTTAAATAAATAGATAGATAGATAAATATATACTTTATTGATACCACAAGTGAAACTGTTGTGTTGCAACAGCATGATAAAGAATAAAAAATAGTACAGTCTACAATAAATAACAAAGAAACAGCACTTTGTAGTGCCACAGCCGCCTTATACTCAGGGGCGGATCAACAAGGGTGTTATGTGCCACCCTAAAATAATCTCTTGCCACCCGTAGTGCCACCCTAGGTTTTTGCATATGCCAATGTTGTTTTTTAAAATAAGCTAGCATTAACACTTTGAGCCTAGCTACAGTTAACACTGAATACCTAAAACTGAGTATATTGCATACTGTTACCCTCCCTCCCCACTACTAAAAAATGGTTATTTCTTGTTGTCAGTAGTAACCAATGCCTTTGATTGTGCCGAGCAATGATATTTTTAAAAGTGATGAAAATCCTAGGCAAGACTCCACTCCTCTGTGAGGAAACATCTGAACCGTTATCTGTGTAAGTATGTTTTTCTAACATAATATGTAAAGTTGGTAACAGTATGTTTTTAGAGGCTTGGTGGAGGACAAGAGGTGGTTGCTGTGGTGATGGGTGAAGTGGCGTGTCCACAGAAGGAGATGCTCAGAAAGCTGCAGAAGAAGACGTGTGCTGAAGTGCTGAATCTCAGCCAAATACAGACAACTGTGTGTATGCTCAATCATCTAGTGGGCTGGTTTCAGTCATTGTGCGAATGTACTGTTTATAAGTTTGGGGAAACCTGCAGTCAGCTGAGACTAAAGAAGTCACTTGGTTGAGTGACGAAACGTTTCTCCCACTACGTCCAGATGGACAGAATCAACCTTTTGGGAAGGACAACTGTGGCTTTTCTCCAACTTTTGGCCAATCATGTTAGTGTCCTGTTTATCACACATAATAAAAAGCATTTACTCTCTGTGTGTGATGTTAATGTGCAAATGTCATTTGTTACTATAGAGAATATGCACAGGACTACTGATATAGGGCTGTGTTTTTGTGGCACTTAAGTTTAAATTGGTCATGGACAGACATTCTTCCATAGCATGAAGAACAGCAAAGGTCTAAGGCAGTTTTGAACTAGTAATATTCGTTTTCGAAATGATTCTTAGTTTAGCCACAGGTTTGCTTTATGTGTTATTACAGGACATGTTTTTTTGAAAAGCATCTCCAAGCTTGAAAGCTGGGCAGGCACAAGTCCATTTATTTTGTTATGAGTTTGAGTAAATGAATGAATGAATTTGTTCGCAGCTGGAAGAGGGTGCTGTTAAAACAACCCTATTATTTTTTTCTGTTGACTGCTTCTCTTAGCTTCCACCAACATTATTACCAAACATACTCATGGGCAAATAAATAAATCGCTCTTGTACAAATGATCGGTGAAAGCCTCAGACTATCGTCGGTGGTCGATATATTCGTCCAATCGCCTAACCTTATCCTATATCATATTGTTGGGGTCCACAGAACACTTTTTTTTACATTTTACTTTGTAATTATTAAATGTTTGCAGGTGTAAGCAGAGTTTGCCTGCACCACCACTGTCCCACTGACATCCAAATTCATGCAGCAGCTAGATCACCATTCCTTGCTGCTAATGAAA
Source organism: Maylandia zebra (assembly GCF_041146795.1). Taxonomy (NCBI): domain Eukaryota; kingdom Metazoa; phylum Chordata; class Actinopteri; order Cichliformes; family Cichlidae; genus Maylandia; species Maylandia zebra. Next base: position 16,460,609 of record NC_135171.1, read on the forward strand.
GTCTTCCAAAGGAAAGGAGGAGCTCTGCGATAAAAAACAATTAAGAACATAATTTTGAGTTGTTTTTGCAGCACATTTTGGGTCCTTATGGAGTTCCACTGTTAAAAGCAGTCCAATCAACCGACGTCAGACAAATCTGAGGAGAGATTATAGTACTGCACTGCGCAGTTATGAATTCATCCTGCTGCTTCTATCAGCAGTGGCATTATCTGAAGGGAACCAGTGTCCTGATTCCACTGCCCTGAGAATGGAGGCTTGACCCAGCAGGGAGCACCATCATACCAGCTGGTGAGTCTGGTGAGGCGGTGGAATGGTGTTCTCCCTCGGACTCTGCAGCACGTAAAAGGTGTCGTCAGCTGCAGTGGGTCTGGGGTCAATGAATCCCCTGAATGCAATATAAGGAAACTCCTTGGACCCTGTAACCAGGTCATGGTATAGCAAGAGGATTCTGGTACATCTTGGTGTTTTTGGTTAATGTCACAGCTGTATCGATTTTATGAGGCTATACTGTGTAAAAAAGGCTGGTGCGGTGTAGAGATTTACTTTAATTTGCCAGTTTTATTTGACTTTACAACATTTACGGAGAGATATTTTCAATAAAAAATGACAAATGCAGCAGCTTATTTAGTTTAAATTCTAACCTTCATAGGCTATTGTAAAAGCGTAACGGATAGCTATTTTTTAAATTTGAAATTTGCGTTTGTAAAATAGTTTAAAGTTAAAAGTTGGGCATAAATCATTATAAACAGGCGTTTGTATACATTTCAGGTAAATTTTATTCTGTAGGGAAAAAGGGCGAAACGTCTTTATCAAAGGCGCAGTTAAACGCTCGGACAATATTTCACAGTACACCAATTTTATTGTACACGGGTTTTTTTGTTTATTTTATTTATTTTTTCCGCACGAAGATGATTTATTTTCTTTAAATATTTTGTGATGAATCGATGATTAAAATACATTACATATTGCAATATTACAATTATTAAAATACTTATCGAAACTGTGAAACTAAATGAGATTTTTTTTTTTTTAAATATGATAACTATGGGAAACTTATTCTGAATAAATAAAGCCGACATGTTTATCCCTTCACCTCGCTTGGGTGACACTGGGAGTCAAGGTGCTAAGGTTTACGTGTTGAGGGGGCAGGAGCCAACAATCGAATTTGGTTTTCACGTGTGAGCGCTACCAGGAGCTTTTTCTACAAGTGCTGTGAAAACTGTACATCTAATGAACAAATTATTTTTAACTAATGTTGAGGGAGATGTGGCCAAATTTGATCTTTTAAGCATAGTGTGCAAAATAAGTTATGGCTACTGCGAGATGCTGATCTAAATAAATATATCATAATTATGTGAGATTTACTTTAGTATTGCCGTCCATACAGGTGTCCAGATGTATGTTATGGGTGATAAATTTAAATTGTGTGCATACAATAAGCAGGCTTGAGGTTTCTCACCTGACTTTAGCTGTTTTATTTTCAATAGACTGATATTTAACCGAAAACCTAAGTGCTGAACACGAATTCATTATTAAACATCACTGAAACTCTATGCAAGCTTAATGGCAATGTGTTCATGATTCACAAATATTATAGATTGCATTCATTTATCACAAAACTTTGTTCACAGTCACCAAGAACATGCAAAGTTGTTCTTTACTATGATCTGTACATGTCTTGAGATTTAAACCCTTAATTTCTCTGATTATGTCATGATTAACATAGGTGACCTTTTTGTTTTCTTGTAGCTGAGTTGGTCAGTCCAGTCAGTTTATGTCAAATGATCATCACAAACCTGAGGAACCGTCCTGATTGATTCAATTTCTTTCATCACATCTCCTCCTGTTTCATGCAGGCGTCTTTCGTACACCATCATCACTTTCTCCACTTCAGCTTGAGGTAAACTTGTTTATTTGCAAAGAGAAGCAGAGGCATGGCAGTATATGGATTGTTGTTGACTAAAAACACACAGTGGTAAGAACTAAATTTGAACAGGTTTTCTGCATTTTTGTTTGTGAGCTTGTTTTTTTTTTTTTTTGCAAAGGATAACAATGTTTCCATACACATAGTGAATTTTTCATAGAAAAACTGGATCTTCTTAGTTCTGCCTGTATTTTCTTCACATTGCTACACTGATATGAATGCACAATTTTAAGGGTTTAACCAGACATAGAGGGAATGGGTCAAGGTTGGAAGGAAATCAGACATAGAGGGAATGTGCCACTCCATCTTGGAAGATGAGGGCCAGTTCAAACTATTTTGTGTTTATTGGTTCTTGGAACATTCATAGAACACCCAGACCACATTATTAAGGTTTACAGATAGAACAGCATGCATTTTTGCAGTATTTTCACTATACACATTTACAATGAGATACAGAGGAAATTGAGGTTTAGCTGTGACTTCATGGCTTGATTTTTGTCCATATGCAATGTGACATCTGTATGTGTGGATGTGGTCCAGTGCAGTTATGTGGAGCTTCAGCAAAGATGAATACTGTCAGAAACCCCAGTTTTATTGTTTCACTGTATTTTTTATTTATGTATTTAACACAACTAAAAATGAACGGGAAACCTATAACAGATGATGCAACACATTAACACATAGAGTAATAATAACATAATAAACAATCGTACTGGCAACGATTGCTTGCACTAAGTCAGTAAAAAGCCATCAAGAATGCAGTGTTTATTTAAGGTTTTGTTTCTTTCATTACACTCTGAGTTGGCATGTGCTTTTCAAACATTACCTTTAAACTGTTTAATATAGCGGTCATTCCATCCACTCACCTTTAATCTTTAATAGTTTTTGAGATGTTGGTGAAAAATGTGTTCATGACTGCAGATTTCTGGCATTTTGTGTAAATTTAAGCATGTAAGCATTGATTGTTTTTGTTTTTGTTTTTGTTTTTCTAAGAAAATAAGGGTGTGAAACTAAGTTAGACTTGTGTTTGTAAATGAACCCCCCCTATGTTGTGTAGCTTTCTGGATTTTATACCTATTGGACTACATACTTATTATATAGGCTATACAGTACATAAAATCAAAATTTGCATGTTTTATGTAACTGAAATGTTTAATTATGTGGGCTAAAGAAAATAAGAAATTTATAGAGTATATTTATATGAAACATGTGTCTATGTACTGCATTTGATGTATTTTAACGATATATATAATGGATATTACAGATTGTAACACCTGCATATGTGTATCGGACATAAAGAGCCGCACATTTATGGTGCAGTTACAACTCCGGTTCCATGGGGGTGCCAGGGCGCACAAACTTCCGGTTTCAATAGACGAGTAAGAAAAGCGGCGCTGATTTTGAACTTTGGAGAAGAATGTGTAAACTTAATCGGGCAGGTGTGGCTTTGTTGTTACTGTGGGGATAAGCGTCCCTCTTAGCATCGGATTGTGTTACATTACATTGCCCGTCACACTGTTACAACATCTTTATTGCATAGGTACGTTGTTTTTGTTGTTTCAGTGTTCTTTCGGTTACTTTAACGATAGGCTGCACAGTCAGCTGACCTCAAGCCTGCTAAAGTTAGCGCTAGCATGCCAGTGACTTCATCGTAATGATAAACCTAGCATGGAGTTAGCTTAGCCGCTTGCGAGTGTTTGAATAAACTGACGATAATGCCAATATTAGTGCTTAAACAACAAGGAAACAAACTTAGTATTTATTTGTCATACGATAAACCTTTTGTCTAACGTGACTGCCCATTTTGACTTGATTCATTACTGAGAGTGTGAAGTGTAATTAAAGTGAAAGGAACATTGTCTCACTAATCTTCAGCTAACACATCTACAGAAAGACACCATGGAGCTGTCAGCATTGAACCTGTACAACCAGTTTGAGAGTCTCAGAGCCCAGGTCGACGGCCTGAATGAGAGCATTGAACCACGTAAGTTAATTTCTTACGTAGCTTTGGTATTAGTCACCTTTGTAGAAGCCTTTCAGTGAAACTGCAGTGTTTGTAAGCATTAAGTAACAGCATTAAGCGCGTCTGCTCTGGAATTGTGTTATACTTGGTAGCTGTACTAAGGTGGATGTATTTCAGCCAACTTATTAACACCAACCTGCTCCTCCCATTCGAGTACTTGTTAGAGGGTGTGATGAATTGTATGGACACAGAAGCAGCACTGATTATAGAGCCTCTGCATTAGTAATTTAAAGGTTCACTCAGTCAGGGTTATAGAAAGCTAGTGAATATTGATAACGCACCTGATGATACAAATAGAAATTGAAATAACTATTTGGAGTCTAGTAAAATAAATAGAAAGTCACAATCATCTCCATTTATTTTTTATTTATTCACTTACTACAAACAATCTTATGTTTTTGTCCTCTTTCTAAATAGTATAGATTATAAATAACAGATCTAAATCTCAATTAGGAGCCATCATTAGAAGCAATTGAACATGATTTATTGTAACAGAGAATTCAGTTATGCTATTTGACGATTACAATCCAATGATCCATCACAACAGAACAAAATCCCAGCAGTGATGGGAATTAAGACATGATCCCCTTGAGTGTAGATGCTGATTGTGGCGTTGAAGATAAGATGGAGGCTTGGATGAAGCAAGGATGGGGAGGAGGTGGGTTGCACAAAGGAGTCTGGAAGAGAGAATGAAAGATAAGCAGTACTATTTAAAGAAGAGTTGAGGGTAATTGGTTTGAAGAAAGATGATTGGACTACAGCAATGGTGTTAGCATTGAGCTTTGCAGCGTGGGAAAGTAGAAGTGATGTAATAAATAGACTAACAGCCAAACACTGTAAAAATGGACAGATGAGGAGATACAGATCTTCCTTGTTGAACTTATACATACATTTTGTAATAAAAATAATGAACTGTATAGTGTGCACAGCAGCAATACAGCAATCCCCTTGTCTTGTTTTCCAGAGTTCCTCCAGATGGCAGTGAACTTTGAGGATTGCCGCAAGAAATGGCTGCAGGCAGGCGAGGAGTTAGTTTCCAGTAAGGAGATGCTGGCTAAAGCAGAGACGGAGAGGGGAGCCTTGGAGGTCAAACTAAAACACGCTCGAAACCAGGTGGACGTGGAGATCCGCCGGCGGCAGAAAGCTGAGGCCGTATATGAGAAGCTAGTCAGTGCTACTCTGTTTTTCTTTCTTTCTACTCTTTCTTTATGTAACCAGCAGGATTGCTGATGTGAAATTAGATGGAGAAAGAATAGATGAAGATTCATATTCAGATAATGACGATGCCCATTTCACTGTGAAGATTACAATATTAATTTGTTGCTGACTGACAGTTATGTTTCTTTCAACCTTGCGTATAAAAGGAGCGGCAGCTACAGCTGATCCGAGAGCTGCTGGTTTCAGAGAACAACGGTGGCAGCGTCCTCCTCAGTGAGGAACAACGTTCAGCCCTGGCCTTCCTCAGTGCCCACTCCCAGGCAGCACAAGCTGCAAATAGCAACCTCAACTCCAGCCGAAGGTCAGAAGGAGACACTTCTGTTTCTTTCTTCTTCTTCTTCTCCTTTTTTTCTTTGCATGGGAGAGGGACAAAAACAAGCTGAGAAGAAATGGCTATACTCTGAGCAAAGACAAGCTAAACTTTTATTGCGTGTAGCAGGTTAGGACATATGCATGAACATTTTAAGGGAGAGAATTTCATATGCGTGATTAAAACCGTGTTATTCTTAAACTTGGCATATACACAGACAACTAACTTGATCTGTCTTACAGACTGACTACTATTGATGAATCAGCTTCTTTGGTGTCAGACATCAGCTACGACCATACGGATGACTCTTTGGTAAAATGATCCTTAAAGGTTTATCTTATGAGAACTGCTGATCAAATGGTGTGACAGCATAGTTGTTGTTTTTTTTTTTTTTGTTTTTGAGAAACATTGATAGTAAATTGGCCAAGTGAATGTAAAATGCTGTGGTTTTCTGCAGGACTGGGATTCATCTGTGATGAAGAATGTTAGATTGCGCAGACGACAGAAACGAGTGAGTCATGCCTTAAATCACATGTTGCACACATGAATCTTTTCTTGCATTGATTTTTTTTATTTTCTGTCATCTTGACATGTTTCAGTGTCAGAAGGGACATCAGATGTCTCTTGATATTTACTTTGGTTCTGAAAATTCAATTTCAATCCACAGCGTTCCTCCAGAAAACCTTCAGAAGGTCACTTGCAGGCAGTGAAGAAGCCTCGCTCTACTGGATGCCCATCAGATAGGGTAATACTGACCTCTGCAGCTGGATGTGCTAAATAACATTAAAAAAAGTCTGGATCTGAAAGCCTAAGTTTAGGTGATTGTATCTATGAATTAGTATGAAATATCTCCTTCCTTACACTTCAGATGAATGAATCCATTGTGGCCAAAACAACCATCACTGTACCTGTAAATGGTGGCGCTGTTGAGGCCGTCTCCACCATTGAGACCGTGCCCTACTGGATGCGCAGCAGAAAGAAGAGCGGTAAGAATTTTCTTCATCTTTTATTTATAGCCTCTTACGAACACACTTGAAAGCAACATGATCATACCAAACAACCAATGTACGCTTGAAATAAGTGATTTGGACTGGTGAGTTTCCTCAGTGTTTTGGGGTTTGATTTACATGTGCAGTTGCTCCATCTTGGATTGATACACCAACTACTGACAACTCTGAAACTGTCAGCGAGGCTCCCAGAACACCTGTCTCAGAATTTCCAGCCCAACTCCAGACTCCCAAAACTAATGAAGGAGGAAAGAAACATCACTTCATCTCCAAAACAGTACGGCTAAATTCTTGACTAAAATGAATTCACTGTAAATAACTGAGATTATATTTCTATCTTCTTAATCCCTACTGGCCTGTTTAATTGAGTTGTGTTCCCTCTATCACTAAGGTGATCCGGTCAGAGTTTTGTGTGTCATGTGGAAGAAGAACAAAGTTTGGCAAGCTGTATCTTCGCTGCCAGGATTGCAGGGCTGTGGCCCATCCTGAGTGTCGTGACCTGTGTCCCATGCCCTGTAATCCTACTGCTCTTAATACTCCTGTCAAGAACACAGAGGTACATTGTTCTTATTGGTCTCATCGCTTCTATTCCATATATTTTGCATGATTTGTTTTTTTTTTCACACCTACATAGTAATTAATTGATATAATTCTTGTGTAGTCTACTCTGGCTGACTTTGCTCCACTCACTGCTCCAATGATCCCTGCTTTGGTTATCTACTGCATTAAGGAGATTGAAAAAAGAGGCCTACATGAGGTGGGAAAGGCATTATTGAAGCCCTGTTTACTTGTTGTTTGCATGTTAACAGTTCAATCCTTTCCGTTAAGTGATTACAGTAGATTGTTTCCATCTAATTAGGTATTTTACTTCAAAGTAAAGCAGAGTCACAGTAAGGCTGGACAGTGAGAGCTGAGCTCTAGTTTCTTTTTTCCTCCTTACCCCAGGTTGGCCTGTACAGAGTCTCTGGCCATGAGCGTGTGGTGAAAGAGCTGAAGGAAAAGCTCATTAGAGGAAAGACTCTACCTCCTCTTAACAAAGTCGAAGACATCAATGTCATTGCAGGCGTCCTCAAAGACTTCCTCAGAAACCTTCCAGAGCCACTGCTCACCTTCCACCTCAACAAAGCCTTCATGGAAGCAGCGGGTGAGTTCGTGAGACTGCAGGACCTGCAGGAATTCGTATGTGTTTGAATGTTTGACGCTTTTATTTTAAGAGAGCTGAATTTGCACTGAGTGGTTGAATTTCCTGCCTGGGATAGAGGGAAGAGTATCCATGAATATAAAATATCTTATGTACTTATTATTTATTAATTTATTTTTTTGGATGTTGTAGAAATCCAGGATGATGACAACAGTCTTGCTATGTTGTATCAGACAATGAGTGAGCTGCCTCAACCAAACCGAGACACACTGGCATGTGTGATGATCCATCTGCAGAAGTAATTTTCATTCCTTTCTTTAGTCGTGTTAAGAATCCTTTTATCTTATTTTTTAATTTACTCTGCTTAACACACAAGATTTACAGTTTGTAATTATGAAATATCTTGAATCTGCATTATAAGGTCAGCTCAAGAAGACTGAATTTCTTTCTATTATCAGGGTGTCTCGAAGTGTGGACACCAAGATGGATGTAAATAACCTGGCCAGGGTGTTTGGCCCCACCCTTGTAGGTCATGCTGTTCCTAACCCAGACCCTATGACCATCCTGCACGACACCAACAGGCAACCAAGGGTAAAGTGAAGAATAAGGACTGGCTTCTCAGAATAGGCATTATGTTTAGAACTCTAATGCATGTCTTATAAAGTAGCACATAGTGTGTGTGTGTGGGTGTATATGGTTGTACCTCAGTGATCAGTGTTTGTCCTTCAGTGTGTTCGACTATAAATAATGGATTTATTTCCTGTCTTCTTAGGTTATAGAGCGCTTGCTCAGTATTCCAGACAGCTATTGGAGCCAGTTTGCTTATCCAGATAATGCAAGCATTGACAATGCTCACAACACTGACACTCCAAACCACAAAGGTAAATCAATGAAAGGTACATTAAGGCTCCTCTAAAATGAATACCCCGATAAAAGTGGGTTTGATTAGATTTTAGAACTGGTGGAGCAAATGGGCATACGATAAAAATCGAATCAAATCAACCAACCTTAATCCTTTTTTTCAGCATTTATACTCAACAGATTTGATAATATTGTCTTGTTAAATTGAGGTTCTGTTGATTTATGGGTTTATCTGTAGTGAGCATACTGGGGCCAGTAACTACTCCAGAGCACCAGATGATGGCCAAAACACCTTCCTCCAGTTCACTGTCTCAGCGCATGAAGCACACCCTCTCCAGTACCACCTTGTGAGTTCACTCTCTTTTTCCAATTCTTTTCACAGTAAACAAGATCGAACATACATCTTATCCAGACTGAAATGTTATCAGTTTAAATCAGTCAAATTTACATCTGATGGTTTAGTTTTTTCACATCTCTGCCCTTAACATAACAAGCTTCAGGAAGTTCCAAAACACACACTTTAATTCTGAGCTAAAGACAGACAAATTTTACATTTCCAGTTTATTTTTCTGTATACTATTACAAAGACCCTGAGGTGGATAAGCAATCAAGAAAATACATAAGTAAAAAGATTCTGGCTATAATTTATTTGGTACTGTATATGATGCATCAACTGGCAAAACGACAGAATATTGGACATATTTGACCTCACATCTCATCCTGTGAGCAACATCACGTAGAGACTTCAGGATTTTGGAACTTCAGCATTCAAAATCCACATACTTGTCTAAAAAAAGTGAAGCTGTTTCTTCCCTCATAGGTTCCAAGAGACATGACACATTTCAATTTGTCACATTGTAAAAAGTACGACAACATGCTGTGCCACTAGCAGTACTTACTGAGACTCTGGACTAGAGCAGATCCATTGCTGTTCTTGTCATTTAATCAGCGGGAAATAAAACATCTTGTGGATATTCCTATGCATTTATGATATTAACTAAAGGCTTCAGATTGGATATGCAGAAATTTGTCTCTCAATATTTTAGGTAGAGAGAATTGGAAAATGTTGGATTGTGAAAGTTTTTCAGGGCGCTAAAAGCCACGTGTAGGTAACATGACTGCCTGCATAGAGAGCAGTCAATAATCAAATTAAGTTAACTCAGTTGTCCACATATAAAGAATTGATTCCTGGTTTTCCCTGAAAACAATAATCTTAATAGTGATTCAGTTGTTTGTCTGAAATGACTTTTACTAACCTTGTAATTCTGTGTGCTCCCTTCAACCCCGACCTCTTCATCCTTAGATTTGGGAGCAAGAGCAAAGCGACATCTGCCTGTAATCGCCAAGGAAGCTTCTTTGCTTCCCCCCAGCTGAAGTAATGGTAACGAAAGAAAAACCCCTCACTACATTATGCTTCTAGGTTACTTACTGCAGTAAATGAATATATATGTATATTTATATAATCATGTTGGAATATGACTATGCAAATTTAGCACAATAACTTTACCAATTTAATTACTGAAGATATTTTTTAAGAAAGCTTTCTAACAAGATTTTTGTTCTTTTTAAAAGATGAGAGAATGTAGGATTTGTGGTTTGTTTTTTTGTTTTTTTGTATCTTTAATCACTAATGTTTTATTATCGGCTCCGTCTCTGATTATAAGAGTTTTTAATGACCGAGCAACCATACTCACACTAATTTAGGGATTGAGATTTCCTACTTCATGTGATGTTTAATGCTGTTTTCAATGCTGCCCCCCCCCCCTCCCTGAACATGTGGTTGTAACCACAGTTACATGGATGCATCATAGACCATAAGAAAGTCATTGGTATGCATCAGCACACATGAAAAGCACAAAGAGCTAGAATGAACAAAGAGGTGAGAATCACTAATATTGGCTTGTTGAGAGCATTGGTTGCCATATCATTTAAACATTTGTTTTAATGATTTTATGTTTTGTTTTATATATTCATGTTGACACGCTCTGATCTTTACCAATCATGGCATTTTTTTGAGAAAAACTTTCAAATACTTAAAAAATATATTCTGTGTAAACACTGATACCCACTGGGAAATTAGAATGCTTTTTGCACACTGTAAAAACCAAAGTGTATTTTCTACATGGTAACATTTACCACTAGAGGCTGCTGTTGCACCACTTTCCATATGCAATCGTAACCTATAAAGACACCATACTGTATACTATGTACGTAATCAGTCAGAAATCCTGGCACTCCTTTCATTTAATATATCAGCAGATATTTAGAAGTTACTCTACTAATGTGGGATGGTTAAGTCAAGAGATCTGTGACTCACATTTATGCGGTCATAACAAAATAAAGCTTCAGCTGTTTTATTGTATTACTGTGAAAACTCATTTGCATGTATGCACAGTGAAGTATTTGTAGTTTTCTTGCACCATTAGACTAACGATAAGAAAAGTCAGTCTTCTGCTCTCATCATCACCTGTAGCAAATCTCTGTGTGATGGTACCGGTTCAAATAAAGGCATTTGGGGATATTCATTTGGATAAAAACTGAAACATTTTGACTTATGAAAACTACATCCTGCTGTTTGTGGTTGTAAGAATCCTGTAATACTGCATTATTTTATGCATATTTGATACATCCTTGTACATGTATTCCTTCATGTGGTTCTTTTTCTCTAATGAAATAACGTGTAAACGATTGTCATTCATCAGAGAGCCTGTGAATCTTAACATTTATCCCTTTGTCTTTGCTCATATAACGTGGAAGTCAATGCCTGAACTAAAAATAAAACGCAAAGAGTGTTTCTTTTGTGTTGGTAGGTGGTATTTGTGCAAGAGGTTAGACATGTGGGTTGAGGAACCCGGCTGAAAGAAGACTGTAGAGCATGTAAGACCAGACGTGTAGGATATGATTTTGTTACTGGTAATTCAGTCTAAACAAAACCCTCTTATACTTGAACATGGATTAGTATTACCCTATTAAATCAGCAGGTTATTAATGCACAGCCTAAAACCTTTCATGTTTAATGCTTAATTTTTCCTGGTGTAAATTGAATGCTGGCCATTGCTATTGAAGATCTTCAGTGAAAGGGCAAAAGCACCGTACCAGCTATTCCAAAGCTGACGTGGCACTGAATGATAATGCAATTTGGCTCATTGTTCCAATAGTCATTACAGCTATTTCCATAATCTGTTGGGCTGAATGGGCAGGCGATGAGGTCCAACATTATTATGAATTAAAGCAGTGATCATTTATACATCTTATAGTTATTCCATTAACAGTTGCTGTGGAGAGTGCTAAGCCAGGCTGAACCCATTGACAGATTTTCTATGGCCTCATTTAATACAGAGCTTCAGCAACGCATCAGCCCCTCAGAGATCTAAGCCCAGCTGTGTCGAGTGTGTGTGTGCGTGCGTGTGAAAATAGTGTGCGCATAGTTCATCCAAATTGGTTTGTTCTCCCTTCCTTTCATTCTCTGTCTCACACACAGCGAGCCTCGAATGACTGCAAAAAAAAAAGACCCTCCAAAAATGTTTGAATTTCAAATCAGCATTAATAGTTCATTAGCCTGAAATAAGGTCTCCTGTGTGTCGATCTGTCCTCTCATCGGGGGATTGTGTGTTTATTTATGCTGTACGGTGCAGCATACACTCTACAGTTGCAGACATCAAACAGCTGGCTGTGTGCAGTGTGTCTCTGTAGCTCCATATTCCAGCATGCCCCAGTGTGCAGTGATAGAGCTCCGTTCTGCTATGGGACCAGCGAGGGCCAAATGAGTAAGTAGTCCAATTAAGAGCTCTTAAATAAATTACAGTGTAAGCTGGTAAACACATAACAACAACACTGTTTAATTCCTCTATTTATACAGTGAATTGCAGGCAGTGATGGCAAAGGGAACAACAATACTACCACCACCGTCTCTGGAAACTGAATGTAATCAATAAATTACCCAATTCACAAGGTTTACTTATTGCCATTATTGAGTGAAAATAAAGTGTACGTGTCAACCTTTCGGCCGTGTGGCATGTACACGCCGTCTACACCATTGTCTGCTTAAGGTCAGGTTGATGTCAAAGAAATGGATGACTGTCAAATCCGAACATCTAATAACGCATCTAATCAATACATCTCTGAAGGAAAAAAAGTCAAGTAAAGCACCAGAGAAATGCTCTGTACACGTTAATTCTGTGTTTTGAGAACTTGATCTTCAGAGTGGAAAACCTGTTTGTGAATTAGGCAAGGCATCATTGAGGTATACTTTTAAAATCATATCAAGAAAAGGAGCTGGGCTGAACCAGCTGTTAATTCAGGTTTTTTGCCGAGCAAAGGTACGGTCGTGCATATTCGTAAACGGGGCCAATAAACTGCTTCTTTAGCAGGCTAAGCATGTGCTTGAAAAGTGGTCCTCCAGATTTGTTTTTGACACTTTTTTCAATGAATTATGTGACAGATTGTGTGATCAATATGCTTTCCATTTGGCGGATTAAATGCACAGCACTGCGAACAGCTGAAATACCAAACTATGTTCTGCCTTTAAAAAGCCTGAAAACAGGACAAGAATCATTGTCCAATTTACACCCACCCGTGTTTGCTTAACTGCAAATAATTGTGTGGCTTTTTGACTTTCAGAACTCTTGCGCTCTCGTCTTCAGCTCCATCCCTTGTTCTCTCTTTTTTTTTTAAACTCCACTCCCTCTCCACCCCTCCTTTGAATCGAACCGCTGTCTTAGCTGGCTACCATTTGTGGTCGATACCTTGTTACCACAGAGAAATCAATTATCTCAACCAAGCAGCAGGGGAAAGAGGCAATAATGAAAGAATGCACCTCCTTCCCAGACGATGGCAATGGTCATTAAATATGAATTTATCATTGGTTGAGGAGATTTATGTTGCGTGATGTGGGCACAGAGTTCGTGCTCGCTTTGCCGCAGAAGTTCTGGTTACAAGTGTTAATGGAAACGTTCGCAGACTGATGTTCAACCAAATATTTGATTATTATAAGCCGGCCTGCGCGTTTTGATGACATTTTTCAACGAAATAAGCGGGAGACGTGCTGGAAAAGGAAACACAAGTATTATATAGCATTTGCATGCCGCAATATTATCATGGCATTCATGAAAACTCCAGGTTCTTTCCAGTGATGTCTCAGTGCTACTCACTCAGGTGACAGTGGAGATGGTGGTGATGGCTGACTTATGGGTGGGCATGCCTACAATACCTGCCTGTTTGGGTCTGTAATGAGCCGTTCTGACTTGTCTGACAGGTGGTGCAAGAATTGGAGGCACTGCCATCACCACAGCCGGAGAAAAAAAGTGCAAATGAGAGAGAAAGAAGAACGAAGCAGAGAGGGAAAAATGTGTAATTCGGGCTTGCTCTTAAGGCAGCAATAAATTCCATTTTAATGGGGCACCACAAGCAGTAGCAAGCACTCAGCAGTCTGTTGTGTTTGATGCCAAATTGTGCAGAATAAACAGATCTGCTGTGCAGCTGGTCCAAACACACACTTTCTCTCTGTCTCTGTCTCTCTGACTCGCTCTGTGCCCATCTTTTCCACCTTACATTCTCACAAATCTCCATGCCACACGCACACACACCACCTCTTCTTCCTCATTCCCTTGCTACCTCTCCATCTCTTCTCCTCCCCTCCCCTGCGTGGACGCACAAGAATTAGACAAATCATCACAAAAAGATGGCAACTGTGCTTTGATTTATTTTCTTCCACTTAACTGAGTACTCATCTCCAGCTGTCACGCACATGTTCAAGGCAGAATATTTGTTTTAAGAGGGAAAGGAGTGAGCTGCACGCCACTAATGAGAAACAACATGTCACATCAGGCTCGTTTCTTTCGCAGAAGACGAATTGTCGGTCATCCTGACCGATTTTATGGTAGACAAAGTTGCACATGATATACGCACACTCTGTATTTGAAGTCGGCATTGCACACTAACCAAATTGTAGGCGATGGTTTGCAAAAAATAGAGCTGGTTGCCAAGAGTGCTTTGAAAACCCTGAGAAACATTTTACGCTAAATAATATTAAATATACTGAGGCATCTGTTTAGTATGCTGGCTAAAAGCAGTCCCTCAAATACCTGCTACGTTGATATATGTGGTTCCTGCCAGCTGAATGACAGTGTAAGCACTAGTGGATACATCCAGACACACACACCTGCACACCTATGACTTCTGTTTCTATTGTTTCCACGATAAATGTATTGTTTTTCAAAAACCAGCTCTGTGTGCAAACACACACTAAAATAACTGTACGTGTGCTGCTGGATCCTTCTGCGTGCCCTCCTGCACCAGTGCATCTGAATACATTTAACTGAATGTGAAAGTGTGTGTGCACAGGTGCATGATATGAAATATTGGGAGACGGCGGTATGCATGAAAGGCTCAGTGTTTGCTAGTGAATGTGTGCAGTGACCATGTGTGCAGTGTGTGTGCCTCTGCCTCTGATTTTGGGATTGTTTTTTTCTGCATGGATGGACACAGCTATAAATACCGTATGATATACTTGTATCTTTCAAAGCCACACAGCCCAAAATCATCTTTTATTTATTTTTTTGGTAGTGCTCTCACTCTAGTCATGAGTGAGAGCACTACCAATCACCAATTGGTTTTGCCAGGTTAGTTAAAGTTGAGCCTTAGCAGCATGACGGTATGATTTTTTGATTAAAAAGGAAACCTGTAAACATGTAATATCAAAAATACAAAGACATTGGATCACTGTTTTAGTCATTTGAAAAGCGTCTTTTCCCCAAAATTCTGGCACTAACTACAACCCAATGCAACTTATGTTCCTCTTGGCCACTAGAATGCACTGTTGCCTCCTGTAATCCACTTGCATGTCACGAAGCAGTGCTGCTCTGTCTGAACACACCCATTAATTTCACCCATCTCCACATCTCTATCATGTAGGACTCCCATGTGGTTGTTAGGAGGATATGGGAGTGGTACAGCATTGTCAGTATTTGTATCATTTGCAGCACTCAAGCTTTAATTTGAAATGATAAAGTATTGCTTTGACAGTGGCAGTCTACTCAGGTGACATATATTAGCATTTTCCTCCCAAGCATTTCACCTCTGGGGAAAATTAAATTGGCTGGATCAGAGTTCATACATAAATGTAAGCTTAACAGGCGTCAGTGTATGTAGGAGCCCCATCACATGTGTAATTCACATGTACCTTGTTACAGCTTCGCCCTGAGGTTGACAGGCGGTGGCTGATCCTGCATATGATGACACAAGTTTTTGCATACCACTACATTTTGGGTAGAAGGTTATGCCAGTCAAATGTGCAATCTTTGTTATGTAAGCTTAAAAACACTGAGATAGCATTTCCACATTTTGAAAGACAAAATATAAGAGTGCTATGATTAGTCATGGTTAGATGACAACATGGATAATGCTATACTCAGCCACATCTTTTCCACTGGTATACCTGGAGGTTTGATATGAACTAAGTTTGTACAATAGGACACCAGATGTGCTTTTACTTACAAAAGTGTTACCTGTCTAACGCCTACTTAGTTTTTTTACCGTTAAAAAATTAACTGTCAGCAATTAAAATCGGAGACATCACAGACTTTAACAGCAGAACAGGTTGTGTCTAATGTAATCGTGTTTTCCTCTTTGGCTCCCTGTATTTTCTTGCTGCTGAGGCAGTTCAGTAGTACAAACCCGTACAAAACTGTACACTCAACTTATCTCCATTGGTGCTGATACTAGCTTGTTCATCCCAAACTGCAGCATGTATGACAAAGAATACCAAACAGACTGCTTTGGAGCCTCTGGGCTTATAGAGAGACAGACAGTAAAGTCAGTGCTTGTTAGCTTGTTAACTGGTTAGTCTGGCCCGCAGCCTAATTACATTTGGCCCGCGAAGCCATACCAAATTACTATTAGAGCTGGCCTACTGGTATTATACAGCTAATATATATATTGTTTAGTATAAAGCTTTGCTTGTTCCATATTCAGTTTTCCAGCAAAACGTATTTGAGTCCATAAGAAAAGATTCATTCTTATATCTGGAGGAAAAAAATTTTTTTCAATAAATATTAATGTTAGCCCGCGACTTTGTTCCAGTTTTGAATTTTGACCCACTGTGTATTTGAGTTTGACACCCCTGCTGTAGACTCACTACGATAGCCAGGTGCCCTGACTCTGGTAGCTCTGAAGATGCTGATTGGTCAGAAGCTGCCTTCTCCTTTTAAACAAAATAAACTTTGGGTGGAAAAATGATTGAAAATTCTTTAAAGCTGCATATTCAACAGACAGTTGTCTATTGTCAGTTTTTTGTGGGATTTCCTGTGTGTGTGTTTTACACAGACTATTCTATGTTGTAACACTCAACAAATGCATAATTCCTTTTAATTAAAACATATCTATGAAATGCATCTTCGATTTAGTTTCAGCTTGTAGTAATATGTTAGCACGTATTTAATTTCATTTCACAGTCCCTAATTTCCAAGAGCTGTTACTGTTGCCACAGCTTTATTTCATTTTACTATTACATTATAACAGGCTTCTTCTTCTCTGTGTAAAGGACTTAGGTAAAATATGTCTCATGGGAAATTTATCTTTCTATCCATTATTTAGTGCTGTTTGTGATTTTTTAAAAAAAAGTTTTCCATATTCACCTGGTGTTGTTAGGAAACTGTATACTGTACGTTCAAAGAGAATGACCGTGAAACACCAGCTACACTGTCTGTCAGCTGTGCAGCCTAACACTGGGTGTTGAAACACAATGAACAAAACACTTCTGTGCTCCATCTCTTCTCTCAAAGAGTTTCATGTGTTTACATGGAAATCACTGCCATTGAGAATGCAACCCATCAGTTGGTTTCTCACATGGGCAAACATCTGTTGCTTTTCAATTGGCAATCAAGTCTTTGGGAATAAAAGCACCAGTTCAATTTTTTTTCTTTTCCATACCCTTTTCATTTTTTCTTTATTTTAACTGTACATGCGATGGATGGAGGTGTATTTGGTGACAAAGCTGCTGAAGGATATCAAGGCTGGGTTCTTAATGCCAGGTGATACTGCATACTGCTCTGCAAAAACTTTTGCCTGAATCTTGCCATCGCATTGCAGACAGATTATAACAATAGGATGGGCAA
Organism: Maylandia zebra; assembly: GCF_041146795.1. Classification (NCBI taxonomy): domain Eukaryota; kingdom Metazoa; phylum Chordata; class Actinopteri; order Cichliformes; family Cichlidae; genus Maylandia; species Maylandia zebra. The sequence goes on from NC_135171.1 coordinate 16,478,206, forward strand.
AGTCTATATTCCCTCTTTCTACTACCCACTATGAAGCATGCGCACCCTCTTCAAATTGTTGACTTATGTAGCGAGTGTGTTTACCTCAGTGACAGGACAAGATTTTTTTCATTGAAGACATTTTTTTGTTGCAAAAAGTGCTGGTTTCGGTTTGATATTGTATATTTATATAGAGCAGTAATACTACTGCATTACTCTGCTACAGTCACACATTATTTATTCAAAGGTAAGTCAGTTGTCTTTAAAGCCATGAAGGAGTCTTTTGAACACAACTAGCTTTGAATGCAGTAATGAAGATATGTCTGGATTTGCATGCAAGCATACTTTTAAAAATTGCATGCAAGTGATTGCAGAAGGAAAACAAAAATCCCTTAAGGCTGCAGCATTATAGCTGTATTAGTATAAAACTAATTTTGTATTTTTAGAGCTTTTCAAAACTGTGAAATATTAAATCTGTTCCATCAGTGATATAAATGGCAACATTTCAATAATAAAATGAAAATGACATCTTGGCTTGAGGCTGGAACTTGGAGAAAGTATATTGAGTACTCAAATTAAAAGGATTTGTGCTGTAGGGGAGTATAAGTAAATGTGCTCAATAAATCTGTTGAATTCTTTTGATCAAGATCATTCTTGCGTGATGTGTTTCTTTTTTCTTCTTTTCGCTGATGGTTCCAGTAGATGAGAAGTAGGTGATCAGTCAAATCATTATGACTCTTCCCCATGGCCCTTGGCTTTCCATTCCCAATTTCATTGCTGAGATATCTGGGTATTTGTTGATAAAGTCTTAGTTTGGATCACAGTCCAGAAGGAGAAGCTGACCAAATGACTGAACGGCAAAAGTCTCTGCAACCAGAACAGTGTGTCATGGATCGCTGTGTGGCAGGCAGGAGGAGGACCCAAATTGCAAAACTCACAGACTCGGGGATGAACTCAAAAATCACAGCTTTAATGCTGGAGAGGCAGAACGTAGGAAATACAAAACTAAACTGGGAAAACTAAATACAAAGCTCGCCAAGGAACAGGGAGGAACACACACACAACATGAGGGAGAATGTGACACAGAACCGAGGGAGACGCAGACATAAATACACAGAGGGTTAACGAGGGAAGTGGGAGCACACGGGGAACACAGGTGACACTGATAGTCATAACAAGACACGGCAAGAGTGAAGGCAACACTGACGGGAGACGGGCAAAGTAAAACAGGAAGTACAGAGGTTCAGACAGGAGGAGAGAGAGCACGGGGAAAACACAGACATAACGGGCTGGGGAAAACAGATTAAAACACAAGGAGATACGAGGGCTCACAGATACACAGGGGCACACAGGAGGTAACCAAATAAGGAACATTTTATCTAAATAATCCTAGGAACCAAGGCATAACTAGGGAATAAAATACAAAACACACAAAAACTGAGAATACTGGGCCCACATGGCCCAGGACCATGACATGACCCCCCCCCCTCAAGGGCTGGCAGCCCGACAGCCCAAACCTGCGAACAAAACAAGAAAAACAGAAAACAACCCACCCGGGGCGGGAGGCGGGGGACCAGGACGGAGGGACCAGAACAGGGAACAAAACAATCGACAGAAAACACAGGAGCACAAGACAATAGTCCAAAGAAAGTTCAGGGGGTCGGCCTGGAGGGCGGCAACACAACAGGCCACGTCCTCTCGTATCTGGAGGCCGGTCGTGCAGAAGGCAGCAGTGGTGCAGTTCAGGAGGCCGACCCGGAGCCTGCGGGCACAAGAGTTCAAGGGTCACACGGTCGGGGGGCCAACCAGGCGGGCGACACAGGTGATAGAGCCGGTCAGGAGGCCAGCCGTGCGAAAGGCAACTGCGGCGGCGAAGGTGACGACGGAGCAGTTCAGGGGGCCGACCGCGCGGAAGGCAGCGGCGGCGGCGAAGGAGACGGAGCAGTTCAGGGGGCCGGCCGCGCGGAAGGCAGCGGCGGCTCTCCAGTGTCAGGCGTACTGGCCGAGGCCCGGTGGGCACAGGACCAGACGAGGTGGGACCAGGCGAAGGCGATGCGGGGACCGGACCAGGCGTAGCAGAAGCAGATGCAGAGGCTGGACCAGGCGTAGCAGAAGCAGATGCTAGAGCTGGACCAGGCGAAGACGAGGCTGAGGCTGAGGCTGAGGCTGGACCAGGCGAAGGCGATGCCGAAGCCGGACCAGGCGATGGCAAGGATGCAGCAGAGGCCGGACCAGGCGACGGCGAGGATGCAGACTCTGATGAAGCTGGACTAGGCAACTGCGTGGGCGGAGACACGGCGGCCGCAGCTGGTGTGGATGAGGCTGCTGGTGGCTGAACGGGCCCCTCGGACCCTCCAGTGGAGACAGGCGGCTGGACGGGCCCCTCGGACCCTCCAGCGGAGACGGAGACAGGCGGCTCTGGACGGGCCCCTCGGACCCTCCAGCGGAGACAGGCGGCTGGACGGGCCCCTCGGACCCTCCAGCGGAGACGAGGAGGTGCTGGACGGGCCCCTCGGACCCTCCAGCGGAGACAGGCGGCTGGACGGGCCCCTCGGACCCTCCAGCGGAGACGAGGAGGTGCTGGCCGGGCTGACCAGAGACGCCAGCGGAGACGAGGAAAGGCTGGAGAGGTTCTCCTGAACCCCCAGCGGAAACTGATGCAGAGCCAGCAGGTGCGGGGACCTCTGGCTCAGCGGATGCTAACTGTAGCGGCACAGGGCACGCAGTCGGCTTAGGATGCAACGGCTGGGGCTGTGCAGGGCAAACAGTCTGTCCAAAGTGTGTCAGCACCACGCAGTCCCCAGCTGGCGGAGAAAGCTCACCAAAGCTTCCAGCTGAGGTGGGCAGTGTCTGAACGGGTTGCTGAGCAATGAACTGAGCTGATGACTGTGCTATCGATTGAAGTGCAAGTTGTAGTTGTGGTTGTAGTGATGGTGGGACAGCAGGTAGTTGAACCGGTGACTGAACAGGTGACTGACTCTTGGCTGCTCTCCTCCGAGGAACAGGAACGGGTGCTGGGCCTGGCCGAACACCAGTCATCCCCACCCGAGAAACAGATACGGGTGCAGGGACAAGCTGGGCTCTGGCTGCCTTTACCCTGGGGGGCGGTGTAGGTGCAGGAGCTAGCTGGACCTCTGCTGCTCCCACCCGAGGGACTGAGACGGGTGCAGGAGTCGGCAGGGTCACAGTAGACCTCGCCCAGGGAACCGGAACTGGCGCAGGCATAGGCTGGGCGTCCATCAACCCCACCCGAGGGGCAGGTACGGGTGCCGGGATGAACGGCGCCTCTGCCAGGCTGGGGACAGAAGCAGGGACCAGCTGGACCTCAGCCACCCTCTCCAGAGGAACTGATACGGGAGCAAGGGAAAGCCGGGCCCGCGCTGCCCTGGTTACAGGAACTGGAGGCGGAGAGCGAAGCACAGGAACAGTAACAGTCACTGGGTGAACCAAGTTAGTGGAGCCAAACACAGTTTCAGTAAACAGAGACTTATGGTGGGCTGGTTCTAGCAACTCTGCTGTACTTAAGTTGTCCATGTCATAATTAGCAGTCTTAGAAAGAGTGAGTTTAGGAGCAGCCACAGGTACAGGAGAACTCACACAAGCAGCGTCTAGATAAGCTGGATGTGAAACAACACTACACACAGTTGTACAGGATGTAGTCCGAGACGTAGTGCACACAGAGTCCATGAAACCTGGCCGAAAAGCATGGCGCACAGAGTTAAACTGACATGACCGGGGACACAGTGTGAGATCATAACATCACAAGTATGTGTAAGTGATATTACCTGTGTAACGGCGGATATGTAAAGCTAGCGCATATTCACGCAATATAACATTTGTGCTTTTATTTTTGGTAACTTCTTGTGTGACCGGAAGTGAATGGTTTAATGGCAGAGGTGTGGACTCGAGTCACATGACTTGGACTCGAGTCAGACTCGAGTCATTAATTTTATGACTTTAGACTTGACTTGAAAAAATGTTCTAAGACTTGTGACTTGACTTGGACTTTTACACCAATGACTTGGGACTTGAATTGGACTTGAACCGGTTTACTTGAAAAGACTTGATATTTTACCCAAAATATAAAATTTAACATGCATATTATATAGAGATTGAAAATGTGACGTCATTCACGGGTAGAACCGCAAAGGATTCTGGGAACTCGTGGCAAGCGGTACTAGCGCACGCAGGCTTTCAATTGAAATCAGTCACACAGCGATAAAAAGAAACACAAAAATGTCAAGAAGCCGTTGTATGATTAACTGCAATAGCCGGTCGCATGACAGCCACGGGAAGCCGACGGGTAAAGAGATCGGTTGTTATCGGATTACGTCGTTGAAGAGAAATTGTTCAAGCCATGTTTCCGAAGTAACAAAGACGCGACGGATGGCCTGGATTGCAGCCATTCAAAGACCAAATATAACGTCCCAGAACACTCCAGCTCACAGGTTAGTCTGCTCCAAGCATTTACATGAAGGTCAGTGTTTTTTAGTAGTTAATACGTCACTTTCATAACATAATTAGTGATATAGGTTACAAGCAAGTCTGGCGCTGAACAGAAATTGTCGCGCTATGCTCCTGTGTTTATTGTGCATAAATAGTGAATTGTCCTGACACAATATTGCGTTTCGCTTCTGTTATTATGGTACACTGACAAAAACACATACTTTTATTCACAGGATAAAACAGGTTTTTTGTATCACTAATTGCCCAGTACGATTACAGCATACAATATTGTTGTCACTGTTACATTTCTGTGATGCTACCAGAAATTATTTCCACTACTAATTAATTACCCTTGAGCTCAAAGGTCCTATTAATAAACGGTTAACGAATGTGTATTTATGACGACAATTTGTGAGACTGGTAAACTTATGATACGTACGATGGTCTTTCGTTCTACACGGTGCATTTCAAGGTCCTGCACCCATCCGTCGGTAAACTGTACCTGGACTTGTTGCAGTGACCTGAAGTTACTAAACTTCACGAGTGTATGCACTCACTCCAAGAACCGTATGATTATAAATATGCATATAAATATGCTACAATGAGATAGCTGACTTCATCTAACTAGCAAATGTTGTCCAGGCTACGTTGGTGATGCAGTTCTTTTTAATGTGTATGATATTTTTGTCATGCGATTTTAAAGCCGGTCCTACAACCGCATCCAAGAATAACATGCAGCGTATCTCAGAACTGTCGGTGAAAATTATTCTAGGAGCTAGGTTTAATTGAGCTGCATTTTAAAGAGGTGCAATTTCACAATTTGTGTATATTTTCTAAGTTCACTATTTTGTCATGTGTTGAGAAAAACACAGATTTTAAAATTACATGGTCTAATATTTACATTTAGCATAACTGCAACATTATTTTTTCGTTTTTTTTTTAAAGACTCGAAAGGACTTGAAATTCAAAGTTTCAGACTTGTGACTTGACTCGGACTTTTACACCAGTGACTTGAGACTCGACTCTGACTTGCCTGACATTACTTGAGACTTGACTTGAGACTTGAGGATAAAGACTTGAGACTTACTTGAGACTTGCAAAACAATGACTTGGTCCCACCTCTGTTTAATGGTAAACAACTTGATGTACAAAAAGACGGAAGAAAACGGAAAACTAATGCTAACGGAGAAAAGGGAGAGAAGAATATGGTTAAATTGTACAAAGACGAATGGTTCTAGCTACAGTCGACAGGGGAACAAGGTTTGTAATGTATATGATTTAATTTGAGCAATCTGAAATGCATAATATGTATTATATAGTTTAATAGAAAACGGTTAGACCAGCGTAATGAGCAGTTTAGATGGTGTTACATGAATAATATGGTAATTGTTTTATTTGTTTGTCTAGCTCTTACGTTGGTTCGTTGTCTGATACACGGCAAGGAATAATAAAGGTCATTCAACAACCATCAGTTCTGGCCTTCTCAGTTCGACTGGATGCTACAACCTGAATATCAAAATTCTTGCAATAAACATTTTTACCTTTGTCCTTTACAAAATCACAACTGTAGACTGAAATCTGCTGACAACATTGATTGACAAACAAAATGAACTGCTTGCTGTTGCAGATCAATTTATAGCAAATTTGACCAGCCTGGTTCAAGACCTTAACAAATTGGTTCTCTGTTGAGTTTGTGACCATTTTAAACTGCATAAAGAATGAAGTCTTTAAAAGGCGGGTGGGTATTTATGCAAATGGATTATAAATTAAGTAAAAAGATAAATGTGATTAATCAACTATGTACAGAAACATATTTCAAAACTAAAATTAAATCTGAATTTAATCTTTCCAGAGGCTGACTCATCAACATAAAACCACAATGAAAACACTTCCTCAAATCAAGAGCAGCTTTTTCTTTAGAAAATAACGTCAAGGCAACTCGTCACATTTGAGGAACAACAGATGCCAGGGCACAGAAACTGAGGCACGACTAACCCATCTCACTGTAAGTTAACCTCATGGCGGAAGAATTAGAGCTTTCTGAGTATTCCACCATACATGACCTTGGGGGAAAAAAGGTCAAAACTGGAACAAGCAGCATCAACTCTGCTCAATCAGGTAAGAATATGAGAAAAATGCAAACTAAAAGAGAAACAGTCACGATTTTGAAGTAATCAGAAAGCTGTCTCACTATTGTGAATGTACTATGTATTTATCTGTTTTTGTGTTTACAGAAAGAAGACTCCTGAGGATGGGGATTGTAACTTTAGGAGTATTGTGTATCTTACAAGCCATCCTCAATATCTCCCTCTACCTTGCCGGTAAGTTGTGAACACAAATATATATTTATAATGGAAAATAAATGTATCATAAGTACTGTAACATGTTTTCTGATGGAAAGTATAAAAAATATGACCCCAAAATTATGTTTATTTCCAGTTTATTCAAAAGAGGATATCAATCAGTTTCCTTGCAACACCTCTGTGATAGAAGACATGTGCCAGACCGAGCAATTTCAGTCAAATTCAACCCACTTATGTTCCTGCTGCAACAACCTGCTGCAAAGCCTACTGAGAGAAAGAGACCTCTTGCAAGACAAAATCAGTCACTTTAGCAGAGGTAAACCTGGAGATGTTGACGATATGCAGATCTTTGGATCTGGTTCCAATTCTTTAGATTTCTTGTTAGTTTGAAGATGAACGCAGACAACATTCAGGAATTTGAAACAAGTCATTTAAGTCAGACGACTGCATCCATTTACACACTTTGAAATCTCTGGTACAAAAACAACAGCCAACCACATTTTAATTAGATATATATTTTGAAAGAGTCAAGCAGTGATTAACAGTTGCACTCAGGTAAATACTTTTATTATATTGTTGCATATTTAATGCAAAATTTATTATGTACATATATTAATACTTTGCTAATGGATAAAAAAAATGACATGCCATTTTAGTAATATGATAAAATGTATTGAATGGTTGTGTATGTGAAAGATGACGTTTTTAGTGACAACATGTGCTCAGTTTAGGTTTTGGCTGGTGGTGTATTCAGAAACCCAAAGAACAGATGCTTCTACCAGTAGGTGGTAGAGACCCGACCCAAGCTGTGTTAAAGAATATTGGATTTGCATGTATGTGTGGCCAACAAACACACTAAATAACAGCAAAAAACAATGTTGACTATTTTGTACTAGCAGAATTTAGAAAGTGTTTTTAATGGAACTTGCTATATCAACTTTAAATGTTATTGTTACTCTGAATGATGATAATTAATTTTTTTTTGTTTTCACATAACTGAAATTTTGTATAATAATGAGTTTTCAATGGCCGCTCAATTGACAACAGTCTTATATTTGATATAATTTAGCTTATATTTAGCTTGATTTTATGTTTATCTCTGAGACATGGCAGCATGAAGTCTCACATCTTTTAGAGCTATGCACTGCAGACTGTTCATTTTTCTGTGAACTTCAGATCTCTGGACGAGAAGGTGGAACAGCTGTGATTTTTAAAAAGACATTTTTATGCCAAATGATCTCTTCGAGCTGTTACAGCTCTTTTGAGATAATTATGATCAAAACTGGAAGAGATCAACCGATGTATGGTATTTCAATTTATGGTCCACCTGGGTCTGCAGCATCTTTTCTGTCAGACTTCTGCTATTAAGTTGGGCAAGGTCATCATTGTTGGGGACTTCAACATTCGTGCAGAGGACCCATCAAATAGTACCACTAGGAATTTCCTGAGCATTATGGACTCTTAAACTTTTAAACTTTTTCCCAAGTTTGTATTAGGTACAGGCGCTTTATTGATAGCTATCGTTTCTAAGTTTTCTTTTTAATTTCATAACTTTTTGTGACCATGTTGAGCTCCTTGTTAAGTCTTGTATTGAACCCTGATAGCCACTTTTATTCAGATCGCTCCTCACAAAACCAGAGTAGTCATTGCTCTGTCAGTTCCTGCACACCCTGGTTAGATAATCAAACTTGTGATCTTCGACATTCCCGTCAAAGAGCAGAACATCTGTGGAAGCACGGGTCTAAGTTTCCATCACAAATACTTTGTAGAGCTTCTTCACATATATAATGAGTCAGTGAAAGAGGCTAGATCCTCTTATTTCAATAATCTCATACATTTCCATAAGAATAATCCAAGGGTATTATTTGAGACTATCAACAGGATTGTTTCCCCTCCAACCCAGCATGCTATGTTCTTTTCTGACGATGATTGCAATACATTTCTCAATCACTTTGTAAATAAGGTGATGGGCTTAAGATCCAAAATCTCCTCAAGTAGCTTCCCTTATGATGGTCCTCAGTGCCCTGGGTCATTTACTTTTCTTTCCCTCCAATTACACTTAATGACTTAACTACAGTAATAGGTAAAATGAAATTCTTGTCATGCTCCTTAGATACATTACCTGCTTTTCTCCTGTCTGGGACTCACCAGCATTGGTCCCACATTGCTGTCTATCATGTGGAACTGAGGCAAAGTTATGTTCCATCGTATTTTAAATATGTCGAATGTTCATCCCAACTTTACTGGTAATTATTGGCCTATTTTCAAAATTGTCACTTATAAGCAAATTATTAGAAAAACTTGTAGAAAATCAGTTCAGATCTTTACTATGCAAATTAAAGATTTGTTACCTTTTTCAATCTGGCTTTCAAAAGCAGCGCTCCACTGAGATCGCCCTCTTGAAGGTTTATAATAATCTTTTAATGGCTTCTGATGCAGGGAATTGTTCTGTAATCATATTGCTTGATCTCAGTGCAGCCTTTGATACAATTGATCATAAAATCCTACTTAATATGCTGAATGTTCTGGCTGGTGTATCTGGCTCTGCCTTAGACTGGTTTTCTTCTTACTTATCTGACAGGACCTTCTCTGTTAGAACAAACAAGTTCACCTCTATCATAGCCTCCCTAACCTGCAGGGTTCCACAGGGTTCAGGTTTGCATACATTATTTTCTTTCTAGGTGCTTCTTCTTTCTCGCTGGCATTTTTCAATCTTTTAGTGACATTTCTTATCATTTCTGTGCCGATGACAGTCTTTTAAGCCTCATTAGCTGGATAGGCTGTCCAGCTTAGTCCACTGGGTAACTCAGGTTACTGATTGGCTCTCTAGCAATTACCTTGTTTCAAACACTAACAAACCTTAGACCATGATTATAGCTCCTCCTGAACTACATTCTTAAATCAGTCGGGTTCTTGCTTCTTTTTGTTCAACTACTAACACCAACATTCAAAATCTTGGAGTAATATTTGAGTCTTCTTTGGGCCTTGACTTGCATATAAAATCTTTGTCTTGTTCCTGTTTCTTTCATTTAAGGAACATTTCAAAATTGCGACATATTGTCGCCTCAGCTGAGCTGGAAAAAATAGTTCTTGCATTTGTGTCATCGCATTTAGATTATTTTAATGCTCTGTTTACCAGCTTGGACAGATCCTCTCTGTCATGAGATTTTTAACATATATAAGTTTATTTACTACTGTTTACTATAAGCTCATATTGATGTGTTCATATATTTCACAAATATGCTGTACTTTTCATTTTTGTGCACACTGACATTTTAACTCTGTATGTTGATGAAGGCCAGAGACAGCGACCTAACCACAAGAGATTAAATCTCTAACAGCAGTTCCCGAAATTAGAGTACACTCATATGACCCCATACAAACATACACACACTCAGTCACAGGAAGTTTTTAACAGAACATGTATTAAAGGAAGATGAAGGTATTTGCATATGCGATGTGTCTTATAAATAAAGAGCTATCGCCTGCACTCGGTGTGAGTGTCTCCTGAGAGCCGCTCACCCGTGCACGTTGCTATTTTAACAGAACTTGTCTGAGTGTCATTATTTCACCTGAATAATGTCTTGTTAATAAATAAAGTTAACCACGGACACTCTCTTTCACACCTCAAAGCTATTCAAAATGCTGCAGTCAGACTACTAACAAGTTCTAGCTAACAAGTTCAAATTACTCCTATTTTATATTCTTTATTGGCTCCCAGTAGATTTTAGGATTCGTTTAAAAATTCTTGTTTTAACATACAGAGCACTAAATGGCCAGGTCACAGATTATTTATCTCAGATTTTTACAAAATACACTGCTTCTTGTCGTCTCCATTCACAGACTCTGAATTTGTTGTTCCCCATACCTGACTAAAAACTAAGGGTGACAGACCCTTTGAGCTTGTGGCACCAAAGCTGTGGCACACTTTACCATCAAAACTACAATTAGTTGACTCTGTGCATTATTTTAAAAAGCAGTTAAAACTTTTTTCAAACAGGCCTTTTCCTGAGAATTTTTTATTGAATTATGTTTTACTTATTTTGAAACTAACAGTTTATTTTATTATATCTTATTTCATTTTTTTCACACTTAACCTCCTAAGACCCAAACTCTTTCATGGCATGCATTTTTAATTTTCTTGGCTATTTGGGCTGATTAGGACCTGATGAATGTAAAAACCAAAAATTACGTTTGTTTTTTTTAACCTGATTTTTGTTTCCATATATGAGGACATTCGCTTTACATTTTGATAGAACAGTGGAAGTACAACACCCTTGTAAGTGGATATCAGGCCCTTGTAGAGCAAAATTAGTATTTTGGTCTAGACAACCCAAAATGTGATGTCCACATATGTGGACGCCAGGTCCTGGGAGTTTAATGTTCATGTTTATTTTAGCCTTTTGTGTACACCACTTTGTGATTGCTTGTCTGATTGCTTGCGCTTAATAAACACACTTTACATACTTGTGAAGTATGTAAAGTGTGTTTTTGATGGGTTTTTTGTGAATAAAATTTGGGGTTGTGAGATTTGCAAATCTTTAAATTCAGCTTTTATTTACATTTTACTCGGCATCCCTTTTTTTCAGAATAGGGTTGATAATCTTCTTTTGTGTTGCCAACAAACCTTGAAATCATCAAGTCTTTCTTTGATGATAATTTGGTCAAAGTTAAACTGACAGCAATGAGAACTACAGAGCATTCACTAATCACTTTTCATTAACACTGTTGGCTTTGTTTTAATTAGCTGTTCTGAATGACACCAGTGTTTCTGTCACACTGTGTTCCTGGCTTACACTATCCAACTGTTGTGTTTACCTTATACTGTACATCTGTTTTACATTTAGTTGTTAAGAATATTTTAAATGAGGACTTTTTTTTGCACAGGGTTATGTTATAAGTTTTACATTTATTTATAAAACATATTTAGAGTATGTTAATTTGAATCATTTGCATATGTAAATACAATTTGCATGCATGTATACCTTTAAGAATTGCATGCAATCATGAGAGAAATCTGTGTTATGGCTATAAAAAGAATAAAAGAATATTGAAAAAAATAGTATGAAACAAATTTTTTTTAGAGCTTTTCAAAACTATGAAATGTTAAATCTGTTCCATCAGTGATATAAATGGCAACATTTCAATGATAAAATGAAAATCTTGGCTTGAGGCTGGAACTTGGAGAAAGTATATTGAGTACTCAAATTAAAAGGATTTGTGCTGTAGGGGAGTATAAGTAAATGTGCTCAATAAATCTGTTGAATTCTTTTGATCAAGATCATTCTTGCGTGATGCGTTTCTTTTCTTTCTTCTTTTCGCTGATGGTTCCAGTAGATGAGAAGTAGGTGATCAGTCAAATCATTATGACTCTTCCCCATGGCCCTTGGCTTTCCATTCCCAATTTCATTGCTGAGATATCTGGGTATTTGTTGATAAAGTCTTAGTTTGGATCACAGTCCAGAAGGAGAAGCTGACCAAATGACTGAACGGCAAAAGTCTCTGCAACCAGAACAGTGTGAGATCATAACATCACAAGTATGTGTAAGTCTCTGTGACCGTCTCACAAGGTTCTCATCCTGGTCACATGCTGTCGGTGCCATAGCACGTCTCAAACGTTTCCTACTCAGAGACAAATCAAAGTCACTCAGCACTGTAACTGAAAGACAAAATGCTGAAATGATGATTATCAAAAACTTACAAGGACTAACATTTTCAGATGAGATAAAGAGATTAAGTAAAGGAAAGGCACTACATGAGAGCAACAAAATGTACAACTTGGATCCTTTCTTGGACGAAGACAATGTGCTCAAGGTGGGAGGAAGGCTACAACACTCATTGCTTCCTAACACATTCAAACATCCAACTGTCATTCCAAGAGACCATCATATTACAAAACTCATAATCGCTCACTGTCACGAAAGAATAAATCATCAAGGAAAGAGCTTCACAATGAACGAAATACGGTCCAGCGGTTATTGGATTCCCAAGCTAAGTCAAACAGTATCAGACTACATCCGTCAGTGTGTGACATGTCAGAGACTAAGGAGAGCTGTGGAAGGACAAAAAATGAAAGATCTCCCCACAGAAAGAGTCGAACGCTCTCCGCCTTTCACATACTGTGGTATGGATGTTTTCGGCCCATTCCTAACCAAACAAGCAAGAAAAGAAAAGAAAAGCCACGCAGGTGGAGTATGGGAACGACAAATTCGGACTGTGAGAAACGTCCTCAACGCCACACTTGCTCTCGCAAAGAGACGACTCACCGATTCATCACTCAGAACCTTTCTCTATGAAGCAGCTGCAATAGTAAACAGCCGCCCGTTGACGACAGACAATCTCAATGATCCAAACAGTTTGAAACCAATAACTCCAAATCATCTCCTAACTATGAAAACCGCAACAGCTTTGCCTCCTCCAGGACAGTTTGTTAAAGAGGATCTGTACGCTCGGAAGCAATGGCGTCAGGTACAATACCTAACGGAGCAATTTTGGAGCAGATGGAAGAGAGAATATCTTCACAACATCAGGGTTCGGCAGAGATGGCATGCTGCTAAAAGGAATATGCAAGTAGGTGACATAGTGATGGACAAGGAAGAAATACTGCCACGATCCCAATGGAGACTTGGTAGGGTTGTGGACACCATAACAGACGAAGATGGACTTGTGAGAAAGGTCAAAGTAACCTTTGCAGACAGAAACCTTAGTAAAAGGGGTGAACGTTTGCATAAGATGTCTACAGTGGAACGCCCAGTTCATAAGTTGGTTCTACTGTTAGAAAGTTGTGAAAAGCAAGATGCACTAAGCAGTTAAAATGCAATGAAAATTTGTTGTTGCATATACAAAGGTATTATCATTGTTAAGTTACCTGTTTAGAAATTATTTGTGTTTTATTTTGTTTGTAACAGCAAATAATTTGGTGGGAGTGTAACGGCGGATATGTAAAGCTAGCGCATATTCACGTAATATAACATTTGTGCTTTTATTTTGGTAACTTCCTGTGTGACCGAAAGTGAATGGTTTAATGGTAAACAACTTGATGTACAAAAAGACGGAAGAAAACGGAAAACTAATGCTAACGGAGAAAAGGGAGAGAAGAATATGGTTAAATTGTACAAAGACGAATGGTTCTAGCTACAGTCGACAGGGGAACAAGGTTTGTAATGTATATGATTTAATTTGAGCAATCTGAAATGCATAATATGTATTATATAGTTTAATAGAAAACGGTTAGACCAGCGCAATGAGCAGTTTAGATGGTGTTACATGAATAATATGGTAATTGTTTTATTTGTTTGTCTAGCTCTTACGTTGGTTCGTTGTCTGATACACGGCAAGGAATAATAAAGGTCATTCAACAACCATCAGTTCTGGCCTTCTCAGTTCGACTGGATGCTACAACCTGAATATCAAAATTCTTGCAATAAACATTTTTACCTTTGTCCTTTACAAAATCACAACTGTAGACTGAAATCTGCTGACAACATTGATTGACAAACAAAATGAACTGCTTGCTGTTGCAGATCAATTTATAGCAAATTTGACCAGCCTGGTTCAAGACCTTAACAAATTGGTTCTCTGTTGAGTTTGTGACCATTTTAAACTGCATAAAGAATGAAGTCTTTAAAAGGCGGGTGGGTATTTATGCAAATGGATTATAAATTAAGTAAAAAGATAAATGTGATTAATCAACTATGTACAGAAACATATTTCAAAACTAAAATTAAATCTGAATTTAATCTTTCCAGAGGCTGACTCATCAACATAAAACCACAATGAAAACACTTCCTCAAATCAAGAGCAGCTTTTTCTTTAGAAAATAACGTCAAGGCAACTCGTCACATTTGAGAAACAACAGATGCCAGGGCACAGAAACTGAGGCACGACTAACCCATCTCACTGTAAGTTAACCTCATGGCGGAAGAATTAGAGCTTTCTGAGTATTCCACCATACATGACCTTGGGGGGAAAAAGGTCAAAACTGGAACAAGCAGCATCAACTCTGCTCAATCAGGTAAGAATATGAGAAAAATGCAAACTAAAAGAGAAACAGTCACGATTTTGAAGTAATCAGAAAGCTGTCTCACTATTGTGAATGTACTATGTACAGGGAGTGCAGAATTATTAGGCAAGTTGTATTTTTGAGGAATAATTTTATTATTGAACAACAACCATGTTCTCAATGAACCCAAAAAACTCATTAATATCAAAGCTGAATGTTTTTGGAAGTAGTTTTTAGTTTGTTTTTAGTTTGAGCTATTTTAGGGGGATATCTGTGTGTGCAGGTGACTATTACTGTGCATAATTATTAGGAAACTTAACAAAAAACAAATATATACCCATTTCAATTACTTATTTTTACCAGTGAAACCAATATAACATCTACACATTCACAAATATACATTTCTGACATTCAAAAACAAAACAAAAACAAATCCGCGACCAATATAGCCACCTTTCTTTGCAAGGACACTCAAAAGCCTGCCATCCATGGATTCTGTCAGTGTTTTGATCTGTTCACCATCAACATTGCGTGCAGCAGCAACCACAGCCTCCCAGACACTGTTCAGAGAGGTGTACTGTTTTCCCTCCTTGTAAATCTCACATTTGATGATGGACCACAGGTTCTCAATGGGGTTCAGATCAGGTGAACAAGGAGGCCATGTCATTAGTTTTTCTTCTTTTATACCCTTTCTTGCCAGCCACGCTGTGGAGTACTTGGACGCGTGTGATGGAGCATTGTCCTGCATGAAAATCATGTTTTTCTTGAAGGATGCAGACTTCTTCCTGTACCACTGCTTGAAGAAGGTGTCTTCCAGAAACTGGCAGTAGGACTGGGAGTTGAGCTTGACTCCATCCTCAACCCGAAAAGGCCCCTAATAATTATGCACACCTGATACAGGGTGTTGATGTCATTAGACCACACCCCTTCTCATTACAGAGATGCACATCACCTAATATGCTTAATTGGTAGTAGGCTTTCGGGCCTATACAGCTTGGAGTAAGACAACATGCATGAAGAGGATGATGTGGACAAAATACTCATTTGCCTAATAATTCTGCACTCCCTGTATTTATCTGTATGTTTACAGAAAGAAGACTCCTGAGGATGGGGATTGTAACTTTAGGAGTATTATGTATCTTACAAGCCATCCTCAATATCTCCCTGCACCTTGCTGGTAAGTTGTGAACACAAATATATATTTATAATGGAAAATAAATGTATCATAAGTACTGTAACATGTTTTCTGATGGAAAGTTAAAAACAAATATGACCCCAAAATTATGTTTATTTCCAGTTTATTCAAAAGAGGATATCAATCAGTTTCCTTGCAACACCTCTGTGATAGAAGACATGTGCCAGACCGAGCAATTTCAGTCGAATTCAACCCACTTATGTTCCTGCTGCAACAACCTGCTGCAAAGCCTACTGAGAGAAAGAGACCTCTTGCAAGACAAAATCAGTCAGTTTAGCAGAGGTTTTGAAGATATGGAGATCTCTGGATCTGGTTCCTTTTTCTAAGAGGAAAATACATAAAAATTCTGCTAATTTTGACATGTTACCTGATATGATAAAACGTATTGAATGACTGTGTATGTGAAAGATGACACTTTTAGTGACAACAGGTGCTATCTATCTATCTATATACAAATACATATGCTTTATATACATACAAGAAATATATCTATTTATTTATACTATGTATTAAAAGGAATTCATAAAAAGTCGTACAAAATTTGTTTTTGTTTCATTTATGAGAAATATTGGGCCATGTCTTTACCACAACCCGAAGAGACAGAAAAAAAAGCTAGCTAAGATATTTTCTGGTGTTTTCGGTTGACTCACATCCTCTTATTTCAGTGGCTTTAATCCAACATGTTGTATGCGTAGGTTTTAGAAATGTTCTACTGTCAATGGTACAATGTATATTTATGGGCTTCCTATATTTCCTTTCATTGCATGTGAGAGTCTAATCCATAATAGTTTCTAAGTTTCTATAAGCCATGCTCTTCCTGCTAGCTCCTGCATAAACAATTGAAAGAGAATTTGTTACTGTGCTTTAATTGCTTAATTTGAATTATAAAATGAGGGTTTGTGCTTCTGTTCATATATTAAAGGCAACCTGAACACTTGGGAAATAGCATGAGTGGAGTGGAGAGAAACTTTAATTTTAAAAAAGCACGTCCTTTGTTGTTGTCCAAGCCAAATACATGCATATAAATGAGGAGGGAAATAAAAATCATGACTTTTTAAATTATTATTTTTTTATTTTTAGGTAAACTGGCCACTCTGTAGACAATAGTCGGAATAAGAATGAGAATACTTTCTTTTATGATGCAATTTTAAACCCAATTTGCAAAAATATATAACTAAACAAATTACATTTACAGTTTCTCAATTTAAACATCTGAATATATTTTACTGTTTTATTGTGAATAACATATGAGGTTATGCAAACATTCTGTTTTTGTTTACATTTTACTGAGCTTTTCAAATTCGGGTTGGCAAGCCTCTTTCGTCAACAAACTTTCTCGAGATCATCAAGTCTTTCTTTGATGATAACTTTGTCAAAGTTAAACTGACAGGAATGAGAGCTGCCGAGCATTCACCAATCATTTCTCATTAACACTGCTGGCTTTGTTTTAATTAGCTGTTCTGAATGACACCAGTCTTCCTGTGACGCTGTATTCCAGGCTTACATTATCCTCCCTTCCAGCTGCTACTTGTCAGTCATCCCAAAGTTGTCTCTTGTCTCTGTCTCAAAATAGAACCACATGTATAAAGCGTTGCATGTGGTAGCAAGCAACACATGTTTTATTTTCTTTTTTTCCCAGCATTTTTTTTCACCTTTGAATGCACTTCATTGACAACAAACACTGAAAATTATTACTTAAGGAAGCAATACTTTGTCCCTGTGTTATTTAAATGATGACAGTTCAGTTATATTTAAATTTCAGGGTAACAAACAAAATTAGCTGGGAATCGCAAAATGTTGTTTCCAACTTAAATCGATATCTAAAAGTGAATGTGAGAATACCTAAAAGACTTTTTAAATGTAGCTCATCAATTAAAACAAACAAACAAGTAACTTCATGTGGGAATTGCAAAATATTAATTACCAGTTAGTTCATGTTGTATAGGCCCCATTTTCTGTGTGCCTGAAATTAAAATGATTTATTCATTTTAAGAGTTCCTTTTGTGCTTGAATGGTTTCTGTCAGCTTCTTAGATTTGAAGTGTGGGCAAAATGAGACACTGTGTGGTGTGAGGTTTGATAGCTGTACCACCTGCTCACACAGCAGTTGTTTTTGGTCCAGTAAACACCTGACTCACCTTCACTTATGTGACTGCAAGAAAAATATTTCCTAAAGTATTTAACATGCAGCTATATAGCATTACTGTTAGATATATCGATTTAATATTGGAAATTTGGGTATAAACATCATTTTGAAGAAGTTAAGTGATTTTTTTTTCCATTGTGTCTTTTTCTTTTTCTTTTTAAATTACTAACCAATAATTTATGTTTTTATCTTAATTTCCATCTCATTATCTCATCTAATTGATATTCATCTTATTATTAATTATTAATTTTCATCTTAATGTGAATTGAATTTCCATATTATGTTTTTGTTTTGTATGAGGACAAATTAAAATAACTAAGGGAAAACGACGAAGTATAAACAGAGAGCATGAAAGATTTCGAACAGTTTACCTGTGCAAACACAGCAGACTGACTGTTAGCCACTGCCATGCTGTACGAGTCCCACTTGTGTTGTTGAGAATTCCTGCAGATGGCTAAAATATTTGAAAATGACGCAACCAGTTCAAATTTAAAAGCCTCTGCTGCATATGTGAGCTGTTAAGAGCAGAATTAAACACAAAATAAAGATATGTGTAGGCAAGGAGAAGGTGCAGAAGGGGAACGACATTTCAGTGTCAAAAGTATACTATATGGACAAACGTACTGGGCCACCTACAGGAGCTGCGCTGCCAAGGAAAGTAAAGTCATGAAGTTTTGAGCACACAGTTTTTGTGCTGATGTTAATGCCAGTAAAGGTTTGTAAGTGCCCGTTACTGAGTCAGTAGAACGTTGGCGACTTTTACATACTGTGCTCTGTACCATTACATGGTCTGCTACTTTGTGGCCGAGTTGCTGTGGTTTCCAACACAGAAGAAAGAAGAACACAGAAGAAATGTCATAAACTGACTTGCTGCAATAACAGTTTCCTATTAGAGTAGCAGTAGAGTTTTTTTAGAATGACTTATTGTTCTGTAAAGTGAGTCTGCATGGGTAGGTGCTTGATTTTATACACCTATGGCAATAGGACTGAAAACATCTTAATTTAATTCAATTTTGATTAAATTTGATTTTATTTATATATATATGAACAGCACCAAATCACAACAAAAGTTGGTTTAATGTGCTTTGCATTGTAAGGTAAAGACCCTACAATATACAAAGAAAAAAGAACCTTTGTCGATATAGCATATGTTTGACCCCTTTTCATCAATCTGTTGTACAACCAATGATATTTCATCAAATAACTTGACTCTAATAACAGGGAATCCAGCTAATCATGTATTTTTATGTCTATTACATGGATTATTTGCTGGTGATTATTCAGCTGCCTTGTTGTGCCTTCTTCAAATAGAACATTTGGTGTTAACTTTACGTGGTTTAGCCACCCTTCCTGAGATTAGATGACTTGTCTGCTAACACTGTACATGCTCATCAAACGGTCATCCTGCTGAACCAAAACCCTGCTGGCTTTGTCCACTGACATTGTCAATAAACCAAGGCTATATTTAGGGGAAACAGACACTTGCATGAGATTCACAGTGATTCCAAATTTCCGTGCACATCAGCAAATTCGGACAGGGCTGTCTTTTTTTTCTCACTTTGAGACAGATGGACTTTTTTTTTTAAGTGGGTTTTAGTTTCAATTCCCCATCTCCTTTCTGATGTTAAAGAGAAGAATTTGAAGGTAGGGGACGGTAAAAGTTTTCCTCATTTTCAAAGTTTGCATTCTAATAAAATAACATCATTCTTCCTGACTTCCTGTCTTCTTGTTCACTCTGAAAAACTCACAGCAATAGCTTCTGCAAATTTACCTGGATCTCCAAGTCAGAGCATAATAATTTAGCTAAGGCCATACTACAAAAACAAGCAGTGATCAATAAAACAGTCCATGTATCGGTAGCACATTATAAAAATGTTAAACTATTAACTCATTCACTGCCAGCCATTGGCAGTGAATGAGTTAAACCCATTGACTCATACACTGCAATTGACGGCTATAGACGTCAATGGCAGTGAATGAGTTAAGAATTAGTAAGGCATTACTAAGGTATTAGCAAGTGCTTAATTCATCATTTATATATATATATATATATATATATATATATATATATATATATATATATATATATCATTACTTCTCCTTTTATAAATATAGATATGCTTATCCATCTGTTACTGTTGCACCATGTACAGCTATCACTGTTGCTACATCACTGCTAGTAATAATCGTAGTCTGTATTCATACATTTCTTTCTGATAGGCCTAGGAATAATGTTATATAAATAATGAAGTAAGCATTTGCTAATACCTTACTAATACCTTAAGCCTAGTGGTCAGTACAGTGGACAGCTATTCAAAGACTGTTTTCTTGTATTTGTGTCAGTGTTGATGGTATACTTGCACATAACCACTAAATTGGACACTGATGTGTCACTCCATACCCTGCCACCCACTGGTTGTTTAATGTTACTATAGATGTACAATGTGTTTCATCATAAATATTGTTATTTAACCCTGTCATGCATGAATTATGACAACCTCAATCAGGATTTTTTTCTCAAGTATTTTTTTTATTAATCTTTTCATGCGTAAAGATGAATAAAAAATACTTATATTAAATAATTCATGCATGAAAGGGTTAATAATGCTTAATAGTGTGACATTATTATAAAGTGGAGTATAAGACACCTTCTGTGCATACCTAGAGCGGTTATGTTGCTATTATGTTACAGTTAAGCTGTGATTAAGGCATGTATAGAAAGTTAGAAAGTCTATATACTTTGTTTTTGGGGTTACCTGCAGTTCTACACAGCTATAACACAAACCCATCAACTGACAAGCTGAATTCAAGTCAATTTTAGCGAAACAATATGCTAAAAAAAACTGTTCCCAAATCACAAAATCCCATATTCTCCAAAAACAAAACAAAACAAAACTGTAAATTCTGCAACATATCAATGTCATGATGACTAAGTGCAGATAGACCTTGCCCTGCCTCTGATTCTTGTGTAATTGTAAGCTGTAGAATGAAGAGAATATACCACACCCGGCTTAATGAACAAAATGAGATGTCTCTGCAGAATAAAACTACAGCAATCAGGGTCAGAGTTCAACTCCAGCCTTTCAGCTGCTAATTGGCTGAGCTTGTGATCTCATGTCCAGTCAGTGTCTTTCTTTTAGCCCTCTCATTTTGACAGCTCAGAGGCAGCAGCTGACCCCGATCAACAGTTCTGTACAGCTGGTAAAAAGTGAACTTTACGCCGAACTTATTTCCCTGTCTTGTATTTTTTATTAAAGTCTGACATCAGGAATCCAAGTTGAATCTACATTTAGGAGGGCCCGATCATCATCTGAACAGAAAGCAGGTGTATAGAAAAGTAGCACATATTCCCAAGAAAGCTTTCCGTCTAGTCTCTATGTAATTACCTGGTGAAAGTGAAGGCTTAAGCTAAACAGTTTTAACCTTTAAACTACCCACCTGAGCTCTGAAAGACTCACAGGAAAACACAGTTAGCACACCCATAGTACCAGCTTAATCTTGGCTTATGTTGGGTTCTTTTCTGTTTTCTCTGAAGAAAAAATCGGGAGCTGACAAGAGGCAAGGAGCTAATCTTCCTACAGTCAGGTTGCAGGGACAAGTTCGAGATAAGACGGGGCTACCGATAAGACAGGAGACCCCTGCAGCAGAACTACCAGCTCTGAGGGGGAAGATACTTGGACCTGATATAAAATGAGAGAAAGCGGCTCTGGAGCTCAGGGGCCAAGGCTCCCAGGAAATTAATTATACTGATGCCCTCATACACCCGTCTTCAACACATGTTGACTTTCTGCTCGCCTTTGTTGGCTGCCTTGGTTGGAAACCAAAACAAGCTGTGGTAAAGGATTGTGTGTCAACAGCCAGAGTTAAGTAGAAATCATATGCATGCGGACTTAAGTCACTGGAAACTTGCACAGCAGGATGTAGAAGCAAATTGCACCTCAGTGACTCAGCTTTCTCACGGCTCTTCTTCTAAAGACAACTTTGTTCCTGGCATTCTGTGATTCATCAATTATACTTGAATAATAATTTAATGCTAAAAATAAAAAGGCACTCAATCTCAGCAACACGCCGTACATGCAATATACCAGGAGACTAAAGTCAGTCATTGATGAAACCTCTGATGAAGTGGACTGCTCTGTCAAGCCAGTGGAAAAGTTGTCTTAAATCCTTTTTAACTTAAATTAGAGAACATTTCCCCAGCAGCTGAATGAAGCTTTGCACTAGACCAGCATCTTCCCTAATATTACCACATTAGACATTCAAATCTCCTCACTCCAGCTATTGTGGAAGGCAACATTTTATACTGCACTGAGTGCTGAACCATCATCGAATCTGAC
This sequence comes from Maylandia zebra, assembly GCF_041146795.1. Classification (NCBI taxonomy): domain Eukaryota; kingdom Metazoa; phylum Chordata; class Actinopteri; order Cichliformes; family Cichlidae; genus Maylandia; species Maylandia zebra. Next base: position 16,500,613 of record NC_135171.1, read on the forward strand.
ATCTTATTGTAACCTCGCTGCGTTTGGCTATAACCTGTCAGAGAGCAGAGAGTGATATTAGGTCATTATTCTATAAGCGTGAATGTTCACACTTGCCTCGCTAAGCGTCCCCCTAAAAGTAGCTGGTGTTCTCACTTCACAGACGGCTCGCACGTACTTGCAGCTGTGTTCCTGTAGGTCCCAGGGGGGCTTATTAGAGGGAATGGTAGGGCTTTTCACAACCTCTGCACACGCTCACTGCTTCCCCTCACAACAGCCAGCAGAGAGAAGAGAAGAGAGGTTCACAATTACCAAACTCCCATCACCCAGACTTCAGACACTTACTGCATTGGCTCTGCAACATTAAGCAGAAAGGTCACTAGCATGCTTGAAATTCTGCTTTTAGAGATTCTAATCATACAGCAGGTACACATTCATGGCCTCCATTCTCTTAACTGTGTAAGGCTATATGGAGAGAGAACTATCTGTCAGTCACAACTAAAAACTATGGATGTCTGTCATGGTTAAAAAAGGAGATCAGTAATAGAACAGATTTCAAGGGAATTTTGGCATCAAATGACAATAAAGACTGACAGGAAATGGCTGACAGGGTGAGACTAGACAAGTGGGATGACATGAAAAAAGGTCCCACAAAGAAAGGCCACAGGGATGGTAAAAGTATTGGCTTATAGCCCTAATGTGTAAAATTGATCTCTGTCAGCAAACATTAAAAGAACAATTACTTGTCATTGGCCCTTTTTGTGTGAAACACTTGTTTTCAGTACATTATAAACATTTTCTGAAAAAGAAAATTTATACAAGACTCTCTGCAGTCCTGCAAAAAACTAAGCACACTAATCTAAGCACACATGTACTGCTTCTGTAGGACTTAAGAGGGTAAGTAACAGCTAATAACTTGATGAATTCATCATCAAGTTATTGATGATGTGAGCACTCCTTTGGAACCAGTAGCTTTAGCAGTTTTCTGGTCCGGAGCATTCGTGCTAACACAATAACACAATCTTTCCAAGAATGGGCATCCCAAATTCTCAGTGCTCACAGAAACAATTCTTAGAAAAACCACAGAAAACTCAAGACACACTCAACAGGCCTCACTTACCATGTTAAATGTGAAATTTTACAGTACAGTGAAAAAAAGACAGATAGTATAGGATGTTTGGCTGAGTTTTCAGGAGAAAGCCTCTTCTCTATAAAAGCATCAGTAACATGCCTTAGATTTGTAAAGTCGCATCTGAACAAACCACAAGACTTCTGGATCAAGAATTTCGGTCAATGGAACTGTGTGACCATATCACACAGCGCCACCTTTAGAGAAAACAAACCACAGCATATCAGCACGAATACCTCATACCAGCTGTCAACAATGGTAGTTGAGCGGAGGTGATGATTTCGGCATGTTTTGCATTCACAGGATGTGGGCAACTCACGATCATTGAATCGACCATGAACACCTCAGTATAAGAAAAGTATTCTACAGGGAGTGCAGAATTATTAGGCAAATGAGTATTTTGTCCACATCATCCTCTTCATGCACGTTGTCTTACTCCAAGCTGTATAGGCTCAAAAGCCTACTACCAATTAAGCATATTAGGTGATGTGCATCTCTGTAATGAGAAGGGGTGTGGTCTAATGACATCAACACCCTATATCAGGTGTGCATAATTATTAGGCAACATCCTTTCCTTTGGCAAAATGGGTCAAAAGAAGGACTTGACAGGCTCAGAAAAGTCAAAAATAGTGAGATATCTTGCAGAGGGATGCAGCAGTCTCAAGATTGCAAAGCTTCTGAAGCGTGATCATCAAACAATCAAGCGTTTCATTCAAAATAGTCAACAGGGTCGCAAGAAGCGTGTGGAAAAACCAAGGCGCAAAATAACTGCCCATGAACTGAGAAAAGTCAAGCGTGCAGCTGCCAAGATGCCACTTGCCACCAGTTTGGCCATATTTCAGAGCTGCAACATCACTGGAGTGCCCAAAAGCACAAGGTGTGCAATACTCAGAGACATGGCCAAGGTAAGAAAGGCTGAAAGACGACCACCACTGAACAAGACACACAAGCTGAAACGTCAAGACTGGGCCAAGAAATATCTCAAGACTGGTTTTTCTAAGGTTTTATGGACTGATGAAATGAGAGTGAGTCTTGATGGGCCAGATGGATGGGCCCGTGGCTGGATTGGTAAAGGGCAGAGAGCTCCAGTCCGACTCAGACGCCAGCAAGGTGGAGGTGGAGTACTGGTTTGGGCTGGTATCATCAAAGATGAGCTTGTGGGACCTTGTCAGGTTGAGGATGGAGTCAAGCTCAACTCCCAGTCCTACTGCCAGTTTCTGGAAGACACCTTCTTCAAGCAGTGGTACAGGAAGAAGTCTGCATCCTTCAAGAAAAACATGATCTTCATGCAGGACAATGCTCCATCACACGCGTCCAAGTACTCCACAGCGTGGCTGGCAAGAAAGGGTATAAAAGAAGAAAAACTAATGACATGGCCTCCTTGTTCACCTGATCTGAACCCCATTGAGAACCTGTGGTCCATCATCAAATGTGAGATTTACAAGGAGGGAAAACAGTACACCTCTCTGAACAGTGTCTGGGAGGCTGTGGTTGCTGCTGCACGCAATGTTGATGGTGAACAGATCAAAACACTGACAGAATCCATGGATGGCAGGCTTTTGAGTGTCCTTGCAAAGAAAGGTGGCTATATTGGTCGCTGATTTGTTTTTGTTTTGTTTTTGAATGTCAGAAATGTATATTTGTGAATGTGGAGATGTTATATTGGTTTCACTGGTAAAAATAAGTAATTGAAATGGGTATATATTTGTTTTTTGTTAAGTTTCCTAATAATTATGCACAGTAATAGTCACCTGCACACACAGATATCCCCCTAAAATAGCTAAAACTAAAAACTACTTCCAAAAACATTCAGCTTTGATATTAATGAGTTTTTTGGGTTCATTGAGAACATGGTTGTTGTTCAATAATGAAATTATTCCTCAAAAATACAACTTGCCTAATAATTCTGCACTCCCTATAAATGTGAGGTCATCTGGCTGAAATCTGGCTGAAACTGAGTCATGCGACACAACAATGATCTCAAGCACAGAAGCATATCTGGAACAGAATGATTGAAAAAGAAAAGAAAAGAAACAAGGTTGCAACTGCCCAGTTGAAGTCCAGACCTCAACCCGATTTAACTGCTTTGATTTGACCTCAAGAGTGCTGTGCATAAAGAATGCCTGTGAACCACAATGACTTGAAGCAATCAGGAAAAGTTGGTCAAAATTGTTCCACAACAAGACTGATGATGTTTCTCAAGGTTCACAAGGTTGTATGCATAGCTCATGAAACATGTTTGTTAAATTTTCTTTCTTTGTACAATATACCACTAAATCAGCCCTTATCATCTAAATAGTTTGTGTTCACTGACTCTAATTAGGGATGTCATGAATTTGGGATAATGAGCTGTGAAGCCTGAGTTCAATCTGTTGATTGGTAAATTTATACTGCAACTGGCAGCATCATTGTCCTTCCTTACTGCTTGCCTTTATCTCTTCCTTTAGTCTGGAAATAGCTGGCATCATTGGAAATGCAGAACATGGGCATTTTGACAGGAGACTCTGAGGTAGCTGTGAGCATTTCCCTTGTCTAGATAATGGGGTTTAAATGGGATATTCAGTTGTGTGCATTCTGGTTAATTGGACATCAAACACAGCATGTACGTGAGAGATTAGACTTCTGAGGATATGTCAGAATAGAGGGGACTACGTATTTGCTCTCTATCAGATACTTTGTTCTAAATCTGTATTATTGGACAAGAAAAGCCTCTAATTCAATTTCTCACTTTAATTTAGTAGGAGGGGATTAAAAGGAACTCCTGAGAGATGTTGCAGGATTATGTTATGGCACTTTCCTGCTGGTAAGTTTTCACTTTGGAATGGGCCATGGTGGTGGTGCTTACAGATGTAGAGGAGGCTTGGCAAGCGTGTTAATACACACTTTATATATGGGCTGTATATATATATATATGCATATGCAACTTCATGAGTGCCTAAAGTGAGCAGATTTCTTTGTAAAGAATGGGAGTTTTAATAAAGGTTTACTGATAATACTAGCTCATGCATTGTGTGAAGTCAAATGCTTGAGATGAGTTATTTCACTAGGCACCTTCTAGCCATCAAACTAAATGGAGGTGGTGTATAGGGATCTGATACACTAAAGATGTAAGAAAGACAGGATGTGAGAAGAAGATGAGGTTATTTTTAAAGGTAAGGACTGCTCAGTGACCTTTGACCAACAAGAAATTAAAAGCCTACTTGGAATGTAATAATTTATTTTTTAGTTTTTTTGAAAAGATATTGGATCTGCTATATACACGATGTGAAACTCATGTTATGTTTCTTTCATATTGTAAAATGTCTTGCAAAATAAATTCAAATATACTTACATTTTGTTCAAAAATACATAAAAATGCTAGATAGTTTAGTACAGTTTAGAGGAGGCTACAGAGGTTACTTTGCAACATTGTGCTAAAGTTTATACTTTATGGACTGATACAGAGCAGATGTGGTGTTCATGGTCAGCAGTGATGGTCAAGTTACTTGAAAAAGGTCATTAGTTACTAATTACTGATTATTTCTCCAAAAAAGTAATCCTATTACCTTACTGATTACTTATTTTCAAAAGTAATTAGTTACTTAGTTGCTTAAAAAAATAAATAGATACTCAACCTGAATACATAATAAAGCAATAGACCTTTCAGCCCAATTCTATTTTTTCTGCATAATCCATCATATAAAATGTAATCAAATGGAAAGCCTCTTTTTAAAATTTTTTTATGAGTTTTAATCTTTTAATTTTATGCAAATTACATTAAGCAAAAATTAAATTATATGAAACTGTCTTTAACTTGAAGAAATTCTTTAACATTTAAACTTATTTTCAGCATATAAAATATAGTAATGTTTTGTGTTTACACTTACTCTTTCAAATACAGGGAGTGCAGAATTATTAGGCAAGTTGTATTTTTGAGGAATAATTTTATTATTGAACAACAACCATGTTCTCAATGAACCCAAAAAACTCATTAATATCAAAGCTGTCACAGTCTGGCGAGGGCAGACTGTATGAATTGAAAAAGGACCCAAAATGCAGACTCCAAGGAACAGGGAACAAAACTTGAATGTTAACAAAAAGCGAGCCGTTTAATATGGCTGGAAAAAAAGGTACAAACAAAGGGCAAGGCAAACTGAAGCAAAATTAACACAAACCTAAACTGGGAAATCTAAACAAACAATAAGAAAAACCTAGACAAGAAACTTGGAAGCATGGCATAGGAAACATGGCGTGGACAACAGACGACCTGACAATCACACACTGAAAACAGAGGACTTAAATACACAGGAGGTGATTAGGGGAAGTGGAGACACATGAGGAAACAGCTGGCACACATGAACATAATGACGTCACAGTGGGAGAGTAAAACTGAACATGATGAACACAGAACACCAGACCTCTTCACAATAAAACAGGAAACATAATGAGACATAGACATGACAACCCGAACTTGACAACGTAAGACACAGACATGAAACGCATGAAGAGCAGGGGAGATTTAACATGGTTGGAAACACGAGGGGAAAATAATAACTAGAAACACTTAGGCATAATAATACAAACTTGATAACATAAGACACGCAGCATGAAACACGAAGGGTGAGGGGAAGCTTAAATACAGGGGAAGAAAACACAAGGAGTCTAATAACCAAATGAACTTAGATAACCTAATGAACAAAATAAACTCAAACTTAAAACGCTGGGTCAAGAGACCCAGGACCATGACAAAAGCTGAATGTTTTTGGAAGTAGTTTTTAGTTTTAGCTATTTTAGGGGGATATCTCTGTGTGCAGGTGACTATTACTGTGCATAATTATTAGGAAACTTAACAAAAAACAAATATATACCCATTTCAATTATTTATTTTTACCAATGACACCAATATAACATCTCCACATTCACAAATATACATTTCTGACATTCAAAAACAAAACAAAAACAAATCCGCGACCAATATAGCCACCTTTCTTTGCAAGAACACTCAAAAGCCTGCCATCCATGGATTCTGTCAGTGTTTTGATCTGTTCACCATCAACATTGCGTGCAGCAGCAACCACAGCCTCCCAGACACTGTTCAGAGAGGTGTACTGTTTTCCCTCCTTGTAAATCTCACATTTGATGATGGACCACAGGTTCTCAATGGGGTTCAGATCAGGTGAACAAGGAGGCCATGTCATTAGTTTTTCTTCTTTTATACCCTTTCTTGCCAGCCACGCTGTGGAGTACTTGGACGCATGTGATGGAGCATTGTCCTGCATGAAAATCATGTTTTTCTTGAAGGATGCAGACTTCTTCCTGTACCACTGCTTGAAGAAGGTGTCTTCCAGAAACTGGCAGTAGGACTGGGAGTTGAGCTTGACTCCATCCTCAACCCGAAAAGGCCCCACAAGCTCATCTTTGATGATACCAGCCCAAACCAGTACTCCACCTCCACCTTGCTGGCGTCTGAGTCGGACTGGAGCTCTCTGCCCTTTACCAATCCAGCCACGGGCCCATCCATCTGGCCCATCAAGACTCACTCTCATTTCATCAGTCCATAAAACCTTAGAAAAACCAGTCTTGAGATATTTCTTGGCCCAGTCTTGACGTTTCAGCTTGTGTGTCTTGTTCAGTGGTGGTCGTCTTTCAGCCTTTCTTACCTTGGCCATGTCTCTGAGTATTGCACACCTTGTGCTTTTGGGCACTCCAGTGATGTTGCAGCTCTGAAATATGGCCAAACTGGTGGCAAGTGGCATCTTGGCAGCTGCATGCTTGACTTTTCTCAGTTCATGGGCAGTTATTTTGCGCCTTGGTTTTTCCACACGCTTCTTGCGACCCTGTTGACTATTTTGAATGAAACGCTTGATTGTTCGATGATCACGCTTCAGAAGCTTTGCAATCTTGAGACTGCTGCATCCCTCTGCAAGATATCTCACTATTTTTGACTTTTCTGAGCCTGTCAAGTCCTTCTTTTGACCCATTTTGCCAAAGGAAAGGATGTTGCCTAATAATTATGCACACCTGATATAGGGTGTTGATGTCATTGGACCACACCCCTTCTCATTACAGAGATGCACATCACCTAATATGCTTAATTGGTAGTAGGCTTTCGAGCCTATACAGCTTGGAGTAAGACAACATGCATGAAGAGGATGATGTGGACAAAATACTCATTTGCCTAATAATTCTGCACTCCCTGTAGAATACTTTTCTTATACCGAGGTGTTCAGTTCATGACAGTTAAACACAGCAAAAAAGTAAATAAAATCAAAGACTCAGCAGCACTAAATCCTGTCGCTCTTAAATCTATTTTCACCTGTTTAGCAGGAGTGGGGCTGGTGGAGGTTTGCCCGGTGCAGCAGCGGTCATGTCACTGAGGGCATCCGGGGGTTTCTCTGTGAATTTCACATTCTCGCGGCGGCTTGCTAGATGCTCACTTAGATTTGAAGTTTAATTTTTCGCTGTAGAAAGAAGTTTTCTTCCCACGCAGAGTGTACAGCGGACGCTAATGGTAACTAAAGCTTAAAGTAATGTAAGTACGTCCACGCTTTAAGCGCTGCATACTCTCTCCCGCACTCCATGTTATCCATTGTTGATCTGCACACGTTGGTTGCTGCCACGCACGTCGCACATTGTCATGAGGCACTCTCACATACTGATTACAGTAACGCCTTACTGCCAATCTCTGATGGTCAGAGATTAGTTACATTAAGGGTAGCAGACAGAAATATAAATTTAAATTGATGCGTACTCACTGAATTCTACCTTTACACCGTAAGGTTTCAAAATCAGATATGATAGCTTGTGTAATACCTGCTTATATTATGTTGAATTCAATTGTGTAAATCTATCAAAGGGGCATTGTGACTTAAATTATGATGATGACTCTTTTCCCCACTGCACCCACTACAAAATACTTTGTCCATAAAGTAAAAACCTGCCTCACCTTCTCACTATCTTTATTATAACTACAAAAAAGTCACATTGAAGCAGTTGTCACTGTTGGCATTTTTTCTAGCATGCTAATATTTGCATTTAATTGTGCTTAACTATAGCCTCATAGAGCCAGTTATGTGGTGATTCTTAATCTTTTTAGGGTTCAAACTGTTCAAACTGACAGTAGAGCTACTGTGCAGGGGCGATCGTGGCTCAAGAGTTGGGAGTTCGCCTTGTAATCGGAAGGTTACCGGTTCGAGCAGTCTCGGTCGTTGTGTCCTTGGGCAAGATACTTCACCCGTTGCCTACTGGTGGTGGTCAGAGGGCCCGGTGGCTCCAGTGTCCAGCAGCCTCGCCTCTGTCAGTGTGCCCCAGGGTGGCTGTGGCTACAATGTAGCTTGCCATCACCAGTGTGTGAATGTGTGCGTGAATGGGTGGATGACTGGATATCTAAAGCGCTTTGGGGTCCTTAGGGACTAGTAAAGCGCTATATAAATACAGGCCATTTACCATTTAATGTAAAAACCTTAACAAACATAACATGATACCATCAGAAAATACTACAGTTTAATCAGCATCTCTCACTTGCCTGAAAGTTTCCTGAATATTATATGACAAACTGATGACAAACGATATAATATGAAAGTTTAGGAGGAGATATTTTATATATTATATAATATATAATTGCTCATCCCCTGTACATGCATGCTTTTATTAACACTTTGCTAATAATGCGTAAATATCGTGTCCCTTAGTTCTACAGTGTATTGCTCAATAATCCATAACAAGGACACACACACACACACACACACACACACACACACACAAACACACACACTTTCCTTAGCTGATCTGTTCTAAAAAACTGTCTAAACTTTCCCATTCCCATTTCCACAGGGCCCCATATCTCACTATGGGAAGGGAGAGAAATAAGCAGAAGCGTGCTGCCTCTGCCAGCCTGTCGGATTTGAAGTTTATTAAGTATATCAAACTGGGGCCGGCCCCCTCAGGGAACATTTGCAATCCAAAGCTCTGCTTGCTGTTGCTTCCGCCAGCATCAAGCTGTCACAAACACTCCACTTAATTTGCAAAGCAGTGCACAGAGGGGGGAAAAATAAGAAAATAGGAAACAAGTGTCATTTTCTACCATGTGTGAGTACACCATTTGCATCTAAATCAATCTGATGAAAGTTGTTGGTTTTTTGCTCTTGGGGAGAGGTGATGAACTGGGTTGTTAACAGTACTAGATTTTGTAGTTTATTGTGCCGCATAAAATAGCCTCAGTAAGATTTCTGTACATTTCTAAAAGAGCTGTTTACTTGTAGGTTACATTTACCACCGAATTGCACAATTCTAGGCTTATCCATGCTCTACGGCAGCATAATATACTGAATGTCTAATATCTGTTATCAGTAGAGGAAAGGATATATTTCATTCCTTTTAGTTTACTGAGCTTTATTGATTGGTGTTGAGCAACACAAGTGAATCAGTGAATTTTCAGCTGGTATGTCCACAGCCACCACCAATAGCATCACGGCGATCCTACACACTCACCAGCTGAGTGCCTCACAACTCAAAAAACTGATGGACCGTCCCGGCTCCACACACCTAGACCAGATATGCAATTTATCAGTTGGAAAACATGCAGGAGGGCTAAAGGTGGGAGAACCTCCTGTCTTGTCTCGCTACACCAGCCACTGCTCAGTATGCTCTGCCTGGGCTCATTTCACCCTCCAGCAGACAGAAGAGTCTATATGGGCCCCTTGGTAAAAGACCCGAGGCACTCCCACCCAGAGTCCTTCCATTCTGACCCCTCTTCTTCTCACCTGAGGGGGAGATCAGACAGACAGGCCCAACAAGACAGGGAGTTATGATGCTATCTTCTGTATGTGTGTATTTGTGCATGATTGTGTGACTGTTATTACCACGGTGTGCTTATGTGTTAATATAGGATTTGTCCTTCATACTGGGCACTACAAATACCTCCAGTGTTCAACAAGTAAGTATTTCCTCTAAGAGAGGATGTGTTACAATGAGATATTAGAACTTAGCGGGAAAACGGATTACTCTGGTTCCAGAATTAAACAATTCATTACCGCAATTCTTTTTATAACTATAGACTAATTACATTAGCCATTATGGTTATGTCATAAGTCTGCCATGCTGCTTGCATAGTGCAAATGAATAGACTTACCAGGGGGAGATCTGGGCCATTTTTAAATTGGTTCTGGGAACCTATAGAGCAAAAGTTATGCTTTGGCTTGAGGTTATAGACCTGACACAAGCAATGATCATACAGACCGGTCCTGCTGTGAGGACATTAGTTATGAGAGCAAATTAATGTCTAACAAGCTAATTTCTGGTGCAGTTTATCAAATGCTACTTCGGTGTCTGTCTCTGCCTCTTCTTTTGCAGCATCACATTAAGATACTCAAGCTTTTTCAATGGTTTTTCCTCAGCTGCTACAGCCTTCATCTATGAAAAGACAAATTGTGACTACTGTCTCTGATAATGTGTAGCACAAAAATAATTTACTCTCTTTTAGTAGCACTATATGCTTTTTTGTTGATCTGATGTTGATGTTTTGTTGATCTATCATTTGACATATCTCAACAACCATGGATAGGGAAACCTAAATTATACTGTACATTTGTTATCTGTAGAAGAATTCATCTGGTTTCATTGGTCCCCGAAGTTCCTTTCACTGCTAAAATGAGGCTGACATTTGACTGAGGTATATATGAGTGTATATATATGATGCTTGTCATGAAATAAGGTGCAGGAATCATGACCTCCAGTGGAACAATTGTTCATGATTCTCCAGTGTTTTAACTTGTCAGTTCACCCGACTCATACACAGTAAGGACTGACAAATTGATAGCTCTTTCTCGATTCTGTGGGTGGCTCCCCTGAATGGCCGTTCTTAGTTGGTGGAGCAATTTGTCTGGTTAATTCCGATAATGAATGAAATTGTGACATGCTAACTAGTTACTCGACCCTGTGCGGTCCAAGTCAATCGTTTTAGAGGGATAAGTGGCGTTCTGCCACAGAAGATGGGTTGGCTATGGCTCAGGAGGTAGAGTGGGTCGTCTACCAATCAGAAAGTTAGTGTCAAATGTCAAAGCGTGTCAAAGTATCCTCGGGCAAGATACTGAACCCTGAGTTTCCCCTGATGCATCCATTGGAATGTGTATGTGTGTGTTAGACAAGGTGCTGGGTATAGAATAAAACACTTGCATGAATGTGTGTGATTGTCTGAATGATGGTTTGAGTGCTCAGAGTAGAGCTCAGAGCTTTGCAAGTATCAGTTCATTTACCATTTACATTACTCTCAGCCACAATTATCAACTATGCATTAAACTCATATGATCAGGAATGACGGACTCAGACAATGACTCAAAAAATAAAAACTCTGTGTTTGATGTAGAATTGTTGGTAGAATCTGTAAATATCTCTCAATCAAAACTGCTTTATACAGCTTCTCCTTTATTACTTTAAGGGATCCAAAGGCTGCTGCACACATGCATCTGTCACAGTGCAGGCAACATTTTCATAAATATGCAAATGACTAGCTATCCAGTTTACATGCATTAAACTGGATAGCTAAAAATCTTTTTGTGTTTGTGTTTTCTTTACCAAATCTTAAATTATTTTGTGGCTGTTGACAATGTGAGATACCTAGAACAAGTTTATTAAAAGCCGGTCTCTTTTACTTAAAGGCCAGCTATTCTGGCAGAAATGGCAAGGACTGCAGTTTCTCTTGGTGCCACTTGAGACTGACTCATAAACTCGCGGATTAGAATGCCGAACTGTGAACCATTAAAAATGTACTCTGGTACCAAAACAGTTTTGGCTTTCATGAATAGCTTCCCCCATCATAACAAATCTGACTGAGATGAATTTTTGAAACTTATCCATCTGGATGCTGGAGATAAGGGTCCTAACACAGGGAGCTGCTTGGCCTCACCTTCACTATTTCAAGTCATTAATGTCACGGCTGGCGGAGGGAGCCGTGTGGTGTGGAGGAAAAGGAGGACCCAAGATGCAGCAAACTGATGATACGAGTGATGTTTTATTTACAAAGGTGGTGGTGACAAAAACAGGCAACGAGGTATGAGTACTTTACAAACGGAAACCTAAACTGGGAGAAACTAAGTGACAAACCTGAGACCATACAAAAGGGGTGCGGGGCAGAGAGACGCAGAGACAGGAACACCATAGACCGCAGAGGTAGACGGATGAATGCAGACGAGCCGACAACAGGCAGGAGAACACACAGGGCTTAAATACACACCAGTAATCAGGGGATGAGGGACAGGAGGGCAACACAGCTGGGAGAAATCAGAACTGACGGGACAGGGGAAATGTAAACTGAACACACTCACATCAGACAGAGACCTTCACAATAAAACAGGAAACTCAGACACGGGGAACCAAACAAGACACAGATCTAAACAGACAGCTTCACAAACAGATGGGGTGACACCATAGACAGACAGATACAGACGCAGACTCAGAGGCAGACCGAATATAACACAGAACTAAAACAATCATCATCATCATCTGGAAAATGATAACAAACTAAAAGCGCTGGGTCACCGACCCAGGACCATGACAATTAAAGTGGACCTCTTCACTGTGTGTGTGTGTGTGTGTGTGTGTGTGTGTGTGTGTGTGTGTGTGTGTGTGTGTGTGTGTGTGTGTGTAGGTGTGTGTGTGTGTGTTGTTATTGTTGGTTGTGGTGCCTTTTAGAGCACTTTAGTGGATTATCTCACTAAAATTATGGCTGACTGCAGGGTGCTGATTATCTAAGAAGTTTGTGCCCCAGCATTAGTGTTTTATTAGTCTCTTACATTAGCACTAATTAGCAGACATGAGTGTCAGAGCTTTCCACCTGCACATTTTATGGCTCCAGCGTCGTAGCAAGCTTACCAGCATGGGCTGATAACTTAACACTCCACACTCTCATCCAGTTAAGATGATTTTGGACATAAAAAGCCGACATGGTGGAGTATATTATATATAACCGTATATTATCCTGGAGAAGCCTCTTTCCACTTGTTGCTCTGTTGTAATGCATTACCGTTATTGGCACATCTGTTTTAGAACAATGTGACCACCATGTTTCGTGTATGCCAGAGAACCAGATAGTGATTTTGGACATGCCGAACTTGTACGAGAATATAAACTTTTGCTCTCTGAAGAATCCAGTTGATGATTTCTTCTTCTTTAAAGCATGCTCGCTCCCACATGCAAAACACACAATTTTTGTAGCGCTTTAAGAAGCACTCAAAAGCCCGCAGCTTCCAGCAGAACAGAGATGTAAGAATTCACAATGACAAGTCTGCCTTTGATCTTTCCATAACAAAAGTCTATTCTCCATGTCTTACAATGTCAGACCCTTAACCAGGTTCTGAAACACACACACTCACACAAAAGACCTTTTGAAAGTGTACAAAGTCTCATTGGAGCTATACATGTCATCAAGATATGCCCGAAACCACAACCACTACTGCATAAAAAAGGGGAAAAAAGGACACTGTCAACTTCATTGGATATCCCTATGGTTTAACTTTATTTCAGTAATGCTGAATTGGAAAGTGCATAGTGGAAAATCTGGATAAATGCACAAATACACCAGAAATGAAATATGGTTGTGTAGTAGTGATTTTTAATGGTTATGTCAGCCACTGCATGCTTCTGGGGTAACAATGAAGGTGGACATAATTTACATTGGTCAATAAGATGAAAAATAAGTATATTCTGAATGTATTTAGTTGCCTAAGGTTCAGATGTTATTCTCAAAGAATGGGCAATTTAGGGTTCACTAGTCAACCAAAGCATTATATAACACACTCATCACGTTAAACATTTTTAAATTCATATATTAAGCAGTGCTATCCCAGTCGATCTGCAAAGCAAGATGAGAGGAGCTATTTGCATAAGGGCAAAATCTGTGTACAGCACTCATACATAAGTAAGTGCAAGCTGTGACTGTTGCTTTTCTTTCAGTTTGAAACCTAAGGCTAGGGTTAGCAGACTTATGCATGCAGATGAATGCTAATGCTTTTGATGTGAAATTATGCATTACTTTAAAATTTTAACACCTACAAAGTTAACAACATACGGTATGCGGCAACATGTGCTGGAGTGTCGACAGTGCTGCTCCTTGGTTCGAGGATAGGCTTTGCACAGCTGGGACTGGCAGAGGTTAATTAAGCTCTGGTGAGCAACATTCACTTTGTGACACATTTACTTTCATATTTCTCCCAGCAATCAAAAATAGAAGAGCTACGCATCTGTTTATGATAGGGTGTTTTGAATTCATTCCGTGTTGCTATAATGATCACATAAATAATGATAATGATGATTGTTGGACTGTGAGTTAATGTACTTACATAGTTACTATTAACTAGAGATGGACCGATCCGATATTACGTATCGGTATCGGTCCGATACTGACCTAAATTACTGGATCGGCTATCGGAGAAAAATAAAAAATGTAATCCGATCCATTAAATATCACGAAAGCACCTCACAAAACTTGCAACACGCTGTAACTCACCTCAGAACGTTAGCACGTCGGAGCAGTATGCATCACGTGATAGAGCGGCTGTGGCATGCGGGACCTGTCGGTGGTCTGGATAGCATGTGGAGCTTCGCTAGCAACCTGGCATTTCATCTCCGACAAAGTTATCCCCGAGAGAAGTAAAGCAAGTGTGTAAGTCCATCTCTGAATGTAAAGCATTCCTGCGTTAAGCTTAACGAGCGACTGCCTCTCGCTCTCCGGCTGCTACTTCAATCGTGAAACTGCTTAATGATCAGCTGATCGGCTTTTCTGTCGCGAGTCGTAGTAGTATTTTTTGTAGCAAACTTTATCAGAGTATTCTGACATAAACAGAAATTTTAGACCATGGGAAATAAACCTTAAGTGCAATTTGGCTAATCACTACCATCAGGACAAGATGTGCTCTATTACAGTAGATTTTTGTTCCCTGTTCACACATCATCAGCATAACTGACCTACACTGATGTGACTCCATCCTCATTACAAGTCAAATTCCCTTAACTAGTATGCACCACTGGAAAACCTTTGACCACTCCTTAGCTAATAAAAGAAAAAAAAAATTGCATCAACTTCAAAGATGAGAGATCTCTCACCACTATGTTGTTTGGAGTGCCAAGCCAAGCTTGCTGCTTGAAGCCGAAGCTTGCACTGGCAACGCCACCGCTTGTATTAATGCACAACCATCACTCTCCCCTGCATCTAAATGTTTCATTACAGCCAAGGCGCAGACACAATTTCGCGGCCTATATGGGGCCGTTCACCAGCAAGCATGCCCTCTTAAGGGAAAAGTAAAGCATGACAAATTGAAATAAATGAGAGAGGGAGAGAGGAGAAGAGAACGTGGAGGGCAACGATGACAACGACAGGCCCTTTCTCCATATGGCCTCACAATGAGAATAACTCCTGTTTTTCTAATATCTCTGAGCTTCTCCCTGAAGTCTCTCTGCTCCTACAATTTTTCCATCTGCAGGTATAGCAGTGAAAGGGAGCCAACTGTCTTTAATAATAAAGTGATACTTTTGACAAAATTGAAGGCTAAAAAGCGAAAATGATTCAAGAGATGAAGTTTTTAATACTTAAGTTTCAAAAGCCTTTCTAGTTATCTTGCTCCATACTTTGAGTATAATACATTTTTTTGATAGGTGATTTCATCTTTGATTCACTACATATATGATACAATTGTAAAGGCAAATTGAAAAATACACTTGGTAAAAAGCCAGACAGATACATAATATCCTTATCAGTTTTGAAACACATAGGATTTACAGTAAGATAAGTAGTATTATTTATCGTTGATCAGCACTATCTATGTTTTTTATCTACTAAAGACCTGTGACCCATAGAGCATCAAGGAAATGACAACTCAATTCAGAAAATCTGAACGATTTTTTCACAGGCTAAGACTGTAGAAGAACAGTCTGAGCCCTCAGGTCAGTCCTTAGAGATGGGTGGATAAAGCTAACTTCCGAAACTATGATGATTACTTAATGTATATTAAGAACATAACGTATGTTATACGTATATACACATAACACATACACCTACATTACACACACACACACACACACACACACACACACACACACACACACACACACACACACACACACGTGTGATAGATTATCGTTTCAGTTTGTAATCCGTCTGTAGTCAGTTTGTAGTCTGATTAATATTGACCGGTCGTGTTGAAATAAGGCTTTGCCTGCATGCAGAAAAAGTCATCAGAGTGTAGAGTGAAACTAATACAGTTGTTTTTGTGAATGCAAGCCAGTATGTGTTAGGTTGTCTGCACACGTGTTCCATTACTCAAGTGTGCTACACAATCACACACAGACACACACACAAACATCTGAGCTTTCACCTCCAAACCATCCCCTAACACCAGCCTCCATGCCCTAAAACCCTATAGTCCCTATATCATTGAAGCAGCACTGATATTCTACCACAGCAGGTGTGTTGCCATAGCAACATGGGGCTTTCATCTCCTGATTCCTAATTGAGCATGCATATTTTCTTTTGTATCCCCCAACAACCTCTAACATCCCCCCCACCTCCAAGCCAGTCAATCATTCTTTTCGTCTCATCTCTCTCCTCTGATTGGCTTGCTTCTCTCATGCTCTCCTTCAAAGTATTGACCTTCATACACGGCTGACTGCCGAATGACAATGAGGAGAAAATCACCTGTACTGCTGTCACTGCAGGAGAAAGCCGGAGAAGGACTGAAAGAGAAAGAACACCTGTTGCATGTTTGAGCAGCAAACCACTGAGCTCAGGAGGCACTTGAAGATATGGTTCTTGAAAATAATGTCATGAGTGAAACAGACAGAAAAAAAGAGGATTGTGGATTTTTCTTTGTCTACAAGTCCATTTCTTGTGCTCGATAAAAAAAATAAATAAAGCATAAGAATAAAGGCTGACAGAGAAACAGTGGCAAAACATAAGAAGAGAAATGGTCAAGTGATATTTTTACAGTTTGTACTCTGCAAGATGTTTTTAAAAATGATCAATAGTTATCTTATACTGTCCTATAGTCTAACTTTATGCATGTCTCACAGAGTAAAACTGTACGTTTCTGCAGGTTTTCCCTATTCTGTTCTGCTTCTTTAAGAATATCAGAGCAGTCACAGGTATTGACTTTATCTTCTTTCTCCTCTCTACCTGTGAGCTCACATTGTCTGCTCCACTAAGCTCCAAAGGGCGACGGTGGCAGTGTGGGAGGGGAAATGCGGAAAACTAAGTCCTCATTATCCGGTCAGTTAGCACCTCTTATCTCCCCACTCGTTTCATCGCTGGCATCAACACTGGCGCGTTAAGAATAAGGTGGAAGATCTTTTAGCTGCCACTACTGGAGTTTCCTCTGCTGTGTGCTTTGATGGCAACTAGTTACATTGGGAGATTGATGACATGACTGAGATTGTTTACTGGTTTGCTGCCCTGTTATGTGGCAGCAGGTGATAGCGCCTACAGAGGGGTAGAAAACTGTCAGAGTTGCAGGAAAAGTCCTAAGGCGAAAATCTGCAGGAGTCCTCAATTAAACTAATTTGTGAAAAAACTACAACAACCTCTTTTCTTTGCTATTAGTGTTTCAGTTTAATAATCGTGTTAAGTTTTGCAACACGGACGCTCCGTTTGCAGACCCCCCATTCATCTCACCTGAGACGCCTTTGTTCTCTGGCCCTGGAGGCCGCAAACGCCGACGCAGAGGGAGAAGATCTGGCGTTCTGGTTCGACTGAGACGGCGCACTTACAGACCACCATTACCCAGTTTATTACTGGCTAATGTGCAGTCTCTGGAGAACAAGCTGTGCGAGCTTCGGGCACGGATCTCATTCCAGCGAGAGATGCGGGACTGCTGCGTGATCTGCCTCACAGAAACCTGGCTATCGGACAAAGTACCGGACTCCGCAATACAACTGCCGGGGTTCTCTGTGCACCGCGCGGACAGGTCACAGGATCTTACTGGGAAAAGCAGAGGCGGTGGTGTATGTTTCATGATCAACAACAGCTGGTGTGATTATGCGAACGTGCACCCGGTCAAATCCTTCTGCTCACCGGACCTGGAGTACCTGATGATTAAGTGCCGGCCATTCTGGCTACCGAGGGAATTTACAGCAGTGATTATTACGGCTGTTTACATTCCCCCACAAGCCGACACTGACCGTGCACTCAGGGAACTGTACAGCGCGATCAGCAGTGAGGAAACCGCACACCCAGAGGCAGCGTTTATCACAGCCGGAGACTTTAATAAGGGAAACCTGAAGAAAGTCTCACCAAAACTCCATCAACACATCCTTTTCAACACACGTGGAAACCGGCTACTCGACCACTGTTACACCTCTTTCCGGGATGCGTACAAAGCCCTCCCCCGCGCCCCATTCGGCCAATCAGATCACTGCTCCATCCTGCTCCTGCCCGCCTACAGGCAGAAGCTGAAACAGGAAGCTCCAACCCGGAGGGCGGTGCACTGTTGGACGGACCAATCGGAGTCTGCGCTGCAGGACCGTTTTGATCACGCGGACTGGGAAATGTTTCACGTGGCCGCCAGAGACATTGATGAGTACACAGACTCAGTCTGCGGATTTATCAGGACATGCGTGGAAGATGTCGTCCCATCCAGAACAGTTAAATCCTTCCCAAATCAAAAACCCTGGATTAACGGAGATGTTCGCGCGGCACTGGCGGCACGGAACACCGCCTTTGCCTCCGCGAACACATCGGACTACAAACACGCACATTACCAACTCCGGAAGACAATCAAAGCAGCCAAACGTGAGTACAGGGACAGGGTGGAACAACAGTTTGACAACCCTCGGAGTATGTGGCAGGGACTAAACACGATCACAGACTTTAGAGGGAAAACCAGCACACCGCAGACCACGGCCTCTCTGTGTGAGGATCTAAACGTATTCTACGCTAGATTCGACACAGCGAACACCATGAGACCGGACAGTGTGCGCACCGCGGATGACGTCAGTGCGCACACTGTGTCTGAGGAGGATGCGCGGCTCAGCTGGCTGGAGTGTTCACGCACATCTTCAACTTTTCCCTCTCTCTGTCTGTAGTCCCAGCCTGCTTCAAAATGGCCACCATCGTCCCTGTACCCAAATCCTCCACCATCTCCTCATTGAACGACTGGCGACCTGTAGCCCTGACCCCCATCGTAAGCAAATGCTTCGAGAAGCTGGTCAGGGACTTCATCTGCTCTGCACTACCCGACTCACTGGACCCTCTACAGTTTGCATACCGCCACAACAGGTTCACTGATGATGCCATAGCCCTGACACTACACACTGCCCTGTCACACCTGGAGAAGAGAGACACGTATGTGAGAATGCTGTTTGTAGATTACAGCTCAGCATTCAATACCATCGTTCCCTCGAAGCTGGACAGGAAACTGCAGGATCTAGGACTGAGCAGCTCCCTCTGCAGCTGGATCCTTAGCTTCCTGTCTGACAGACGCCAGGTGGTCAGACTGGGCAGCATCACCTGATCCCCCGTCACACTGAACACTGGTGCTCCACAGGGGTGTGTACTGAGCCCTCTCCTGTACTCACTCTACACCTACGACTGCACAGCCACTAACAGCTGCAACATCATTGTGAAGTTTGCGGACGACACTACAGTGGTGGGTCTTATCACCAACGGTGATGAGACGGCTTACAGGGAGGAGGTCAGCGCCCTGACCCACTGGTGTCAAGACAACCATCTCACCCTCAACGTCGCAAAGACAAAGGAGTTGATAGTGGACTTCCGGAGGTGCAGAGAAGTACACACCCCCATCACCATCAACGGCGCTGCTGTGGAGAGAGTGAGCAGCTTCCGGTTCCTTGGCGTACATCTGGCTGAGGATCTTACGTGGTCAGTACACACAAACAAAACAGTGAAGAAGGCGCAGCAGTGCCTCTTCTTTCTCAGGAGACTGAAAAGATTCGGCATGAGCCCCCGCATCCTCAGGACCTTCTATCACTGTGCCATTGAGAGCATCCTCACTGGATGCATCACCACCTGGTATGGCAACAGCACCGCCTACAACTGCAAAGCTCTCCAGCGAGTAGTGCGGTGCTCTGAACGGATAATTGGAGGTGAGCTTCCCTCCCTCCAAGACATCTACAGGAAGCGCTGCCTGAGGAAAGCGGGGAGGATCATCAAGGACTCCAGTCACCCCAGCCATAAACTGTTCAGACTACTTCCATCAGGAAGGAGGTTCTGCAGCATCCGGTCCCGTACCAGCAGACTGAGAGACAGCTTTTTCCATCAGGCCATCAGACTGCTGAACACGTCATAGACACCTCACCTCCACTACTGGAACTTCAACATTATGCACTCCACACTGTATATAAATGCCACTTGTTTTGCACATATTCAACTCTGTATATTTTATATATTTTATTATTATTATTATTATTATTATTTTTTTTTTTTTTACTATTTAATTTGTAAAAATGTGTATACACACACACACACACACACACACACACACACACACACACACACACACACACACGTAGGAAAATATTTAGTATACACATCCAGAAATGCATACACTATTATATATTGTACATATATTTATTAGTTTCAGGATGGCCATTCTTGTATTTTGCTCGTTTGTGTTGTTGTGTTTGCACATCTCTGTTGCTTGTGGGGCTCGCACACAAGAATTTCACTCGCATGTGCTGTGCCAGTGTGCCTACACATGTGATGTGACAATAAAAAGTGATTTGATTTGATTTGATTTGCACAATTTCCAGAAAAATGTGGGTCTTTTTTTAATGTTGCTGTTTCACTGCTAGTTATTTATAAACCTCAAATGTGCCCATTTTGTAACTTGAAGGATTTACTTAATTTTTTTCCACTGTGTAGATATTTTTTTAAAAATTGTTTCCGCTTCTATTAATGTCCAAAAACAAACACAAAACCCCTCTTAGTGATAGGCTATGTTGACAGGAGTTAAAATGTCATCATGAAGAGGGGTCGTTCACTGTGACAGATATCCACAGGTCCTATTCCACTATCTGTCTCATTTCTAATCACAGCAAGACTGTGGCTCGTGGCTCAAGAGTTGGGAGTTCGTCTTGTAATCGGAAGGTTGCCGGTTCGAGCCCCGGCTTGGACAGTCTCGGTCGTTGTGTCCTTGGGCAAGACACTTCACCAGTTGCCTACTGGTGGTGGTCAGAGGGCCCGGTGGCGCCAGTGTCCGGCAGCCTCGCCTCTGTCAGTGCGCCCCAGGGTGGCTGTGGCTACAATGTAGCTTGCCATCACCAGTGTGTGAATGTGTGTGTGAATGGGTGGATGACTGGATATGTAAAGCGCTTTGGGGTCCTTAGGGACTAGTAAAGCGCTATATAAATACAGGCCATTTTCCACAAAACCAACTGACTCTGCCCATCAGCTGTCTAATGAACACAGTAAACCATTTAACCAACCAACTAAAATCTGGGCTATTTTGCTGAGATCTGTTGGAGATCAAAGCATAGATAAAAGATTGACACGGACACAATGCCAAATAAATGCTGATGTTGCACCCTCTGCTGGATGTGCAAATATCCCACTGTGATAGTATGTCAGTGCTTGGGGTGGCACAGTGGTGGAGTGATAAGCACTGTCACCTCCCAGCATGAAGGTTCTAGCTGGGAGGAACCTGCTGGTTGGCTGGTGCTTCTCTGTGTGTACTTTGCAGGTTGGCCCTTTGTCTGTGTGGGCTTTCTCCATTAGTTCTCCAAAGGTCCAAACAGGATAGATGGTTGTCTGTCTCCCTTGACGTGTCTGCTGTGTTACCCTGGCACTCGCCTGGGCAATGAAAATCAGTTAAAGCAGCTTCTATTGTTGATCTATAATATTCACAGGTGATTATTGAAAACAAAGTACTGAATACCTCGTTGTTGAATTTATGCGTTTACACACCACATCTGCATTTGATCATTAGTAATTATTACACATTTTGTCCTGTTTCTCTGCCCCTTCCAGAGCCTCGTTCTGCAGGTTTCTTCCTGTTAACAGGGGTTTTTTCCTCCCCACTGTTGCCTAGTGCTTGCTCATACGTGGTTGTCTGACTATTGGAATATTCTCTCTGTTATTGTCGGGTCTTTGCCTTGAGGTAACTGTTATAGTTTGGTGCTATTTAAATGAAATGGAATTGAACTGAATAGCAAGCTGGCCCTGACAAGTTGTATATCTATGTTGTTATATTGCAGTGTAATGCTAAAATATCTTGGTTTTGGGGATCTAACTGTGTAAATATTTTTGTATCTTCAGTTGCCAGTGTGTGCATACATATTTCAGAGTCCTTGCAAGTGTGATAGATTTGAATTTAACTATGGCACATACAATCCCATTATCCTGCTGGTGACAGCAAGCTTATATATGGATGCAACTACTGTCTGTATTTACTGCCCCCCAAAGATGCTGAACAGCACAGACTAATAATTTATCTGTTTCATCTGTGGCTTGTGTTCTCATTATGTTGTAAGATAGCCACATTGTAAAAGAATTCAATCAGCAGAGAAATATTTATCTGGAAGCCTGCCTTGGCTTTGATATAAAGTCTGATAAAAGTTGTTTTTACATTATGAGTCAACATGCTTTCATTACTGATGTTTGACCACGACTATTTAAACTTAATATTTTCTCATATCTGTCTTCATAAAACCTTAACAGTGCTGTTATCTCTGTCCACATTCCCTTCATGTTTACCCAATCCATTACCAAAAGAGAAGGAACCTCAAGCACCTCTCTCTACCCACAATCCCCTCTCTCTGATGTGACTACAGATGTATCTGGGTTGGATCACAGAGGGACAAAAATGAATTTGTTGGCATACCAGCTCTGGCATTTTGAGACAAGAAGAGACAAAGACACATCATAAATGGGCAGGAGTGCTTTGTAGCACCTGTCTCTGGTCCGAATAATCTGATCAAAAGAGCACAACAGAGAGGAAGCCTGTTGGTTCTGTCACGGAGGAGCTAAATTTGATTCACAGCAGGGTTTCTGGAAGTACAGACAAAAATACAGATAATTTTCTTAAGCTAAGAGTGTGCATGTGAAACATTAGCATAAAAAATTCAAAGTGTATTTAAAACTTCAAAAGCCACACTAAGACTTTTTCAGTCAAATGTTATTTTACTTTGTTATTTCTAAACCTCTAATTAATTCCTCTCCTTAAGTGACTTATCTCCTTTTTTTTTCTTGCTCCGTGTCTTTTTTCTGTCCTTTCCAAGTCTTTGTCTCTTCTTGCACCACCTGGTTGTTGGTTGATGGACGGGCCAATGTGACCAAAACCCTACTAAAACACAACATGTTACTCCATTTCTATGAGGTCTCAAGTATTATCTACACCAATCCCAACCACCAACAACACTGACCCAAAGAAGAGTACATGAGGCTATATAAGGCATGCATCGCCCTCATATACACAGGGTGTATAGCTCTCCTGCAGCTTACAAGTGCAAAAACGGTTGATGAGAATAAAAAATACCATTCTCTTTTCTCCATTGTCACTCCCTCAGTTCTGCTGAATCGCCTTGTAGCCTAATTTAACAGAGTAGTTCTTTAAACTGGCTCATGCATTTTCAGACCATAATATCCACACATTTCAAGTACTTTCTGTTTGGAGCAACATGTAAATCCAAGAGTCCAGCGGCTGAGTCAAATTGGTTATGTTGTCATTTTCCTGATTTGCAGAGAGAGCTGTGGAATTGCTTCTTTTCCCCCGGCACAGAGTCAGTTCAAATGGTCAAAACATACATACCAGCTGAATGCAAAGCAGAATGCGTCAATAACGTTCTGCAGTTTTCAGGCATCATTACAAGAAAATTCAGATATTACATAACCTGTGTCTTATAGTTGCATTTCTGGCTAGTGGAATTTTATTTCAGCGAGATTAAGGTGAACACTCTGCTGATTAATAAAAAAGAGGCCTTTTTTTTTTTCAACTTTAAGGACATTTTAAGAAACATAACCAATGCAAAGAGTGAGATGAGATGAAGAATGTCTGCACCATGACTGTATGTTCAATTTTGAGCTAAAACAGGTGGAGGTTAGCGCTTTTTTTCATCCATCAACGTGAACTCCTGACATTGTGCGTGAAGAGAATGTCAATAGAGTGATTTTCTTTAAATGGACTTGCAATATTTTTGAAAGTTTCGTTTTCATTTAATTGTGTTTTCTTGTATTTTTGAATAGCCTGTAACTCTAGTTAGTTTTTATGTCTGTTTGTGGATAACAGATGAGCTTCACCTGGATAATTAGTGAGCTTTAGAAGTGTTCTTAGGGAACGATCACCTTTAGGGATTATCAGGGTAGCTGATTGTGGTTGTTTCCAGTCTTTTTACAACACAAGGCTTCCTTAATCAAAATTATTATGCAGTACTGTGCTGATAGTTAGCGAGACTTGTCTAAGTAATTCTAAAGTCTAAGTAACTGCTTGTCGTTGATGTTGTGCTAGTCCACTTTTAAAGGATATTTAAGCATCTACACTGCAGTCTGCAGTTTCATTTTATTTTTAAATAAAAGTTTAGTTCTGCCCCTTCTATTACTGACACATTTTCTCTTCTACTCCTGTTGGAGTTATTAGGATGTCCATAAAAAAGTCTCGGAGATGCAAAGAAAGAGAAGAGAGATTTGATACATTTACTCACGCTGGGTACCATGGTAACAATTTGATTATAATTTAATGTCTTTGTTGCGTAGCTGCTGAATAGAAAGAGGAACTTGCTGCTGAAAGGCTGTTCATTGCACCGTTGGGTGAATTCTAATAATCTCTCGTTGCTTTTTCTGTGTTCTTTATCCTGGATCCTTCAAAGCCCCTTCCACTTGGCTCTCTGGCGTTCAAGCAGCTTTGTATAAAGGGTCAAAGAGCAGCCTCATCAAAGGGTCGTTTGTGAGTCTCAATGGGGAAGTAGGCTTGCTCCTTTCCTTAATAGGGCTTGGCTCAACAGAAGCATTTTAGAGGGACTATTGAGAGGGTTTTATTCCTAAATAAAGCTTTATAAAAGGGAAGTATGGAATCAAGGAACTTTGTTTCCTATTGGTGGGTGGTGCATGCGGAGGTTATTAAATGATGTGGATCACCACAAGAGTGTGCTAAGAGGTCCTTAAGACTAGGGGAAAGAAATGCATTCAATAACATGTGTAAACAAGAGGAAAATAGCAGGAAGGATTGATCTTACAATGAATATGCACTGCTGATATTTGCCGCTAATTAAAATATTGGCTTAACAGTACATGCATATCGGTTTTACAAAGATATATTACAAGTAAGATGCTTTTACTCTGCTATGCAGGAATACATGATCTTAGCAATCACTGCACTGATAAAGTTTCTTACTTTATATAATTACCACAAAGTCACTTACTCGTTTACAAAAATACACACGCGCACAAAGGCACACCCGCTCACACCAACACCACCTCAGGCAACAATAATCAATTAGAATATCCTGGCAAAGGCTGGCTGCACCATGTAAATGATATGATACAAATGAGCTTTTCCTAATTAAACGGTCTAATTTGCTAAAAGGGGTGTGAGAGGGAGGCTTGCGCTGGAGCCAGCTGAAATGTGCAACAACAACAAAATGCCCCAGGTGCTGTTGAAGATGATAAATGGGAGTAAAGCTGTGTGTTTTTTGAAATGAGCTGTTATAGTGAACATGACATGTGTATTTGTGCTTTTATAGGGATGATTTATTTCCCGCAAACTCTATTATAAGGCTGAAAGAGATGCTTTCACTAGTCCGTACAAAACCTTGTGCTGACAGTTCAAACAGCGTGTTTGAGACCAGTAGGATTTGTGCTTAGCAAAGCCTCGGAGATAAACAGTTCCAAATGACTTGCTTCCACGAGTGCAATTTTCATCCGTGTGTTAAATATTTGAGATACTAGCTTGCAGTTTTAGCTCTTTGAGGTTTCTTTTGCTTGAAAGCTTTCATGCCAGGTGTTTCATTTCCACTTTCAGGCTTGGAGCTATAAGGTATGCACATATGTCCTAAACCTACACACGGATCACACATCTGTCAGGATTCTACCGAGACGTAACACATCTGCTAAATTGTGATCACAAACTGTAACATGAAAAGTTTTCAATTTGCCTGTAAATTCAGACGATCTTACAAATGAGGTTATTCATTTGTGGAATCCTTTGTCACCAGTGAAATGTTACTCAGGGCAAGCAAGTTTAAAATTTAAGCCTTAGACTAAAATCATTGAATCTTTAATTTGATTTCTAGTCATTTGAAACCTTGAACCACAGTGAGATAAACAATTCTGAGAATTAGTGGCACTCTCTGATGTTTCTTATGTTTCACTTTGTTTTTTATTTGAAACAGGCTGATCACATTTAATTCCACCTAAAACAGACACCGTAGCACAAGCTACTAGCAGGCATGAAGTGGGCAGTAGTCCCCCCCCAACCCCACGCGCTTTTAGCAACTGTATGTTTTAGAAAAATCAGTCAGCAGGAGAGAAAAAAAAGCTGTACATATGTCCAGTTTAATACAAAGAAGACACAAGCAGAGAGAGAGCGAGACAGAGAATGGTATATTACTCTGACTAATGACAGCTAGGAACCACATCAGGGATGCGAGGGTGGGGGCTGCCAGGTGATGTGATGGAGAAGTGCCTAGAGGGCACTGCAAGACATTTTAATAATAAAAAGCTCCCCACTGAGAATGATGTGTATGTATCATTGCATGTGTGGTTGGGTGCCTGTGTGTGTGTGTGTGTGTGTGTGTGTGTGTGTGTGTGTGTGTGTGTGTTCTTTCTCCTTAGAGCTGTAATGATAACCTATCACCTTCAGAAAATAAATACTTGCTGCATAATTACATGATAGCTGTGATCGCTATTTGTTAATATAGGACATCTCTTGTCATTCTTTATGTTGCACAACCAGCTTTGCGTTGCATTTGTTTTCTAAATTACAGATTCTGATTAATGTTCACATTAACCATTAACATTTACTTTTGACACTGACTTGTCTACCAGCCAAAACTGCAGCACAGTAACCCTGTGATAATCTGTCTGCAACTTTGAAAACTGAGCTTTTCGCTGCACTCCACAAACCTTCAATTGTTGCCTATATCACACCAACCACTTGTCTCAGAATCTCTGTCTGACATGCTTTAAAGGCCTGTCACCAGCTCTACACATTAAGGTCAGCCGTCAGAAGTCAGAATGGCGGGACGAGGCCCTGAGAGGTATATGCAGTGCACCTTCTCGTGCTCTATTCATCCACCCCCATCATCCCTCTCCTGCTCTGTTCACCCTGCAAGGTGCACTGAATGATGGGTAATACGGTATATTTATGACAGATCTGGGTTGCTCTTTTAGCTGTTTTACAAGATATTTCTCTTTATGTCTCTCTCACACAGATGCACCTGGAGCAATGTTTCCCACAGAATGAGATCTTGTCTGTGTCGGTAGCTGACTGGAGGCAGCAGGTATATCAGGTGCTCCACCACAAATATCTTAACTGCCAAGTATTGTGACAATAAATAACGGAACAATGCACTGAGGAATGACTCCACAAACTCCACCTTCTTGCGCTGCAGTCGGCTATTCCACGGGTGCACTTTAATGTTTCCTCGTTCAAATCAGCAGCATCGGTGAACTTCGCAAAGCAGCCTACAAACAGGTTTTTTCAACTGCTGCAGATTCTGATTGGAGAGGGGCTTGAAGGATTATATCGTCAGTTGACCAAAAGCCGAACATACAGGCACGTGTAGGAGAGACATATGGGACACACTGACCACGCTTTTCTGTTTTCCGCTCTCTATCTTTCTCTATATCCTCTGCGTCCCACTTTCTCTTCTTATCCCCTCAACTTCCCACAGTATCAATAAATCATTCTTGGGCAGCTCCAGCAGACTAAATCAGTCACTATGTAAACATGGCTGCTAATCCATCGGCAGCCTGCCTAACTCCCACTCCCTTACATCCTCCTCTTCACTTTATCTAGCAGCACCCACTAGGGACTTTCTGAGCTGCGAGAAGAGCAGTCTCTATGCGTTTTCACTGCCTGCGGTCTCCCGTAACCTGCGACGCACAGAGACACACGTGAGACGCACAGGGACCGGGGAAGACACAGGCACAAGATGGACGCCTGTCTCGAACACCTATTTTACACATGAGTCGTGTCTGCTAGGCACTGGATGAAGAACTTGAATTTTTCATAATCAGGGAGGGTACATTTACACCTACACAGCAGATCTGGGTATTACACTAGAAAACAGTTCTGGAAAGTAGCTCCAGTATGTTTACCAAAGAACAGTACAAAAATGCTTTTCTCCAACTACCTGTAGGTTATGTGGATATTTTAATTTCATGCTACGCCAGTGTTACATTTATATGTGTAACCAAAGGTTAACAGTTACTCAGCGGTTTATGGAAACCTGTATGCTGATGATATTACAGTAAATAGAAAGACACAGTACTGATACACTTCTCTTCAGCTTTAAAAAAGCCAACTGCCCACTAAGAATGCATTAAAAATAACTCTAGACTCTAATATGATACGTACATCATCGGAATTTGCTTTCGTGTGTGTTGTGATAGTCGTAATCAAATCACTTTTATTGTCACATCACATGTGCTGGTACACTGGTACAGCACATGCATTGTGGAATTTATTTTGGTTACTCAAAAGGAAGGAAATCACATTGATGATGTAAAAGTCTCAAAAACTTACAAAAAGCTGCAGCTGTATCAGAGATGATACATCATCTGATGCTGCTGCAGTCAGTTTTTGCCAAGGTGACTTAAGTACCTTTCATTTAACCAGCTAAAAAGACTCATTGACTTTTAAAATATTTTTTAAAATATTTTGCGACCTGAACCAGAAACTGCAACAAATGTAACATAATAGTCCAATGAAGATATGTTAAGACCAAAAAGGACTGGATAAATTATAATGTAGGTACAATAATGTAGAGTTATAGAAGAAAAGTTGAACTCTTTTTTATTTATATATAACCCCTTCATAAGTCCTATTGACTACAGTCTGTTTACCAGTACAGGCAGGTGATCACAGCAGTGGCTCACATAATTATGAGATGAGACTGACTATGCTGTGTCTGGGAGGGAGGCACATTAAGTACTTGTGCTTTTTGTGTGTAAAACTTTATATTCAGTCATGTATTTTAAAAATTACCACAAGTCTTTTGAAATTGGATCATTCTTTTTGATACACCCTGTATTTTGCTTCCAAGGTGAGCAGGGCATGAGATCATCCTGACAGAGGACAGAAAAAAAGGCAGCCAGCATCCAAAGAAGAGCTTTGAAGGTCCTTCAAAAAGCCTGAGGAACTATTTCTGAAGACTACTTGAAGAAATGACAAGAAAGCTGCCTAAGAGATTTCTGGCTGTGTGGATGAATAAAGGTACCCTTACCAAATATTAATTTTCAAGCTCATTAGAATCCTACAATGTCTTTTTTTGCCTTAAATATTTTATTTAAATTTACAATTGCGCAGTAAATCATTGCACCTGTTTCTGTTTTTCCTAGAAAATATAAAGAAGTGAGGGATGGCTCAAGACTTTTGCACAGTAATGTATTAGCTTGATATTGTGGTTCTGTGATATTTGGAGTAAATATAATATTAAGTGTGAATATCCCTGGAGCCTTCTTTTTTCAGTAACTACATGAACTACATGGGTTTGACTCAGCTGGCTGTTTGGAGACCTTCTGTGTTGAGTTTGCATTTTCTCCCTGTGCCCACGTGGCTTTTCCTCAAGTACTTCGACTTCCTCCCACAGTCCAAACATATCCTCATTGTTGATTCTACTGTCAGTATGCGTCAGCACTGTGATAGACTGTCGGCCTGTCCAGGGTGTACCCTGCTCCTCACGCCATGACAGCTGGGGTGGTCTCCAGCCCTCCAGTAACCCTAAAATGGAATTCATTTACATTCTTCTGTGTTAATATATGCACCAAGATTAGTGATGTTGTGGACAGGAAATGATCAGACAAGCTTTGAGTTAATGTTTTGTTAAAAATTAATTGTCAGTACTTCTGGGTTTCAGAATCACGAAACGTGCAGAGCTCTTAACATCTGAGCCACATTTGAGACACGTTGATGGAAATGAGGAAGTCATTATTATCTACTGAACCATTCGTTGCCTAATATATGAGTGTAATGTGCAGAAGGCTTTGTGCAAACACATACCTACCTTTGAAATTATTCCTTGTTGCCAATTTTTCACTCTGTCCTAAGACTGCAACGCTTTACTTGAAAGCTTCCTCAGGGCATGTATTGGTTTTCCACACTCTATAGCTTAACCAGATCCACTGGACAATACAAAAAGAGCAGCATGACGTAAAGTTCAACATGGATAGACACCCATAGCTGTACAAGCTGCACCATACCCGTGAACTCATACACATGCAGTCTGAGCCTATAATGACATGGTGAATCAAACCTATTAAACTGCATTAGTTGCAGTGTGGAAAGGACAGAGGAAAGAGGGTCAAAGGACACCACTTTAATTTTTCTGCCTCTATTCTTCCTCTGTATTAAGAGGGAGGGGTAGATGAATTAAAAGGAGCGAAGCAGTACACTGTAGGTGCTAGAGCAGAAGAAAAGCAATTAAAAGACAATTGCCTTATTTTCAGGGGACTCATCTTCAGCAGCCGCCTTCTTTGAAAACATGTTTTTGTCTAAAGAAACGGTAACAATTGCATATCTGATTGCACAGTGGGATCAGCAGTGAGAGATAAAGTGAAAGGACAGAAATGAGAGGGGAGATTCATGCTGAGAAACAAAACTGAGCTCTATTCACACGACAACATCCTCTTCAGAGAGATGGGGAGCTTTGCAACTGTGACAATTATAGCATAATATTCTCTGTTCCATTCGGTGTACTGTTGCCTTCAACTTGCTTTGAGCTGTTGCTCGAGTGCAGATTTTTTGCATTTTTACATAACTCAGTTGTATTCTCGTTAAAATTATTTTACATTTAGCAAGCAATTTAGGCCACTAATTACAGGAGCAGTCACATTATTGTAGTTTGTGGCTTTTACCTGTATAGATTTGAATACTTTCAAAAAACAGAAGCTCTAGCTGAACAGATAGCTAGGAGAGATTAGGCAGAATGATCAGATGTCTCTGGCTGCGCAGCCTGCTCTCATATTTGTCACGATCCCTGGGTTTGAGCTTGTTTTGGTGATTTTAGTTTAGATTTTGCCTTCATATGCTGCCGAGTTCCTGATTTCCTATTTTTCTTCACTGTGTTGGTTATAGTTTAGTCTTTATATTGTCATATTTTTTAATCTCTGGCGTTTTGAGTTCTGGTGCAGAGTTAGTTTGTGTTTCCTTGGAACAATACTATAATCAACTGTTTTGCAATAGCATGTAGGTTTTAAAGAGCCCTTAATGCCACCCAAATTCTAGTTTTTAGCAATCTAATTTGAAGCATGTTAAAGATAGATAGGTTCTCATTAACCGAGCTGCAAATGACACATCAAATACAACCAGAGCCAATATAGAGATATTTCCTGAGAGAAGCCACTAAAATGAGCAGGTGCAATGAAAATATGAGATGGCTTCTAGGCAAATGTTTGCATGTGTTTAAAGCAATAAAGCATCTTTCTACATTATAAAGTTTAAACTGGAGACCTGAGGAATGCATCTCCTTTTCATTAGCTGACTGTTTTGTAGCTTTCATATCCTCTGGCTTGGAGCCAGTCCAGACTCTCCCTCTGTCTCCAACGCTAAATAATCAAATGCATTATTCAACGATGCCCCCGTGCTCTCTCTTCTCTTAAATATTAAACTTTGAAAATTGATTTGTCTTTCAGAAGTCATCACAATCACAGAAGTCATGCCTGTGCAAACACTGATTACTCACACAGATGAAGGGGCCACAGAGGAGGCGACTGAGAGGAAGAAGAACCTGAGGGCAGATGTAGGGCATTTTTAAGGGCTGATATTATAACAGGAAGGCTGCATTAGTGGCAAGAAGTGTAAGCTGACGAGTGTTGGAAACAAATATTCCTTTGCATAATTAGAGAGGGAACGTGCATATTAACCTCAAATATCTGACAGTAGAGACAGGATGTAGACCGGCCTGTGTGTCAGCACTGCAGGGTAGAACAGTTAAAGCTTCCTGGAGTGCCCATGCAGCCATGTTTGTTTCTGCCCATCAATTCAATTCAATTCAATTTTATTTATATAGCGCCAAATAGATACAGAGAAAAACCCAACAATCATATGACCCCTATGAGCAAGCACTTTGGCGACAGTGGGAAGGAAAAACTCCCTTTTAACAGGAAGAAACCTCCGGCAGAACCAGGCTCAGGGAGGGGCGGCCATCTGCTGCGACCGGTTGGGGTGAGAGAAGGAAGACAGGATAAAAGACATGCTGTGGAAGAGAGACAGAGGTTAATAACAGATATGATTCAATGCAGAGAGGTCTGTTAATACATAGTGAGTGAGAAAGGTGACTGGAAAGGAAAAACTCAATGCATCATGGGAATCCCCCGGCAGCCTACATCTATTGCAGCATAACTAAGGGAGGATTCAGGGTCACCTGGTCCAGCCCTAACTATATGCTTTAGCAAAAAGGAAAGTTTTAAGCCTAATCTTAAAAGTAGAGATAGTGTCTGTCTCCCGAATCCAAACTGGAAGCTGGTTCCACAGAAGAGGGGCCTGAAAACCAAAGGCTCTCCCTCCCATTCTACTTTTAAATACTCTAGGAACAACAAGTAGGCCTGCAGAGCGAGAGCGAAGTGCTCTAATAGGGTGATATGGTACTACAAGGTCATTAAGATATGATGGGGCCTGATTATTTAAGACCTTGTATGTGAGGAGCAGGATTTTGACTTCAACTCTGGATTTAACAGGAAGCCAATGAAGGGAAGCCAAAACAGGAGAAATCTGCTTTCTCTTTCTAGTCCCTGTCCCTGTCCTCTTGCTGCAGCATTTTGGATTAGCTGAAGGCTTTTCAGTGAGTTTTTTAGACATCCTGATAATAATGAATTGCAGTAGTCCAGCCTGGAAGTAATAAATGCATGAACTAGTTTTTCAGCGTCACTCTGAGACGGGATATTTCTAATTTTAGAGATGTTGTGCAAATGGAAGAACGCAGTCTTACATATTTGTTTAATATGTGCGTTGAAGGACATATCCTGGTCAAAAATGACTCCAAGGTTCCTCACAGCGTTACTGGAGGCCAAGGTAATGCCATCCAGAGTAAGAATCCGGTTAGATACCATATTTCTAGGCTTTTCAGGGCCGAGTTCAATAACCTCGGTTTTATCTGAATTAAGAAGCAAAAAGTTAGCGGCCATCCAGGTCTTTATGTCTTTAAGACATTCCTGCAGTTTAACTAATTGGTGTGTGTTATCTGGCTTCATGGACAGATAGAGCTGGGTGTCATCTGCATAGCAGTGAAAATGTATGCTATGTCTTCTAATGATGCTGCCTAAGGGAAGCATGTATAATGTAAACAGAATTGGTCCTAGCACTGAACCCTGTGGAACTCCATAATTAACCTCAGTGTGTGAAGAGGACTCTCCATTTACATGTACAAATTGGAGTCTATTAGATAGATATGATACAAACCACTGCAGTGCAGTACCTGTAATACCTACAGCATGTTCTAATCGCTCTAATAGGATATTATGGTCAACAGTATCGAACGCTGCACTAAGGTCTAGCAGGACAAGCACAGAGATGAGTCCACTGTCAGAGGCCATAAGAAGATCATTTGTAACCTTCACTAAAGCAGGCAGGCATTTTTATCTTAAACACTTCTACTACTCATGAATGCCATTTCTTAATGACATTTTGCAAACTGCAATATGTAACTACTTTAATGTTTATTTATAACCTTTTCCTCCTTTGTTCACATTAGCTTCCTGACTCAGGTGCTGGGAGGAGGAGAGGTTGTTATCACAGGGTTTGATAAAATTCATCAGGTGATAGGTCCTATGAAGAGTTGACTTCTCATATGAATCAGTTTATAACATTTTAACAATCTTAAATGTCCAGGGATGCCAAGATGTTTGTGTGTACAGTACTGTGCAAAAGTCTTACTATTCATATTTATTATCATTTTTAAACAGGCTTAAAATAGTAACCGGCAGGCATAAAATGGTATTTTTGCACCAGCCAAGGAATTCCCAATGTGCAATTAGCTGACACTTTCCATATTGCAGCATGGTATGCAGTGTGTCCTTAAAAAAATTGAGGAAACTGCATAAATGGAGGATTTAAAAAAAAAAGGTGCAGCAGGGCTAAAAACCTTGTTACAGCAGATGAACAGTATCTGAAAATTATGTTCTTAAGTTGGTGTGAAAAATAACCGAAAATCAGAAATGGCCTCAGTGGCAAACAGGAAACAGGAAAAAAGGCAGAGGTATGCCAAATTACACAAATTACGCAGGTCTGATGGAATGACAAATGTGAATCCAGTTCCAATTGTCGTCAACATGCATGGAGGAGGTCAGAAAAGAGGAACAGTGAGTGCTACAGCAATCTGGAAAAAAAAAAAAGTTTAAAAGATGTGGAGGCTTTGTTGTGGTTTGGTGCTGAAGTATCAGTCAGTGGTGTAGGTGATAGATGGAATTATGAACACAGAAAAGTATCAGATTTTGATCAACCATGCAACACCATCTGGAAAGCATCTAATTGGAAACAGCTTCACTTTTCAGCATGACAATAATTCCAAACACGCTGTCAATGCAGTAACATCATACCTGGGCATAAAAAAAACAAAACACAAATGATCACTGTCAGTCATAGACGGGCCTCCTCAGAGCCTGGTCATCAACATTATTGAAGCAGCGTGGGATCATCTTGACAGAGACAAAAGGCAGCCAACATCCAAAGAGGAGCTTTGAATGTCCTTCAAAGAAGCCTGGAGAACTATTACTGAAAACTACTTAAAGAAATTATTTGCATAAGAGTGTTCAGATTTTATAATAATAATAAAGGCAGCAAATATTGACTCTGTCATGTTCCTGGGTCTCAGGCTCAGTGTTTGAGTTTCGGAAGGCTAAGGTTCTCTCTGGTTTTGTATTTTTGATTGTCCCTGCCTTTTCTGTTGTTGATATTCAGTCTTCTGTTTATTATGATGCCTTTTGTGATCCTTTTCTTGGTCTTGGTGTCTGTGTTAGTTCCTCTTTTATTATGACTTTCCCTTGTCTCATATGGGTCTTGTACATTTTTGCTTCCTGTGCCTCATCAGTTGCTCAGGTGTGTTCTCGCTGCCCTGATTCTCTCCTGTGTAAATATTATTCCAGCCTCCCCATGGTCTTTTCATGCCATTGTTTTGCATTTCCCCCATGCTGTGTGCTCTGTGTTTGTGCTTCATTGCTCCAGCAAAAAGTTGGGTTCAAATTCAAATTCATGTTTCGTTTCCCGAGTTTCCCGGGTCCTCACTCTGCCTGCAACGCAGCGCTCTCCATAAGGTAATGCAGACTTTCTCTTACATTGCTAGGACCAGAGTAAATCTCCTTCAGATTTAGCTGACAGAAGTTATGTTTGCATAGTTGACCAAGCTGAAATTACAGAAACATGCATGAACAGTCATGTATGTTAGTGCTGAATCTTTTTACACGTTCTTAATGTGCACTTACTAAAGTGTAGATAAGGATGCATTTGAGGTCATTTATTTCTACATTTTAGAGGAAAATGATCCTTCATAAAAACCCGACACATCACACTGCAACCGCTAACCTTATAGTAAAAACCCATAGATATCAAATATGTGCCAAAATGGAGACATCACAGAAAGTTGGCACATCTCATTACATGTTGCTTTTTATATGTATCTTGTTCTTCGAAAATCTAATTGGGCAAGCTTTACAGACCAGACAATAACATAACAGACCAGGAAATTGAGAGGAGACAAAGGATATTACTGTTCTTTCAATAAGAGCTATCAAGAGAACAAAAGATGGCTTGTTAGCGAAGCTGTGTAATCTCAACTTGATGAGACTTTACAACATAACAGACAACTGCAGGTCTGAAACAGAGCACCAGATTTGTCTTGTTTTCTGTCTCTCTCCACAAAATGGAAATGACTCCGTCAACTCCCGCCAGAGTTGCAATCATTGTCTCTGCATAAATGTGGTTTCAAATTTGCCTCTGTATTTTTGCCTCTTTCTTCTGAGTTGTCAAGAATTATGATAACAACACTTTGACAGGAAAAACACTCATCTCGAAGTAGAAGGTAGGTAATGTAAGCGGTATTAAACAGTGAAACATTACTTAAGGCTGAGAAAAGAGTGTCTTAACATCTAAACCTCACGATGACTAAAATGAGAAATGATTCACATATATTCGTGTCTCTCTGGTGCTTTTAGCTGAGTCTTGAAACAAATTCCCCTTTAAATCCTTAAAGAGAAACTGTAGCTAAAGCATAATTCCATTTGTGTTCAATTCACGATGTTCACAAAGAAAATCAGTCGTTGCAGTGTACTGCACCTGACATGACAGAGCATAAAAAGAAAATGCTGTATTATCCATGGTCACTCTACCATGGCAGCATTAATCTTCCTTTCTTTATTTCGAGTTGGTGTAAATAATGACCAAAATACCCATGGTCCTCTTTCTTCATTTCCTCTGTCTCTCTCCGCCTCCCTCGCCAGCTTTCTCTATCTGATTCAATGCGCCGATGATGATAGCGAGATTAGCTTTTCCTATTGTCTGCTTCCTCACTCAGACAAATGCACTCATCAGCTTAGACCTTGGGGTCAGGCTCAGTAAGCTGCTATTTATTAAGCGCATTGATTCCAGAGCAGCTGGTATTAAGAATACTTGGTCAAACTGAAAGTCCCGCATCCACATTTCTAATGAAATACTTAGTATGAGCTCATCTATTTGTGTCGGCAAGGATAAATACTGTATAGCTTAGTAGGCTATGGTCAAACTAGAATCAATACTATCCCCCAGGTATGTCTGTAATAAAGGTGCAATCATTTAAACTGGTATCGTGGATAAGTAATGTCGTGTGGTAGCTCCTTTGAACAATGTGGTGGCATGAGGAATGCAGGTGAGTTTTCTTCCTGTGCTGGACTTCACTTTGGTAAAATCAGGGATATCTGAAATTCAATCAGGCCCGCATCAAATATTAACCCCTGTGCATCATATCTACAACCATGTTTAAGCTGGATTGATCAATATTTTTGCAACAACTGGCTCAAATCTCAAGCCAACAGAGTATTATCTCAGTTTTGCTTCTCTTCCTGTAAGCAAAAGGGTTGATCAGCTCATTGTTTTGGTATTATGTCTTTCAACTTTAGTGGTTTGA
Organism: Maylandia zebra; assembly: GCF_041146795.1. NCBI lineage: Eukaryota > Metazoa > Chordata > Actinopteri > Cichliformes > Cichlidae > Maylandia > Maylandia zebra. The sequence continues at coordinate 16,537,946 of NC_135171.1, forward strand.
ATCATTCTTTCATCGTGACCATTTCCAACACAGCAGGCCACAAAAACCTCAGATAATATCTTTGTGCACTACCTTTCCAACTCCAAACAGCAAAGTTATTAGCAGATGACTACAGTGTGTCATTTGGCCGTTTATCTATCTTTATTCAGTAAAAACCGCAAAGAATTATAAATTCAATTAAACTCAATTTCAATTCAATTAAGTTTTATTTATACAGTGCCAAATCACAACAACAGTCGCCTCAAAGCGCTTTATGTTGTAAGGTAGACCCTACAGTAATACATACAGAGAAAAACCCAACACTTCAGGAATGAGAACAGTCTTGTTAAAGCTAGCATTGTCCCATCTCTTCTCTGTGCAGAAATAGACAACTGTTCACCAAGTCATATAAACTTTATTAGACACTAATGATGCATTTGTGATGTTCTTCACTGGCTAAACATAAAGAAATATTTAAGGTTTGTTACTTCATTTTCAGGCAACCATCAGTGAAATGCTAAAATCTAGTAGTACCACAAATGCAGAGGTGGGAAGTACACTAAGTACAGCAATGAAGTACAAATACTATATTACTTAGGTAGCATTTTCAGGTATTTCTGCTTTACTTCGGTTTTTATTTTACTGATGACTTTCTACTTTTACTCCATCCATGTTTAAACAAATATCTGTACTCTCTACTCCTTCCATTTTCAGAACAGGCTCATTACTTTTGGTTTAACACATTTGAGAGGATTTATTGTTTCACTTCACTGCAGGCCTTCAAACATCAAACAGATTTTTTTCACTACACAAGAATGACTGTTGCAGTTGCCATACTTCTGCATCTATCTAGGCCTGCAAAAGAGGAGTGAACATAAAGGGAGTACTTGTTTTAAGTGGCGGGTAACTTCAAATGCAGCGTTTCTATCAGCTCAACAAACATCAGCAAACACACAAACTGTTTGCATGCAGTTAGTCACAGTGTCTGCTAGCTAAAGGTACAGCTGCTGTATTTTAAGGGAGTGAATGAGAGCTTCACTCAGAGATGGGGAAGATAAGACAGACAGCACAGGAGAGGAAGAATGTAAGGTAAGGACTGCTCAGTGGTATTTGATAAACTGGAAATTTAAAGCTAACATATAAGTCCTTGTGTCTTTAAATCAGATATTTGGTCTGCACATGTGACATTTTTTAACTACTAAGGCAGACTAACAGTGTCATAATAAGGTCGCATGAAAATAATTTGCAGTTTAGTGCAGGATAAACTGGTTAGTTTGCTGCACTGTGATGGATTTCAAATAAAGCATTGTGTTGGACTGGTGCACAGTGGCTGTGGTGTTTATAGTCATAGAGTTACATCAGGTGTAGATTTCCACCTTCATATCAGCTTTCTATACTATCTAGTATAATTACAGCATAAACAGTATAGTCTTCATGTAGGGGATGGATATCAGTAAGGACAACTCACGAAACATCTGATGACATCTTTTTGAATTCAGTAGTATAAATTCACAAAGAGCTGTAAATCTCAGAGCAGCAGTAGCTGATTACAGTCTGTACATTAAGCTGGAGCTCTCAATAGAAATTGTTGCCAGCTGGGAATCTTTTGCCCATGCTGAGCCACTACAAGCAATTATAGGGTTCCCCCACCTGCTGAATCTCACTTTATAACCCCTGACTGTGCTCTTTTTCCTGTTGGATGGTGTGGATGCAAGTCAACCTCTACATTGAAGGCAACAGAAAATAGAGCTACTTTTTATATTCCTTCTTTTTCTCTGCTCATGTTTTGCTTAACTGATTCAAGTTGAATACATTTATTAGAATTCAATTTAGACTGAAGTAAAGTTTTGCATTCCCATCTACTAATATAATTTTATTATTACATTAAGATAGCACACAGTTCAGTTACTGTAGCTTTGTACAAAATAGCTAGTGCAAACCTCCTCCAAAGAGTTACTTTTCACTTTCTTACTTTGAGTACATTTCAAAGTCTGTTTTCACTTTTACTTTAGTAAAGAAGTTGAATCAGTACTTTCACTGGAGTATTTTTAACACTAGTATCTGTACTTCTAGTTGAGCACACAATGTCTGTATTTTTACCACCTCTCCTCATAAAACGTTTTCTCCTTCGCAACCTTTGCAAGTATAATAGCAATCAAAATCAATTATAAATAATACCAGGTCACAACCAACCTTACTTTATTTATTTGGAAGCTATATGTACAGTCAAATTATAGTTATTGACCGTACAATATTAAAGATAAACCCATAAAAGTCTTGTAATTCCTTTTAAATAAACACTTTGTGACTGTGGGGAAGATGAACTCCTTTTTAGCAGGAAGAGACAACTGGCAGGACCAGGCTCAGGCAGCCTGCCTTTACTAATTGGGGGTTTGAAGGAAAAGAAATGACAGAGAAGAGGAGCATAGGTAAACCATGTACAAGAAACAGAAACTACAGAAAAGAGTCTAAAATAGTTAGTGGCGTACAATAGTTACATACTGTATAACATTACGAGGAGTGTGGAGAGGGCAGTGGAGCAGTGGGTATCTATCTCTTGAATCCTATGAAGATATCTCTGCTGTAGCTTTGCAGTTTTTGGTCTGTACCTGTATGTCATGGTCCTGAATTTTGTTATAGTGCTTTCAGAGGATCAAATAATGATTTCCCCCGCTGCCAATGTATGATTAATCTTACTCCCCTACCTGTTAGGGTTAGGGGAGTTTTATTATCAACACCTTTGTCTCAATACTCATGTGTTCATGTGTCCTGCTTACCCCTTTGTGAACAAATAGCTCTGTCTTTCCCTCATTCCTTGTTTTAGCATCTTTTACCTTTGCTTGTGTGTTCCTTGCCTTTTTGCATGGGCTTGTTTTCGACCTTCCATCTGTTGAACTAAAGGTGTACTTTCAGTTTACTCAGTTTGTCTCAGGAGTCTGTGTTTGGTTCTTCTATCGTGCATTTCACAACCCTGGATTTTGCAGATACTTCTTGAAACTTTCATCATTTACAAATTTGCATGCATGACTTATCATCTACCACACACTTAAAGACTTAAAACACCATTTCTATTTACAGATTGGTTATACTTCTTTTATTTATTTATTTTTTAACTCTTGATTTATGTTCAAGCTAAATGTCATGTTGACTGGAAGTACTCAGTCTTAATTAGGAGCTAAACCACCCAGTTGATTGTTGTACACTGATGTACCAAAATGAAAATCCTTGAGTCATCACTGCTTCTTTTTGTAACTGGTGGTGACTCATCAGGACACTGAGCACATCTGCACCTGGCCAACACAGAAACCACAGCTCAGTAAAGTGCTGCTGAATTACCCATTAACCTATCTATCACTCTGTCCTGCTCTGAGAAAAACTTCGCCAACTTTGACTCCCTGTGGATGTTCAAAGAAGGCGCTTGCGTAACCTCCGTGCACACACTCACACACAGGCACACTCGCTTTATTTCTGTCTCTTGCCCCGTCTCCCTCTCTCTGGAGCCCCAGTGTATTTTCTCTTTGATAAAAACACCTAAATGATGAATCGTACAGCAATCCAGCGTTTCCCTGTGCCAACACAACTGACAAAACATCAAGTGCCTCATCTTGCCCCATTCTGTCACAGCACATCTTTTGATTAGTTCACACAGCTAGACACCTGAGAGCATAAAGGATTTCTGTTTTTTCCATAAATTACACATCAGGGGTTTAGACACCAGTTTCATGTGTCACCCAATCATAGCACCCCAGGATTTCAGCTATGGAAGGAGACCTGTTTGAAATGACAGTGCTTTGCTTTCCATTAGAAAAACTGTCACAGGTATGCATGCTGTGAAGGTGGAGTGATAGTTATCACAAAAATCATTATGGCATTTTTTGATTTTAAATAATTCAACACTCAGCGGGAGTTGACATGTTTTCATTAGACACTCTTTTCATTATGTAACTCTTTCAGGCGGTTTGACTTTTAATTTTGTTACGACTTGTTTTATACTGTCAAGAAAACAGATGATAGACGGAATTCAAGCTTTTCTAAAAGTTGACAGTTTGAACTGAACTGAAGAAAGTGTGTAATGTAACTCACACACAAACTACATTAAATGATTAGAATGAACCAAGGCTGTCTGTCAAATGTTTAGGATACGTGTGGCCATGGTGTACAGTACTGGATTTGTGTTCATGCCAGATCTGGTTAGAGAGGAAACCTCTGCGATGAGCAATGAAGGGATGTGGGAGTTATAACTTTGGTTTCTCTCCAAGTATCAGGTTGTTTTCTTTTCATCTGATACTGTGGGGCCACAGTGGTTCCGGTAGGTCAGCTAATGCAAAATTTGAAGACAACTAGCAGCAACTTACAGAAACCCAGAAGCCAAATGATATGTTCTCCTAAATGCTGTAACTTTGTTCCTAGCTGTCATCAGGTAGCACTCAAAGGGCATATGGTTTGGATTGCATTAATCAGAGCTGGAATGACTAACAGTACTTGTCAGCAGTGCATGGATATCCCTGTTGCTACTGGTTGCTGCAAAATATGTATCAGAATATATCTGAATCTTCAAGCACACATCACCACGATAAACCATAATTTTGAATCAAAGAGCAATTTGTTTACATGTTGAACCCTTCTCTCATTTTTTTATATTTATATTTGCTGCTCAGTCTGTTTTTCACAGCTGAAACTGCAGCCACAGAACATACACCAACAAACATGTTCATCAATAAAATTAATTTCACTTTGATCTGCTGAAAAACTAAAGTGATTTCAGCGCATCCTTTATTAGGCTGCGGGACAGTAATAATAAATGTTTAAATGTATCCAGTTTAAAGTTTCAGAGCTCTAATGTGCAGCTGTCACGGTAGAAACAGAGCAGCGCCGAGAGTGCACTCACCATTAAAACAATTAACTTAAATTAAAATGTTTATTTTACCACTCTGTGCACTAAATCCCAAGATTAATGATTTTCTGCAGCATTAATCTCTTTTCTTATTTACAGCCTTGCATTTTGCTGTTATATTTTTTATGTTCTTTATAGATTTTTAATCACCATTTTATCATCATCATCATCTGATAGGCCTACAGTCAATAGCTCTGTGTGTGTGTGTTTATATTTTAACATACATTTAACTTATCTGTAAAGTTTTATTTCACTGTTTTTACTGCTTTAGGACACAAGTAAGTATAATAACATGTTCTATAGAGATAACATTTCCATTGCCATCTGATAATGTCACTCAATGGGGGTCAAAGGGATGATTTAGTTTGGTAAAGTCATGTGATGCGTGAAAAGCCCCATCTCAACACCCTATGTGGATGTGCAGAGAACCTGAAAGATAACAGATAACATGGCTTAACAGAGAAATCTGATAATCACCTTCATAATACCAGTTGGGGTTTTAGGTTTTGTGGAGCCAGCTAATGCAGTCAAACTGGAATTACTAACCTGTGATTGTAAACCTCTTAAAAGTAGATGTTTCATTAAGCCTGCCATACAGATATGTGCAATCACCACATCTGCGAGGTCACGGATGATATTTGAAGCGAAACCCTGAAAAGCTGGTGAAGGGTTACTGATTGCTTTATCTATTTATACTGTCCACACAGCCAAAAATGAACAGTCACTATGCTAGAGTGTTAAGAAAGACGTGAAAAGCCTTGTGTAAACATAAATGAATATTAATAGATATCAATTAGCATTGGCTTTATTAGTAAAGTCTCAGTGGGCTGCCTTATTAGCTGAAGCCACACACTGGGCTTCTGAACCAAGACTCCCTCCTTGAGTCTCCAGTAGATGCAGATGAAGAGACATTTTTCTGTGAGAAAATGGTCTTTCTGTCTAAAATGTGACAGCTTGTGAGTGTTGACAGAACAGGCCGTTCATATCTTGGTTTAACACCTTATATGTGTTTTTTGTTTGTTTATGTTGCCACCTTTTCTCAAGACTACAGATGAAAAACAAGCTATCATTTAATATCCTTATAGGATCTAAATCTTATCAGTGTGCCACAGCACTAACCGTGTCTGGCCTCCTGTATTCTAATGCACGAGTTTTCATTAGATGAGAAGGTAAAGTGCAATCAGGAAGAAGAGGTAGATTTATTGCTTGTTAACTAATCTTGCTACATTGTTTTGTTTCTTTGATTAAACTAGCAAAACTTTTCCTAATAACATCACCCAAACTGTTCTCCACTGCACTCAATCATTTGTGGTAAGTTTCCTAAATGCCTTGTGATTAATTCGAATCATCACGAGTGTGCTTTATGTACACGATTTGATTGAAACATGCATTGCATTTGCATAATTACCGCACTGTAGAGTAGGGCTTATTGTTGCGATCCAATCTAAACCACTCAGACTTGGAGCTTTGTGTATTCAAGGGGACTAATATGAAATCACACAAATGTATTGTGTACAGTGTTCTCAATTATACACAATTACAGACTGGCCTTTCAGAGACACAAAAGCCTATTTCAGGCTAACATTGTTCAGCATAAATGGTTTGTGGTTGTTTTATAGAGCTAAATGGGAGAATAATGACGAGAATACAGTGAATGATGAGGGAGAAAAGATAAACAAGGGGCAAAAATAGAAAGTCTTGCCAGGAGAAAACTTACTGTGAAAACTTTGGTAGGCGCTGTGTTGCTGCAAGGAAATGTGCACATCTCTGCAAGCAGTGGTAGAAGATAGTAGCAGTACTATCAGATACGCGATGCAGTACAAATGCCGTTCAAGTACTATACCAGTAGTTTAATACACCAGCTTAGAAAAGGGTTGTATTCTTAACATGACAATACAGCAATTGTGCAAGCCAGTTGAATCTTAAATGAGAAGGAAGAAAAATGCACAAAGCGTTTAATGCTTCCAGGCGGCATTGGCACCCTCACCAATCTGTTTTTAAATCCTCTCAAAGACGACCAACAGATGCAGTGTGCACTGATAACAAATGTTTAAAGTACTTATCTAGTTTCCACACCGTCAAAATAGTGTCTGGTTCAGTGTGAGATTCAGCCCAGGTGAGTCCCTGGTTGCTCAGGTAGTGCCAGCCCACCTGCCAAAATATTCCCCACCCTTAACACTGGAGTGGAGCCCAGCATTGTGGTATGCACGGTTTGCTAAAAAGACTGGATGTCCAACTCATCGCACTCTCTAAGGCATTATCAGTCCTCCTCATGTATCACAGTTTTTCACCCATCACTGATAATCGCTGCCAAGAGAAGACAGTGTTTAAAAGGTAGACAGAGGAGGTCTCCATGATAGTAAATAGTGTTACTAAACAGCAGCTCTAACAATGGACAAAATGATCATTCTTTCTGCACTGCTAAACCTTTCCTACCTTGATTCTTAGGAGGGCAGGTATTCTAAGAGACTATGTTGTGTTCAAGGAGAAAATGCAAAAGTTTAGCTTGAGGCAACACATTAAAATCAACATTTTAATCATCCAGTTCAGAAACAGGGGAGGCTATCACCTCAGCTTATCTTTCATTTAAGACAGGATTCCAGATGATGCTGATACAGTGCCTTTTCTGATCATGCACGATGTCTCCAGATCTCTTTTTCTCTTTGTTCGGAGTACATATCCTGATTTGTGGTCAGAGATAGCTCAGACTCTGCGGGGACACATGAAGACTGATAATAAGAGAATTTTGCTTTGTGGCAAACTCACTTAGATTCAGATGTCAGCCAATGCAGTTTCTTTTTAATTCATACCAGACCTTCCTGACCATTATATCCGCACGGCTGGTAATTTGTGACAAATACTGCTCCTCTCGCAAATTGTCTTGTTCTGTTTTCCTATTTTCCGCTTTCTCTTTATCATTGTCTACTCTCACCTGTAATGCTCTCTGTCTCATTTGTCTCTCCTTGTTTTGAACGCAAAACAGACAGATTCCTCCATTATTTTGGAAACAGTCTCTGGCTTTCAGCATCATGTGCGAGCACAAACAGCCCTTTCTTCTCCTCCTCCTCTTTCTTTTTCTTGTTACCTTTCATTTGTGTTCTCTCCTCTTTCTCAGTAATGCTGTTGAATAATGGAAGGAAAGCATGCAGTAGTCATGCTGTCACTCTGCTGGTGAGAAGCAGGAGGTCTGCTGTGAATACGTGTGTGTGTGCGCGTGCACGTGTGTGTGTCTATTGAGGTATTGAGCTCTGAAAATTAACCTTGTGAGGGTGCAATGCATTTGCCATAAAAAAAATTGCATGTGTGTGCAATTTCTTATTTTTTTGCATATTGCTGAAAGTTATATGTTTCTGATCAAGATTAAAATTAATGTTAACCAAAAATAATCAAAGTAAATCCAAGATGCAGTAACGGTGGCGCTGCAGGCGCCTGAGTTGCCGCCGTTGCCTTCCACACGGCTGGCAACGGTGTCGCTGCAGGCGCTTGAGTCGCCGCCGCTGCCTTCCGCACGGCCGGCCCCCTGAACTGTTCAGACCCCTTTGCTGTCGGCCTCCGGGCCGGCCCCCTGAGCTTTTTTTGTTTTTGTTTTTTTGGACTCATGTTTTGTTTTGGGATTTTCTTGTGCTCCTGTGTTGTTTTGGTTTGTTTGCTCAGGTTTTCTTTGTCTTCTATTAAAAAAATTTTAATGATCTGAAACATAGAAATGTGACAAACATGCAAAAATTTAAGAAAGAACATGCACAAGATCATGTAATCAGTTGCAACAACACTGCCTCCTTAGAGTGTTGATTCTCCTTTTTATTTGCAAAACGTTGAGGACCACTGCATGATGCAACAAAGTGTGCCTGACAGACACAAACCTCATTTAATAGTAATGGAAGTATTGCATATGGTATCACTACATTATCTATGAGTGTCTGCCACCCCAAATCACAAATCAGGGTCAAAAAGAGGATGAGAAAGAAAAACACAAGCAGCAAACAGGAAGATGAAATCTGTGGTACTGCAGGGCAGACATGCAATTACTTTGCATCCGATACTCTGACATCCTTGTGGCAAGGCTAGGGGGCCCCTGCTGCTAAAAACAGCTGGTAGGTGGACTTGAGACAGCCAATCCCTATCTTTAAATTGACAGACTGGGAGAACTACATGTTGCAATAACAAGCGAAGGCCTCTCCACATGGCCCTCCTATTTAGTTGGCCAGATTGCCTGGACATTAATAGTCTCTCTACATCACTGGGCAACTGTGCAAATGCAACATCTGGGGTTCCCTATCAGCTGAGCCAATAAAAAAGGCTGTGCATACAGAATAGAGAGAATGTCTAAAAAGGGAAGAAAAATGGTATTGATCCAATGGGGCATGTGTAAATTGATGCAGGGAGAAACTAATTTCCCTGTCTCTGCCTTGTTCTTTTCTTCCTTTTGCTCCATCGCTCTCTTTTCCCAGTCCAATGCCCGTCACAGCTGGGAAGGGGCTTTTGCTTGCCTTTAGCCCAATTAGCCAGGGCTTAAAGCGCAAAGCATGTTGAGTGGAGGAGGTCCAAGCTTGGTTTAGTCTAGTTCAGCATGGCTTGGCTTCGGCTTGGTTCGAGTCCCTGCTTTGAGCTGCTATGCAATTATAATTAAGGTTGGCCTCTGACACACACAAAGAGAAATTATTCTCCACTCAAAAATATCTGCATCTCACATTTTAGCCTACAGTTTCTGTCTTACTAGTACACACAGTCATATACACACACTCATCCCCACACGGTTTGGGCACAGTAACTTGGCAAAGCTTCAGAAAGACACAAAAACTCCCAGAAGCAAAAAGGGGGCAATACCGTGTCATCCCCCTCGTGAATAGCCCCATCTTTTCTGCTCCCCTAAATCTCCCTGACTTGCCCTGCCATTATCTGTTTCTTTTTGTTACTGAAACACCAGCAGCAGCAGCATAGCTCCTCTAATCTCAATCATTTTGTTCAGAATTCATTAAGCACTATTTTATATCACCAGTGTGGAGGATCAATGTTGCATTGCAAAAGGCTTCCAGCATGCCACGCGTGGACATTTTTAATGAGGCCTGCTTCCATCTGTCCCACATATAGAAAAAGAAAAAACGGTTTTTCAGGATCAAAGTGTTGCAGTGGACTTAGTCTTGCCAGTCCTGTACCGGTCTGCAAATGTTAATCATTGAACTGAAGACAAAAAACACCTAAGAACTCATTTAATATCTGTGTTGGGTTGCCTGCTTTCTCTTACCTGTATTTGCACCTTTAATTACTAAAGGTGCGTCTAGAATCTCAGAGCCTCAGGTGCTGGGAAAACGCCCAAGGGTGATCCGGTGCACCAGAACTTAACCAAGCATAAAAACATGACCTGAAACTAACAGTAAGTTAAAATGCAATGACTGTGCTTCTGAAAATGCAGCTTATTAGCTGACTGCGTGGAGCCAGAGGAGTTGCAGGTCTGCCTGGTTTATATCCAGCAGGCAGGAAATAGAAATAGGGCAGCAGAGATTAGAATATGACATCTGCACCTACAATCTTTTATAAATGTGACTTTTACAGCCAGCTCATCATGGATGACCAGGTAGAGATGGACAGATCATGGGTCAATCTGTCAGTTCAGTCCTTCGGCACCATACAGTGAGGTCCACACGCAGATAGTCCTCTAATGGCTTGGCTAATTTTTGCGCTCAGATAAACACATTCAGAGACACGTGAAGAAAGAAATTCGAGCACACACACACATACATGCACACACACCCAACAGATAATTGGACAGGGAACCTTCATCTAAATCAAAAATTCAGTGCCAGCTGAATTCTAGCCTAGTCCACCAATGAGCCTTCGGATTGTGAAAAATGTATGAAAGAAAACAGGGAAAAAAGCCACAATGACAAATCACCCGTGTTCAGTCCAGGGAAAGAGAAAGATTTGCTGGAGACGCAACGTGATGCATAATGAAAATAGATGCCTGTGCCGAGGCATTCTGGGCACGCTGTTGGTCTCCATTTAAAATCAATCCTGTCAATGCATCATAAGTTATTTTGACAGGGAGCAAGAGGCACTTCAGGAAACACCAGTTTAATGATGTCTTTAACCTGCCGGTAATTGACCTCCGAATTGAAAGGGAGAAACAGTATTAAAAGCCCCGGGCAGGCGATTATAGTTCTGTGCTAGTTGTGCCTGCTATACATCATTTCTGATCAGACCTGGGTCAGCATAAACCAAAGCGTTTTTCTTTCTCTTGTAAAAAACAAAAAAAACAAAAACTGAGGTACTGAATGGCTCTACTGCAGGATGGAGCAGTTGAGTCTGTGCGAGATTGGATTTATGAACTGTGTATACACTGCTGCCTTGTGTTTTCACACCCTGTTGTACATCAGAAAGCCACACTGTGTGCCACTTCGGGTAGTTTCTACCTTAGATATGAAGGAAAAAACACAGAGACAAGAAACCTGAATATTTAGTGAATTTCAAGATAGGTGGATCTTTGGAGATATATTAAAATTCCTCCAGCATGCTCTCCAAGCTGCATGAAAAAGCAGCGCACACTGTAGAGACTTTTAATGAGAAACTTACTGTACTTGCCACTTTCTCGCTTTCAGCAAAATGAAATAAGATATGCGCACGTATACGCACGCACAGACTTACATTATACATTCACAGTAAAACAAGCTTGCAACCACCATCAGATGGAAAAACACAGTAACTTAAATACATACCATCTGGCTGCATTAGGAATCCAAACGACATCTGATTTATGCCTGAGCGTAGGGAGTGAGGCATTAGCCTGCTATCAATTTGGTATCAATTTGTCAAGTTGTTTAAATTTTCACCATAAATCTAATCACATTCATTCACATTTGTGTCGTGGATAATTGCCCAAGCTCCACATTCAAGTATTTCATGCTGCCAGTTACATCGACATCCTGCAGCCCTGCACAGCCAGGGCTACATACATCAGCTGCTCATGTACACCAACCACAGCCAGCAGCAGCTTGCAGCAGCATCATGGTAGCTAATATCCACAGATTACAAAACCTGCTCCAATTTAATTAATAGGGGAACAACCCATCCAGCCATTCTGCATCCCCAGCCTCCGTTTCTGGCATCTCCTGCAGCCTTATACCTCACATCCCTGCTCCATCCTGGTGGCCCACTAAGTGGAATCAGAATCAGGTATCGGAGGATGTGAGCATGTCATATACTCTTTAATATGCTGCAGAGGGAGATTAATCTAGTGCATCCAGGGAATGAATGTGGATGCTGGTGTGCAGGGACTTTGGCACTCTGGCAAAGGAGGAAAAGCTCTATGTTTGAATGCAATTACAGTCATGTTTTAATCCTTTCTCGAGGGTCAGATGGTGTAAGTAGGAAGGATTTGATTGACGAATGGGTGGGTGAGGGATGGTAGGATGGGTGGAGTGTAAACAGTGTCCATATGCTGCTGGGATGGTGGGAATCTCCCAAAAAGAATGTTCACCTTGCCCAAGTCTCCCTACAGTGGCTCAGCATGTTGTCCAAAGGTGAGCAGAGTAGCAAAGACCAATGCACATAGGAGGAAAGCTTGATGGATGCCTGATACTGTGTGCCAGAAAACAAATCAGAAATTAAGCAGCCATGAGCACTGACAAAAACGCAACATCCTAATCAACCACCTAATGATACAAACAGGTGGGGAGGTGATGGGGAACTTTGCAAGTTTGTCCTCGGTGTGCACTTCCTCACATGAGTGAAAATGGATTAAATATTTTGCAACACTAAAAGAACAACACTCAGTGCAGCTAAAGTTATTGGAAGAATTGAAGCATCCTGACATTACCAAACACTTGATTTTTTCTTCTCTGTGGTAGGGAACTGTCTCCCCCCTCACAACCCACATCAAGTGAGGTTTAATCTGATATTTGGGCTAATGAATTGGTGATTGCTGTATGATGAAGCTACACACAGTAGCAGTGCGCATTCCAGCAATGGCAGCGAGTAAGACAAGACTCACCACAGCATAGATGCTGGTACTGACAGAGATGAAGCACTTGGAGACTTGGATGAGGATCTCTAGCTGACATGTACAGAAAAGCCTCTGAAGGATCAGTAAGAGATTGGAGGATGAGGTAGAGTTGGAAAGGAGGCGGGCTGCATGAATGAGAGTCTAAAACGCAGACTGATAAATAAGACTGAGATTTAAAGCATGCAGAGAAAGACGCTGACTGGCTTGGAGAAGGCGGGCAAGAAAATGATTGGGCTAGAGTGAAGATTGCTGATATGATTTTTGGCAGCGTGGGAAAGCAGAAGTGACACCAAGAATAGATTATCAGTCCAAATATCCAGGAATATAGGCATACAGTTGATTACAGATTCTTCCATGGCAGGTGATAGGTGGCAGATAGCACAGAACTGGAACTTTTAAAATGTATTTCACTGTTTCTTTAAGGTAAAATTGCATTACCTTTCACAAACATCAAATACTCATGGCAGGTAAGTGATCAAGTCACTGCATGCAAAGGTTGGAAATTCAATTTCTTATGTTTATAAGTTAGTCTTAGGAGAGTTTTTAGTTCTGCATAACATAGTTTAAAAGCTGCTACTAGCCTCTTTGGCTTTAACTTTAAGCGTAATTTAACTTCAAATCATATGTATTTCCGATAATTCCTATTTTTAAAATCTGGTCTAACAAACAAAGCCAGTTCTGCTAAATAATGATCCATATTTGCCACTGCTGGGCTTTTCAGTGGGGTGATCATACATGCACACACTTTCTTCACTTTTCTTCTGGGTGAAATGTCTGCAAGTTACAGGCTTGTCCTCTTGGAGCTGCTCTATATGAGGGAAAACTTAGTAATGGTTCTGAGTCACACTTCTACTCATACTGACTATCCCACATGTTCTGTCATGGCTGGTTCTCCTCAGGAACAGTATGCCACACGTATGAATCTACTCGATTGAATCTGTCTCTAGGTGGAAGGTGTCTCGCTCAATTTGTTGGAGAGAGATGGAAAAAGCCTCTGTCTCGTCACATAGACTGTCTGGATATGCCCATGATCCGGAAGCTGTAAAACCTCATTGCTCCACTTTTGACAAATAGAATGTGAGAATAAGAACACACAACATAACTAGCTTAAATCAAGCAACAGGTTGAGGTACGCTCAGTGTTGTTGCTGAAAATAGCCAGGAGCCTCCTGCTGTGTTCTCACAAACACCTGCTCATCACCAGAGCAGTTTAAATCCCAGGAGTACAGAACTGCGCAGTGGGCTTGATGTTTCCTGTGGGTCCCTCCCACAATGAATGGAAGTTGAGTACTGCACTTGTGCAGATGTTGTGGAACAAATTTGGGAAGGCAGAGGTAGATTTCATCGCCTCACAAGACAATGCACAATACCTGACTGGTGACTAGAAATGTCTGGAAAGGTTAGGTGTACACTCTATCCACAGGGCAAGGGTTTCTTTCACCACAGAGTGTTTTGGAGGTAAATTGTTCAGTTTTCAGCACTGATGCAAGGAGAGAGGCTCAGAAACCACTCTAAAATCTCTGTCAAGATGTTTCTGGGGCACCAGTTTGACCTCACAGGTTGAGCGGACTTGCATATGCTACAAGGCTAAATGCAGCAGCCTGGATTCATGTGTATTTACTTTACTGTCTAATCTTTATTGAATAAGGGTAAGTAACTGATGTTGATTAACACCATGTTGTCTCACTATCAGGGAGGGCGGGAGCTTGGGTACTTGACTAACATACCCAACCTTTACAAGTAAGAGCATCAACAAATTTTTCAATTCAATTCAATGAAGTTTAATATATAGCACAAAATTATGACAACAGTTATCTGAAGGTGCTTTTTATTGTAAGGTAAAGACTCTACAATAATGCAGAGAAAACCCCAATTATCAAACAATCCCCTGTAAAGAAGCACGTGGCGACAAGGGAAGGAAAAACTCTCTTCCCTCCCAGTAACCAAAAGAAAAAGGCCCCAGTATACGTGTTGAAATAGTCTCATTGCTCACCGCCACAACCTCATTTCACAGTCACTTATATTTAAACCGGCATTAAGGCGCAAAAAGCAGCTGCAGTATTCCTCCTAAATGATTTTTTTTGCTAACTTTTTCCACAAACTTGCAAGTTTTCAAACTGTTCTCCCTCCCTATTGTACTGGAACATCTGTAAAATAACCCTGTCACATGAGACATGACGCGACATCAAAATCGATGTGCAACATAAACGTCATGGTGGGCGTAATGGGAGTCATAATCCAAGAGTCTGAGAGCGAATTGCTCTATTGGGATACTATTTACAGTACTATATGTATATATTAGGGGTGCAATGATACACAAAATTCACGGTTCGGTTCGGTTCGATACTTTGGTGTCACAAAAAAATGTTCATGCCTTTTAAATTTGTCATTTATTAAAATTATGAATATATATTTTAACTCAAAAGTAAGGTTTTTAAATTTAATGTTGCTGAAACAACAAAATAATAAAAAAAATAAATCTATCTGATCGAGAAATCACTCATCTTTGGAAAAGAGAGTTTATTACAGAGAAATGGCTCTTTCCAAAATAAAAGCTATACTATACGCTTCTTCTGGGCTATATTCTCAGCAGCATATTAAACATATCAGGTCCCTATAAGGAGAATCATGTGCTAACGGCTGTCTAAATGACTCAGGTAAAGTTTGTAGCATGCGTGCTTGTTGTTTTTGTCTGCTTCCACTTGTCTTTGCACTAGGATGATGTCGGAGTAAATGTGCAGTCATATTCATTGTGTTCCCACTAGCGTTGTCAGCGTTAATCTGAAATGACGTTAATGCCATAACGTGGCAAATCTCCGTTAACGAGTTACCGCGGATCGCCCCGTGCGTGAGGCTCGACGGCGTCAACACGTTAACGAGCTAAATGTGCTAACGCACTAGTTCCCACCCATGTAATTAAGCATTGCGTGGCACATCCGACATACTGTTTTACTTTAGTCCATGACGCGCTTACCTTCAGGGTCATGCTTCACATGAAAACCAAGATAGTTCCAAACGCCAGATCTGAATGAGGGTGGGGGAGGTTCAGTTTCGGGTAGCGTTGAGGCAGTTGCCATGTTGCAACGAGCTTAGCTTCTGTCTCGCTAGCTTGCGCTGCGCTCAGTGGATCTGCACTCGACAGTGCAGCCTAGGCGGAGTAGTCGAACGCAGATCCACTGAGCGCTCAACACAGACAGCATCGTCAGAAGAAAAGTTAATCAAATAAATAAAAAAATTTGTATTGTCTGATACATATGCGTACTACGGAGCCCCGCAGGGGACATGGGAGAAAAAAAATTAAGACGGACTTTTGCGAGATCTCGCAAAACTAACTCGGGATCTCGCTGTGAGTCTCATATATATATATATATAAAAACACCCAGCACGCCCCTGCGGGCGGTCTATCCTTCAAGCTCGGGTCCTCTACCAGAGGCCTGGGAGCTTGAGGGTCCTGCGCAGTATCTTAGCTGTTCCCAGGACTGCGCTCTTCTGGACAGAGATCTACGATGTTGTTCCCGGGATCTGCTGGAGCCACTCGCCTAGCTTGGGAGTCACCGCACCTAGTGGTGCCGTGACCCGGATACGGACCGGGGTTGCTGCATGCTTGTTGTTTTGGTCTTTGCACTAGGATGATGTCGGCGTAAATGTGCAGTCATATTCGTTGTGTTCCCACTAGTGCTTTCAGGTTAATCTCGTTGAAATGACCTTAACGCCACAACACGGCAAATCTCCGTTAACGAGCTACCGCCGATCGCCCCGTACGTGGGGCTAGACGGCCAACACGTTAACGAGCTAACTGCGCTAACACACTAGTTCCCACCCATGTAATTGAGCATTGCATGGCACATCCAACATACTGTTTTACTTTAGTCCATGACTCGCTTACCTTCAGGGTCATACGTCACATGAAAACCAAAATAATTCCAAACGCCAGATCTGAATGAGGGTGGGGGAGGTCCATGTTGCAAGGAGAGCTTAACTTCTGTCTTGCTAGCTTGCCCTGCGCTCTTCCTTCTGACTATGCTGTCTGTGTTGAGCGCTCAGTGGATCTGCGCTCGACTATTCCGCCTAGGCTCGACAGTGCAGCCTAGGCGGAGTAGTCGAACGCAGATTCACTGAGCGCTCAACACAGACAGCATCGTCAGAAGGAAAGTTGATAAAATAAATTACAAATGTTGTATTGTTCGATACATATGCGTACCGAACCGAAAGCACTGTATCGAACGGTTCAATATCGATACGAATATCGTTGCACCCCTAATATATATATATATATATATATATATATATATATACATACATCCTGATGTGGATTATCTCAATATGGCAGATGTGCCCACTACCACACATTTGGACTGATTTGTGACCACTGTTTGGGAGGGATGGTTATATTGTGTATCTGGAATGAATTTTAGGTCTCTACGTCCATCCCATGGGGAATGGGAGCAGTAACAAAGGTGTTGCGTTTATATTTTTGTTGAGTGTATATATATATATATATATATATACACACACACACACACACACACACACACACACACACACACACACACACACACACACACACTGGTTGTTACAAGTACTGTTGTTTTGTTGGCTTCATGTGAAAAATTTATTCTTCCCTCTTGGTTGGAAGTGCACTGGGAGTATATCTTGGAGCTTTACTTAGGAGTGAGGGCAAAACGTAAACCGACAAAAGACAGGTGCAGTATCAGCAGTAATGCAGGCACTGCACTGGACTGTTGTGGTGAGGAGGGAGCTGTGCCAGAAGGCAAAACTTTCAGTTTATTAGCTTTCAATTTATCAGCCAACTCTCACCTATGGTCATGAGTTAAGAAATGAGATTGTTAATAGAGGAGGCTGATATTAAGTTTCCTCCATAGGGTGCTGTGTTTAGCCATAAAAACACACTCTCTTCAGTGCAAAGCTCTGTGAGTAGAGCTTTGCACTGAAGAGAGAACCAATTGAAATGATTTGGACATCTGATTATGACGTCTCTGAGGTACGTCCGTTGCAGAATTTTCAGCCGCTACCTGTTCAGTTTGACTTTTAAAGTGGAAACAGTCCATATGTCTTTAAAGAAACTGACTTTTTTCAGACATTAAAAAACAAGCAATTGAACCCAGTTTAGCTGGAGGACTCATTCAGTAGGAGAACCTACGGTAGACCCAGATCACAGTGGAGGGTTTATTTATCTCATTTGACCTTTGAATGCCTTTAGAGAGATTACATAAAGCATTCCTGGGGAAATTCTGGATTGCCTTTCTTAGTCTGCTGCCCTGAATCCAAATACGCTCCACAAAATTGATGGTTAGATAGTTCAAATCAATTAAATTTAGTAAAAGATAAATCTATTAATACACATTAAAATGGCTTAAGAGTAGTGTAATACAAAGATAGCTAAGCGGTGTCGGAGTTGCAGTGAAATACATGTTGCCCGGGAACTCGACATAAATAGGAAAAGCCTGATAATAACAGAAAAAGTAAATACAGACATTGTTCTGCCAACGGCTGTCCAATCTGTTATTAATGTCTAATGCCCAGTTAAAGGCATTCTAGCCAATACCAGCCCAGCTGGCTCGATACTGTACAAACACAGTCATCCTGTCGGCAATGCTGAGAGCAACATAAGGGACAACACAAGACAGGTGGTGGCTACATGTGATTCATTGTTCCTGTAAGAAAGCACAAGTCCCACTGGTCTCCGATCTCTCTCTCTCTCTCTCTGTACCCTGTCTTCTGCTCTCATCTGTCTTTCCTCCTTCTCCTTCTCAGATTAGGTGTGAAGAATAATTAGCGGGTACTGAAGAGTCGCGGGTGGACTAGATACTCATGGGAGGCTGGTCATTTTCTCCACCACCAAATGTCCCTGGCAACACAGCTGACAGTGGGCAGCGCTGCATCGGTAATGAGGGTGCCGAATCACGTATGTGTGTATCTCCGTCACAGAAATGTTTGTGCGTGGTCACCTTATGGAGCAAGCTTGGCCCATCTCAGATCTGTCTGCTTGTTCCTTGCTACAGTTTAGAGAATTATGAAGCCTAATTGGAAAAGCATTAGCTCACTGATGAATACATGTAAGGGTTTGACACAAAAGGGCTCGCGGATTCTGTCGCCGTGTCCTAAAAGGAAAACACGCTCAATAAAAGGAGCCAGTTGGTACTGTGAAAAACTACTGTGCTTCATAATCAGGGCAATTAGTTTTTCTTTTCAGGGTTTTTAACTTTCTCCTCCTACCTTTGATGTGGCTGTGATAGCCATTTGATGACAAACCCATCAAAGGAAAATGACTTTTTTACATCAAATTTGTTAGACATACTGAATACTGAAAAAGTTAACTAACTTAATATCATGACGAGTTTGTGGAGTCACATGTTTCTCCTATTTAGAAGATTCTTAAAGCTTTGCATAAATATATTTGTCTCTTGTCATTAAAACATCCCACAAATAGTACAGGACCAAGTGTCCTTCCATTACCTGAGTTTATATTATTTATGATTGGCAAAATGGTCACTATGTCAGGTTATGTGATCTTCATTCCTTAAAAATTACTCTGATTTATTCAAGTGAAATGTCAGAGTGCATGTTAAACACAGACTAATTAGCTCTTTCGTGATTTGCATGATGTGGAAAGGTGACAAAGACAGGCCTTTCAGCACGAGGAATAACATCAACACATCCAAGGTGCCAAATTAGGTGAAAGGTGGCTCTGGTGAAAAGTAGGCTGGATAGAAGTGACCTGGGTACATTATACACTGTACATTAACGTTATAACAGTTCAGTATTCACTTGAAACCCAAAATGTTACGATGTCACTAATGAATAATTGGCTGGTTTGCTAAAGTGTTTAAAATTCATCCTCTGGAAACTATGAATTTATATCCCCAGATTTCATGATAGTCTGTCAGGGACAGTGTTGGTCAAGTTACTTGAAAAAAGTAATCAGTAATTAATTACTGATTACTCCCCCCAAAAAGTAATCCCGTTACTTTACTGATTACTTATTTTCAAAAGTAATTAATTACTTAGTTACTTAGTTACTTAGTTACTTTTTAAAAACACGATTTACAACCTGAAGAGGTGATAAAGTGATAGATCTTTCAGCCCAATTCTACTTTTTCTACATAATCCATCATACAAAATGTAATCAAATGGAAAAGTCTCTTTTTTTAACTTGTTTTATCAGTTTTAATCTTTTAACTTGATGCATCAAGCAAAACATTTAATTATATGCAACATTCTCTGACTTGAATAAATTAGTTTAACATTTAAACCTATTTTCTACACATTCCAGCACATAAAATAAAATATTTTTTGTGTTTTCACTCACTCTTTCAAACAGATGCAAGTAAAACACAGCAGAAAATAAATAAAGTCAAAGACTCAGCGGTCCTTTTGCTCTATTTTCACCTGTAAAGCAGGAGCAGGGTAGGCGGAGGGTTACCCTGGTGTAGGTGTGCTGCGGTCAGTTGAAGAATCTGCGCGAGTGTCTCTGTGAGTTTCCCATCACGTCGTAGCTACTCGGTGCTTGCTCGGAAGTTTAGGGGTTTTTTTCGCTGTAAAAAGAAGTTTTCTTCCCACGCACGATGGACGCTAATGTTTTTGTCACTTTTTATGGAATCAAACTCAAAGTAAGGTCAGTACTTCCACACTTTAAACGCTGCACGCTCATACTCTCTCCTGCACTCGATATATTATCCATTGTTGATCTGCACACAGCTGCTGTCACCAACGTCGCACTTGCTTACGTCACTGTCATGAGACATTCTCGCAAAAAAAATCACGGTTTTAGTAACGCAGTAACGCAGCGTTCCTACGGGAAAGTAACGGTAATCTAATTACCGATTTTGCAATAGTAATCCCTTACTTTACTCGTTACTTGAAAAAAGTAATCAGATTACAGTAACGCGTTACAAGTAACGCGTTACTGCCCATCTCTGGTCAGGGAGTCGCTAAAACGTTTAAGTTTGTACTAAAGAGCCAAACATTGCCAGTCCTATTGCTCAAGCTGCTAAAAAAAATCTGCTTCTCTTCTATTAAGCCAGCTAAAGATCTCTGCCCCACCTCTATTCTGCATATGAATGAGGAAGTGTTTTGGAACTGGAAGCCTTCTGGTTTCCCAATTGTCTGTAAGTTTGGAATATATTATAACAAAAATAAGCGACAAAAGTGCATTGTAAACAGGCAAACAAAGGAAATAGGACACTTAGTTACCTCCAACAATACTGCTGAATTTATATGCTCAAAAAGGAGTAGGGTGAAGCACGAACTTATTTAATATTTTCCCTTTTAATGATACTGGTTTGTAGTCCTCTTGTAGTCTTAGAGCTACTGACCAATCCTGTTTGAGTAGCTTTCATTACATGGATGCAAGCAGTTTTTGTGCAGAGACTAAAATCTTTCTGATGGAGTACCTGGCCCTGAAAAACTGGGCCTTGCCCCCAGAGACATCAGGTGTTATACACATCTGAACAAAAATTCTGCAAACATTGGTTAACTAGGGAAAAAATATGAGGGCAATAACTGTCTAATTTCATATCAAGCTGTGGAGGAAGCACTTGGCCCACTCTCCAGATGGCAGGAGGAAGCAGAGGAGATGGAGCTGTGCTCTTGCATCCATACAGATGAATGGAAAGCTGTGAGTCTGTATAATGTTGGTAGGGGGTGTTCCTGACACCCTGGCATGTCCCATAATCGGCTTTCCTCAGTGACAGCATGGAGCCCATAGGAGAGTCCTGTCTGTCTCTCTCACTCACACACACAAACATAAAGATACAAATAGATGTGCACATCCACACCTGGCTGGAAGCACTGGGGGTCTTAGACTGCCAGGTGTAGTGGCAGGATACACACTTAGCTGGTGTGGAACACACACACAAACACCTATACACAAACACATGTGCACGGGTGATTTAAACACATAAAGAAGGAACGATTCCACACAAGAAGCTCTATAATATTTACAGCAAGCAGGGCAATTCACATGCACACAGACACAGCAAGCCTGTAAATACAAGCATCATCACACGCACACGTCTGAGAACTGAAGCATCGAAAAACAAAAACATATATCCCCGGTCTCACACTGTGAGTCTCATTACGCCACCTGCACACCGACGCCGGCAAGCACCTCTCAAAGTTATGGAGACACACATACACGTATTCACATTCACCTCACACACAATCATACACAAAGTAATCTGTGCATCGCAGAGAGGTGTTGACCGTTGAGGCAGACAGTGGCCTGCCATCCATACGTGGGGAGTGTGACTGAGCAGAAACCTGGAGCCGTGGGGGGGAAAGCTATTGAACAGAACAGCAAGAACTGAAAGCTTTCAGACGCCACCATAGCCCCTGACCTTTCTCACCAGCCCACATCACAGGAGGCTCCCTAACCTGTAATTGCAGGATTAGTTTTACAATGTCAGAATGATATTATCTAAGTTGGAGTAACCAGATGGACAGTTGTTCCTGGAGGATAACCTAAAGATTTTATTAGACAAGTATGTGATGTAATGCTACTTAAGATATGTCACAAAGTAATGTCAGTTCTTGTTTTTTTATGTCTTCAATCTGCTCCAAGAAAGACCTTTTCACTACTTGGGGGTACCTGCAGCAAACACTAGTCACCATTCTCGACAGTCCCATGAATAACTGAGGAGGGTTATCTGTCCCAACTCACCCGAGAACACAGCAGGAAAGAAACTAATGTGAAGGCCAGCAGTGATCAATAAAGGCCAAACATGTTAAAGACTTTTGTCAAAAAAAGGTGAAAAGCTTAGGCCGTTTAAAAAGTGACTTCAGATGAAAGAACAGAATTTTATTTATTTTTTAACACAGTTCTGTAAGAAATGGCACAGAGGTAAATATATTCATTCATTCATTCATTCCCAGCTCCATTCACCATCCAACCAGGAGTCTTATTGGTTTGTGTTTGGTCTCCTTCTCTGTCTTTGCCCTGTTATCATGTTTTATCTGCATTTTGGCCTTTCAGGACGAGTACATAAAGCTGCCTATGAATAACCAGATAATCTCTCTCTCACACACACATACAATTAAATTTTATGTGTTTGTTTGTAGTATTATAATAGGCTGCCTGACAGTGCTTCTTCTTTTCTGTTAGTCCTACAATTTCATTTGCTGGGTTTTCTTTATTTCACTCCCATGTGTGAAGTTTTCTTTCTTGTCCTTGTCTTTGCTCTTCACAAGACTTTACAGTGTTTCCTTTTCCCCCTCATTTTCCATCTTTCTCCTCCTGTCTTTACTTGACATTTCCTCTTCTTCCTTTTCTCTTCTTGTTTCTTTTGAACTTTCTTTTCCATCTGCTCCTGCTCCTTTGTGTTAAATGTTAGCTCCTGCCGGGAAATACAGTTATAGTTTATATTTCACTAAAGTGTGAAATAATGTATCCAATATTGTAAAGTAAAATGATCAGATGGGGAGGTGTACTTTCCACCTCCTCATCTTGAGATGAGGAGTTCGATCTTCTCATTTGGCTTGCTTGCCTGCATTTTCCATTCTTCCTCCTTTATAATCAGATTGTCCCAGAGCAGGTCTGTCTCCTTCACCATCTCCGCACTCTTGTGGCCCAAGTTTAATGTCTGTGAGCCATGTCCTATTTTAAGGTGTTCTCCAGTTTTTCCTTCCTCTTGAGCTCATTGTTTTTTGTTTTAACAAGGAGGCCTAGCATGTCCATGTGAGCTTAAGTACAAGCTCTCACTTTTCTTGTGGATCTTTCAGAAGCTCATCTTTTTTTAAAGTTTGTATTGGACCTGAGTCACCTCCAGCCTCTGTCCATGTTCCAGGTGGGCAATCTGCTCCTTTAGGGATTTGTTGTCCTCTTGGTGAGATTTATTTCCTTGATAGCAGACTAGACTACGTCTCTTAGTCCCTGCAGAAATTAGTTTTGATGGAGCTGGACCTTCTTTAACACAGCTGGACAGTTCTGATTTAGGACACACAAGGCAGCACCATACTGTGCCGCCCTAAATCTTGGACAGATTGAGTCATTTATAATAATTCATGACTAGCAATCATAACAAAGTACCTTTTAGTACTATCTGATCAGTTCTGAATGGTCAGAAAGTTCTCGTAAAAGTTCATGGATATTGTTGTTGTTGACAGGGGCTCCATAAAACACAGACTAACAGATGGCCACTGACCTCAATAACCCTTCACAGACTTACCTATGTCTTCTCTTAGAAAAGAAAGTAGAAAATATTTACATTTGTAGAGTGTCATTGGCCAGTATTAGCCTAGGGGCCCTCCAGAACAAAAGTACTAACACTGAATGATAAACGAGGCCACTTTTTTATCTTGTGTGTGACAGGTAGAGCTCCAGTCTCTCACAGAACGTCTGACTAATTTTAAACAGAGTGAAAGGCTTTGTTTAACTCTATTAGTCCTGACTTGGAAATGGGACATCTGCTCTCAGACATAATCCTGAAACAAGGTTTATATGACTCAATCACTCATTACACTCAGCGTACCTTGAGCGCATTGTTGTCCATTTTTTGGGGTAAATGTGTAAAAATGTTTGAAGAACTATTTTGCTTCTGTCACATTTAATTAAGTTCAGCTGTAGGTACGAATGTTTGGAACACAACAGTGTTTGCAGACACACTGTTATAAGGCTGTTATTTAATCTTTAATGGGCGTGGTTTAATTAGATGAAAGGGAATCTCACTATGGCCAGAAGGTGGAGTCAAGAAAATGGAGATGGAGTCTTTATCCATGGTGTTTCTTATTATATAACTCACTTATCAAAACATTTGCGCATTAAACATTCAGTCCCTACAAACAGATTTTGATAAAATCATAGCCACCCATTATTTTTCTAATCCCACCTCATGAAGATGAGCACAGTTTTTGACAACACAGTCAAGTTTCAAATTTAACTTCAGTATGCAGTTCACACGAGTTGTGATGAAAAACTAATGCCCAGCTGATCCAAGATTTTTAATGCAGATACTCACATCCATTTTAAGGAGTCAACTAAAACAAAAAAAGCATCAAACATCATAAACTCATGGCAGCATATTTTGTACTTTGATTATAGTCATATAATGTTGGTCAGTAAGTGATTTTGTACGTTACCCTAATCATTAATTTAAAATATCTATTTATTGATGAACTAATGAACTCATGTATATTTGATTATTTATTTTACTTAATCATGCCTATTTATACCTGACAATGAATTATCAGTCAATTAAATGCTTTGTTGCCTATGGTCCATAAATAACCTATGGCTGTGTGCAAAAAAACGAAATATTATCCTAGATGTTTTTAGTATGTCCCAAATTTTGAACTTGATGGGATGGTAAGCGCAGAAAATTTGGACGAGACATTGTGGCCATGCCACAGAGGCAAAACTAAACTAGAAGCTGAACTGGGAAAACTAAGAACTGGCACTTAACTCAGACAGCAGGGAAAGCGAAGACAGGGTGACAACGATGCACATGACGGAGACAACTATGAACAGGACTCTGTGCTGGAACAACAAAGAACTGTGAAACGTTTACACGTAAGCAACATGGACATGACCAGCACAGAGTCCTGAAACCTGGCGTAACATGGGGGAAGTTGAACAGACGACGCAGTGACGAACAAAGGAAGACTGAGGACTTAATACACACATGAGGTTATCCGGGGAAGTGGAGACACATGAGAACAGAGCTGACTAGAAGGAAACATAATGACAATACAGGGGAGAGTAACACTAACTACAATGAACAAAGAACACCATACTCTTTCAAAATAAAACAGGAAACACAGAGACATTGACATGGAGATAGAACATGAACTTAACCTAACCAGAGACATGAAACATGACAGGTAGACACACGGAACAGGGAGAGATGACAAAAGGGACCAAGAAACCAAGGACTAAACTGCAAACTAGAAAACAACTAGATGCGTTAAAATACACATGTGGATACAAAAATATGCATTAGAACTTAAACCCTGGGCCTCATGGCCCAGTACCGTGACAGGCCAACATAAATATTCAACAAAAGAATAAATTAATGGCCCTAACTCCATCACTGAAACCCTAGCAAAATTCTTTGGAGTCTTCTTTTACCCATTTGTTTATATGGGCATATTGCGTGTCTACCTATCTATTTATCTATCTATATAGAGAGATATATACGGATATATACTGTAACTGACAATGCTGCTTTTAGAAGGTTACACACTATGGTTGAATACAGTTAACTACTTTTATTTGCACAAAAACATGCTGATAGATGGTACAAACCTTTACTATATAGTCCATAGTGTAGGATTTGAAGCGGGATTGAGCAACATTAACTGTAATTGCACATGAAACTGCCTGCCATTTGGAGCCATTGGAAATATGGTTTTAACAAACAGCCTCTGCGGACACATTCAAAGCACTTGTTTTTCATTAGAGAAACTCACTTGACAAGAAAATATAAAAAGGTTCAATAGCCGTGCTGGGTGAACGTTTGGTCCATTTGTGTGTGTATCTGTGTCCGCAAATTTTAAGCTCATCCATCCTGAATGAGTTTACTCTGTCGGGTCTGTAGTCTTAATGAACCTTAGGGGGACGGCATTGTGGGCACTCACTCGAACTCCAGTCACTGCTGTGCAAATGTCCTCTAGCTCCTGCTGTCAATGCATAAGCAAGCACACTGACTAATAACTGCTCTACAAGTATATGTGATCATCGGAGTACACAGGTAGGTAGATAAACATGTGCACACTCTCGCGCACAAATAAAGGCAATTGTCTGCCAGGTAGTGACACTGGTATCCCTCTATCCTTGTGGTGATCAATCTTAAAGAAATAGGTAAACAAAGCTGGGTTTCTGTCCTTTAAACCAGTCTGCCCTTGTTACAAGCACAGCTTCTTCAGAGGAACAATGAGGGGGAAAAGATAAGATACAGCTGACATATGAATAGATTCCCATTGACCAAAAGCAGAATGTTTCTTTTGTTTTTTGTTGTTGTTTTTTTCCCTGTGCAGCAGCCATCCACAGCTTACTAATGCGTCGAGCCTATCATGTCTGAATGGAGATTGCTTGTTACAGATATGATGAAGAGTTGCAGCTTAGCCACATTAATTAGGCCCCATCAGTGGCAAACATTACAGATTGAATCAGTGAGGTGCTTTTTTTGTGCGTAGCTGTCTGTGTGCTAGTGTGTCTGTATGCAGTCATGCACCAAATATGAATATAGATTTCTGTTCGTGAATCAGTCGAGATCCAAAGCGTGCCTGTGTGTGTTTGTGTGTGTGAGCGCTGTCTGGAGGGGAGACACACCGAGAGTAAAGCCATGACTTTGGTTAACAGTAAACACACCACTGAGAGCTCATTAGAGTAGCTCTCCCCTCTCCTCGCTGCACTGCTCCAGTGACGGGGCTTTAGCTCCAGCCATCTCTGGCATCCAGCAACAAGCTAATTAGTGGCTAGCACTCATTACAGTCAGACTTGTGAGCACAGCCCCTCTCCAACACATCATCTGCAGCCTGTCAGAAACACAGTATGCATGTCACAGTTCCAAACTGACTCAGACTGGAAGAGGCTAAGTAAAAGCATTTTGCTAAATAGACAATGTTAGCCCTCATTTATTTCAGACTCATTTAGATGACATTCATGAGGTGTAATGATTTGTGTTGTATCAGTTACTAAAGTTGTCTGATATCTTTAAAGGGTCAGGAGCATTTTTATTGGGCTGAAATCAATTTCATTACTTAGAAAATCCTTTGAATTTATGTTTGAACCACTGGGAATAAAAAGACAAGACATCAGTCAGTTTTCCAACATTACTGACAGCATAAAGTTGGACACTTCTGTCAGAGTGTGTTTAGACCTGAAGAGGGAGACCTTTCTCTGGGGACAGCATTGGTAATTATTTCAAACAAGTACAAAATAGCTATGTTGACTTGATGTTGGCTGCTTTAAACTATAAAAGAGTTCCATATGAGCAGAGACAATGAACTAAAACAGTAAAAACAATGCGCTGAAAGATGTTAAAATACTCCAAACAGCTAAGTAAGACCGGATGCTAATGCTCTATGTGGTTTTATCACTATGTGAAATATATGTAGTCATATGATCATATCAAAGCTATTTTGAGGTGAAATCTGAAAAATAACCATATTTTAACCTTGGCTCAGGAAATTTCACATGTGGTAGTTTTGGAGGACTACCGAAGGATGTCTATTATCAGGCAGCCAAAGATAAGGTTTTATACTCGAGACACAATATTGCACAAACTGGGAATGCTTTCTTTTCCACTTTCTCAGGAGCAAAAACTTGCCAAATTAAAGATGAACACATTTTCCAACTCTCAGGAGGGGGTAAACTGTGTGAAATTGCATTAAATATCGCGTCAAAGAACTACAGTGTGTAAATACAGAGACTCACTCCATTGCCAGTGAGCATATTCCACACCAGTGTCCAGATTTGAGTCATCAAGCATTGCATTTTTTATTTGATCTTACAAAAGCTAAGCAACAGCTCACCACCTATTAGTGAGTCACCTGTTATGTGGGTCTCATATCAACAACAGTTCACAAATTTAATCTAATCTAATAATCAGTTAATCATTAATATGCAAAGTATTAAGCATGTCATATTGAGTTTCTTTCTCTTATTTGATAAAAAAAAAAAAATACATCACAGTATATGAAAGTGTGTATCAGTATGGGTGTATGAAGCACTTCTTCCTGTGAACAAGGTACACAATCGCAGCGTTTCCTTGCATTATCAGGGGGCAACACAAACACACACAAGCATACAGTATGTCCATATGTTAAAGGAGCCATGCATGCCTTAATCAAAAAGGCTATTCATCACACAGGTTACATCCATAATGATGCACACAGATAAGGAGATAATAAAGTAAATGAGTGGGAGAGTTAAAATAATACCGGAGCCAGCACGCTTCATGCACTGTTGCACTGCTGATGAATGAAACAGGTCCCTCTCCTCCTCCAGCACAGCCAGCACCTTCTTTCAGATGTAAAGAGCAAATAGGAAAGTTTTTGTTTTTTTAAAGTCACACAAGCAGCTCTTCAGAAGCGCATTCTTAAGCAAAACAGACATAATCCTGGCAAAGCAAACAACACTGGTGCATAAATGTACACACCTTAAAACAGATGTAGACAAATACACAAGGTCCTCTTGCAACTCAC
This sequence comes from Maylandia zebra, assembly GCF_041146795.1. Taxonomy (NCBI): domain Eukaryota; kingdom Metazoa; phylum Chordata; class Actinopteri; order Cichliformes; family Cichlidae; genus Maylandia; species Maylandia zebra. Next base: position 16,566,978 of record NC_135171.1, read on the forward strand.
CTGTTGGAGATAGCAGATGGTACTGCCCTGGAGAGCTGATAATAACAGAACAATAGCCAATTAAGGAGTGACAGAGGAGCTGGGAGGGCCAAGACAGTTTACGGATAGATTCAGTCAATTAGTCAAAAACTCCATTAGGAGCACGGCCAGAGACATCATGTTGATTGCATTCTATTATCTGCATCAGTCATGTTTTTTTTAATGTTATCATGTGATCATACTTCATGTTAAGAAGTTCAAAAGTTTTGATGAGAATCCACATCCAATGACTCAGCCAAGGGAGAACAAAATCGTAGGTGTTAATTGCAATCGCAGAAGCTAGACATACAAGAAATACTGCAACATCCATGGGTACCTGTAACCTTGTGACTTTGCTTTATTAGTTCCCACCTGCACCGTTCCGCTTGTCTTGTGCGCACAGATACACACGTCTAAACAAATTCCCACAGATACATTTTTTTTCCGAAGGCTGAGTAAAACTCTGAGATAAGATAGCGCCTCCATTTCTCACGCACGCAAACATGTTACACAAACATGTTCATGCATTAAACATGCACGAGTGTGCATGCCAAAACCACATAAACACACACCCACACACAGCATGCTGACTCTGCCGTCTATCTCCGCTACACACCGGTTCTTACATGCAGTCGCACATTTGTTGTGTTGAGATCAAAGATACGCTGTCTTCAGATGTGCCCTTCCTTTCTTCATGACCTTAAGCTGTCACTGTTATCTGCTCCAGACATACACACAAACACATAGAGCTTTCCCATAAACTCACTTTGCCTCAAACACACACACACACACACATATGCATACTAATGAATCTCATGGAGGCAATTACGGAGCTGAGCCCTTCATGTTGGCTGGCTATCAATGTATTCCTCCGCTCTAACAGTTCTGTGTTAGTGCTAGCAAGATTGTTACTTTCACAGCTCTGTTTTAACACCATATATAACTGTCTCACGCAAACCTAACAATTTACTTGCTTTTTTTAAACTTTCTTGTCAAAGTGCTTCCAACACTTTTATGCCCTTAAGTGTCCATAACGCTAAACCTTTGATCCTTTTAATTTCTATGCTGCAGTCTCCATCCCCGTCGATGTTCCGCCCATTTCCAGCCAGCTCATGTTGTGTTATTGCCTCTTGTTCTATATGTTCCAACACTGACACCTTTACATTGGCACAAATTAGAAGTAAAGCATCTTGCTGCTTCTCATCACATAACCTGGTAACAGCAACCATAGCAACCCATCGCAGCCAGCCACTTTGCATACAAATGATTGTGACAGAAGTGTATATGCATGTGTGAGTATGCATTGACAAGAGCTGGTGCCAGTTTGCTGGTGGGTGGCATTACAAATTTAGTTGTGTGTCGTTGCGTGTGTGTGTGTCGTTGCATGTGTGTGTGTGTGTGTGTGTGTGTGTGTGTGCGCGCGCACACGTCCATGTGAAGGGGAGAGAGAAAGAAATAAGGAAGTGGCGAGAAAGAGAAATGACTGAGCACAGAGACCAATTAAATTTTTACTCGCCCTTTGATATCAGTGTGAATACACAGTGAGTGGAGGCCAGCACTTGATCTGAGCGTGGTACTTGTGTTTCAGGCTTTTATGCATGAAAATGCATAAAAGATGGGAAGCCTATTTTCTGTGTGCTTCCTGATCTTGTTTGATTGTTAATGTGCTTTAAAAATGAATGTGGTAACATATTATAATACCACTGTTAATTTTGTTTAAGTTTAGTATGTATTTTATATTAATGAAATAATAATTATGGCTTACTAATCATTAAATCTTAATATTTATGTTACCTTGCTGTTAGATTTATGTAATACTAAATAATTGCTCTAAAATTTACATAGTGTACACACACACACACACACACACACACACACACACACACACACACACACACACACACACACACACACACACACACACACAAAAGGTCTTGAGCATCTCCATGCTTTAATTTTTGTTAGGAAAATGGGAAACAGGTGCGGCGATTTAACACACCTAGAAATACAGTACATGTGGCAAAAAAGAGAGAATATGTGTGAGTATGTATGAGTACTCAATAATTGGTGTGACCACCTTTATTCTTCAGCACAGCCTGAACTCTCTTAGGTAAGCTTTCTTCCAATTTCTTGAAGTAGTCTTAAGGAGCCATTTTCAGCTAATAGCTCTTTCAGAATCACCTTATTGGTGCAAAAATACACTTCATTTCTGTCAAATTGTGTTATCGTTGGTATTTTTTATAGATTCAACTAAAGAAATTGGAAGTAGGTGAAGATAAAATTTAAAACTGGTTCTTTGCTATTTGTCTATTAGGTGTAGTGACTGACTCATCCCTTGAGTTAGGTCCCTTTTTTATGGTTGAACAATTCATAGGTCAAAGTTAAGTGGCTTAACAAACGAAAGGAATTCATTTGAAAATCACTATATACAAGGATCAAACTGAAAATGAGAAAAAGCAGCCAATGTCCAAAGAAAACTTTCAAGCCGAGAGAACTATTGTTTAAAAACACTTGAAAAATTACAGGAAAACTTGGCTCCATGGAAATAAAATTTAGCCTTACTGTTTAGATTTGAGCTACTCCTCTCAGGTCTTATCAGCCAATCACATGGCAACAACAGATTACACTTAGGCATATGGACAATGTCAACACGACCTGCTGAAGTTCAAACTGAATGGTGAAGCCATGTTAAAATTCCTTTGAACATGGCTTGGTGGCTGGTGTCCTGGATTGAGTATTTCAGAAACTGCTGATCTGCTGGGATACTCCTACGGAAGGGTTTACAGTGAATGGATTGGCAACGAGAAAATATCCAGTGAGCAGCAGTACTCTGGGTAAAAATGCCTTGTTGATGCCAGAGAATAGCCAAAGTGCTTTGAGCTGACAGGAAGGCAACAGTAGCGCAGATAACCACTCATTAAAACCAAGTTATGCAGATCCTGCTTCCAGCAGGATAACACCTCATGTCACAAAGCTCAAACCGCATGACAGTGATTTCATTGTACTCAACTGGGCTCCACAGGCATCAGTTCAATTGAGCACTTTTGGGATGCAGCGATAAAGGAGACTCACAGAGACTGATTCACAGAGTCAACAACGGCAGCAACTGTGAGATGCCATCATGTCAATATCAACCAAAATCTCTCAGGAATGTTCTCGTTGTTGAATCAGGCGATCGTGGCTCAAACAGTTGGCAGTTCGTCTTGTAACCAGAAGGTTGCCGGTTCGAGCCCCGGCACGGACAGTCTCAGTCGTTGTGTCCTTGGGCAAGACACTTCACCTACCCCCTACTGGGACCGATGGCGTGATATGGCAGCCTCGCTTCTGTCAGTCTGTCCCAGGGCAGCTGTGCCTACAACTGTAGCTTGCCTCCACCAGTGAGTGAATGAATAGTGGAATTGTACAGCGCTTTGAGGGCCCCGAAAAGCGCTATATAAATGCAATCCATTATTATTATCTGCAACAAAAAATGAAAACGCTTCTGAAGGCAACCAGGGCTCTAAGCCCAGAGCTTAAAGTGGGTCAGAACGATGTGGAACAGCTTTTTCATTTAATGAGTAATTAAACCTGATAGACAGGTTAATGTGTATTACTATTAGATGAGTAAATTTTTCATGTGCCTGGTTTTGCTTCTAGTAACAGCATGGAGATAGCAATAAAATAATGACCTAGGGCCCTCTCACACCTTTAACTCATTCCTTTCTTCTTCCCATCCCTGTGATGGAGCAGACCTGAAGTTGAGGTCATGATACTTCAGCATCTACCTAATTAGTCAAGGGTAGGAAGCATAAAACAAGTCATTTTTAAGTGGCAGATCATTTCAAATGCAGCTTTTCAAACAAATACCACCAAACTCACAAACTGTTTCTGCCCAGTTTGTCACAAAATGTGTCTTTGAGCTGAATGCACAGCTGCTGTATTTCCCAGGCAGAGAGAGAGAGAGAAAAAACATTAATGTGCGACACTGAAAGATGACAGAGAGGAAAGGAAGGAATCATTTTCAAAGGTAAGGACTACCCTGCAAGTGAAATTTTATAAACTCGAAATTTAAAATCCTACATGTCTTAATTTATTTTAGAGCTTTTAAATCCGATAGAGTTATACACAGCGCATTGCTTAATTATACTTAATTGTGAAATATCTTGCAAAACAAATTACAGTATAATTAGTTTTGTTTGTTTTTTATACAGACGCTCTATGAAAAAGCAACTTATTATGCTTATTATACAGCTTATTGTGGTAAAGTTTGCAATGATTTATATTTAAGATGACGAGCTGGTTAATCTATAATGGGCAGTGCATCAGGGCAGCACAGGTCAGCTGATCTGTACACAAATAAAATTATGCAAATTAGTATATGACTTACACTATATTGCCAAAAGTATTCACCGGTCTGCCTTCACACACATATGAACTTAAGTGGCATCCCATTCATTCATTCATAGGGTTTAATATGATGTCGAGCCACCCTTTTTAGCTACAGTAGCTTCACACAACGATGTGTGCTGCTGGTAAAGTGTCTGGGCTGCCTTTCCTCATAAGCCATCCCTCAAGATTCTCTCCATTTAAAGCAATGCGCTATCAGGGACTCTAGCATCTAGTCCTTTTACTGAATCACTTTTTCGTGGGAGGCTTTCCACCAGGTTTAGGACTGTGTTCTACAAGAAACACATTCGTGAGGTCAAACACTAATGCTGGATGAGAAAGAGTGGCTCGCAGTCTCCACATCCCAAAGGTGCTCTGTGAGGTCAGGTCAGGACTCTGTGCGTAAATTTGGCAGCATGAAATTGTCCTAAATGTCTTGGTACCCTGAGGGCTTAAGAGTTCCTTTTACTGCAACTAAGGGGCTGAGCCCAACTCCTGGAAAAACAACACCGAACCACAATCCCCTTCTATCAAACTTTACACTTGAAACAATACAGTCAGACAAGTACCGTTCTCCATTCAAACCGCCAAACCCAGACTCGTCCATTGGATTGCCAGATAGAGAAGCATGATTCTGCATCTCCACTGCATTAGAGTCCAGTAGCAACCTGCTTTACACCACTGCCTCTGAAGCTTTGTCTTATACTTGGTGATGTGAGACTTGGATGCAGCTGCTCCTCTATTTAAACCTATCTCATGTTCTTGAGCTAATCTGAAGGCCACATGAAGTTTGGAGGTCTGTAGAAATTGACTGAAGAAAGTTGGCGATCTCTGTGTGCTATAAACCTCAGCACCTGCTGACCCCCTTCTGTGATTTTACGTAGCCTACCACTTCATGGCTGAGTTGCTGTTGTTCCCAATTGCTTCCACTTTGTTGTGGAAATAATTGGAACACCTGAATTCAAAATAGCAATTTTGCTACACCTGATCTTAGGATTCCTCCACCTGCCAAGTCCCATTTTAACTCCTCTCCAATTCAGTACTAGCAGCATGTAACCAATAAAGTGACCAGTTTATATCATAGAGATATTAAAAGACATTAACTAAAATAAAGTCTTTTTAGAGTCTTTTGTGAATAATTACCAAATGTTACTGTTGTTTTGTTGGAAGTGTTCATTACACTTGATACCATCAATTTGTAACAGCGTACAAAGTTCTTCACATAGGGAGACTTGTTATATTTTTCTTTTAAAATATATTTAAACCCAAATGTGCTCGTCTACAAATCTCAACCAAGCAGCGGGTGAAACAGGGCATGAAGTGCAGTCTCCAGAATTACAGTCCTGTGATTTATGCCACTCTCATTGCACCAGTCTGCCTGTATGCTGCTAAAAGAAGCATAGTGAACATCAGTTTTAACTTTCAATACAGCTATCCAAACAGTGTTTATTTGGGTGTGTGATTATAAAAATCAATGAAAAGCAGCATAATTTTATCTAATCTTGAAGAGAGGACTGCAATCAGTATGTAGGAGCCCCCTTTGTGTGCATGAGGAAAACACATTTTTCACAATGAAGAAGCACAACACTTTACAAAGTTAAGAGATACGTCCTCTGCTCTGTGCACGATGCCAGACTTCGATTTGATAAAAAAACACGCTTGTTAGAGATTTATTAACTATTAAGCATTAACAAAGATCTATAATTATTAATTATCATGTTACAGCAATCATCCTGATCTTAGATTTTTAACAATTATTTTTAAATAATTTTACCATTAATATCAATACTACATGTAGGCATTTAAACTGTTGGGCTCTCCATGAAGGTTTTGTATCTAACGTGACCTTTTTTTCTGATATAAAACCTTAAATCATATTTTTAACAATGACAGCTCAGTCATAGCCATAAACATTGTAAGGATAAAAAGTATCATTTTCACCATCTGGTCCAATACAACATAAAGTTTGAGTTTGTTCTGAAGGCGTTTAAGTTATCTTAGTTGATTTATAGCAGAAAGTGACCCAGCGTTGTTACGGGGCAAGCTAACAGTGAATAATAAAGACACATCTGTGATTGTCAACTCCCATATCTCGAGGATGAGCTAATGTGCGAATCTTTGCACATGTGCAGTTCGCGTCAGCCTGTTTGTGCTCGCTTGTGTGTATAAGAGAGCAGGGAGGAGGCAGCATTTGTTAGGCGGTGAGGGGAGATTGTGTGGATCATCGCTGTCTCCACTGGCTTTGGCAGCGTGCCCAACATCTGCAGGCCTGTGTTGTAGCTCTAGTGTGATACCAGGGTGGCACAGCCCATGATGGATTACAGTCATTGCACAGGTACCCATGCAAAACTAATGTGTATATAAGCAGGTGTTAACAGCCACAGTGTTGTGTGTGTTTACACGGTGTGTATGTGTGTGTAGGTGTGTGTATGTGTGTGTGTGTGTATTTGGGGGAAATTTAGTATTTGTGAACAGGTGGAACAATGTTGAAAGAGTGTGCTTGTAATATGAATGTAAATAAATATAGAGACATTGTTTGCACAGAGACAGATAATGATGCAGATTGAAAAGTAATGTATATTTATTTCATTCTTTCCTCACTACACTGACAACTGATGAAACAAGAAACCCCTTGAGCAAACATCATAGCGCATGTTTCTGATTTTACATCCTGTAACACGTTGCGCTGAAGACGCTTTTCAAAATCTAAGGAAATGATGCAACATTTGGATTCTTTTCAATATATCATACGTTTTTGCAGATATTAAAAGTAAAAGTTTTACAGCAATAAAAAATGAAATATGAAACTCAAGGCTTGGACCTTTAGAACTGAGGACATTTCACTGGCCAGAAAGGTGCAATGAAAGATGCAGCTAAGTTATATAATTACACTATATGACTTGAATATGTGTATATAGAATCTATTGTTTCTGAAGACTGGCTCACATTAGTTCTAATAGGCAGGATTTCTTTGGTCTCCTCGGTACTTATTAGATTTTCTGAGCTCTCTTATTGCCAACCTCTCCTTGGGTTTTTCCTGTGATATCACATTTATATTAAATGTTAAAGGTACATAGACAAGAGAATCTTTAAAAAAAAAAAAAAGGTATGAGAAGAGGCGGGGTTTTTTTTTAATTAGTTTAAGTAAAACATTCTGGAAATAAGCATGCATCTTCTCTCTGACCAAAGTCCAGTTTATGTCTGTGCCTTCAATACTTCCTGAGAGCATGCCCAGTGCTGAGTTCATAACCCCAAAACTAGGTACATCATCCTCATTTCCTGTGTTGTTTTTTAATAAGCTGTCTGAGCCCAGTAACACCTTTTAGTTCCATCCAAGCTATCTCCAATATTTTCCACCATCCAAGCTAAATACTCTTGCAGATTTACATACAGATTAGCCTTGTACATTTTTTAAAGCAGTGTATGTGTTGCAGTGCAATGTGGCATATGCAATGTGACAATTGAAAACAGACTAATTTACAAATATAATCTCACTCTATAATACATTTAAAGCATTATGGTTTAGAGATTGGTCAAAGATACTGCCTAGCGCTGGCCAGATGCTTGTTGTCATGTTTCAGGTTCGGTACAGATGTGGCTAAAATTTGTACTGGTATTTTCAGACCCAGTGTTCACAATGTGCATTCAAATTTAGGATTTTTGTTTTTTGAGGCAGAATGATTTCCTCAAAAAAGAAAACCAATTTCTCCATGTTATATGTTTGTGTTATATTTATATGAACTCTCTTCTACATCTGTGTGTAACTCAGTTCAATTCAATTTTATTTATAAAGCGCCAAATCACAACAACAGTCGCCTCAAGGTGCTTTATATTGTAAGATAGACCCTACAATAACACATGCAGAGAAAAGCTCAACAATCATATGACCCCCTATGAACAAGCACTTTGGCGACAGTGGGAAGGAAAAGCTCCGTTTTAACAGGAAGAAACCTCCGGCAGATACCTTGTAAACTGATCTGCACAGAAGGAAGATTAGAGAGATTAGAGTCAGCAGCTGCAGCTATAATTCAAAGGATGATAGTTCAAGTAAAGACAGGAAGCTGACATTTGTTAAGCTAGTAACTGGATATTAATGGCATCCCAGAAACATTTGATCAGTTAATCCTAAGTGAAAGAACAATTTTGAAATACTAGCTACAGGTTAGATTAATTTGTCTTGCATGCATATCCTATGTGTATTTTAAAGCAGATTCTTTTCATAAATCTTTTATTTGTATGGGTTCTGAGGCTTCTGCCCAACCCATAGTCCCATCCCACAGCACCCCCTACATGAAGCACGTTCCCACTGCTGTGACTATTTGTTTACTAAACTTGGCATCATGTAAAAACAATATTTAATTTCAGTTTGTGCGTTTTCCTGCGCATTTTCATGCATGCATTCATACAGTATATGCTGTATGTGAGTGCGTCCATGCGCATACCTCCTCTTCATCAACTGTTACATACACTGCAGTAAGCCAAACAGGCCAACTGAGAGTCTTAAAACAGTCAAAAACAACCAACCTCTTCAAGTCTTGTCTTGGAGCTTTTTCTGTCAGATTTCTGGCTGTTTGAATGTGTTTGGTTTCCCACTTGGCTCTCCTTTCTCTTGATATCGCATGCATTGCAGTAGCCCGACCAGCAAAGCCTGTCTATGAAAAATGGATTTCTCCCAGTCTACATTGCCATGGCGATGCACAGCTTACCCGCCAGTTCTGCCCTTTTAAGTATTTGCATCAAAGTTGCTGCAGTGATGGGGAGGTGAGGAACAGTCTGAGCAGGGATTGATTTCACCCCTTGCTCAGCATCAAAAAAATAATAATAATTTCATATTTATAATGATATGATATACAATAGCAGCATTCTGGGTACAGTGTAGGTTTGTGTGCCTGTATGATAGTCTGTATTTGAGAGAGAGAGAGTTATAGGCTCTATAAGTGATTCCCTATGAAAGCTTATATTTTAGCAGTACAACATGCTCCAACAAAACATGCTCAGTATAAAAAATATGGAATAAAAGGAGAAACTGAGGCGAGGATTTAAAACCTGTCCGAAAGAGGGAGCCCTCTGCCACAAATGATATTATATTTAACTCCAGGTCATAAATAGAGTTAGCAAAACTGGGTCAACATGATCCTAAATTATGCAGATGCTGGGCTAAGTTTCAAGCCAAAGCCATTCATCTGACATCGTCTACTGCTCAAGAAGGTTCTCAGGCATGCTAAAATGTGCCAATTCCTTCAAAAATGTTGAGGTGTGATGTTTTAAACAAAGACGTGCAATTCTTTGTGGATATCTGCCACTCTATCTTTTTATATGAGCAGCACAAGACAGACACGTTGTAAATCAGTGTGAAGCGTGTCGCTGGTGGGTTAAGAAGGATTTGGCATGCCCTTATCTTACCTTTGAACACAGCTCTGATTAAGACAGGGATTTCAGATAGCTTGTATAAACAACCCGAGGTATTGTAGAACTGGAGTCTCATAAACAAGTGTTTGAAGAAAAAGTGCAAAAATATCACAAAGTCTCCAATGCTATGGAGAGCTGAGAAATCATGTTTTTGATAATGAAGATGTCTCTTTATTACACTGAGACAAGAGAAACGAAGGAGAAAAAAGAATCAAAAGTTTTTTTGATCAATTTTTCCTTCCATTCCTTTCTGAAAGGGTTATTGAGACGTGTAGTTACTATTTTAGGGTCATGTTTTAATGAGGCGATGGAGAGACGGTGTTGATCAAACACATTAACTGTCGGCGCATCGCCAGTTAGATGTAGAACATCTGCTTATAGCTGCACACTCCGCAAAGCTGCATTTTAGCTTGCTATGATACCAGAAATGATTTTCTATTGATAAATGTCCAGTTGTGTCATTTGGATTTCAAAGACTAAATGTGGTGCCCACCTCATCAATCTGATTTTACTCTGAGTACTACTGTAAAAATACTTTTCACTCCTGAGTGATGATTAAACCTAAAAAAAAAACAGAGACTACATCGTAAAATGGATCATACAATGAGGGAAATAATTATTTTGAATTAGTAAAATTGCTCACTTACAAACAAATGACCAGTCTCTACTTTTTATGGGATTTACATTTTAACCCTTTAAGGTCTATGTATCATGTTTGACACATACAGTTTTTTTTTGTGAGTTTTTGAGAAATAAATGAATAAATTGTACCGTACATTTTTAAGCATTTTTTTTTTAAATGCCAGATGTAGCAAATATGATACAACTTAAAAGTCATTTATGGAAATTAAAAGTGAATCACATTTGTCACATGGTTCAGTAAACTCTCCATTTAAAAAAAAAAAAAAATTTCTGACAATAATTGCATATTGCATATCAACCAAAAATCCACAAACACACCCTGTGAAAGTTTGCACACATCTCAGGAGGGATTTTGGCCGTCTTCTCTTTACAGAAACTCTCTAAATCCTTGGTTTCTTGGCTGCTGCTTGGCAGCTCAAAGCTTCAGCTCTCTTCACAGATTTTCTATCAGACTTCAGTCTGGAGATTGGCTAGGCCACTCCATGACCTTAACAGGCTTCCTCCTTGGTTGCCATCTTCACTGTTCTGGCTGATAGGAGGAGGTTCTCCTCCAGTATCTTAGGGTACATGGCCCTCTCCATCGGCTTCTCAATGCAGTGAAGTAGAGCTGCGGAAGAAGTTGCTTCTGCTGCAAGATTCTATTTCGTAACGCTCTTGTGTGTTACCGTTGGTAGTTTTGGTGACTGTGGTCCCAGCTGCCTTCAAATCACTAACAAGTTCCTCCCGTGTAGTTTTGAGTTGATCCACCACCTTTCTCATGATCATCCACTCCACGTGAACCAAGATGAGAGGTCCAGACAGAGGGCGACTGATGATCATTTTATATTTTTTAAATTCCTGAATAATCACACCAACAGTTGTCACCTTCTCATCAAGAGTCTTGCTGATGATCTTGTAGCCCATTAAAGCCTCACGCAGGTCCACCGTCTCGCCCCTGACATCTTTTGACAGCTCTTTGGTCTTGCCCATGGTTGTGGAGAGGTTGGACTAGAAGACACTGATTCTGTGGGCAGGTGTGCTTTATGCTCATAATGAGATCAGATCAGGAGTGTAATTTATTGACTGGCTGATCTGTGGGAGACAGAACTGGCTGGGATGTAGGGCATCAGATAGTTCTTTCACTCAGTGATAAGCAAATAAACGTATGTCATACTTTTTTTCCTCTGCATTTCTGGTTGATATTCTGTCTGCCTCCATTAAAATGAAATTACCTAAAAAAATAAAGCCTGTTCATTTCTTTGTAAGTGAACAAACTCACAAATTTAGCAGGAGGATCAAATAAATGGCAGCATAAAAAGCCACCTCCACTTTCTCTCTTGGAGATATAGATGGAAATGAGCATAATGATCTAGCCCAACAGTCTGTCACCTGCTCAGCCAGCCAGTTAGTCCTTCTGCAGCACCTCGTCTATGTCCCAGGACCGATACAAAGGTTAGAAAATGGTCACCACTGTGAGTACTCTCTCCGTCTGTTGCCCATCCACACCCCATTTCCTCTCTTTCATCTTGCTTTTGTGTTTGTCTCTTTATGCAAAGCTTAACCCTCCCTCCCTCTCTGCCTCTCTTCACCACTGTCCTATCACATTGTTTCTCCCCTCCATCTCATATCGCTCCTCCCTGCCTCTGCATCTTACCTCCTCCCCATCCTTCTCTCTTTCTCTCTTGCATCTGTTTGGTGTATTCCCGGGGGCTGTGAGGGGCCAGAAGGGTCCATGAATAAGTCATTAACACTGGCCCCTCAGACTCTGTGATCATCGCCAACCTGTTCAAAAACATGGTTCCCCGCCACCTCTCTCACTCCCTCTGCACCCCTCTTTCCACATCCATAAGCAATGAAAACATAAATAAATAAAGCATTAGGGACTGTGTGTGTGTGTGTGTTTGCGAGTTTGTGCATCTCTATGTGTTTTTGTGTCTGAAGACTGCTCTGTGTTGAACACAACAGCTTGAAATCAAAAGAAAAAAGTTTAGAGCTGTGCTCCGCTCTGGAGAGAAAGGATATTTTATTGGGCCAAATGAAATTGAAGGCTGTCATATACACTTTACCGACTAAATAACAAACATGTTCATATACTGAGTTTTCAAATATTCTTTGTAGTGTTATTGTTGCTAAGCTAATGGTGCATTTTCGTCTGTTTACAGCAGGTCTGTCACAGTTAATCAGCACTAAAAGCATTTGGTCAGCACAGTTTAACGAGCAGGAGATTGTAAAGGCTTCTGTAACCCGTTTTACTGTCGCTCAGGAAATAAATTTATGACGAGCATTGGAAAAAATCAGCTGTCACAGACACGCCCCTTTGCACGTAGTGCCTGAGCCAGTGGAAAACCTGGGGAGACTAGCAAAGTGTAAATCAGTTGCTAGGAAACATGAAAGGCAAATCAGTGTGAAGAAGTCACTGTAGCATCACAATCTTCACTCAAAACACAACCCAACCTAACTTTGAACTCTGGAAGAGCTCATACAACCAGCCTCAGTAGAGGAACTACAGCTTAAGGCATCATATTTGATTTCATCACTTGGATGTATTCTTGCTTCTTGATTAAAGCAAAGTAAAAACACATTTTCATCCCACAGTGGAAACTTAAAAAAAAGTTCTAGTACTGCATAAAGTTGTCTGGATCAAAAGTATGTAGACCTAAAAAAAAACAACAAAGGAATGCATGAATAATGTACTCACTGCAGTGTATTTCAGTGTGCCTACAGTTGGCCTTCTATGTCAAACCAACCAGACTCAATATCAGGAAAAGACCGCATCACTGACAAAATATGAAATATGAATTAATTCCATCTATCTTTATATCCATTTTCTTAATTGCTGTCTCCTCCAGCTGATTTTGGGAGGCAGGATACACCCTGGGCATGTCCATCACAAGGCCAGCCGTAGTCTGTTCCATATGAAAATATAGTAAAATCAAAAAGACACAGTCTGGTTATGTAGGGTTAACTCAGCAATAAATACCCAAATCACAGGCAGTGAGAAGGTGAGTTAGCATGGAGATAATCAAAGGTAAAGATAACCATAAGTTAAGACTGACTTAAAATGATATGTAGAGATAGGAAGTGAGATTTAGACCTACAGTATTTCAGTCCAGTCACTCTGTGGGCTGTCACATGCAACTTGTTTAGTTCAGACTCTTGGGTTAAAGGTAAAGGACCTCATTCACCCAGTCATACACATACATTCATACGTGCATTTCTTTCTATACCCGAGCATCTTGTTAAACACACTCACCCACCGAAGGACGGTGGGCAAGTCGAGGTTCAGCATCTTGCCCATAAAACACATAAACATGCACACCTGGAGGAGAAAGGAAGCAACCCATGAACCTTACAACTGCCAGCCTGACCCTGAGCCACAGCCACCCCAAAAAAGGCATGAAAATACTTTTAGGTTTCTCATTGGTTTCTTTACTTTTATAAATATGTGATGAGTCTGCAGTATACTTACTTCCATCATATTTGATGACAGTATTGCTTGCACAAAGCAGAACATTTTTGTTCTACTGGCCCCTCTATGACCTACAAGTGCTCATCAGAAATGACCCACAAAACCCATCTGACAAAGGAGGTTAGAAAAGTTTAAGGAGTTACATGTGTCTTATTTTAACAAGCGTGGAAGAAAAAGGTATTCGATGAGCTGTTTGAAGCAGTTCGGCTTGCAGTGTGATGAGAATTCAAATTCACTGATGTGATTTGGCGCGTTTAAAATTTTGTTGTGGTTACCTATTTAGATAATATACTCTGTTTACTCGATGACATGGCAGAAGTGTCTTGTGAACACTATAACAGCCAGTTTAAATACGCAATATCTTTTTCAGCAGGACTGTAGCTACATTACCTCTGAGGACGAGTCAGAAACGATTCATTTCCACAGTCCCACCATCGTCATCTATCCAGTTTTTCTAATAATCTGACAGAAAATTGCCACAGGAGGAGAAAATGTTCAACTTCCTGGCCAGCTATCTATGCAGACTACTCACCAACAATGTTACCTGAATGCTTAACTAGGTGTTCACTCTAAATAATACAATTTTCTGCACTGCAGTGTTTGAAGATTATTTTTATGTCATGTGGAACTAAATGCATATTGGGATTATTGCTAGGTTAATTAACAGCAGCAAAAAACACATGCTGCCCAAGTATTCTAGCTAAAAAAAAAAAAAACAATCTCAACTTGCTGCAGTAGTTTCAACTAATTTGCACTGTAAAGGTCATTTATGAATACAAATTAAATCAAATCCAAACTAACTTCTTTGACAAACTCTCATTTTGATGTGTTCTCTGAGCAGCTAAGCAGGAAACAGCTCATTTCAGTCGTGCAGGTTTTTGAAGCAGGATCCACGAATTATGTTTTTTTCTCATATTTGTTGGAAGTTTTTGAATTAAATACATTTATTTATGTTACCTGGCTCATCTGCCACCAATCAAGTAAATACCTGATTTAAGCATACCTGAGCTAAGCCGTGTGAAGAGAATAATGAACCCAGTTTCATCAGTCAGAATAACTCCAATAAACTCCAAAAGAAGCTATCTTGCTGTTCCTAGCACATTGTTTCCTAACTCATACACCTGCTCATCAGAAGTTGCACAAGGTGTATCTTTTCACCAGCAAGGCTCAGCTTGTTTTCCTCTCCGCTGCCTTTGTGTTTGTTCATCCATCCGAAAAATTGTCCGTATTATCAAAGCCTCGGTTGTTGTGCATGTTAACAACCCTATCAAAGAATTCCTCTAATCAAAGAAGGATTATGATTAAATTATGCCATGCATATAACATGAATATATAATTTTAATCAACAAAAGGTGATGCAAGACGATTACCATTATACTTTCCCAGCCCAAAATACCATTGTTTAGAATCTGCATCTTCTTATTCTGGTTTCATTAACCTCAAAATGTCATAGACTGGTGACTTGCTCGGATATTCCTTCCTCCAACAAATGATTGTTGAAAAAATAATATATAGGTTATTTTACAGCACAGCCAGACATTATTATTCCACACTGATGACAGAAGATCTTGGCAGAAAAGGAACAAATGTTGGTTACGTTACTCATAGTCATTTCAAATTTACACCTCTCAAGCTACAGTAAGTGAAGGACTAACTACAGCAAATTACAGTCAAAAACACAAGACAATGCTGTCTCCTCCGCCGCAGGTGCAAATAGTGCCGCTAGGTTTGAATTTTTATTGAAAAAGGATTTAATGACCTAGAAGGATTCCTTCCTTCTCTAAAAATTAACATGCCATTGCAAAATAAATTTACCAATAGTTTCATCATGCCAACCATGTGCCAACTCAAAACCATTTCCAAAACTGCAAATCCAGATGCAGACTATTTCTTTGCCCTTTGTTGGGTGACTGCTGTGAAATGTAAAGCATCAGCTAGATATTTTGTTTGCATTAATAGCACCTTAGAACAGCTTAGTTAATCACATCTGCAAGGATGACAAAATGGTCCAAAACATATTTTTGTGTAGGTTCTCAGTCATCCAGGTCATGGGTGTCTTGACAAAAAGTCAAATGGACTTCCAACTTAGCCAGCTGAGACTCTGTGCATCACCACCAGAAATACTCCCTGTGGTGAAGGACTCAGAAGCTGGAATCTCTTCCAGATAAGGATCCATAAGTGCCTGGTTGATCGGCACAGCCCATCTGAAAGTGTTAAGCAGAATACTTTTATTAGCATCGAGCCAGGTGTAGAGGTTGAAGTTACTACTGCAGATCCATATATGACACAATAAAGAAACAAATAGTTAAAAAGAAGACAGCTTCACTTCTTTATCCAGTTCTTCATCAGCCTTTGTCAGTTCCAAATTCAAATAGTGGAAAGTCCCTGGTATTTAACCCGTATTGGGAGTTTCTCTTTAGGAGGTGGTCCTGAGGGTTGTTGACCTATCATTGATAGAGCAGAGGTCCCCAACCCCCGGGCCCTGGACCGGTACTGGTCTGTGAGTTGTTTGGTACAACAGTTCAGGCTCAGGTGTGAAATATATGGTTTTCAATGTTTTTATCATTTTTTATTGTTATTTTTATATCATTTATATTGTTAACTCGGTTTCCCTGCGTCTTTTCCCGTGTTATGAATAAATCTTCCTTTTTTTAGGTACCTGTACTGGTTTTATTTTGTTGTATTTATCCACGACACCTTAAAGGTGAAAATATTGTCGGACATAAATGGTCCGTGGCGCAAAAAAAGTTTGGGACTGCTGTTGTAGAGAACTGGTTCCCAGCAGTCCAGTTCCTTGGAATTGTTAGTCTGCCTGCCTATCAATCCAGCTTATAGGTTCTATTTGCACTACAATCAGCTGATTTAAGTTCGTGTGTCGGAGCAGAAAATTGTGGCACAGTCTACAGCGTGGATATGGACATAACTTTTATTTCAGTTGCAGAAAAGGACAAGAGCACGATGGTTAAATTCAAAATGCATCCAGGAGAGAAAGAACCATATTATCCTGCTAACACATCTTCAACTCTTTACAAGCATCTGCTCAGGCAGCATGCTAACGCTAAGCTAGCCAAGAATGCAGAGTGATGTTAAAGCTGAATGCAGAACTCAGGCCGACAGCCAGACCCTGAACTTCAACAGGTAACACAAGCAGTGGTGAGCAGTCAGGCTCACTGTGGCGATCGCTTTGATGTTTCTTTGTGCTGGTTTTCATCTTTGGATTTGTGTTCATACCTAAATATTAAGATACAGAGTGGATGTGTGTCCTCAGATAGGATTTGTGTTGGTGTGTGGGACTGTTGCCTCAGGTTTATATTGTTAAATGGTAATTAAGAGACAAATACTCATTCACCCAATCAAATACTCTCACAAATCTTAAACATGCTTTTTCTTGGTCTTCCGTTAACACGACTTTCTTGCCATCACAGTTAATTGTGGCACTTAGATGCCAGTAAGTAAAAATATAAGAGACAAAGCTATACAATTCACTTTTTCTTTTCTGTCTTATCCAACATAGCTCGGCACTCTCTTAACCTTTCTGGTTATGTGTCTCCCTTTCAAACTAGTCCTCATACAACTGTGAGGCTCATTCACTCTGTCATGGCTTAGTGTTTTTGGTCTCTTAGCTCACATCTGTTAAAAAATTAAACTCTTCTATTATATAACACTGAAATGTAACGGGGCGCTGCAGAACAGCACACACTCTACGGTGGAGAGTGAGTAATGACGGCACTTACCCACTTTCGACAACCTCCTTTCTGTCACTCTCTCTCTCGCACACTGTACACTGATAAACATACAACACAGAAAGTGCACTCTCTCTGGCTCTCTCTCTCGCACACACACACACTCACACACACACACACACACACACACACAATAGACCGATAGATATAGAGAGAGAACGTGGAGCCCTATTGTAGATGATTTGTTTGACATTTTAAAGTACAGTACCTTTCCACAACTGCTGTTATTTTACTCAACACAATAAACTGCACTTAAATATCAATACCATTTTAGCCAGGATAACCAAATTTGACTTCATATTTGTGACAGCGGCATTTTACCAGCTTTTCAGATAGATCGTCTCTATTTATTGTTTTTTTCTTTCCATATGAAATAAAGTCTCAAATAGACATCATTCTTCAACTCGGAGTGGCTAAATGTTCCTTATCGCAGCACAGCAACCCAAGTATTAAGGGAATTACTGAAACAACATGTGACTTTTGCACATTTAAAGACCACACAGGCTTAGTTTGTAATTCTGTAGTCCCAAGTGGCAGCAAGAGATAACACTTTGAATTTCTGGCAAAAAAAAATGTTTGAATAGCTTCATTACTGGAAATGATGTAATATGTTATTGTTATAAATGCAGAACTAAATTCCCTATTTTTTGGAATGTGATAAGGCTAGCAATGCAAAAATCCCCATGACAGCATTTGTAAGTCCAGCTATCTGTAAACTGAGTGCTTAAACATGTTAAGAGAAGCTTGTGTATGCTGCTGGGAAGTTTGGGCTATTCATTGTCCTTGAAAAGACCACCAGCAAGGATTTGGGAAGGAAGCAGACTTAGAATGACATCAGTGTAACATCTTCAAATCAGCTATCTTCAAATCACAAACAGCTAGGTGGCAAAACGTATAACTTGATAGCAAATACCCTAGACATGCAACAGTTAAATAAAAAACAAAAGGACTGTAGCTGCTTCGCCTGTTCTTTAATAACACTGTACATTTTTGGGAATTGAGTTTACAGGATTAGTAAGGACGAAGTGAGGGCAGATATGAAGAGGATGAAGAGTAGAAAAGTGGTTTGTTGGGACCCGTGGAGGTCGGAGGTGATATCCAGTGACATCTCTTCTCCATAATCAAGACTATCCTTACTAATGTGCTAAAGGAGTTTAAAACTCCACTGCTAAATCGAACATTTAGACCAAAATGATCAGTGAGTAAAAATGTTTCTCTTACATTGATAAATTCACAGAAGCTCATGTACTTGCTAAAGATGTTTGTTTCCACAAACGTGCTGATGATAACTGATGTCAGAGCAGTGAAAGCAGAGCCAGAGTCTACCACGTAAATCTCCCATCAGTCTCCAGGTCAAAGAGCGTCTCTGGACCAACTAACTGGACACAGTCACACCAATGAAACTGAGACCCATCCATCCAGATGTTCCACTGTGGCGACCGCCAAAGGGAGCAGCTGGAAGAAGAAGAAGAAGAAGAAGAAGAAGAAGAAGAAGAAGAAGGAGAAACCTCGAAGATCCGAGGAGACCAGTTATCCTACTTTTGAAAGCAAATAATTTTCCTTTATTCATGTAGGACAGCTTGTATGTTTTATTTTTTGTTTCATAATGCATATTTTGTTCCAAAACTGATTTGTTAAGCATTAACTGCACCTTTATATGTACTAATTATATATGCACTAAACCCTCCTTGCCATGACCACGGCAGTTACATAAGAGATGCTCTTGACTTATGCACTGATAACAAGGTTGCTAGCTCGTCTCCCAGAGGATGCAGCCTGATGAGCATTACGACCACAGGACAGCTTTCCACCTTGCCTCAATGCCTTGTTTTTTTCTTTAGCACTGCAAAAATTTAGCTTGCATTTGTATATAAATGTTAGCGATTTCCACTATAGAATTATTTCTGTATTTAATGAGAATTCAAAGATTTTTCTGGAGTCTCCTCATCATTTATTTATGCTTTACACTTTCTCACTGAGCACCATCATTCTTGAATTGTTTAGCCCAAAAAGTCTTTTCACACACTGATGAATCGATCACTATAAAACTCTTGCTCTCTGCTCTTTTTACACCTATATTTATGTCACAGGTGTCCCAATAACCTATTTTCCTGCCCTACCCATTTTAAATTGCTATTATATTTCAGCTCATCCATGCCTTTGTAACTTCGAGACTGGATTACTGCAATTCACTCTATTTTGGTCTCCACTCTGCCCTCCTTCATAGATTACAGACAGTCCAAAATGCTGCTGCACGCATTCTAACCAAAACTAGGAAGTTTGCCCACATTACCCCCTCCTAGCTGATTTGCACTGGTTGCCTGTGAAATACCGTATCCAATTTAAAATTCTGCTGTTTACTTTTAAAATCACTAACAACATAGCACCGAGCTATCTTAAGGAACTCCTAAGCTCATATGTTCCTGCTAGGGCTTTAAGATCATCCTCACAGTTACTGTTGGTGCAGCCTAGATCTCGGCTGAAGTCTAGAGGTGATCGAGCGTTTGCCCTGACTGCACCAGAGTTGTGGAACAACCTTCCGATTGGCATCCGGGCGTCTGACTCTATTCAATCTTTTAAATCACGGCTTAAAGCGTATTTGTTTAATCTTGCTTTTTCTACCGGTTAAATGCTGGCCTTGTTTGCAGTGATTTATTCTATTAATTTTCCTATCATGCTTTTATTTGCGCTGTGCATGTCATATCGCCATTGTGTTTTGATGGCATAGTTATATTGTGCTATAGTTATGTGCTATAGTTATACTTTTTTTTATTGGTGGCTTTTTCCTGTGAACATAATTTTACACTTTTATTTTTTGTTTTTATGACTTTGATTATACTTGTGTTAATTTGTTTTATGTTAAGCACTTTGGCATGCCGTTGGTTTTTAAATGTGCTCTATAAATAAAGATTGTTGTTGTTGTTGTTGTTGTTATATTTGGCGCTTTATGAAAGCAATAACATTCCTCAGTTTCAGTGAGTAAAATTTCACTTAAATTCAGGGTTTAGATGGTTTGTATTCTGTTTTTATGTACATGTCATAACATTTTTAGAAACACAGTTTTATAATTTATTTAATGATTTATCTAAATCACATTCATTAAATTGGATTTTAGACATTCCCAAAAATCCTTAACGTCAATAAAGTTAATGTCAAAATATAAACAATGCTCATGTTGCTTAACTCTATTTTGGATGGATCCTCAACTCAGCTGCAGCCCCAATTACCGAGTTAGATTAATAAACTGGGTGTGTTTTCATTTGGAGTGTCGTGCCCAGAGCAGCTTTAATGTGCTCTGAGACAAGCCCGTTGCAGATTGGAGGCTCTTTCAGCACACACTCGTGGCAGATGAGTCCTAATGCACAGGAAGTGGATGTGCAGCTGTGTGGCATGCAGGACAGAGGAGGAGGAGGATAGAAGGACGACAGCGGGAGGATAAAGGGAGGGAAAGCAGGTGGGGCGGTCAGGGTGGAGGAGGAGACATCTGCCAGGAGGGCTGGCTTGGCTTGACATTGGAGGGAATAGAAGGAAGAAAGAAAGTCTCTCAGGCATTCCTCTCTACCCATTTATCAGTCTCTGCCTTTTCCTCTCCACCATTTTCACACTGCATCTGGACTCACTCTGTCCTTTTTTTCCTTTTCATCACCAGTGTTGGATTTCTCACATGGCGTCACTTTCGTCTTCCTGACCAAGCTCTATATGTCCTCTGGTCTTTCATCCTTTTCTCTCGATCCTTTCATTGCTCTCTATCTCTCATTGGCACCTTTCTTTTCCACTTCTGCCTCTTTGTGTGTGCTTTTTAACCATTTTCACATGGCTTCATCTTTTCATAGGGAAAGCTTGCCGTCACATTGGTGCCAGCGGTGTCTAGATTGTGCCGCCCTACCAAGCGAGTGGGTGTCAAACGCAGACATCGGCACAGCTTGCCAAGGATATGGCATCACACTGAAGCCAGTGGCTGCAAAGAAACATGAATATATGTCTGCAGCCACCCACTCGTGTAAGACCTGATACCTTTGATTTACTTTGAACTGAAGCCTAGCTCCATTTCAAATAAAATATATTGTGAAGTCCTTATTTTTTTTGCCACAGTTTTAATGCTGGAGATGGTCAGATTCGAACTGTCCAGATAAATCAGTTGATACCCTTGCTACCTATAAACTGTATAGTAACATCAAGTCAAGGTAGATTTATTTATGTATGTATTTATTTATTGAGTGGCTGCATGCGGCAGCTTTTCATATATACAGTTTTAAAAGCCCTAATTTAAATACTGTGTTATGTTTGACCCACCAACATCATATTTAAATGCTTTTGTCATTTTATGTTTTTCACATTTTATTAGCTTTCATTATCAGGTAACTGTTAAAAAAGCATAAGCATGAACTGTGCACTGATCTTAATTTTTTTTCTTAAAGCTCAGTAAAAAGTGAACAATGACACAAAACAAACATCTAAACTAAACCTACTAAAAGCAACTTTCATTTATATTCATCAGAGGTCTATAACATTTTTGCTCATGAATAGCTTAACGATAAATATGTTAAACAGGCTATTAACGCGTAACTCTGTGCAGTCCTGTGAAAAACTAAGTAAACCATCACTGCATCTGTGGGTATTAAGAGGCAGCCAGGTGCAGTGAATCAAATGCACTTGATTAACTGATCATCAGCAAGTGTGAGCACCTCTATAAAAACATAAGCTTTGGCATTTGGCTGGTCTGGAGCATTTAGGTGTGCGTTAATCTGCCCACGTCTCAGTAAATATACCCCAAGGTCAGATTGGGCAATGCTCAGAGAAACTCCAAAAAACCCAAGGGCTTTGCAGGCCTCGGTTAGTGCATTAAATGTTAGAGTTCACAAATTAGAATGAGCTAGAAAAGCTGAATAAGTGTAGCTTGAAAGGTTTGCCAACAGAACGCCTCTTCGCTCTAAAAAGAAGATGGCAGCACAGCTTAGGTTTGCAAAGTTGCATCTAAACAAACCAAACAGTCGAAAATGATCTGTCCAACAGTAAAGTTTGGCTAGAGCCTAGTCATGTAATAATACAATGACCACAAGCAAAGTAGCAAATCTACAAGAGAACGGCTGAAAGAGAAAAGAGTCAAGGTGGTGTAATGATTCGTCATTTCAGTCAGGACCTCAACCTGACTAAAATGCTTTGGCAGAACCTAAAGAGAGCTGCACACAAACCTTAAAATGAAGCAAGACAAGTGGGTCAGCAACAATGTGAGAGACATACAGACTACAGTGCATGATAAGTTACTGCAATGACATAATTTTTAAAACGCACATTTGGATATTGGTATAGGTTAAAAAAAAACTCTCTCTAAATCACTGTTGAAATTCCTTCCACCTGCTATAAATTCAGTCTAACTACAGAAACCAGATTCTGTGCACAGAAAAGAGCTGCAAACTTTTCAGAGCCACCTTTCAGGCCTACAGGCAGTGAGTTTTTGATAGTTGAAAGGCAGATTTCAGTGGAATATTCCTTTAAGTGAACTCTGCTTGCTCTTCTCAGCCTCCACCTGCGTGCAGCGTTGCTGTGCACAGAGACAGTGTTTTATTCATAGCTCGGTTTTTTATTCTAATTTGAGCCTTTTGGTGGAAAGCAACCATAGAGCTCGCACAGAAACAGGACTACAGCAGAAAACACTTCAGGTAACTCAAAGTCAGAAATGCATACATCAGTTCCCATATTAGCAGGCAACATTCAGAAGATCTTTGAAACAGTTAACAGAGAAACAAGTGTTAAATCTTAGTGTTGAGGTTCAGCACTGGTGTGACAACAAAGGAAGAAATGAGGGGTAAAGAAAAGAAAAGAGAGAATGTGTCAGAGCCACGAGAGATAAAAGATCTGCCAATGCGACTGACAAGTGAGAGGTGAGAGATTTAAGACATTAGATGGATGAGAAAGAGCTGGGAGGAACGTACGCACAGACATACAAAAGCACATTATGAAAAATGCTTTAAAAAAACAGACAAAAGGAATGATGCAACAAGGACAAAAGAACTGGAAGAGGCAGGTAGAACTGATTCACACTTTGTGATCTCTTTAGTAAAAAAAAGTGTGTTTTGAAATGCTGAGGCCGAAATATTTCACCGTCTTTTAAGTTGTAACAGAGGTCAGCACAGAGTCAGTTGTTCTTTGGAAAGGGCAAATAACATGCTGCAAGTAAATTTGGAGCCAATAAATCAGAAATGGCAAAAAACATTTTTATGAAGCATCAACATCATCCTAGCTGATCCTAGCCTGGTGTTGTACGTGGAAAAAAAAAGATGCTTTATTCATTAATAAAATAGAGGTAATTTGAAACCTACTACCTACTTGCAGAACTGTTATTGTAACCGTCTCAAACAGACTCATAATGACAATGATTAGAACTGAGACCCAAACGCAGACAAAACACGCACAAGCTGCACCCTGCCTTGATCATGACTGCTCTGGTCTCGGTGGTAGCACCCCCGAGATCAGCAGTGCAACAGCAGGGTGGCGACTGGCCCGGGCCGTTGTGATGACCCTGCTCTGACAGAGTGTCAATACAAAGCAATTTACAAGCGCATGAAAAATCGACCCTCGATAACAGGCAATTTCTCTGCTCCGCTGCCTCAAGAGGCATGACCTGCCTCGCGAAAGTGGGCAAGGAGGAGGTGGGAAGGCAAAGAAGAGGAAGAAGAGGAGGTGATCTTGGTCCAGTGGATGTGATTACAGCGCACTGTGCTCTAAGGAGGGATGGGCGGGGGTTGAAAAAGTGGAGCAGTAATGGGGCAGGGAGGTGACCCGGGGCAAGTGATTGTAATAGTGATGTGTGGAGTGGGGAAAAAGATTGTGACGAGTGTGATGGTTGGATTGCAGAAAATAAATCAGGGAGGAGGAAGCCTGAAAGCTCTGAAATATGCAGAGCTGACAATGACACGCAGAGAAGAAGAAATTATTATCCAAGCGACAGAAAAGCAGGGACACAGCCGCTTGACAAAGCAAGGTAGTTTGTGGAGAAGGAGGGATGGGCCGAGGTGTTGCTGTTGTTGATGAAATGCGGATTGTGTTGTGTGTATTTGTGCACGCGTGTGTGTTCTGGAGGCCACAGGTGAGGACAAAGATAATGACCTCATTCCTCTTCTCTTTTGCCGAGACACTTTTTTTCCACAACAGTCTATTCATCAAAGCCTCTATCCGTCTCTCCATCCCTCCTCCCTCCCTTCTTTCTTCTAATTTTGCTCCCTCTCTGTTGAAAAGCCAGAGGTCACACCTTCATCCAAACAGACAGGAACACACACACAGAAAAGGAACTGCTTATCACAAACGCACAGACATGGAGGCAGATGTCATGGTTTTGTTTTTTTTGTTTTTTATAAAACAACACTTCAGAACGACATCATCTGAGTCATGATCAAAAACTGCCAATGTGCCATAAAATGGGAAGAGAGGTGCTGTAAAATTAACCACAGTCATCATAAATAAATGTTCTGGATGAACAATCATGACTTTTTAAACATTCTTCAACAAAAATGCTTGTGAGAGGTTTCTTCTTATAAAAAAGGGGGCTGTTATGCATGCTTTTATCTTTCATTAAAGTTTTATTTTGTGCTACTAAAATTTTACAGCTACTAATGTGACTGTGTTAAAGGGCGAGGAGTTAGTGGCAGTGATGGTGTTTGGTTGAGGGTGAAAGGTGGGATACACTGTGGTGGTCACCAGTTTGCAAGGGTAACAAAAGATTTATGTTTTTATGTGAAATCTATGCTGTAGCTACATCGTAACTACAAACCCCTCTAAACCTGTACCAGGCAACCTGCACCGTAACCTGATGTGCACCTCCCTAGAAATGTAACCATCTAACACATCGACGCAGCCCACAACTATTGTGACTGGCCTGTTCAGTACCGTAAATTCCTCTTGGATATTTCCAGGAACTTTTTACAGTAGGAAAAAGAACTAGCATTTTATTTATTTATATTATATGGCACCTCATATACAGCTGGAAACACCTGGACATGACTATGATTATTAACCCATAATCCAGCACACACAGTGTTGGGGAGTAACGGAATACATGTACCGCCGTTACGTATTTAAAATACAAAATATGAGTAACTGTATTCCGTTACAGTTACTGTTTAAAAAGGTGGTATTTAGAATACAGTTACTTTGTTGAAATGAATGGATTACACGGCGGTATTTTCCTGTTTAATATGTGAGGTTATGCTCTCTCTATTTTTGGTTTCCACACCGGTGGAAACCCAAACAAAACACGCATTAAGAGGCTCTAATGCCTGTGTCTCAATCTCGCAGCCCATGTCACCTCTACTTGCGGCCCGCATAATGACATGAAGAAATATTTTAAAAAATTATTCACAAAAATGATTTAATATGAAGGCAACAGGCAGCGTGTTACAGGCATAGGCCTAAAGAATGTAGCCCCATGAGCAGTGTAGTCCGTGCTGCAGGGAGAATGGACTGCCATACCCGTTATGTGTCTGTGAGCGAGTGAGGAAGAAAAAGGAGAGTCGAAAAGTACGAGTTGTCACTGAGCAGAAACGGGAGATGGAAGCATGTAAATATAATAATAACCACTGCAGACAACAGTGCCTGACGAGCCCAGTTGTAAATAAGCTATTAAGACTCGACTGTACACCGTGTTGGTGTTTTCCTCCGAAACAATAAGTTCCATTGGAGCAGCCTTTCAACGCCTCTCTGTGTCTCTCGCTAGCAAAGTTGACCCAGACAACAAAGTAAAGCTATTTTTCAGCTACGAGCCCGACACGGTGTTCTGACAAACCATCCTACTTTGGCAAAACGTCCTACCGTAAGTAGTTTATTCACATTTCTGCTGTCACAGAGTAATTCCAGCACAAATTTAAGTCTGTATGACAGTTTGCCACTTAACTTTGCCCATCAGAGTATGCTTGTAGCTCATATTCATAAAGCCAGGACGGTTTGCCACTTCATTTTATCCATGAAAGTATGCTTGTAGGTAACATTCACAAAGGTAGCATGGCTTGGCAATTCATTTTACCCGTCACAGTATGTTTCTAGCTCTTATTAACAAAAATAGGATGATTGGCCACTAAATTTTAGCCGTAAAAGTATGCTTCTAGCTCAGATTAACAAAGGTAGGATGATTTGCCACTTAATTTTACCCGTCAGAGTATTTTTCTAGCTAATATTCACAAAGGTAATAATATTCACTTAATTTCGTGTTGTGCGCATGCGCAGAAACAACGGGTAAGATGGTTTGTCAGGTAGGATGGATACCCAGAACACCGGAACCTGACATGTTAGCCAGAAGTCCCTTTACGGTTTTACGGTTTGGAGCCTTTACGGTTTGGAGCCGCAGACCTGTTTTATATATGCGCGGAATAGTTTTCTATACGAGATCGCTGCAAAAAGTGCAGCCTTACCTAATGTCCACCCTACTGTTACTCATTTTCTATTAAGATTTAAAAATCTAGTTGGTATTGGTATGGCGAGTAACCTTCAGTAATAGTAATAAATCACACAGCAATAGTACATTCATGTAGTTGTTAAAAACATTATAATATATTAAATAATCCAAAGTATTCAGAATACGTTACTCTCATTGAGTAACGTAACGGAATACATTACAATATACATTTTGGGGCATGTATTCTGTAATCTGTAGTGGAATACATTTTAAAAGTAACCTTCCCAACACTGACCACACACCAGCATAAATGCCTGCAACGACAGCAGCCATTCACGTAAATATTCACTGTAAAAGTCTAATGACTGAATTACGCTTTAGCGGGAAATCTACATTGTAGGTTATCACACAGATTTCCTGCTGAAGCATAAATCAGGCAGAACCCTTGACACTCAAAATCACACCTACCCTGTAGGGTCAATTGAGAGTCACCATTTAACCTAACATGCATCTCTTTGGACTGTGGGACAGAGCTGGAGTGCTTGGAGAGAACCCATGCAAGAACACACAGAAAAGTCTCAACTGGGTGGTGGGTTTGAATCTGAGACCTTGTTGTGAGGCAACACTGTTGCAACAACTGCACTTCCAAAATACTGGAAGAATGCTACTGACAAAAGAGGTCAAGCTAAAAATCTAAGAAAAAACAATAGTCCACCGAAACACAACAGAAAAGACATTTTCTCACAAAGAGTTCAGGTCACAAGTCACACACAGCTTGAATACTGCCAAAGGAGCCCACTGACACTTGTTGAGACATTTCTCTCTGCTCTCTGGGCTCAGGTGATTAGCAAGTGGAATCAGCTGCGTTCAATCACCTGCCACGGAGAGGAGAAAGAGTCTGAAGGAGAACAGAGGAGAACCCAGCACACACACCACTCAGCAATCTCATGAATGATGATGACAAAGCCTACAAGTTCTTTTTATTTTAATCTAACCTATCAAATGACTCAATTTCAGCTAGAAATGGTGTAGCTCAACAGGATTGCATCATCAAAATAGGTTTGTATTATTTAAGTAGTAGCTGCAGGAGTGCGGGGTGTTATTCCTCACTCTGACTTCACATTTGTTTTTCTCAGTGCTCTAACTCCGCATGAACCTTCACCTCACCAGTGTGGAAACATTTCCTCTCCCCTGCTCCCTGTGGGTTTGATCAAGGGATTTATGAGCAGTGTTATCATGGTTTGGCAACCAGGTCCCGAAATTCAATCTTATATTTCTGTTAGGTCAGTGTGCATGTTCTAGTGTCTTCCTTCCACACAGCCCTCTGCATGCTAATCAGTAAGTAAATGAGATTATTACACTAAAAATATTAAGCTGTAGGGTGCATAAAACTCAATGTATCTATAATGTGAATTGTGTTGACATGCACAAACACAGATCTGACTGCTTTGCCAAATCTTTGTATCATGACAGCAGCAAAAGTAAATCAGGCTATTCAAAATGCATTCTAGCAAGCACTGGAAGTTATACAGCCATCATCCAAACTGTAGAAGACATTTACACCCAAATTGGAGGGCAGCACCAGTAACAGTTGATTTTTGTTTTGTTTTGGGGGCTGAGAGAAGCAGCAGGTTTGGGGGGGAAAGAAAGCAAATGTAACTGTAGGATTATTAAAAACTATAGAAACTTTCTCAATTCGAGGCACTGTTTTCCATCATTATCCAGGGTTTAAGACACAGAGAGTCAGTCTGAAACATCTTCAGTTTAACTTTACTGTTCATTGGAGCTGTTATGGAAAGTTTAAATGTAATTGGCCGTTTAAATGTAAAGTCATGTATCAGAACGTTGCTTTGTAGTATTTCAGGAACAGAGCATCTGAAAGAATTGAAAATGGTTTATGAAAGAACTGAATTTGAAACATAAACTATTTGGTGATTAGTCTCCCATGAAGCATAGTGTGTAGGAGGAAGTAGGACATCCACCAAGGGTAGAATTAGCAACTAGTAATTGAGTAGGATGTCAAGGGGGGGGGGGGGGGGGTTGTTGTGTGGTAAGCATTTCAGGTATTTTCTTTACTCATTTATATAATATAACAAATATATGATCATATTGCGTTTGCTGTTAGCCAAATTTAGGGTTGCTTTGGTTGGTTTACTAGTGATAGTTTTTATAGCCTTTCGCTAGCTACTTGGCTAATGCTAACTAAATGTTTCTACAACGTGACTGGGCAGACGTAATGTTGATCCTGTACCAACATTATTATGATGATGCAGGAACAGCTCCAACACGGGGATATCAGATTGTGTGCAAATGGTCCCCAGATGGGATTTTAATGGGGCCATATGCCCCCCAACAACTTAGTTATAGCACCGCCCCTGCTTCCTGTATTTAAAACATCACTTAGCGGCAGAAACAATACAACCTTATCAACATGTAAATTATATCTTATGCCTTATGAATTAAACTGTACTCTTATGCTTTGTTGGGATTGTTTGCACTAGTCTGATTTGATTCTCGCAAAGCCCTCCAACTGTTTCCACCTAACTCTGATTTGAATTTGGACGCTTTCTCTGAGATGCAATCTCTGTAATGTTGTAAAAAATCATCCTTGCTAGTGTGACAAGAACACTACGCATAAAAACTCAGGTGAGGATGAAATCCATCTCTGTTGAGGTTTGTCACATCAACATCAATGCTGAAATTGTGATATTAAAAACACAGACATGCTTCAAATAGATGAACAAGAGTGGAGTCTGTTGTGTCCACACATACTATTGCATTTGTTCTGTAGATGCATTTACCAGAAGCGCTAGAGGGCGCTAGTGAGTATGTTGTTCTGGTTGTGGTTTTGGAGAAGAAAAAAAGAAAAATAAAGAAAGGAGTCAACTCCGGTAATCCTCTGTTCCTACCTGCGTGTGTGTGTAATACTTGCTGAACTAACACCACACAACAAGTGGCGACGAGAGTAGTGGTGATTAAGTTATGGCTCTGCTCTCTTTGCAACCCCCGGCTGTGTTCCTGGATTGCCCGGGCGAACCGAAAATTCCATTTGCTGCGTGGAAAAAGTTGTTCGATAACTACTTGCTGGCGATCGGGGGTAATGACTTTGCTACGGAGAGGAAGAGGGCCCTGCTCATTCACTGCTTGGGAACGGAGGGACAACGAATCTACAGCGCCTTACCACTCGCTACGGATGATTACGAGGGATCCGTAAAGGCTTTGGAAACGTACTTTCATCCTAAAGTCAATGTTGTCGCCGAGAGATACCGTTTCAGGCAACGAGCCCAAGCTGTCGGTGAGTCTACAGATCACTACGTTGCAGCACTGCGTGAGCTCGTGAAACAATGTAAGTTCGGGGCTATGGAGAATGAAATGTTGCGGGATCAACTTGTAGAGAAGACAAATAATGCTCGTATACGTGAAAGACTGCTAATGGAGGAGGATTTGACGCTCGATCGAGCTTTGGAAATTGCTAGGCGTACAGAGGCTGCAATAGCTGATGCAAAGGCCATTGCTGTCGGTGAAACAAAGCCTGTTGCCGCTCTTCAAGTACAAAAGAAGATGCGCAAGCCAAAATACAAAGCAGCTAAAAAAACGGATACAGCTCCGACGTGCTACCGTTGTGGTTCAGCTGATCACAAAGCCAATGATAAATCCTGCCCCGCAAAAGACTGCAAATGTAATACGTGTGGGAAAATCGGACATTTTTCGAGAGTGTGTAAATCTTCTCATAAGCTTGTTAATGAAGTGACTGTTCCTGAAATGTGTGTTTTAACTGTTGACAATTGTGTCAGTGGTGATCCGGCTAAATTGATGTGCACTGTTGCAGTCACTGTACCAAATACTGCACAGGCATGCACTGTTAAGCTACTAGTAGACACAGGGTCTGGTGTTTCCATACTGCCTGAACATGTTTACAGCACAAATTTTGGCTCAGTTAAGTAATCCAGCTGTTCAGCTTATTACATATTCAAAAGAGAAACTGGATGTATTAGGGTGTCTTAGAGCTGACATTACTTACAATGGCAAGAGTGCCTCCACAGATCTCTACATTGTGAGAACAGGAACACCCATACTGGGAATGGACTTGGTGACTGCCCTCCAGCTACACATAAAAGGGGGACAATTAGTTCTTGACAGTCCCAAGGTCTGTGCTGCACTCCAGCAAACCTCGGCTCTGCCCACTCAATGTAAACAGGAATGTGAGTCTCCAGTTGCATTCGGATGTGCAAAGGACTTTGTACATAAAGTGAAGGTGCGACCTGAAGTGAAGCCAATACAGCAGAAACTTCGACGCTTACCCCTGTCAGTCCGTGATGCTGTTTCCGCAGAACTCAAGAACCTTGAGGAACATGGCATCATAGAGAAAATTGATGCATCTGAATGGGTCTCCCCGATTGTAGTCACTAGAAGGAAGACTGGTGGCATACGCATGTGCGTTGATTTGAGAGAACCTAACAAAGCGGTGGTCGCTGACAGTCATCCCTTGCCACTGATAGAGGACATACTGTCTGAGCTGCGTGGGGCTGTCATGTTCTCCACCCTGGATCTTAAATCCGCCTACCATCAGCTGAAACTACATGAAGAGAGTAGAGGGCTCACTGCTTTCATTACACATGAAGGACTGTACCAGTACTGCAGAGTTCCCTATGGGTTGAGTTCAGCACCTGCAGCCTTCCAAAAGATGATGACACAAATCCTACGCGGCCAGAAAGGGGTGCAATGCTACCTTGATGATGTCATCATATACGGAACGTCAGAAGCTGAACATGAGGCCAACTTGCGTGCTGTGTTACACAGAATCAACAATGCAGGACTGAAACTCAATGTTGACAAATGTCAACTCCGTCAAACTACTCTGAGCTTTTTGGGTCAAAAGATCGGTCCAGAAGGTCTGCTGCCAGATGACTCTCATGTCACTGCCATCCTGCATGCTCCGCCCCCTACTGATCCTGCAACCCTGCGCTCATTTCTTGGCTTGAGTGCATGGTACAGCAAGTTTGTGCCAAATTACGCGACTGTTGTTGAACCTATGAGAGCTCTTCTGCGTAAGGACTGTTCATTCCACTGGAACGAAGCAGCTCAAGCAGCGTTTGATCAAGTCAAGCGGTTAATCGTGCACAGCCCTGCCCTGGTGATGTTCGACCCCAGTAAGCCAACCATAGTCTCAACAGATGCCTCAGACTACGGTGTAGGTGCTGTTTTGACTCAACTTGACGGTAATGATGCAGAACATACTGTTGCATTTGCATCTCGCAGCTTGTCTGATGCAGAGAGGAAATACTCAATCGTTGAGAAGGAAGCTCTAGCTTGCGTCTGGGCTGCTGAAAAATGGCGCACATGGCTCTGGGGCAGAAAATTCCTCCTACGAACAGATCACCAAGCACTGACAACACTGCTGACTACTTAGGGCAATAACAGAGCTGGTCTACGCATAGCCAGATGGTCAGCTCGCCTGTTGGAGTTTGATTATGAAGTGGAATATAGAACTGGGTCACTGAACCATGTTGCTGATTGTCTTTCTAGGCTTCCACTTTCCGAGACAGACATGGCATGTGCAGAGGATGTGGAGTCAGTTGCAGCCATCCTCACTGATCTGAGTGCTGTGTCTGAGGATGACTTCCAGTCAGGGTGCAAAGACTGTCCAGTGTTCACAAAGCTCCGTGTGCAGATACAGAAAGGCTGGCCTGCTAGGAAGACGTCACTGGATCCTGACTTACAGCCGTACTTCCCAATCCGCCATGAACTCGCGGTCTTGAACGAGTGCATCATCAGAGGTACACATCGATTGCTAGTGCCTGAGTCGTTGCAGAAAAAACTCACTGATATAGCTCATGAAACTCACCAAGGCATCGTCCGTACCAAACAACGCCTGAGGGAAATGTACTGGTGGCCCAAAATGGATTGTCATATAGAGACACTGATAAAGAACTGTGCAACGTGCAGACAGAATGACAAGTCCGCTGTCACCCATGATGCTCCACTCCAACCCATTCCTTTACCAGATGCTGCTTGGGAAAAGGTGTCTGTGGACATCATAGGCCCTTTTGAAATAGCCCCTTCTGACTGTAGATTTGCCATCACATTGGTAGACTACTTTAGCAAGTGGCCTGAAGTAGCTTTTGCTCCCCGAGCTGATGCAGCTACTATCATTCAGTTCCTTTCTGTAGTTTTCTCTCGTGAAGGGAATCCAAAGACACTGATAAGTGACAATGGCTCTCAATTTCTCTCTGCTGAGTTCACTGACTTCCTGAAAAGCAGGGGAATCCAACACCTGAGATCCTCAGTGTATTACCCAAGAGCTAATGGGGAAGTTGAGAGATTCAATAGATGCGTTAAAGATTGCCTACAGACTGCCTCGATTCAAGGACAACCCTGGAAATCGTTCCTGAGAACTTACCTGATGGACTACAGAGCAACCCCTCATTCAACAACTGGAGTTTCCCCTTCAGAACTGCTCCATGGACGACGAATGAGAACAAAGTTACAGGTAATGGATATGCCTGTTCCTCAGACAGAGAGGCATACCATGTGCGAAAGAGTTAAGAATAAGCAAATGAAAATGAAAGAATACACTGATGCTCGCAGACACGCCAAACCATCCAACTTTCAGCCTGGTGACAAGGTACGGGTTAGGAAGCCGTGGAAGGTAAAGAAAGGTGAGTTAAAGTTTTCCAAACCAAGGACTGTCATGACAAGGAAAGGACCAAACACTTATTTGCTGGATGATGGACGGACCTGGAACGCCTCACACTTATCGGCTCTGTCAGAGCTGAACGCAGGTACTGATTCTGACACAACAATGGACTGTCATAAACCAGGAACTGATCTAGCATCTAACTCTGAGTCTGATAGTAGGCTTAGGCCCACCAGGATGAGGAACCCACCTTGCTGGACCCAAGACTTTGTCATGGGAAAGTGAATGTTACTGAGTAATGTGAAATATGTTAAAAGTGTATTAGGTGACATACATCAGAATGATGAAGTCAGGTTCACATAAGAAGTCCTTGTTCAAAGGGGGAGATGTTGTGTCCACACATACTATTGCATTTGTTCTGTAGATGCATTTACCAGAAGTGCTAGAGGGCGCTAGTGAGTATGTTGTTCTGGTTGTGGTTTTGGAGAAGAAAAAAAGAAAAATAAAGAAAGGAGTCAACTCCGGTAATCCTCTGTTCCTACCTGCGTGTGTGTGTAATACTTGCTGAACTAACACCACACAACAGAGTCACAATTTATCTTCACTTTGGAGATGTGTGTGACTGCCGTGCCATGAATTATGTGTAGGCAGAATACAACCCCTTGTCATTACACAAGCCATTTTGTTCAATGATTTAAGATATTCGCGAGTCCTGTATATTGAATGTCAGCCTGTATGACAGCGTGTTCCCGCTCCCTCTTGTCTGCATCGCCTTCCAAAGCTTTTCTCCGTCGCGTTCTTCATTCAATAGTAATTCTCTCTTTCTCTCTGACTTCCTCTCCTCCTCCCTACATACTCATCTTTTCGCTTGTCACTTTCCCTTTATGTCAATTACCATCTCTCTGCACTTTTCCTGCCTTTCTCTCTGTCCCCGCTCGCCCTGCCCCACACCTTTTCTATTCCAGTCCCAAGATTTCCTCATTCTTTCCAGCTATCACATACTCAATCCCCTTCTCTTTTTCTTTTTTTTTTTCTCCCCATAGTGCTTCCTGCCTGCATGCAAGATTTCCTCATGCATTTATTGTATATTCCTGCTGTTTTCCAACTTGCTCTCCTCCTTTCCCATCATCTTTCCTCCCATCCCACACATTTCTTTCTGTCCAACATGTAATATCTTCTCTCCTTCTCCACATAAATCCCAGTAGTGAGTGAGCAACCTGAATCTGTCTCTGACCCCGTTCATTTTGCAGTTCAGGAACCTTAGAAAACCAGGAGCGTGCTTACCACCTCACCTCACATCCACTCATGAGTGCATGTGAGGTCCGTGTAATCAAACCTGGAACGATATGGCAGCTAGCTTTTGTATGTTTGCACCACAAGTGCATTTCACTTGGCTGTGCTTGTTCTGCGTTTGCTTATGGAAGCCAGTTTGTTGGAGGTGATGGGTGTGTGTGTGGGTGAGTGTGTGAGAGCACTTACCGTACAGTATGTTTATCAGTATGCCAAGCAGGGAGCCTTAAATGGATTTTAGCTGGAATGTATCAGCTTTTTTTCAGAAAGGAAGAACCTCAAGATTATCTCGCATTGCCAGTGTCTTAAATATGTGTGCATCTATTGTTTAGTGTTTGTGTGCGTTTGTGTGCATGTTTACGATAT
The DNA here is from genome assembly GCF_041146795.1 of Maylandia zebra. Classification (NCBI taxonomy): domain Eukaryota; kingdom Metazoa; phylum Chordata; class Actinopteri; order Cichliformes; family Cichlidae; genus Maylandia; species Maylandia zebra. The sequence goes on from NC_135171.1 coordinate 16,602,281, forward strand.
CGTCTATGTGCACAGTGTCTGGTATGTTGTCTGTAATTGCCTGCGCCTTACCATCCATCACAGGGATGGGGGTTTTCACATTTTCTTTACTCTTTCTAGTCAAGAAACTTGTTCTCTCTTTTGCTCAGAGAAAAGGGGAAAACTTTTTCGTTTTTCAAAAAATGCCTTTGACAAGTGCTTTCTCTCTCTCTCTCTCTCTCTCTCTCTCTCTTTCATACACTGAACATGCATAACAAACTTTCTAGAAAGAGATTGCGTAGGGGGCTGGATGGGGAACAAGAAACCTCATATCTGCCAAGTAGAAAAACAATCAAGACAGATAGCACTGACTTGTCAAAGAGTGTGACACCACCAGGTCCCACCCTGGGAAAATGAGAAACTTTGCACTCACACAAAACACAGCATCCCTGCAAACGTGTTTTTTTTTTTTGTTTTTTTTAAACAATTTGATATTCATCTTTTCTCTCGCGTCTATTAAACTTGCAACTAATGCTTTTGAGATTTATCAACCCTTACTTTTTGGGGGCATTTTCCTCACACTCAAGGGCGGCTATGCATTCGCACAGTTTAGTGACACCATTGTTGTCAAACACTAATAGCAGTGACACTTGCAGTGACACAACCTGAACGCTAATTTCAATTTTAAATTGGTCTGAGATCAGATTTTCATTACAGTGAAACAACAAAGTCATTTGTGCTTTTTGTACTTTTACCTTTTCAAAGCTGTCAAACACAGCCTTCAGCCTCGCAGCAGGACTGCATCTCATAAGATCATCTTATCTTTTGACAGTTAACACAAGAAACAATTACACAAGAAATAATTCAGCCGGCATTGGAAACACGACTCTTTAACTGGATCGGGGTGGCCAGCTCCAGGCCTCGAGAGCCAGTGTCCTGCAGGTTTTAGATGTGTCCTGGATCCAACACAGCTGATTTAAATGGCTACATTACCTCCTCAACATTTCTTGAACTTCTGCAGACGCCTGATAATGAAGTGATCATTTGATTCAGGTGTGTTGACCCAGGCTGATATCTAAAACCTGCCCTTGAGGCCTGGAGTTGGACACCCCTTCTCTGATATTTCAGTAAGACTAACTCTGGAGCAGGGTGACCAGGTGCACTGCGTTATCTGGAATTGTGGCATTCATAAGGGTGTGTGTGGTGTGCTGTTTTGAGTATATCAGTTAGGCTCTAATTGTCAGAGACAAGGAAAAAAAAAATCTCCTCACGTTTGTGTGGCACAATGAAGCAGAATTTTTTTGTGAAAAAAATTGTCAAAAACTAAACCAAAAGAAACAAGATGTGATTTTTTTTTTTTTATATCTCCTCAGTACAGGAACATGTTAATATGTGTAGTCACACACCACTGAGCTTGACAAGTCTATAGTGTGCGTGTGTGTGTGTGTGTGTTTGGGTCCACAGAGACCGTGACCTGGACACGATGGTGGAGTGGGTGCAGTTAAATGGACCGTGGCTGAAGCAGTGGACTCAGTCACTCAGAGCTCACCTTTAGGTGGCAGCATGGGAGCCTCAGCCTCTTGGACACACTCGGAAATTACAGAGTCACAGCTCGACTTGCCAAATCAGCCAGGCTGCATAAAACGCTGTGATGTTATTTCACAGAGAGCATAGAATAATATCGATATGCACCTACGTACTACTGATATATTTACCAACGGGAAACAATCTTTTCTGTCTGCCTGGAGCAGTGTGCCCCACAACTACTTGAAACCTTTACAAATCCACTCAAAACTAATTTGAGATGTCAGAGCAAATTAATTTTAGCTGTCGGGTATCGAGAGTTTTGACACATAGGAAGCAGCAACTGATCACTCAAAGCGTAGCTGGACTCACCAGGGATGGTTGCAACTGCTGAAAATGTTTGGGGTTTTTTTTAATGATAATTTTAACTAATACCCAATATGGTATATTTGCGCTTGATGTCGTTCACAAGTGGTTTCTGGGTCACAAACTCCTTTACAGAAAGCTCTAAAGAAGCAATGGAATGTATTTAGTTTGTGTTGCTTGTCAGATTTCTGATCCATCTGGCACGTGACATAGATACACAGATGTTTTAGTTCTTTAGACAAGACATAATGTGGATTGCACAACACTGGACACTATATTCTTCATTTCCAGTTAATACTTGTACAGCTGCTGTTATTGTGTATATATTTATTTATATTTCTTCATACATTCTTATATAGTTCTATATTGTATATTTTGTTGTACAGTTATTTTATTTTCAACTTTAATTTATATATTTTATCTTATTCCTTCCTAGTTAAATTTACCCTTTTTAATTTTTCATATTTATTTCCTATATTATTCATAGCCTTTTCCAAGCATTTCACTACATATCGTACTGTGTATGACTGTGTACGTGACAAATAAAATTTGAATTTGAATTTCTTTAGTGCAGGTAATTACACCCCAGTGTCTACAAAGAATTTAAGGATGTGTCTCCAGGAGATTTTATTTTTTGACCTCTGGCTTTTTAGTGATGAGCAAGATATCAAAGGATGGCTTTTAAATGTGAAATCTCATGGTGGAAATTGAGACTTGTAGCACAGAGGTGTAACTAACGATGTAAATGGTGGCCGATGATCAGAAACTCTGCTTACACAACACTGGCACCGCGCATGGTGTCTCGCTGCCATGTACCAACATATTGAAATGGAGCTGTCCCTAATGTTGTTAGTTACACCTGCACTTTTCCTGCTAAGGAGCATAGCAGGAATCCGATGGAGAGATAATATAATAACGGCATCGTATCGGGGAAAGAAATTATCAGTAATTCTGCTGATGAAAATGGCTCGCTGTGGCAGCATGCTGCAGGTCAGATCCCATCTTTGTTCTCCAGCAGCCCAGTCATCGATCTGGCTGAAGAGCCCGACTCTGACAAGTGCCCAGGTGGTGGAAACGATGGAAGGGGCAGCAGAGATTGAGGAAGTGGCTGATAGGATGACGGCCTCATCTTGGTAACAACTCCCTGGACTCTCAGATCCTTTCACCTCCTTCCACCTCTCCTTCCTGTTTTCCTCCCTCTGTCTTCCCTTCCTGTGCCCCACAGGACTCAGTGGAGCGATGGAGGGAAACAGAGCCCAGCTACCTCCACCTGGTCATTATCAGACAAACACCTGCTGCCTCTTCCCCATGCCTACTATCCTCTCATGCTCTAAATTCTTGCCTGTTTTGGGTCCCTTGTTCTCACTCAACCCTTACTAATAGGAATATCTTGTTTTATTTTTTTGGCAGTGCACAGCTACAGGTGTGCAGAATAAAATTGAAAGTCAGTGTGCGTCTTTCATAAATGATCACAAATATATTTGTTTATGTTTGTGAAGCTGACTTGTCCTCTGCCTGTTTTGCCGTTGCATCGAGAGGAAGGTGAAATGTGTTAAACCGGTCGTTACGTTCACTCTCAACTTTCTCCCAACAATTCTGCGGTGATGCCTGTCCGCTAGGTTACCATGACTACCTGACACTGAAGGCACCTCTTCATCCATCTGTGCCGCAGCAGTCGCTTCCACCTTGCCCGGCTCTAACCTATCCACCCACCATTCCTTCCATCAGTTCTTCCCCCTGCAATACAAGCAGCATTCGCCCATAGAAAGGAAGATAAGGTCGAGGCTGCTGGCTTTTTGAAAGCACTGGCACCGCAAGAGCTGAACTCAGTCGACAAAAGCAAGGGAGCGACAAGCAACGGGGGCTATAAAAAATTCATGGCCAATAGAAGAAGGCACTGGGAGTCCTGCAGTATGTGAACTGCACTCTGGAAACTTTTTCTCTATTTTGCAGTCTTTTTTTTTTTCTTTTAATGTTCTCGAATGGATTCCAGGCTTTCCAAACTTTACTACATACATCTTTATTGTCGAAAAATACTGAGAGAAAAATCAAATAAGTCAGACAAACTGTGAAAGTGAATTTCAGTTTCAAATGCTTTTGCAGCCCTGGGCTGCAGGACTCGTTTAGATGTGCTGTGCATCGGAAATTAAACTATCAAGTTATTTTTACTCTTCTCTGTAGTGCTTTGTTTTCAACCAAACACGAGTTTTTGTGTTTAAGCAAATGTGAGTTTTCATTCTTTCCAACAAATGTTTTTCCTCAGTAAACATTCAAACAAGTCAAAACTGGGAAATGTGAGGTAAAGAATGATGACTCCACATAGAGGCAGTGAGCCTCATCTTGCTCCCAACTTCTCACTTATGGATGTTTGATCGCTTTGCATCACATTTCAGCTCTCTGAGTCATCCTTTTTAATGTCTAAGTTTAATGTTGTAATCAGTCTTATTTTTAACCCAACCCGTCATCTTTTAACAAACCTAACCAAGAACTTTTGGTGCGTCAATCAAATAAATGGGGAGGGAACAGACTGGTGACTTTTCCAGGATGTACCTGCATTTTGCCCTATAGTAGCTGGGATAGATTCCAGCCTCCCCATGACCCTGAACTGGATAAGTGGAAGAAGATGGATAAATTGATAATCATTGAGTCACAAGCTGCATGTAACGTGGTCAACATGACCAAACCTAATATCTGGTGTCTGACAGACTGGGCCGAGTGTTTCAGACACTGCTGATGTGCTGGGATTTACCCACACAATCAGAGAATCATCTGAAAAAAGAGAAAATATCCAGCGAGCAGCAGTTCTGGGGTGAAAATGCCTTGTTGATAGCAGATGACAAAGGAGAATAGCCAGACTGCTTTGAGCTGATAGAAAGGCAAAAGTAGCTCAAACAGCCATTCGTTATAACCGAAGTATGCAGAAGAGCATCCCTGAACGCTGAATGTTTAAAAAGGTGGGCTACAAGTGCCGCTCCCGTAACAGGAAACTGGGGCTCACTAAAATGTGTTAATAGAAAGTTGCCTTGTATCAACAGTTCAGTTCAGCTGGTGGTGACGTTGTGGAGGGTATTTTCTTGGCACATTTTGGTCCCTCTTGTGCCAACTGAGCATCATTTAAAGCCAAAGTCCATCCTCTGAAGGCTGCTTCCAGCAGGACAACATACTTCACTGTATTCCAATGGCCTCCACAAGCACCAGATCTCAATCTACCTTTAGGATTTGTTGGAATGGAAGATTCACGTTATGGATGTGCAGCTGAATCTGCACCAACTGTTTGATCCTATATGTCAATATGGACCAATATGGATCTCTCAGGAAGGTTTCCAGCTCCTTGTTGAATCTATGCCTTGGAGGATTAAGGCAGTTCTGAAGGTAAAAGGTAGTCCAACCTGGTACTAGAAGGTTGCACCTAAAGAAGTGTGTAAAATTTCACTTACTGACACTTTTTCTACCTCTGGCAGAAGGTGAAGGTTTTTAAAACAGGACTATTTGCTTGTGGGCTTCAACACATGTCACAATACTGATGAGAGAAGAAACGTTGTGCCTGTCTCAGACACCAGCAGCTTTGGCAGATTTGCAGTAGTTGACACTCCTTGAATGAAAACAGGTTGGGGAGTTCCTGCTGTCGCATGTGCTGGTTCCCTTTCCAACTTGCCGACGTTCAGTGCAACAGTTAATAAAAGAGAACCGTGATCACTGTTATTAATTCCACCTGTGCTTTTTTTACTGTGTCAAGTCAAAATGTCTACTGTGAAAAATGTCTATTGTACCAGAGATGAATGACACAGCCAGATATCTTCTGGCCTTTGGTAGTGAATGGAGTTATTTTTATGTGTTCTCGGCACAAGCTGATGTATGAGCTACTTGGGAATACAGACTGTAATATTCCGGCTACAGTACATAAAAGCATATCTGAACATTTGGCAGCTGAGGGTGGTTGGTAGAAGAGCAGAAGCAGCAGAAATTTCATATCGTGCAGTAATTCAAGCAGTTTGTAGCGTGGAGTAAGCAGCAGCCTGAGCAAGCACTGTCAAAGATTGCTGGACTGCTCTAAGATGAACTCTTAAACAGATAAAAAAGGAAAGACTTTCATCTTTTCATGTAGTACATGAACTGAAATTCAGCAGGTGATTGCTACTAATTTGGAAAAGAAATTGCCTGGTCACTACATGTTAAATCATACATTTTAAACAGTAAACTCGTCATACTTCATATCTGTATGTTAAACAGTTCTAGTAAAACTAGAGCCAGAAGGGGAATTGCCATGTTCAAATATGAGACGTACAAAGAAACAACTGATTTGGCCATATTATTAAAAAAAAGGAGGAGTATTTACTGAGAACACAAACATTCTTTTTTCAGGTACGAGTTTGCTAGGATGAGAAAGACATCTGCATCCAAAAGACAAAGGTCGCTCTTTCAAAGAAAGCCAATGTTCACATTTTGGACAGAGAAGACAGATGGTTTGAAGAGGAGTGAAAGACGCCATCTATGTCCACTGTGAACGACCATCTTTGAACAGAGGCGGTGGTTTACGACACCAACTGTCTGCCATCTATAATCCAGTTCTGAGATCCCTTCCCAGACACCCTGGGCCATTTGACCTCAAGAAACGGCGGTTCGAATCCACTTAACGGCTACCCTGAGGTACCCCTGAGCAAGGTACCGTCCCTACACACTGCTCCCCGGGCGCCTGCTTAGTGGGCTGCCCACTGCTTCACTGAGTGAATGGGTCAAATGCAGAGAAAAACAAGTAATTTCCCCATGGGGATCAATAAAGTATCCATTATTATTATTATTATTATTATTATTATTATTATTAAGAAATCACATGATAGGGTGGGGCCAGGTTTCACAATGAGCTCACCCGAAACTTTGGCTGATTGCGACCTACACCCATTTTCATGAGGAGGTCCATTGTCCCTCTTGGGGGACAGTTCCACAGGGCTTAAATCTGGGACTCTACACCATTTGAACTGAAGAAGCGTCTCAGGTGAGAGGTGAAACGTCCTCAAGCAACTTAAAAAAGTCCAGAAGCTTTTCTTTCCAAGTTCCTTAGACTACGATGACCTGGATGACGGAGAACCTTCACAGACATGACAAAGACATCCTTGCTTTCTTCTATATTTTCCCCTAAGCTATCTGCCTCCTGATTCTATCTGACTGGGCTGAAGGATAATGTTAAGCTCAGAAGAAGTAGTTGTACTATACTAGACATTTCAGCTGTTTGTACGAATACGATGCCACATGAGATCAATCATTGCATCTGTAGCAGGTTGAAAAAAGCTACATGTTTATTTTTGTAAGAAAACCAATTACCCGCTTATTTTTTGTTTATTATTGTGACTTATTTTGACATTGTTATGTGTTGTTATATTGGTTATATTTCATTATGCCAGTAGATGGTGCTCTTGCACTGCTGTGGAACTACCAGAGAGACTCTAGCTATAGGCTCTGCGCATGCGCAGCTCAGAAATAAATGAGCTCCGGCCTGAGCAAGACGCTAACTTCGGTGTCCTCTCTATTAATCCACAGGTACTGACAAACAAACTTTTATGTTACCGAACTGGTTCTAAATGTCATGTAAGTTGAGTAACAACTGTTCGGCTATATTTTGAGATGAGAGTGATGATGTTGTTTTGTGGTATTTTGTTGTAATGAGTATTAGTGTATCATCGGCATAATGCTATAATGCTACGTAGCACTATAAGTATATGCTATGACAGTGGCAACCTGCGACTTCCGAAAATGTGTTGTAGTGTTTGTTTTAGTGTTAGCCAAGCAGTACTGAGTACATGTATTAAGAGGAAAGCTTTTTGTTGGTGAAACAACGTTGCAGTCGTCTGCCGCCATGTTATGTTGCGTTCAAGGGACGCCATGTTCAAAAGTAATAGCGTATATGGCGCGAATGTGGGGAAAGGTTGTGTGAATGTGGTATGTTGTTATGCTTTAACCGTGAGTGTTTTGTTTAAGTTGTGAGTATGTAAAGTCATTTTGAATTAGTTTGTATTTATTTTGCTTTTGAGAGAATGCTTTTTGTAACTTCATTTTTGTTTATGAACTCTGTTATTTTATGGGAAGAATGCATGGTCTAGTGTGATTTGTATTGTGTATATGTAGAGAAATAAATGAGCTCCGGCCTGAGCAAGACGCTAACTTCGGTGTCCTCTCTATTAATCCACAGTTTGCTCATATTTGGCTACGCAGTGCTCTCTAGCCTGTGTGCCGCTTGCTGCCGGTCCAGATTCCCCTAGGTCTGGTGCCGGTAACACATCCACATTTCCAAAGCTATTGTTTAAGAGTGAGAACCTCAATAAGGCTTCAAGTCTTGCAGCTTTATGACAGCATCCCATGAGGCATCTACACATAAAACTCAAAGGCCAGTGAGAAACATCAGCCGGAGCTTAAGCTGTAAGGTTTAAGCAGGTGTAGCACAGCTCCCCTGAGCCCAAGTGTCTTCACCAACAAAAGTTAATTACACATTTCTCTTATCTTCTCTACCACACCCTGGTGAAGATCTGTACACCAGCAGTTGAACCTTGATCTCCAGGTAGCTGTCAACTCCAGTATGCACCCCTCCACCACCACTACCACCACCTCTACCCCCGTGGTTAATTAATTGAACTAATTAAGGCTCCCCGTGTTAGTTCCATTGCCAGGCAATGTCCATGCCTTATCTCAATCCCACAATGCACTTGATCACAAGCTGCCGTGTTTGATACGTTCCAAAGAAGTGATTAATTAATTCATGAGCGGCGGGTCGTTAATACACACCACGTCCCTCTGATATCAAAGTCGCGGCGGTGAATGCACGAGAGGCTGCAGGTTGTGTGGAGGCGGAGTGAAAGGAACATGTTGGGAGCCACTCTGAAGATGAGGCCGGCAGGCAGGCTCAACGTGAGGGTTAAAGGGCGAAGCATTAGGCTGAACCTTTTGAAGACTTAAAGAAGCATCTGGGATCCTCTGATACGTCTAATTAATAATTTATTGTGAAGTTAATTATGCTCATTGTGAGAGAATGTATCCTGAATTTTATTCACTTGACTGAATTTAGAAACAAGTGTAAACACAGCTTTTCCAATACATCTGCTTCTTTCCCTTATCTTTAAAGAAGGCGCAGCGCAGCTTTATCTGCTTTAGACCGCGACACGTTATAATTAGTGAGCAGGGATATACGTATATAACGGATATAATTATTCTGCTTATTGTCTATCGAAGTGCTCTTTCAAGAGCCAATCAAATAAATGGAGAAAAATAAGCAAGCAAACGATGTGTACATATCTATTTGACTTCTTTGTTGTGCCCCCTCAAAGCTTAATGCCACAATAGACCTAAAGAGATTCATTCTTCTCTCCGAGCAAAAGCAGTGCCTTTCAAGTTTCACTGAAGCTCCAAGACAGAGAAAATTTAAAAAAGAATCCAGCCAAAGACACCCATTTGAAGATCAAAAGGGGCTGTATTGTGTGTATGTTTTCATGTGAATGTGAATGGGGGGCAAAAAGGAAGAGAGAGAGAAAAAGTGAGATCGCCGAGGACCATTAGCAACAGTTCCAGAGTATTTTATCAATCTGGTGCACTCCATCAGATGGTTAAGTTGGGATTAAATTGACTGATGATGTCTTGCGTGGGAAGGTTGCAGGTGACCGGACTGACCTCCAGACTGCACGCAAACCACTCATGTATGTACACATGGAGCTGATGATAAAATGTATGCATGTTGGAAGCATAAAGACAGACTCTGCATCGTTGTGTGGAGGCGTGCAGGGTGGATGGGCTAATCGGACATATTCCTCTGGATCCTTGGAGGGATGACCCCATCACCTGGCGGAGAAGACGGTTAAGTCCACTTCACAGCAGGGTGTGGGTCTCCTAAGGGAATGTTTGAATGTGTGTGTGTGTACCTGGGAGGAAACTTAAAGGTGAATGAGATGACAGCTGAAAGTCAAGTTCAGCTCATTAATTCTGAGCATTTAGACTTAAAGGAAAACGGGGAAAATACATCAAACAATTTAACTGATCTATATAATCATCATCCACACAGAGTGTCTGGACAGTGTTTGGGAAATATGGTCCAGAAGATACCATAGAAGACCTCTTTAAAAGCTCTAAAATACTCTATATAGATTGTTATCCCATGTGTGTTAATCAGGCATCAGGAAGCTTTAGGTCAGTGGAGCAGGGAATGGATTTTCTGTGGCCCTGACGGAGGAGACTCGGTGCATAATGGCTTCTACCTGTGGAGAAAATAACAAGCCAGACGGAACGGAGGAACATCAGCCAATGATCTTTCATTCCACTGCAGACACTGACATCAAGTGAAAGCTTCTGCCAAAATGCTCCTGTTGGCTCGGAGAGGTTGACTATAATTAATTGATGAAAAGCGATTTTTTTCCCTCTTTTTTGACATTTTAATGCACTTAAATTATTTTTTTTAACTGCATTAAAGTATTTTTAAACCTATTAGTCAGTGTGCAGCACGGAAGACACCGGTGGCCTGGTTTGGCATCATTACTCTTCGACTAATGATGCGGTGCCTGCAAACTGGAAAAGTACATCTGTGACTTTGCCACTGCTTTGTTGTTGGTGATTGCAGTAACACAATGGCTTCCAATTAATAGGTCTTCCATATATATAAATACTTTTTTTTTTAATATGAAAGAAAATGTGTAGAATGAGCACCCGCCTCCTCTTCACTGAAACATGTCTACATGCAGCACAGTGGAGGGTTTTGGAGGGCTTTAATATCCTTTAACACTAGAAGGAGTTCATGTTGACCTCCTGTCATTTCTAAAATCATAGAACTCTGTTAGAATAAAACCCTACTACCTCAGATTTCTCATTTTCCCCAAATAGGTTCATTTTCAGTTATATTTCAGACTCGTCTTATAGTGATTTTTCTCATGAATCTACACTCAAATAGTAACAATAATAAAACATAATACAATAGCAAGGTCAAAGACTGGCTTTGGTCAGGCGGGTAACCAGCAACCAAATGGCCACTACATGAAATATTTGGTGATGGGAGAACCTTACAAATAGAGTGGTCACACAGAAGTCATATTCAAATTCACCTGAACACTTCTTACACCAGGAGAAGCAAAATCCTCTGGTCTGATGAAATAAAGGCTGAGAAGATGTCCACAATTTTCAGCAGTGTGGTTGAGGAAGAAATTTTTTACTGGCACCACTGATACCATCCCTGTAATAAAGCAGTGACTGCTGGTCACATAGAGGGCAGGTTTAATATAAACATTATAGAATAATTCTCATTCAGATTGCTAATATCTCAGGATGTAAAGTCTGGGTCAAACATGTTTTTGCTTAGTCTCTGTGGAAAGTGATTGAAACCAAAACAGAAAAAGAAACGATCTTCGGTAAGACGAGTGCGACGTGCCAGTGTGTGATCTCTGACGACATTTCAAATGCACTCTGCATTCAGAGCGGAGAAGACCTAAAATACACCAGCAAACAGCTAAATCGTTGTTTGCTTTTCCATTTTTCCATCAGAAACCTGGAGGACAAGTATTAATCAGCCGTGAAATGAATTTATTAAAACTGTTTGCAGTTTTATAGAAATAAGCAATTATGAATCACGATTAAAGTGATTGATTGTAATGTTTGGCTTCTAATTTTGCGTTCAAAACAAAATAATAAAAGACAGCCAGAGATTTATCATAATGCAATGTTTAACCTGCCATATGGATTTCTGTAATTATTTCTCTCTGTGCAGTGATCACACAGTACTACACAGTAAGGGAATCTATAACTGCATTAAATATAAACATGGACCGTGCACACAGGTGAACGTGTGTAATAAGTTTGCACACACACACACATTATCAACAGAACTAAGAGCGTGTCACAGCTTCATTTGAACTTCTTGTCATTTACAGTACAGTTATGTTGCCGCACTGACCTCATGTTCATTAAAGACATGAGTGGCTGTCACTGTTCAGCTAGAATGTAGATATCATACTAAAAGTTGATTCTATTGATCTGGGCGGTGCGTTTTCATTGGGAGAAACATGAAGTCACCCAGTCCAAGTTTCCCCAGCCTTATAAAGAAACATTTGCATGATGACCAGTACTAGCACCACTGATTAAGAATGGGCCGTGAGGTCAGTTTCATGATCATTAATATGCAAATTGCCATGACCACGTATCAATGGCCGTGAGTACCATTCACAGAGAGCTGGGAATGGCTGCAATCAAAGCATTGTTAAGATGGTGAGTGATGTACCCCTAAGCTTCCTCCTCGGGTCAAAGATGATCGTTGCTCTCTGTCCGAGTTGTGCACGTCTTCGTCTCTTAAAAAGTGAAGAGTAAAAATTTTGAAACATCTCAGTGTTTCGGCCACTGAGACACAACAAGCTGCAAATCCACCCATCCATCTTCTTCCACTTATCCAATTCAGGGTCTTGGGGGAGAGGGCTGGAGCCTATCCCAGCAGTCATAGGGCAAGAGGCAGGGTATGCCCTGGACAGATTGCCAGTCTGTTCCAGGGCTAATACAGCGAGACAGACAACAATTCACGCTTATATTCACACCTATGGGCGATTTAGAAGCATCAGTTTCACTAACTCCACTAACTGCATGTCTCTGGGCTGTGGGAGAGAGCCCATCCACATGCTGACTTTCCCTGTCTGTTGTGTGGCATTGTGCAGATTTCGTCAGCGCCTTTAGCACCTTTAGCTAAGTGATGCTTCAGGCCTGCGGCCCCTTTTAAAGCCCTGTAAAGTTGTGGGAGCTGCAAAAGACTCCCTGCATATATTCTTTTCATTCATCGCTGACTTTCAGCGAGCGTTTGGATTCATGTCACAGTTGAGCCATTAGCAGCTAACCTCACACATTACTTAGTACTCACTATGCTTCAGACTTGCACTTGCCTTGGGGAGCTTTGCATGGCATGACTGTATACATCTGTGGTGGGCTGAAGGTTGGCAGCTCTTGTACTTAACACCCACTCCTCTCCTTTACTGTGGGTCTCTACAGACACACAGCTATTTTTATTTTTTTGTGTGTGTGTGTGCACCCTAAGTTAAGAACCTTGACAGTAATCCATCTCACAGCGTCCCCAACCAGTTCCAGCTGTCACCTTTGCCTCGCCAGCAGCCACTGAACCACTCACTGGATTTAGGGGCCCTATAGATACCACTGCCACTCATTGTGCCCCGGTTCCACCATCCACTTGATGCAACGCACACTGACAGACACCAAAAGGCTCCTCGGTTAAAATAGAATTTCAATTTCACCGGGTTTTAGTGCGTGATAAAACACAGTGCCCTCTTCAGTTGTAGCTAAAAGAGATTAAAAAGGAAAGTAGAGTTGAGGGGGGCAAATATAGATCATGGCTTTATTAACTATGGCAATAGAATTCTGCATGCAAGAAGAGAGGTGGGTGGGTGAAGAAACGAGCATCTTGTGCTTTGCAAGGAATTTATCATAATGTACGCGCGGCAAGATCATTTGCCTCTTGACAGGATCATTACGAGATTCAGTGCTCCCACGACCATTACGCAATTTCAGCGTTCTTCCTCGGATGGAATTTTAATTGAATTAGCCCGGATGGTTACACATGGTGTGAACGATAACATTTTTTGTCAATCTGAGCTCATTGAATGCGCTGGCGGGCGGGGGGAGTGCTAACGGGTCAGGGCAAGCCAAGAAAAAAAAGAAGGGACAAGGTACTTTGGTGTCTTCTCCTATGCCTCTCTTTTCAGTTGCAAAATAGATGCCGTGAAAATCACTGGTCTGGCCGCTCTGAGCTGCCTGATGATCTGCTGTTGTTATACACTCAAAGCCACTCTTCCACGCAAGTGACCATGTAAGCTGAGGGCAATGCAAGCATGATGTATGGTTAGAAGGTAAATGTGTTAGTATTAGCACCTCCAGAGAATAAAACCCCCACCAGCAGCTCAAGTACAGTCCCGTAAGAATGATTAATGATGCCGGTCATGTTATGAAAGGCAGGGAGATGGAGAAGGGAAGGTATTGTGCTGACAAGAAGGTTCCTCTTTAATGTGAACATTTTGATCCTCAGTTCTTTGATACTAAATGACACAGCCTATTAAGGCGCTGGAATTAATATGAAGGCTGAGCATCAATTGAAAAAATGTCTACCATGGTGCTACCCAAGGTATAACAATTTTCAAGCCACATGAGAGGTCCTGCATTTTGCACTTGGAAAATTTAATAAAAGATCTTCAATACCCACCCAAGCTTAAACGTTTTTAAAACTACTCTCTTTTTTGGCCTGGTTTAACACAATATAGTATTAAAGAGACCAGATTATCCTCACAAACTGTGTTAAACACATTGCAAATTGAAAAATGCTGTAAAAGCACAGAAGACACAAAGGAAGTCGAATAAAACACAACAAAAATAGAAGAAATGTAATTAAAATTGAATAAACAATGGAAACAGAAAAAAATCCTAAAAGCTTCGAGAAGCCTCAAAACACAACAGCTAATATCAAACATGTATCTACAGTATGACGTGAATAATGTGAGAGTTTGCCAACTCTAGTAGTTCTGGTTTAGTTTTTAAGCATTTTTGGGAGACAATAACCTAAACAGTTGTTTTATTATTTTGTGTCTTGTGTGCTTTTGCAGTACGTTTTTGTTTGACGATCTTAAGTTGCAGGACATTTGATCTCTCAGGGCCACCGTAGATTACTCCTGATGACATGAAATACATTCCTAAAATGATTCAGTACCACCAACAACTGTAATGATCCGCAATAGAAACACTGATCACTGTTAAAGGAGCCCCTTTTGCAAGCCCCAAAATGGAATTAAACTTAACAGCGGCATCACACTAACCAAGTCAACATAAGCTTCCTTTCTTAAGGTATAAAAAGTTTTACACAAGTCAACAAATAGATCGTGATGTTTTCCAACTCAAGTAGTTCTGATGATGTGCAGAACTTTACAAGATATAATTTTTAAACATGTGCAGGTGAATATTTACTGTAACATTACTGTGCTGCTTTCTGGTGCAGCTAGTGTGGCTCCATAGTGTGGTGAGGTTCCACATTTGGCTAATAAGTGAAAGATCCTGTTTGATCCTGGAGGAGACAGAAAATCCCTTTGGGATTCATCAGAAAGGGCAGCTGGTGCAAAATTCTGCCAAATCAAACTAATTACTGACATAGATGGGCAGTAACGCGTTACTGTAATCTGATTACTTTTTTCAAGTAATGAGTAATGTAAGGGATTACTATTGCAAAATCGGTAATTAGATTACCGTTACTTTCCCGTAGGAACGCTGTAAAACACAGCAGAAAATAAATAAAGTCAAAGACTCAGCGGTCCTGTTGCTCTATTTTCACCTGTAAAGCAGGAGTAGTGTAGGCGGAGGTTTACCCTGGTGCAGGTGTGCCGCAGCGGTCAGTGGAAGAATCTGCGAGTTTTTCTGTGAGTTTCCCATTACCTTGTTGCGCACTCGGTGCTTGCTTGGAAGTTTAGGGGGTTTTTTCGCTGTAAAAAGAAGT
This sequence comes from Maylandia zebra, assembly GCF_041146795.1. Lineage (NCBI taxonomy): Eukaryota > Metazoa > Chordata > Actinopteri > Cichliformes > Cichlidae > Maylandia > Maylandia zebra. The sequence continues at coordinate 16,617,621 of NC_135171.1, forward strand.
TTTCTTCCCACGCACAATGGACACTAATGTTTTTGTCACTTTTTATGGAATCAAACTCAAAGTAAGGTCAGTACTTCCACGCTTTAAACGCTGCACGCTCATACTCTCTCCCGCACTCGATATATTATCCATTGTTGATCTGCACACAGCTGTTGTCATGAACGTTGCACTTGCTTACGTCACTGTCATGCGACATTCTCGCAAAAAAAAAAATCACGGTTTTAGTAACGCAGTAACGCAGCGTTCCTTCGGGAAAGTAACGGTAATCTAATTACCGTTTTTGCAATAGTAATCCCTTACTTTACTCGTTACTTGAAAAAAGTAATCGGATTACAGTAACGCATCCATCTCTGTAGAAGAGTGGCATGGGGTGGCAAGGGCCACCCTAAAATGATCCCTTGTCACCCCAAGTGCCATCCTAGTTTTGCATATGACAGTGTTTATTAAAACAAGATCGCATTAACACTTTGAGCGTAGTTACAGTCAACAGTGAATATAAATGCTAAAACTCAAAATATTGCATAGTGTTACACACGCTCTGCCCCCCACCCCCCTCAACCATTAACAAATGGTTCAGCCCATAACACGGACCGGCTTTTTTCTTGTTTTCAGTAGCTTAAAACCGTTTTAACGCTCTAAGGAAAGCGCAAAAACAGTAAAGAAAAAAAGTCACCACTTTCCTATCGGTGGAAGAATGTACCATGTCGACCAATTAAAAATAAATGTCAACACGTGGGATTTGGTTGTTTAGGAAGAGGGGAAAGTTTTGGGAGTGATGGTAACGCCAGCGAGACAGAGCAAGCGAGTGTGAAAGAGAGTTTTTAGATATAGGAGATTTATAACGTTTAGTGTGGAGTGTATAGTTAGTGTGTTGTCTTGTGTAGTCGTTATTTTGTTTTGTCAGTGAGGGCACTAATGAATGTCACAAAGGCACATTTGTAAACACTGTCACTAAGTAGAAAACCAGCGGAGTGATACACCTGTTGTCAGGCCTGCAGGTTTATCCCGGTGCTGTTCTCCTCTGTCTTTTGGTGGAGGATCATTGGTGTCTCTCTCCCCTCCCTCCAGGACATTTACAGCAGAGGTGGGACCAAGTCATTGTTTTGCAAGTCTCAAGTAAGTCTCAAGTCTTTATCCTCAAGTCTCAAGTCAAGTCTCAAGTAATGTCAGGCAAGTCAGAGTCGAGTCTCAAGTCACTGGTGTAAAAGTCCGAGTCAAGTCACAAGTCTGAAACTTTGAATTTCAAGTCCTTTCGAGTCTTTAAAAAAAAAAAAAACAACGAAAAAATAATGTTGCAGTTATGCTAAATGTAAATATTAGACCATGTAATTTTAAATCTGTGTTTTTCTCAACACATGACAAAAGTGAACGTAGAAAATATACACAAATTGTGAAATTGCACCTCTTTAAAATGCAGCTCAATTAAACCTAGCTCCAAGAGTAATTTTCACCGACAGTTCTGAGATAAGCTGCATGTTATTCTTGGATGCGGTTGTAGGACCAGCTTTAACATCGCATGACAAAAATATCATACACATTAAAAAAAACTGTATCACCAACGTAGCCTGGACAACATTTGCTAGTTAGATGAAGTCAGCTATCTCATCTTAGCATATTTATATGCATATTTATAATCATACGGTTCTTGGAGTGAGTGCATACACTCATGAAGTTTAGTAACTTCAGGTCACTGCAACAAGCCCAGGTACAGTTTACCGACGGATGGGTGCAGGACCTTGAAATGCACCGTGTAGAACGAAAGACCATCGTACGTATCATAAGTTTACCAGTCTCACAAATCGTCGTCATAAATACACATTCCTTAACCGTTTATTAATAGGACCTTTGAGCTCAACGGTAATTAATTAGTAGTGGAAATAATTTCTGGTAGCATCACAGAAATGTAACAGTGACAATAATATTGTATGCTGTAATCGTACTGGGCAATTAGTGATACAAAAAACCTGTTTTATCCTGTGAATAAAAGTATATGTTTTTGTCAATGTACCATAATAACAGAAGCGAAACGCAATATTGTGTCAGGACAATTCACTATTTATGCACAATAAACAAAGGAGCGACAATTTCTGTTCAGCGCCAGACTTGCTTGTAACCTATATCACTAATTATGTTATGAAAATGACGTATTAACTACTAAAAAACACTGACCTTCGTGTAAATGCTTGGAGCAGACTAACCTGTGAGCTGGAGGGTTCTGGGACGTTATATTTGGTCTTAGAATGGCTGCAATCCAGTCGCGTCTTTGTTACTTCGGAAACATGGCTGAACAATTTCTCTTCAACGACTTAATCCGATAACAACCGATCTCTTTACCCGTCGGCTTCCCGTGGCTGTCATGCGACCGGCTATTGCAGTTAATAATACAACAGCTTCTTGACATTTTTGTGTTTCTTTTTATCGCTGTGTAACTGATTTTAATTGAAAGCCTGCGTGCGCTAGTACCGCTTGCCACGAGTTCCCAGAATCCTTTGCGGTTCTACCCGTGAATGACATCACATTTTCAATCTCTATATAATATGCATGTTAAATTTTATATTTGGGGTAAAATATCAAGTCTTTTCAAGTAAACCGGTTCAAGTCCAATTCAAGTCCCAAGTCATTGGTGTAAAAGTCCAAGTCAAGTCACAAGTCTTAGAACATTTTTTCAAGTCAAGTCTAAAGTCATAAAATTAATGACTCGAGTCTGACTCGAGTCCAAGTCATGTGACTCGAGTCCACACCTCTGATTTACAGCACCCGTCTCACTAAAAAAGCCCTTTGCATAGCGGCTGATCCCACGCACCCAATGCAAAGCTTCTTCAAGCTGCTGCCGTCAGGGAGGAGACTGCGGAGTCTCCGGGCCAGGACCAGCAGACTGAAGGACAGCTTCATCCATCAGGCTGTCAGGAAGCTAAACTCCCTCCCGATTCTGCCCCCCTCTCCCCTCTTCTCCACCACGGTCTCACTGAACTCTGTCACACACACACACACACTCACTCTCTGACGCACTCACTGGCCTGCTCCAGTCACTTTGTGGAGCATTGGACTGCCATTACCTCATAAGACTTTGCTGTTACACTATCTCTTACCGTACACTACTAAATCTCCATTTGCACTATTTGCCTATTTTGCACCACTATGCCTTCTTACTTGAATATTGTATATTGCATAGCTTTTTTTTTTGTTATACGTAAAATTGTATTGTATTTATTTAAATTTTTACTTTTTAATTATTTTATTTGCATTTTTCTAATCACTAGGGTTTGAGAGTAACGCAATTTCTATTCTGTGTATGTCCTGTACATGTGGCAGAATTGACAAATAAAGTTGACTTGACTTGAAAAACTTTTTTTTTTTTTTTTTTTTTTTTTACTGGCACACATAATTTTTGGGGCATCTTATTGCGACACCAGATTGTTCTCTCATTTTAGTTTTAGTAATATTTTGAAATGGTTGTACAAAATAAAAATAAAAATGTCAGGTGTATTGGCTGCATTTTTAGATAAATAGTTGTATATGTTTACAAAATGTAAAATTTATATTTGCATTTCAAGTTATAAAAATTTACTAAAACATGTATTTATTTAAACGTGTATACTTACTGCATTTGAATCATTATAACCATATGTAACCACCTGCATATGTGTTTGGGGAAAAAAGGCTTTGATTTTGCTACCCCATTTGATTTCTTTGCCACCCTAAGAAAATTTCTCTAGATCCGCCCCTGGGTGTGACTAGGGCCTTGTGGTCAGAGTAAAGCAGGCAGCTAAACTTTCCTGGCAAAAGACTGTTTAAAGTTGTGAGGGTGACTCAATCGTCCATCGAGGGGGGCAGCATAAATGTAAACATTTGAGTAGCGGATTTTGGGGATCTCAAATTATGTGTACAGCAGACTGTCAAGTGATTAATGCAAGACATGTATCAACAAAGCTGCTCAACAACAACATTTTCATCTCTAAACACGGCTGATGACAAAATAAAAAAAATAAAATCCAAGCCACAAATTATTTAGCAAAAAATGTTTAATCTCTCCTTGATGCGTGTTTATTTACAAGTAGTAAATCTGCAAAATAGGAAATAACAGAATATTTACACAATGAATGTTAACCTGCAAACTTGTGACAGTCGCTTCAAGTCTGAAACTCTAAAAATGTATCAGTTATTGTAGTATTAAAATTCTTTAGCCACTATACTTGAAATTCCTTTGCTTTGCGTTTCCGTGGGTTCTATGCAACTTCCATTTTGAAGGAGGAAAAAAAAAAGAAATAATGAATTTCCAAGAATCAGAAGCGAGCAGGAAAAAAACACAGAATGATGCCAGGACTTCATTTGATTCAGCAATGGTTTGAAAAGGCAAAAATGTGATGAAGCTGAGAATTAAACATGACTTTGAGCTGAGTCTACTCACTCTGAAGGTTGACAACAGCAGCAAACCCAGCAATTCAATCTACAGCCTACACTCTTAGGCCACCGAGTAACAATAAACACAAGTCAGCTGTTGTAGTAAACAGTGAAAAATGAATAGTAGAGAAGGGCAGCTGGAAAAAAAATACATGTGGACTTGAGAAGAAGGTCAATTTAAAAGGCAAGTAGCCATGCAAATGATAAACAAGCACGACTCCCCCAGCAGTCGTTTAATCAACAGAGCTACGAGTGGAATAGGACACAAATGGAGCATGAACCTGAGAATGGATTGAGAATGTGTAAGTGTCTTTGAAAAGCCTGACAGATCATCAGCTGGACACCACAGCCTCAGTTGTGATGAGGGAGTGAGTGAATTTGTCCCTACTGCACTCATACAGACCATCCAGAGGACTGCTGTTAACAGCACCACTGAGTCTCAGCAGTCATTCATTTCCACGTGATCTATACAGAAAGAGCACCAAAATGTATGAATGCAGTAAAAAGTCAGAAGGGGGGAAAAAAACAAAAAAACAAATCCAAAATATGATTACTTTTTTTGTTTTTCATAATAGACTAAGAACATTTTAGTGAAGGATTTCATTTCTATTAGAAATAATGTAACATGTGTAACCAACATGATGACATGAAAAGGAGAAATTTCTATCCAAGCATGGCCAGAGTGGTCCCTTTAAGACTGGCAGGTACATAGTGAGCTATCAAGTCCCAGCGAGTACTGGGATGAAGCTCGTAAGCATACAGCTGTAGAAGTCATGTTGCATCTCAGACATGTACAGTAAACAGAGGATTGGACAGCATTTATGATCAGCATAAAATGACAGCCCTAATGTTCGATAGAAAAACAAGGTACAAGAGTTAAAGCAGCAAGTCACATTTCCATCACGACAACACAGACGCTCATCTGATTCAACAATTTCATTTTGATCCTAGAGATCAGGAAAATAAACCTTGAGTTCGGTCAAGTACTTCAACTTCAGGCAAACTGAAGAGACTTTTGTCTTCTGCGTACCATAAAATGTACAATTTACAGATAACAAATGAAAGTAAAAACAAAACCAAAAAAAACAACCTGATTACAAAAAAAATGGCAAACAGCTTTTGTTCATCATGAAAAAGTATACAATTTACAAATGAAACAACAACAACAACAACAAAAAAACAAAAACAATATACAGACCAGTTTGGTTTTCGGCAAGCAGAAATAAACCCCTCTTATTTCTCACCATAAAGTCAAAAACCGTGACTTCAAAAAAAAAACAGAAACAAAGAAATCCTCTTATGAGAGCAGTAATATAAAAAGCTTAAGCCACACATGGCAGTAGGCTAGTTTTGAAACAAGAGCTGCAGGCAAAGATGAGGATTACTCAGCCTCGTGTAGCTAATGAACCAAAGTGTCTCACCTCTGTACACTTCTATACCCTCCTCGTGGACAGAAAGCTTAAACCCATGTCTCAAACATATATGTTCTCGAGGTGGAGAAATAACACTAAGTCTTTTCTTTGCACCTCTGTTGTGAGAACAGAAAAAAGGGGGGAAAGTGGCTTGAGGCTGGAAACGGCTTTTCTGACTTTGTTTCTCCACAGTGAAGTTCTACTTGACCTCACTGTGGTTGCTGAATGAACAGAGTCTGTAAATAATAAAGACTTTGCTCCTGCAGAACCGTCAGAAAATGATCCTTTCAGGGATGGCTAACACAAAAGCATGACCTCTGGAAAGTTAGACAGGGTGGTATCAGCGCAAAGAGGAATATTTAAGGTAGTGCAATGTAGCTACTTCATTGTTCCGTCACTAAACTACGAGCCACTAAAACTGTCACCTCTTGACCTTTGAATTAAAGAAACAGACACCAACGTGGCCATGATAAAGCAACCATCCTGTAGGTATATATTTGGCTTTGTGAAACCAACAGATTGCACTGATTGAATAAGAAACAACAGCAACTTCATGTTATCACCGTGACACCATGAACTCTACCTGGAAGATGTGGAGATGGGCGACTTTGTGTTTTTTCTTTGTCACTTTCAACAAGGATCCTATGATGGGTTGTTATTCAAAAACTTCTTTTCAGTCACTAGGCATGTTCATATTTAAAATCATATGGTAGCACATTCCATCTAACAAAATGTCTTTGCACTAAACAACATTCAAAGAAAACATGGCACAGTACGACTTTTTTGTTTCTTTTTTCGTTGTTTTTTTTGTCCACTTTTTTTGTACTCGTAATATCAAATCGTGTTTTGTCTTATTTTTATTGTATTTGTTGGTTTGAAAAGAAAAAAAAAAAGAAAAAAGTTTACTCCCTAATCTTTCTTTAAAAACGTAGCTGTATTTATATATAATATCTATATAGTCTTGCTTTGTAACGTTTCTGTAAATTGTGCAAATTCAGCAGTAATACAAGTGGCGAGAGATCAGAGAGTGGGCAGTTGATTACATTTATACAAAAAAGAAAAAAAATTCTAACTGTGACATCTGGAGTCACATGACCTAGAGAGATCCTCTCTCCATTGGCTCATCACAGATTGGTCCGTTCCGCTAATGATGCCGTATATGGAGTTCTTTCCAGGCTTCCGTTGTTTCTTTCCTGACCATCGCGTCATCACAACAAAACTCCTGAAATCAAAATCAAGCAAACCACAAACACCGACATCCACAATAATCAAATGCTGTCGAGTTGACATGTTCTCCATGTATGTATGTGTGAAAAAACGTCCCGTGTCCTAGCCTCTCACACAGACACACTGTATGGAGCTGCAGACAAACACACACACATACACATGTAAGCGTACACAGGCCCCGCCCATCTCTGCCGAATCCCCCCATTTTGCAGTATACTGCCTCGGTCCTTTTGCAGTTTCGTCTGTCGTATTGTTTGGGGGTTGGAGTTTTGTTTGTTGTCTGGGTGAGAGGAACGTGGGAGAGAGACAGATGGAGAGGAGGAGTGAGGAGGAGCAGGAGGTGCTCGATGGTCCTCAGCTGGTCAGCGCCATTGTGTCGATGACCTGCTCCAGCTTGCTCCTCAGTCTCTGTCTCCTTGCCTGCTCGTCTCGCTCCAAAGCTGACAAGATCTGGGGGGAAAAGGGGTTAGAGGTCAGCAAATGCTGCAAAAAAACTTACAGCTCCTGCTTTCAAAGCACAAAGATGTTATTCCTACATAAGGATGAATAAGGACTCCCACATGGCTGGGTCATAAAGCATGCAAAAGTTGGTTTAATTTATTCAGTTAGCCCGACTAAATCGCCTCTTAAATGTCTTTTTTTTTCTTTTCCGCCTGTCCCATTTGGTTCTTTAGCCATCAGAATTGTTGTCTGAAGACCAACAAGGATACCCAATGGATTTACTTTTCCAAATGGATCATCGTGGCATTGCCGTATTGGTCCATTTGATCGACCTTTGTTTTTATTATTTATTTTATTTTATTTTCAGTTGTTACAGACGGGACAGACATGAGTGAGAGATAGGAAAGGGAGAAAGAAAGAGGAAGGAAAAGAAAAACAGAAGGGGAGAGGGACAGTGAGAAAGGGGGGGGGGGGAATCTCCTGGATCACCTGTTGAGAGAAAAAGAATAGAAAACAAGCAAAAAAAAACAAAAAACAAAGCAACATACTAAACACAACACCATCGCATTAATCTAGCTAAGTGTAAACAGCAATAAATACTAAATATTCAATGTTGTTGTGCAGCACGCAGGACAGACAGCGCACAATGTGCTTTGAAGTAGCAGCCAAGAAAGGTGTAATTTAAGTCTACGAGCAGTGAACACCCGTGTGCACACCTGTGTGGATCAGCGCGCTTGTATTCAAATGGTTTCCACATGTAATGGTCTGCAAGAGGATTTAAAGAGCCATAGCCCTGTCCCCCAATCGCCTCTTAAATGTCAATAAGACTGAAGGTAAGTCTTTGTATACAGACAAAAGTAACAGCTTGTATTTAGTATGTAACATTAGTACAGCTTTGTTTCCTTCTCTTAGGTAGTACTAAGACTTAAATCTCACCTCGTCCTTGTACTTGATGATGTAGGAGTAAATCTCATGTAGGGCTGACATGCTGTTGAACTGGTTAGCATGCAGGCGTGACTGCTCTGCGAGGTAGGCACTCATGTCCTGATCGCTGATAGCCGGCATCCTGGAAATGTCAGAGTAGTACCTGGACGAAAACAGTTGAATATTTGTATGAAATATAACAAAACACACAAATGTAACATTCACGTCTAATCCACCATGCTTACATACCTTTCTACCCAGTTTTTATAGTTGGGGATGTCTTTAGCATAAAGCAGCTTGTTTGATGGTGAGTCCTTCCCTAGTTTATGCTCTGAGGTTGAACATGAATCCATGAAGGTCTGAGCCACCACAGACAAGCAGGCATCTGTAATACTGTTCTTGTGGATGTCAAATACAAACTGTGGGTTCTTGATCACGTTCACCCAGAACCTCAGTGGAAGACTGGAAGCAGTAAGAAAAAAGGATGAGCTGCAGAGCTACAAGGCCTGGTCTATTAATGTGCAGAGATACCACACCAGTGCATTAAGCTGCATACACACTGAACAAGCAGTCTCGAGTGATTAGATACTAGAACTGGCAGGGAAAAATACAAGCGTGGTGCATTCTGTTGCACTAACAATGTAAAAGTGTTCCATATTTGTTGGCTTACTGTCCAATATTGTTCCTACTGAGCAACACCAATGCCAACAAAACACAAACCAGCAATCAAATATTGCCAGTCATGCCCTTTCACAGCTTGCACACGCGCGCAAACTCACCAGTTGCTCTTCCAAGTGTGCCGTACATCAGGGTCTGATATGGAGTGTTTGTCTGCCTGCTCGTCCAGGAAGTCAAACATGTACTTGATGGCGAGAGGCAGAGCGCTGCCTCGGTGCGCTGTGCTGAAGATGGTCTCAAACAGGTCATCCACAAATTTCTGGAGCGTACCCTGAGCACAGGAATCAATACTGGATTAGGAGTTTTACTACACTAGTTGACATTTTCCTGCTCTTTGGGGCTTTCACGCAAACAGCAGCATGCAAAAAGTGGTGAAACAAATTTTAGAAATGTGGAAAACTATGTGCCAGTTTGTTTGTGTACATAAGATTTTGTCTCCAAAGATGGACATATAGAGATAAGTGTTTTGTCCCCGTTACACTTAATGTTTCAACAGTCCAGTTACACAACTGCCTTTGCTTGCACATTCTTCTTTACTGTCGTGGCTGCAGGCGATGGCTGTCAGTAGCAGGTACTTGGGATGACTCTGCTTTGCTGTCAGTACTTCAACTTTGGGAGAATTTTTGATGATGTTGAGCACTTAGTGTTCTTTACAGTATTTAGGATAGGGCCCAATGAGAGTTCAGCCTAAGGCTGTTCTGCAGTGTTTTACCACATCGCACAACTCTGGAGAATTCAGAATCCTAACAAAGTTCTCTGAAGTTGAAATGATTTGATATTTCCCACAAGTTGTCACACGTTTGTCCCCGTTTTCAAGCATCCAGGCCACGTTTTACAAAACCTTTTTTGAAGCAGCCACAAGATGAATTTGCAGTTTTGTATTCGTTCACACATTAACAAATCAGCTTCCTAAACACACACACACACACACACACACACACAGCTGTGGGGGCTGTAATAAATAAGAACAAACTGCAATGCTTTAGGTGCCCCCCACCCCATTTGTCCTCCTCTGGCTTGTATGTTAATCACTTCCCAGTTGAGGCAGCATTGATGCAGCTAACCTTGCAGTTTCATAGCTGGGAGCTCATGGGAGCTCTGCAAATGAGAGCAAGAACCTGACATGGTTTTAGCGTATGGACAAATGACATTTTATAATTAATGCAAAGAGGTATGTTTATATTCAGTGGTATATGAGCAGAAACCAACAGAAGGCCACGTGTTTTTATGTGTGTGTTTAAGATGTGCCAGAATTCACACATTAAAGTCGTCCATTTCTCACATTTAACAAGTTTAATAAAAAAATGCTAATTTGGCTTTTCATACATCTAATAAAACCCTTTTTTATATACCCCCTCGTTTCTCTGGCCCGAACAGCAAATGCTGACACTTAACTAGACTAAAACATTTGTGTTGAAGGCAACATTTTATCATATTATATCGTCAAGTTAATCATTGGAATCCATTATTCAGAGAACAGAACCGCTCTTACTCTTGAGGAAATGTGAAACCAAATGGGTGCATTTTGAATAAGAGCTTTTCTCTTAATGACTTTAGTTGGTTTTTTTTCCCTTGTGCTTAAGTGCAGTTTGTAACAATTAATGCAAAAATTAAACAAAGGTGTTTCTTGAAGGTAATTAGCACTGCTAAATTAATCCTTAAATAACATTATTTTATCATCACTTATTTTAGTGGAAGTATGAATTTGGGCAAAAGCTTTTACTTTATAGGAAACGTGTGCTTTAGACTGTACATAAATATATATGGCTGCAAGGCCTTCACAGCCATTTCTTAGCTGTTCTTTTATAGCTCTGAAAAGCTGTTGTTGCTTTAGCAGCTTCAGCAGTTAAAGAAAATAAAATAGTTTCTGTTTCACAACCTAATCTAACAGACATGGAGGCTCAGTCACACACTGCTCCGTAGTGGTTAACAACTAACTCGGGGAAGAAATACAAATTACCTGCCGTTTGTTTTTGCACAGTATCAACAAACACTTGACCTAACTCCAGCCTTTAAACCAACCTCTCTGATCATCATCTGAGGACACATGCTGCATAAAAACCTAAACAGTTTCCACAGTGTGGTCTGGAGGACATGGAGGAATTAGGTGAATAATGATCGTGGGGTACTGGCCTGGGCCTAAAAGCCCCGAGGCCACCAACAGAGGGCCCAGTAACACCAACCAAACAACTCAATAGTCAAAGGTCAACCTCCTAATTAAGACTCTGCATATGTGTGTCTTTGTGGAAAAGGTTACGAAAAATGTTAATGAGCTTAGAGACCACCACCAAACAAAGGTCAACAGGGGCTGCTGGTGGAAATGGGCTACATGACAGGGATGTGGTGGAGTCGGGAGGCTGGGTCTGCGCGTGTGAGAGAATACGCAGCCTCTTTTTACCTTTGTGGCCAACAGTCTGGTCAGGTAGATCTCAGACACCATCTTGCTCCCTCTGTCTCCCTCCCTCTGGTCTGAGTGGTCGTGGTTCTTCACCAGATGCCATAGCTTGGTGCCGCTCTCGAGGTCAGGGGTGATCATGGGTGTTCGGGAGCGCAAGCTGTCTGGACTACTGGCTGTCCTGAGCATGCTCTCTGCACAGAGATAAAGGAGGACGTGTTGGAGAAATAAGTCAAAGAGCCAAAAACCTTCATGCTGCTCTGTGTGTTAAATGCTATAAATTATGACTCATGCCGTCTTAATCACCATTTCAAGGAGAAACATTTATATAAGAAGAAAAAACAATGAGACAAATGAAATATCTGGCATAGCTGAAGACGGCAAAATCTGACTGAAGTTAAAAGCACTATTGAAATGTGACAGCTTTTTCTACTTACATGTCACTCTTTCACTGCAAAATAAATTCATCTATCACTCTCTCACCTGCCCCCTCTCTCCTTTTGTCGGACATTGATGTCATATCTGTGACACAGAGTATTACGCTTCCACTTTGAATGCTTGTCAGCTGCGTGACAAAGCAGCAAAGGACTGAGGGGTTTGAAATTGTCAGGACAGAATGTGAACCAGGTAAGCTCGGAGCAAATATGATGGGGGTGTTAGTGAGTATTATGTGTATGCCACAGTGGCAGGGCTCTGGAGTAGAGTTACTCTGTACAGTTATAGAGGTAGAAGAGAGGGGGGGACGGGGGAAAAACGTCGTGAGGAACTGAGATCTACTTCACAACATTAAACCAGTTATTACAAATATGGCATTTTGACAGCTCTGACATTTTGTTAGCTTAAAAATGTATCTAAAATATGCTGTTCTCCATGTGACTCTTTGATTTCACATATGTAAGAAACTTTCAAGATTTCTGATTCCTTTGCAACAACTTCAGTGCACCACTGCTATACTGTGTTTAGCTACGCTGTTGTTTTCCATGTATGCCCCCAAGAAGGCCAAGCATTTGTTTGAACAGATGTTCGAGGTTAAGGGATCATTAAACAGTCTTCTGCACAATCATGTATACAAGGGAAGCTTCAGGTAGCTGTCTGTGACAGCTACCCCCCCAAGGCAACTTTACTTAGACGAAGGAAGGCAAACACAAGAACAAGTAGTTTAAGTGAGCTAATATAACCAGATGAAAAACAGCTCTATTTTCCTGATCTGCCTCTTTAGGCTGAATGAAGGACATCAGTTTTATGTCTGTTAGACTTTCATGTGAACTAATATTACACCTGTAATAATTTATCACATAAGATATGAAGAACATCAGTGGACAGAACTGTGGCGTAAGTGAGTAATAGGGCTGCCACAAACGATTATTTTGATAGTCGACTAGTCACCGATTATTTTTGCGATTAGTCGACTAATCAGATCATCATCCATTAGACGTAAAACTACAGCTTATTGCACCAGCAGCATCTGCTCTTATATAACTATCATTAGCTTACAGCTTTAAGTGTTTAAGGTATGTGCTCACTAAAAGTAAAGACAAGATGATAGTTTGTTAAATTTTTATGAAATTTGCAGATTGTTTCGGTGAAGTTTAATAAACTCCTTGCTATCTAAACTATAACAGGACACTGGAGTATATTCTGGAGCATCTCACACTTCTGATAATCAGCTGTCTGCTTGACGTTTATTCAGCTGTGCAAAAACTATAACTTTAATCTCAGACAAACTGATTTACTCAGGAACAAATAAAATACTAAAAAAAAAAAAGCCAAACAATAACATTTTAAGTTATCTAAGTGACTCATATATATTTAACCTGAGTAGCGAAAGACGGCGGTGGGTTTGAAAACGATTTGCGGGGAGTCCGGTGTTCTCACGGCGCTAGTGAGCCTAGCCCCCGGCTCGCTAACGAGCTAGTGGGTAACAGATGTCTCCGAAAACGTCGGAGCGCTTTTGAAAATATGTGGTGTCTTGATAAACTGAGCAGATATTTGAGGTTTACACAGCTACATTCTCGCCTGAAAATATGTTAAACGTTTATTTTGTGACCCAGAAAGAATAATAAGAGTAACATTAAAACTAACTAGCTGCCGCCATTGTTGGAAACTGCGCTGGGCCGCGCTATGAATTCTGGGACACAGCTGCTTCTTCTTCTTTGGGGTTTAACGGTAGCTGACATCCTTGTACATGCAATGCTGCCATCTTCTGTTTCAGTCCGTTATTACACTCTTAAATCCTGCCACTTATTCCTGCGTCTTTTGGGATCTTACAAAGCTTCAAACGACGCGTCGACTATTAAATCAGTCGTCGACGATTTTGATAGTCGACGTAATCGTGACTAGTCGACAAATCGTGGCAGCCCTAGTGAGTAATAATAAAACTGCTATCCACTCCTCTACAGCAGAGAGGAGAACTGACACGAAACTCTTTCAAAGGTTTGGAACTCACTTAAAACACTGTGTGGAGAAATGTACTATATTACTGATAAGGGCACAAATACTTGATTAGCAATATCATATTTAATGGCTTCCAGGGGCCAAAGTATGTAAATTGAAACCAGTATTTGTGGAACAGTTTGAACCAAGTCCCAGGTCATGTAAACAGGTGTGAAAAGCACTGAGCTAATTTGCTAATGTAGATGAGACAGATGCCAAATTAACATGTGAAAGGTTCTGAATGATGTTTTTAAAGGTTCTTTCTATGAACAACATCCCAAGTTTTGCAAATAAATAAATAAATAAAATTAACAAGTCAGAATTTTTATAATTCCACACATACAATACACACACACCTTCTTTCGTACCGTATCTGCTGAGGGATTTGGTGAATGTGGAGGAGTTGGAGATGTTGTAGGCCGAGTTCTGTTTGGGTACCAGGGCAATCACTGAGCCATCTGTCACCTGAAGCAGACATTCAACCAGCAGCAAGATTATTGTCCAGCCAAAGAAACTTTCACAGTGCTCACATGGAATTTATTTCTGGATTTTTCATTTTGATAAGTAACCTAAGAATCCATAAATACGCCATCAATAAGAAGCACAGAGGTTTTTCTCCAGCATAGCTTCAAGGGATTCTGTGCTGTATTAAGAAGCTGGTTACCTGGTAGTGAGCTAGGGTGTTGAGTCTCTTCCAGTCATTGTCGATCTTAGTGGTGACATCTTCATCCTGAAGGATGATACGAGCCATCCTGCCCTGCCGCCATTCTGTCAGACACACACAAGAGTGCTAAGTAAGGTTGTAATGTTTAATAGAAAGGGAATAAGAATCTTTCAAGACAGACAGCATAGACAGAGTCAGTGCCCCTTTTAGGCACACCAATCAATTCTCATCATAAACTTAAACTTCCAAACAGCAAATCAGGTTTCTACGACTTAATCTACTGTAATTAGATCAAATTCAGAGTGAGTGTAGTGCAGTTTTACGGACTTTTAAACACATTACTAGATGTTTTTTAGGATCAGAATTCCCACTCCTGTCAGAAGTGCCTCCCTTCTGTGTCAGAGAGCTCTTGAAGCAATTCCCTCTTTATCTCCCATAGCAGCGCAGCTGTGTGTTATGACTCTCCGTGTGATTTGATATTTGTATGTTGTTCATTTTTTCCAGCTCCTTACCAAGGTCCATATCTGAGGCCTTCGGTCTCTGGGAATAAGGCGTCCCTTTGTACACAGCATCCAGCAGCTTTTCCTTCACCTGTGTCACTGTGTCACAGTTCAGGCTCTTCACTGTCACCTCTGGAGCATTTTCATTCTCCGGGTTCACACAGTGCAGCGTCTACAAATGCAAAGGGCGGAAGGGAAAGAGCATTGTTTCATTTAGACCAGAGGGTCAGCACAGACTGGAAGTAATAACTATTGATGTGTTAGAGCATGACCCTGTGGTTGTGTTTGACCTACAAAGAAACACTTCATATGGCACCTCAGAATCAGTGTTAAAGAGCAGAAGGGGTGCACAGCTAGCTATTTATTCCTATCAATACAGGCATAATAATGATTTAGCAGGTTGGATCCTGTTTTGATAAAAGAATATTTTCCAAAATTACTGGACAAATATCAGCTCTGCATCATTGCGCTGTTTTAGTTGTAAGCATCCATCTGCTTTACAACCTTGTTCAGAAACAAATGCGCCTGTGTCCAGAAAGTATGTTTTTGAGTACTGACCAAAGTCTTGTAGTCAATTTGCTGTCTGATGAGTTTATCCTCGCTCAAAGAGTAGCGGGCTTCTCCTGTGATTGCATCTATTGGCCCCTTTTCCATTTGTTGCTTCATGGCACAGTACAGCATGAAGAGAGGTTCCCCGGCACATTCCTTCAAAAAGTGAGACACGCAGTTGTATTATGAAGTAGGAAGAGACAGGTATCAAGGAAAAGTGACAAAAGGTTATATGAAGAAAAGGAGAGAAAGACATACTGTACAAAGTGAAAACTGAACATTGAACTGTTCAAGAACTTTCCAAGCAAAAACACGGCAGCAAAAAGTGCATAGCTTTTCAGAGCAACTCTTCAATTATATTTCTAATCTTCTTTAAGACAACCACAGGCGAAGCAGTAAAGGACAAGGCCACGGCTTGTGTTGGCTAACAGCACGCTAAAAACAAAAACCCTCCCCCCCCTGACACAACCTCCAGCCTCTCCCCTGTGTCTCTTCCTCAGTAAGAAAAAATAGCCTCTATTTGTGTGTGTGAGCAAGTGAGTGAGCAAGGAGGAGAGAAATTATAGAAAGTGTGAGTGTGAGTGAGTGGCAATTGATGGAGAAGTTAATAGAAGGTTAACGACTGAGGGGTGAAAAACGCTGGGAGAAGCACTTTGGTGTGTGAGACGTGTCAAATGGGCAACAAGCACTGGGATGTTGGGTTCCCTGTCTCTCTTTTCTTCACACTCGTTTCTGCTTCCCCTCTTTTCCATTCACTTGTTCAGCAGGCCTGCAAACTAAGCACTGCCTGTATGGCTTTGTATTTTCTCCTTACAGGTGTCATGTGCCGTCTTTCCTGACTTCTTGTTAATATTTTAACACTGCACAGTGTTGATTTTAACTAATTGAGATATATTTATATTTTATGACCTTCAAATTAGGTGCGCTGATGAAAAAGCATTAAATTATGATTTAATTACTTGCAGCTCAGGAGGTCAGAAAGACTGAGAATTACTGGTTTAGATAATCTATCTTAATCATTGCTTGTTTAGAATAACTTAGTGTTGCAATGCTGTGCAAATCTCTGATCTCAGCAAGCAATTTGTCGAGTACATGTTTATCGCTGCAGACAAAACTGATGATGTAAATGCGAAATGAGGATATATGTGTGTGTGTGTGTGTGTGTGTGTGTGTGTGTGTGTGTGTGTGTGTGTGTGTGTGTGTGTGTGTGTGTATTTAAAAGTGTTCATGGTGTGATAATGTTCACATTAGTGCTTTTTAACCAGTGATTCACATTTTCTGTCTGCAGCTTTGTGCCTTGAGGCAAAGCCGAATATTGCAAGTGCTGCCCTCCGAGCTTCATTGGACATGTTCATGCATCAACGCCAGTCAGTCATCTTGGTGAGCTGTCAGATGAACTCTGTGGGATAATCTAGCACTGCCTGCCTCCTATGGTGAAAACACAGCACACTGGCAGACGTCCTCTCTGTCTAGCAGCATACAAACCAGCTCTGCGCTGCGTCTCAGTCCTTCTGTCTCCTTCAAATGGTGCCAGTGAGGAAAAGCAGCACTGATGCTATACGTTTCTAAAAGCATTGTGTCGCGCAGACATTTTGCTGCGCTACAGTGTTTTTGACTTCAGTGTCCTGTTAAATTAATTATAATATATGCCATTTGTTCATTGAATTAATCTAAAGCAATCACATTTTATAATTCGTCTAAAATTCTCTCTAAAGCAGAATAAAGTGACCATGTGATCCCACACAAGCTTGTGCAACAGAGGACAAGTGAATGCTTAGAATAGGGTAATGGATAAAAGGATTTGTTTTCCTATCTCTTGTTCGTTTCGTAGGTTAAAGCTCTATCTCTTTGAACAGGTACTTGACCTTTACCCATCTCTATTTACACCTGGCTGAACTCTGAAATTGTTCCAGGCCTTTCTTTCATGTTACTCCCAAAAACATAGGAGAAAGAAAGGCATTAAACTGCAAAGGTTGGATGAAAGCGAGGCTTAATCTTGCTGCTAGCTACAGAAACTCTTTACTTCAGTACTCATCCCCCCACCCATATTTCCCTACACGCCCTTTAAACCCTCCAAAAACACCTCTGCCCTCTTTTTAACCATTTTCTTTCCACAATCTTCCGTGTTTTTGCTTTTTTTTAAAAAATTGTTTCTCTGTTATTTTTGTCTCCACTAAAGTTCATAAACACAGCTGCTGAAAAAATCCCTAACAGCTTTTCTGATAACCCACTCCCCTTTTACTGAACCACACTCTCGCCGTCCAGTCTCTAATTTGGAGCCAAGACACACATGCGTGCACAACCAGAACGGACACACTCGCATACACAGATGCTAACTGGGATCCCCGAGGGCTTGGCTGGTTTCTTGTCCACCAGAATGCCTGCCCTGGCGGGGGTTTAAGGCCCCGCTGCTAACTGATTAGTTGCAGCAATGTTTGAAAGCTGAGAATGTGTGTGTGGAAGCAAGAATTTATCACATTTTAAGCTATAGTGAGTCCCTGTGATATGAAATCAGAGAGAGGATTTCAAAAAGACAGAAGAGAAATAAGAGAATGCAATTGTGTAAGATGTGTGGCTTCCTGTTTTGATAAGCCCCAACTGTCTGAAGAGCCATCCAGACACACAGCCATGCATACACGCACAGACACTTTCCTGGCTCTAAAAGAATCAAGCTTGGGACAAAGAAAGGACAGGTTAGTGCGACAGTCTACGGTGATCAAACCAACATGGCCAGCTGTGTCTGAACAGTGCTTCAGACTCTGCAGATCCCTCAACTGGTAGAAAGAAGAATTTACCACATGAAAGGCAGAGGTAAGGAATAGGAACCCTGCTGCCTCTGCCTTATCTAATGCTGCAGCTGTGAATGTGTGCGCTTGTTAGTGAGACATTTTTCAATTCTCAAACACCAGTGGTGATGCTGTTGCTTCTGCAATTGTGTGTATCTGTGTGTGTGCGCCTCTGGGACAGTTTTACCTTGAGGAACTTGTAAAGCAGGAAGGTGAACCAGTTGGTGAGCATCTTCTCAGCAACCGACTCCGTCCTGGGAGACCGATGAAAGAAAATGGGAGAGAGAAAGGAGAGGGTAATGGGTGAGGGTGAACTGGAAATAAAAGACAGTAGTATGTGCCACAAGTGGAGCGTAAAGTCTCTGTATGAGGAGGTTTTGGCATCTTGGACTGCCTGGTTATAATCTATGGTCAAAAAAACAAACATTTGAAACACGCTTGCATGTCAAAGACACTACATGACATTATCAGTCTTCATGCAGTTAATCTTCAGACAACCAAAGAAAAAGATAATGTAAGAAAGCAAATCCTTCAGTTTCTTACATTGCTCCATCCCCTCTTCACACTACCTCTAGGCAAACCCACTAATCTTCATAAAAAATACAGCAATTAGTATAACTCGCTAACTTCTCTCGTTAATCACAAACCTGCCATGTAATGAGGGGAACCTCCACACGTGCATGTGTCAAGCAAACACGTGAGCAACAAGTGCATGAAATGAAAACCGAGCAATTAAATGACTTATTGTGTCTAATTTGTTAAATACCTGAGAGGGACACCGGCACTCTAGGTATGTGGGTGGAAACAGGGGGGGGGGGCAAATAAAAATCTTTCTCTGTGTTACCGCCACACTTCCATGCTTTTCACATTAGAAACACTTGTTTTCTCTTATATTGACGTGGGGTACACCTGTGTTACTAGGTTATCTAACTGGGCCACGTTCCAATACTTATCGCAAATATTAGTCGTTCGGTCATTAGGACGGCACCATGGGTGAAATGTGAAGACAGCTACATTATGCTGAAAAATTTTCATGCCCAATAAATAGTAAGACAGAAAAGAGGAAACTCTGGAAACTAGGCCAATGTAGTAGTAAAAACCAATAAAGGCCTGTAGCACAAATGAGACACGTACTCCTACGCTTCCTCAAACCTTCCTGTTTGACTGTTGGATTTATTGAATGGATGCAGAGCATTTTTTCTTTTTCATGCCTGTCAGCAAAATAGAGAACGAATGATGAGGCAGCGGAGAACGGAGGTACAGAAAACATAACGAGTGAATAAACCGGGACAAACCCCGTTTCTGAGCACGTGACGTCCACTGGTAACTTCTAATCTATGCCCCTGAACATCATTTTTGAACACGTCGTACGGGAATAAGCGATGACGCATTTGTGTTTTTGCCAGCTGCACACAGACAATGAATCTCAACGCACAGTATACAAAACAACTGCACCCAATGCAAAAGTATAATTTCATCAAAGGAGGTGGAGATCCCCATGGGAGAGGACTTTTACATCTATCTATTGACTAAAAAGACCTAAACAGGGTGAACCATGTGCAACAATTGCAGAGCTTATTAACACCGACTCCTGAGGCAAGTGTAGTTAACAGGGACAGCGTGTTGTGACCATACGCCCCAAGAGGGGATTGGAAAAGACTTCACACAGGCACGCTGGCTGAGAGTCATTTATTTGATTAGATTTTTAATTAAATATCTCTCCGAGGAGTAGGAGAAGAAAAAAAATGTAACTTTTTTTTTATCATTTAATGTCCAATTCCAATTTATTTGGAGACAGGCCATTTCTCTAATTGTGTCTTTCCTTAAATATGTGTATTCTTTTCTGCTCGGCTGTCAGCAGTAGCTCATTTTCCTTCTCTTTTCTCCCTCTGCCTATCTGCTCTGTACTACCCTTCCCTGTTCTTTCTCCCTCTTTACCATCTCTCCTCTATATGTTTCACCCTTCATCAATTTCCTTGTAGCTCAAGTCTCCCTCCAGCCACTTGCCCTCTTTTTCTGTCAATCACTATTTCACTACCTTCTTTTACTTCAGCCACTTTTATCTTGCTACCTTTTCCCTTTTCACATCTCATTTTTGCCTTCCCCTGTTTCTTACTTTCCCCTTTCCCTACCAAATCCTTCTCTCTTTACTCTTCAGACCAACTCTTGTAAATCCTCCTCTCCCTCTTTGCATCCCCTGCATCTCTTGTACTTCCCCCCCCTCTTCATCTTTCTCTGTGTGTTTGTGAGAAATGAGAGAGCAGTATGTCTGACTGTGGCTCCAGTGGGACTGTATGTGTGCTCAGGGGTGTAATCCTCTCTGACAGGGACAGGGTTGAGAAATAGAGAGGAGGTAACGTCACACAGGCCTCTAAAAGCTGCAGTCACTGTCCCCTGCCTTCCTCCCTCATAACTTCAGCCGCAAACTGAAAAAATACATCACTCGATACTCTGACAAAGAATATATGTTCATGTTCTCCTCTTCCCTTTTTAATGCTACAACAGGTCTAATTACGTGGATTATTTGAATGTGCAGCAGCACTGACATGACGAAATGAAAAATTAACACTACTTTTTTCCCTTATTTTTTGTTGAATTTAATATAATTAGTCAGGGGTTTTTTGTTAGGGTGCTTCCTGTCAAGAACATCCCAACACAGCGAATATAAGAAAAAGGAAAAATACCTGAAAACACACACGCACAAATGCATTTCCTCAAACCCGAACCTGCAACTAACTGGTGCACGTGTGGCATGTTTTTTTCCCCAAAGCCAGGTTTTAGCCCTTTCCCTCCCCTTCTTATTTCCTGCTTTTTGTACCTCCTGAGTAAGAGCTTTGGGTGGTTCTTGCTTTCCAGGTTTTTGTCAATGAGGTCAGACAGGAGCTGTTTGAGGACACCGGTGGCATACTCCATCTCTCCTTGCAGTGCTGTCATGATGAGGGAGGCCACGTTGCCCCTGTCTCGCATAGAGAAGGACCTCTGTGCTTCCAATGTGCGAATGAAGGTCAACAGAAAGTGCTTTTTGGTGAGTAGCTGGCCAAACAACGTCAGGGCCTTCTCCACATTGGCGGGTACCTGAAGGAGAAGGGGACGGAGGTGATGAAGGGGAAGGAGAATTGGGAGAAGAAGGAGTGTTGAATAAAGAAAAAAAGAGGCAGTCAATTGTTGGACAAGGAGAAGATAAAGTGAATGGAGGTGATCATGGTAGGTTTAAGGAAGCATACAATTCACAGAGGAGAAGAAGACAACGAAGAAGGAAAGGGAAGGTAGAAGGTTGGTAGAAAAGAGTAAAGAAAGATCAAAGATAGCGATATAGGGGAAAATTAGATAAAGGGACTTGAAAAGATTGAAAATATGATGAACTGGTTGTGAGTTATAGCTGTGCAATGGATTCATGAGTATGTTTTAAAACAGGATTTATCAAATGACATGAATAAAGAGCCACATGTGCTCTATTTTCTCTCCATGCATAATCATGTCAATACTCTTATATTTTCCACATGCATGTAGGAAACGGCACATTGCAGCTTTGAAAACCTGCCTACTGTTGAACCAGTTCTCTCTATCCTACAACCCTCACTGTCATCCCTTTTCCCTCTTCTCCTCTCAACGTAACTGGCAGGCCTCCCCTTCTCAGGTAAAGAAAGTGAGGCTTGAAGTAAGAATGTGAGCTTTAGGCAGTAATAAGAAATTGATCTGCCTGCTAGCGCACTATTGTGGCTTGTGATTGCCTGGGCCATCCAAATGAAAATCCAACACTATCCCTTTGGAATACAGTTGATAGCACAAGCAGATAGTGAATTCCTCTAAAGCTTGTCTCTGTAGTCATAACCTTATGTGCATGTCAGTGCACCATGCATGCATTTTCCAGGTAAATGCGTGCGTGATACTGTAATGTACAGAGAAATGACAGTGGTACAGGTGCACCTTGCATTACAGTGTCCACAGCGCTTGAGTTCATGTTAGTAATAGAGTGTTTCCTCTTGAGAAACGAACAATAGTAGAGCGGAGTGTGTTTTATTGAACATGTGAACACTGCTTTTTCAGGAGCCTCAAACAGGCTCAGTACTGTAGAGGCAATCTATCACTTGTGCGGAGTCTTAGTGGAGCTCAGACATTGCCCCTCAAAACAGCCACAAAACTAGAGTTTGTCCTGAGAGTTTGGACTTGAACCCTTCTGTCTGATATCTTGGACTAAGATGCATTTTTAGAAGGTTTGGATTCAGATTGCCTACCTCTAACATGATTTTCAAATCTCACCTACATGAAATCTATGAAACATTCCCTCATCCTGTGTTTGTGTGTGTGCAGGGTGCTCTCTACTGACCCGTACCTCCATCTCCTTGAGAACAGGGTGGTCCTCAATCCCAGGAAAGAGGACCCTCATGGCATAGGTGCGGTAGTCCAGGAAGGGGATTCCTGCTCCATCCAGCTCCTGAGTGAGCTCATGGATGTCCGTCTGCAATTCTGCAAAGGCTGAGAAAAGAAACGGGAAATGCTTACAAATGTATTTTAAGTTCCAAAAGAGAGACACATTTCTCAAGATGAAATAAAGAGCAGACTGCCATATACAAGACTGTTTAGTTGATTTTGATGACACATTTGGTTGGAAGTGGTGCTCTGTGCAGTGTTTAGCATTGTCAGCACTAGCACAACACAAAGGGCTCATTTAAACACACTTAATGACTATGACTTGTCACACTTCTTTCTTATATATCCCAAAACAACCACTGCTTAATAGATGTAAAATACATCTGTTCATCTGCAAAAACATTGCAGAAGCATTTTCCTGGAAAACTGAGACATTCTGATTGGTATTTATTAAGTACTGGATGGGGTCGAATAGGATAAAAACGATAAAAAACAAACAAAAAAACTACTAAGGGGTAAAGCTGGGCATTAAAGATTTAAAGGTGTTTATTACTATGTTAAATACTTTCAATTTATATTTTTAAATAGTCAGAAATTGGGGAAAAAACATGCAGAAAAGAGAACCATAGTTTTCAAAATAATCACACTTAAGATCTTGGCTTGTCATGCCATCAATCTGATGTTTGGAAACATTCCTGAGGAGGAACAGAAAAAAGGAACATGGATGATATGAAGAGAAGGTGGAGGTGTCTCAAAGAGCAGCAGTGAAAAGCAGCCTTATGGGATCACTCTGTGCTAAGAGTGCAAAGAAAGAGAGAGGGAGAGATGGCTGATAGAGAAAGTATTCTGGAGCTGCTCAGTGGCTGGAGGGGAGTTCAGGATGCAGTTGCACACATGGCAAGCCTGTGAGTACACACACATTATACACCGCCACCTCTCATGCTTGTATTCCCGCACACACCCACACACACACACAGTTTTTCTGTTGTACCCCACAGCTGAACACATAACCTTGTGCCCAGATGATTTATGTGAACGCACATGTCAATGTTTTCACACTTTTTCCATTCCCACAAAGTGTGTGTTCTGACCCCATTCTGTATACTCCACTGGCTTCACGAGCCACATCTAGAGGGAAAATATGGGATCAAATCCATTCTCTCACACATCACATACAATAGTGTATACAGCAAATGGTTTTGGTGGACTGCCCCAAATCTATTTTATAAACATAAAACTCCCTTGAGGTAGAAAATATACAGCTATATGGTTCTATTAGCACAGCTCTGTGTGTGTGTGTGCGCCATATAGCATCATCCAAAATACACTAACACATGGAAACACAACTCAAACAAATAACGAAGCAAAGCCCAGACTAACAGATGGCTTGTGTCACCCTGTCCCTCTCTTCTAATCTCTTTTCTCCCTCCCTTCCTCCTTTCAAAGTGACATCTTAGAGGTCACCTTTCTCCCCCTTATGGTTACCTCCTCTTAACTACATCCTTCCATCTTTCTCTCATTTATCCGTTTAGTTTCCTTCTCCACCTCTCAGCATTATTCTACACAACTCTCTTTGCAAGCCTATAATGTTTTAGTTGATCTCCTGGCTAAGCCTTTCTTGATAGAAGGACTTTATTTCCATCATTCCTTATTCATCTCAAATAGTCCCTTCTCTCCATGTTGTCCTCTTATTTGTCCACCCAGCTCCGTCTGCCACTACATATTTATCTAGCATCCTCCATCTTCCCATCCAAGCACACACTCTCTCCATTTTGAAATTTGTTCTCCGATATTTCTTTTCTCTTCATTTTCCCACCCCTTGCATAATCTTCCTGTCCATTTCTTCTTCTTCTGCCTCCCATCTACTCCCATGACTTGTTTGCCATATTTATCTCCCTCACTCTCCTCCCACTCCAAATCTGCCCTCTTGTCTTCCAGACAGTACTGACAGAGAGGGACAGACGGGGTCAGGGCACATGGACTCACTTCTACACACTCCAGCCAATCACAGTATGACCTGCAATGTGAGTTTAGGTCTGTGTGATTGGAGGTAGTTGCAAAAGAGCAGGATGTAAAGATGCGAGCATCGGGTGAGATGAAGGAATAGCACGCAAAGGAAAAAAACAAACCACAAAATCATCCTCTGAACAGATGACTGACAGTTAAGACTCAAGGAAACTAATCAGATAATCCCAGGTTGTGGCCACAGTAAATCAATTATCATAAATCAGCATAAATAAAGCTATTGCGTACCAATCTTTTTTTTGTTTTTTTTCCTTTTTTACATTAAGACCTGGCTCCTACATGACCCACAATGCAACTTGGCCACATGTACTTTATCCAGATATTCAGGTGTGGTATTAAATCTCCCTTGACACTATAAAAATGCAACTGACCTCTGAATGAAAATTTATATTTTTATATTTAATAAAAGCACAACAAGTCAGTGGAATGAGTAACAATAAATTTATGACATACCTACTATATTTGACATTCACTAAAGAAATGCAACAAGTGAAGTGATCTCAAATTCAAACGCATTGCAATGATCAGAGTTATCAGTATTCCCCTTCCCTTTCTCCCCATCTGCTTTTCTCTCTCTCCTGCCAGACAAACCCACAACAGCATCAGCAGCTTCTCACTCAATCCATGCAGTCTCCAGCCAAATGAATATATGCTAATGTATTGGTGTGTAAGTTTCTCTCCATCTCTCCCCCCGGTTCAGCAGTTGCCAAACCACTCCTTCCTTACAATCTCACACTTCTGTGCCCTGTCTCTATCTAACCTCCATCTAGCCCTCCCCCTCTCAGTGTGGATGGTAGCGAGGCCAGCCAGGCAGCTCTCTCATGGGGTGGAGAGCCAACATCTGGTGGCTGGCTCAGATCAAAGTAGTCCTCTGGAAACACACCAATACCCAAGCTCGCGCATACACACACACACACACACGCACCGCTGCCACCTAACAGCGGAGGGACAGTTGGCAGTGAGAGTGAGGGGGAAATAGAGAGCGGGAGAGAGAAATGGATAGGACTACTGAATGGAAGTTGTTCAGCTTTTTAGGTAAGCTGCAGTGTGGGAGAGATTTGGGGGCATGGGAGTTATTTGTGAAGAAAGATGAGAGAAGTATGTGGGAAGAGAAATAGAAAGAAACAAGGAAATACCAACATAATAAAAGTGGGTTTTCTCGTTTTGAGTGGCTAGCATCACACCCCTGACACACAGGTTTTGTTTGGACTCACCTTCCTTGCACTCAAGGGCCACCCTAGACTCCAGGTTGTCCATCTGCAGCTGTAATCGCTTTAGAGTGCGGTCGGCATCCCGCGACTTCCTCTTATAAGCAATCAAAACCACAATGATAACCAGCAGGAGCAGTCCACCTCCTCCTCCAATACCAATGATGGCAGGCAGGGTGAGAAGGCTGTCTGAGTAGATCTGCAGTGTCCCTGGTGAGTATTCAAAGCCTCCAACACGCACCTACGAAATAGACACATTCAGAGGAGTATACTATTTTGCCTGGAGAGCAGGCGCATGAAAGACAGCACACACTTACTCAGAACAAAAGCAGATTGGTTGGGACAGTATGTGAAAGAGAGATGCTGCAAACTACTTTTCTTTTTATCAGCTAAGAAATAAATTAGCTGTGTTACAGGTTTGAGGAGCCATGTATGACTCTCGCACTGTGTAACTGAAACAATCACAAATGTATCCCACATGATGATTTTAGCCCTACGATACAATTAAAATGTATTTCAAATTTTATGTTGGCAAATCAAGTTGTGCTAAGTAAAGCCAAGGGCAGGCTAAAATCCCCCAAAACTCTTTACATGTCTGTCATATCTGTGCTTTGAGACAATTTTTTGGGAATGAGCAAAAGAACATATAGCTTTAGACACACACACACACACACACACACACACACACACACACACACACACACACACACACACACACACACACACACACACACACACACACACACACACACACACACTTCTTGCTGACAGAAAATGGGAATTTAAAAACCCAACAACATTTGGATAGGTTTCTTTTCCTCTTCTTTATCCTCCTTTTATTTCATCTTTAACTGGCTTAAGTCTATGAAATAGCAAATAGAGGAGGGTAAAAATAGACAGACCTATCACACCCACTAGGCATTTTTTGGTTTCTATTGAATATCAATACTATTGAAATCTGAAGGAGGATACCAGCCAAAACCAGACTGATCAAAAGCCTCTAAGACATAAATACAGTTGCAAATGCTGCCAGCGTATAAGAGAAGGGATACGTGTGTTCATCTGCTTGCAGCTATATGAATGGGTAAAGGAAATCTAGAGTAATTGAAGAGATTTAAGTCTGATGGGTGGGGAAGAAAGAATGAGATGAATGAATAAAAAGGCAGGAAGTGGATTGACATTAAAGAAGGGTGATGAATAGGCACAGTGGAAACAGCAGAGGGAACAGGGGCTGCAGCGGAAAATAGGAGAAATGTGAAAGCCAGATGCACCAGCAATGGAATGAATTACAAAAAAAACCCTAAATGAAGCAGGTTGATGAAATAACAGGTACTATTTAACACAGGATCAATATAACTTAGAGAGAGATGATGTTCAGGTTTTGTAAAGCCAAATCCTTAAACCTGAATGACACAGTGATCTGCTCAGATTGTGATAAGTCAGGGGTGGAAGAGAGAGACACAGCGCGCAAACGGAAAACATTACAGAAATGTAGATAGACCTGAAGTTTCACTCACAGTGACTTTGTGTTCTCCGGTCAGATTAGGCCATTCGCAGAGCAGCTGGCTCTCAGACAGGGTGAGAATGCAGGGCGTCTCCCCGATCAGCACTGTGTAGTTCAGCTTAGCATTTCCTGGGGCTGCAGGAATTAGGTTACGACCCTGGAAACAGACACACTTATGTTACTTACACACAGTCAAGTCTATGGTGGTTGATATAAACAGAGAAACTATACAAAAGCAACATAGTTGGAGCCATGACCACGGTAAAACAAACACTTGTCTCTGATTGGCTCCGAGGTATATGTCAACAGTTCATCCACTGCCCGATGTGCAAGGTGCTGTAAAATGTAGGTAACCATAGCAACAGCACTTCTGATGCTGCCAGATAATACCTCTCAGAGAAACCAACTAAAATCACGAGTTAAACTGTCTGCAAATATGACTATTACTGTGATTTTTGTGAGGTCCCAACCTGTTTTCCTTTAATCTAACACACTAACACTCGTGGTGTTTTTTCATTGATTCAGCTGAGGGCTTACATCACAGTGAGCTGTCGAAAGACTCAAAAAAAATGTGTTGGTTGCATTAAAAGTATTGAGTCCAGTAAATAAATCTGTTTGCTTCTGTGCCATCTTCACCTACCCTTCCTCATGCTCTCCATGCTTTCCAAAGAGGGAGAATTAATTGCTGGAAAGTTTTGATGGACTTCTAATTTGTCTGCAATTATTTAATAGGATGCCATTTCTTTGCAGCTTATTTCTGCAGCTTTTTTTTTCCTTTTTTAACCGGGAGCATGGCAAGGCAATCAGAGCATTTCATTATGGTGATTTTTAAAGTTACAGAGGAGAGACTCATGAGTCTTAATTCTAAAACTCCACCCAGATTGGCTGAGAGAAAAAAGGTTTTAGTTTTCCATGAAATTGCGTGATAATTTCCTCCCTCGTTCCTGAAAGCCTTTGAAGTTCAAGGGGAGAGGTGACATGACAAAAGGCAGCATAAGTGGGAGGGGTAAATTCGCTCTGGATTCAAATGCGCGCTGCCTCTATGGCTTAGAGTAAACATGTCTATGAAGTCTCTCTTTAGAAGTTATCGTATAAAATCTGCGCAGGTGGCACAGCAATGCATGGGCCCACTTTATAAACATTATTTCCCTTTGCAACTGATTTTGAAAAGCAACTTAAAAGCAACTCTTTTTTTTTTTAAAAATGTCTCTAAAACCCAATGGAGACAGCAGGTGGAGAAATCACATCTCTCGAAGCTGACACATGTAAAAGAACGACGTGTTGAAAGAAACGCGAGAAAAAGGCGAAAGGGAAGAGCCTATACAGTAATGTCTGGAGCAAATCACCTCAAATGCACATCAGTGTCTTATCAGCTGCACTGGAAGCTGACTGGGAGGCATCTGGTTATATTTTTTCAATATCTATTTGAGAGATTGATTTGTTAACACTGTTGACAATACTCGATATTACTAGCACACTGCTACATGTATCTGCCGTTACTGTTTTCTTGTATGTCAAGTGAATGCCAGCACTCAACTAACCTTTTATCCTCGAGTCCTGGGATATGGGCACATTAATCCCTCACCTTTAAAGGGTAACCTTTCGTAAAAAGCTTTAATACTAAATAATTACAAACTCAATTCATAACATATTTCTCCACCCATTCCAGGTAAACTATGTGAAAGAGGAGACACAGGCACAAAGAAAGTGATGCAAGAAGAGACCGATGAGGCTAAAACAAGATAGAAAACATTATTAGAATGACTCAAGAACAAAAAGAGGCATAAAGAAGACAAAGGGTTTAGTGGAAAAAAGAAAAAAAAAAGTCAAGAGCAAAGTCAAGAATAAAAAGACAAAGAATGTGATGGATGTAAAGTAAAGTCAGGCTGAACAAGGCCAAAACAGATCAATGCTAAGAGCACAAGGCAATTTACCTTGAGTATGAGTGGTGAGCTGGGCTTCAGCTCCAGCATGCCGGTGGGGCTCAGAGGTTCAAACACAGGGTCCGGGTGGTAGCTAAAAGTCTCGTTTACCACCAGCAAAGAGCGCACGTCATCCATGACAAAGCCAATCTCATCAGGACTGCTGCCCACATCCGAGAAGCCCTTGTCAGATCCAGCCACAGAGGGCGCCAGACACACCATTACGGTGTTGTTGAGGACCGTACAATTCTGGTAAGAGAACATAGAGTGGGGACAGGTGATGAATAAATTAGGAATGCAGGAGGAAAAAAGTAAAAGGAGAAAAGACCAAAGAAAATGAGAAGAAGTTCAGATTGAGAGGGTGATTTATTTCCTATTTAACAACCTTTCTACTTTGTTTAAAATGCCATTTTGGAATGAAATTAAAACAGGTAATTGTTTTAATCTTTGAATAAAACATATGTTAATTCAAGCGTAATCAATAATATTTATAAGAGCTAAAACACAGGTATATGGTGTGAGTGATTAAGTGTCTCAGTAATAACATAATGAGAAAGAGGCTGGTTTAATAACATCAGTGTTGTAATCAGTGTTGATATCATCAGGAAATTTGCCGTGGGGCACGACACTTAAATCAGTCACCGTAGAACAAATTAGACTGTAATGGCAGAGAATCTGGAGAGGTCAACCTGGAGCTGATAACACAATACAGCAAGAGAGACCTTTGCTGATAACGCAGCATGTCATAGCCATGCATTATGTGCCATATGACGCATACTGAAGCTGGAGGCAAGACATAAAGCACAACTGTTTTTATAGATCAATAGATGCATTAACCAAGAAAAATAAAAAATGGTTGCAGAGAGGTGAGACAAGGGAACAACAATGGATATTTTTACTTTTAGCTAAGAGTGGGAGTGGGAAAAAGGTTAGCTAAGCCCCATGGTGCTAGGTGAAGAGAGGGGGATTTGCCAGAGCTACTTTATTGCTGGTTGACATTTCAAAGGTTAAACTGCTAAAAGGAAATTCAACATCAAAAACAAACAGAAAATGGGCCCTTGGCTGGTTGACCGATGGGTCAGGTGTGTGAGTCTGTGTCCCAGGAGTGTGTGTGCGCGCGTTATCACCTTTTTTTCATGGATAAGGAGAGGGAGCCAGCATCAAGACAGTGTGAATGAGAGACCTGCAGTCTATATGGGCTTTAGTCCACCTTACTTGTCCAATCAATGCATTTATAATGTGAAATAAAGTGTTTACAGGTGTGCAAGCACTCACATTTTCCGACTTGGCAGCTCCGTACTTGGCTCTCATTTTCGGCTCCTTGATGGTGGCCAGATTAGTTCCAGTAATGGTCAACTTGGTTCCTCCACTAAAAAAAAAAAAAGAAAAGAAAGATGAACATAAAGTTAATCAAGACAAAAGGAGAAAACAAACAACCAATAAAAATATAATACATTCTCTGTGGGAGCAAAGAGTGCCCTCCAGTTGGTGATTCGCCATTTGCCACATAGTCAACTCCTGCTGTAGTCTTTCACTCACTTAATCATGGAGGCTGACTTTAAGGAAATGATTTCTCTGATGTTCAAAGTGTGTTTAAACAGCTACACAGGCTGCAGTAAAGAACAAGTAACTTTGTAGCATTACACATGAGAACCTGAAGCTTCTGGCCTCCCAATACCAGCCTGAGACCCAGGGGACGTTATCAGAGTGTACCGAAACTGCAAAGCGGTATGAGATATACATGGCAAAGCAACAGTGTCAGTGATCTGACATTTTCTGTAACCTTTACACCTGTGACCTATTCAGATCTATGTGACGCTGAATAGTAGAGACATAGCTAATACGGGTGTGGGGCCTATTCCCCTACAATGCCTTCTCGTCAGCCTCTGCTGGCCTGCGATGCTGAACTTTATCTGATGTGAGGTGTTCTGACAGGAGCTAAATAAGTTAGCATACAACTAGCATAGAAAGCTGGAGTAGAGAAGCAACACACAGCTATTGTGTGTACACAAAGACACACGCATAAAAATACAAATCATATACTCAATCATATTTCACACATTTTGCAAAAGGCTAGGACTCAAAAAAAAGAAGTGACACAGCACTGTTTAAGTGAAACTGTTGAACAGGAAGCAAGTGCAGGTATGGAGGTGAGGGCAGTCTCGGGGCCTGAAGTAACACTATCCCTCAGAGGGTGATGGGGCTTGAGGAGCTAGGAGGACGAGAAAACTGCCTGAGGCGAGAAAGTTTACCGCTTTTCAGAGACTTAAAGGTACTAAATGAGGCTGAACAGTGTCTGCTGTAAAAAGTGGGCAAAGTTATTTTTATGTTTTACAGTTAGTTTCACGTGTTGATGGAAGAACAGAAAATTCTGTTGTCGAGGTATAAGGCAACGCAAAAAAGTCCGTCTGCGGTAAGACTATTTCTATGAGGATCATCATTTCCATAGATATAGTGCAAACTACATGATGTACTGTGTACACTGTCCTACTCTGTGTAAACATCCTGTAGTGTCCTGCAACTGCTACAAAGCCATGTATGTGTGCGGTTAATCCAAGAAACTCCTCCTGAAAGAGTGAGAACAAAAAACTCTGTAGTCAAATTTGTGAGAATGAGCACTCTTTGCAAGAGCTCCAGGAAGAGGGTCACCAAAGGGGACACAGCGACAGCATAGCTTGATAAATAAAAAAATAAAAAAATGAAAAACACAAATGGCCCAGAGAAGCATGCGACTGCTACTCTGGGAGCACTGACTGAAACACCAAACACAAGCCGATTGTTAAGGTTATTTAGCCCCAAGGCTGACGACAGTGCCTTCTCCTATCCTCAACCTTTCATTCATTCCACTCCAAATTAGACTCCTTTTCCACTCACACCTGTTTCACATGATGAAAGATTTAGAAGTAAGAAGTGGAGTAAGAGCTGATACTTCAAAATAAATATCTGAGATATAAGATAATTTACTATGCCTTATCCTGAAAAGCTTTTTATGTGAACTGTCTGCACAAAGTACAGTTACTTTTGAAAAACAACTTAATACTGACAAATCTGAACGAAAGGTGAACATTATTTAACTTGCTGAGCATCTTGGAGCAACTGTGTTTAGATTATGAGATGCAATGTTTATTGGTTTTTCATTCAGGATTTACTTTTGAACATGTTTTCAGAGCTGTAAATGAACTTTTATTTAGTCATTTTAATTAAAGCAGCAGGAAAACACCTACCAAAACTTAAACATGTGACAAAATA
Organism: Maylandia zebra; assembly: GCF_041146795.1. NCBI lineage: Eukaryota > Metazoa > Chordata > Actinopteri > Cichliformes > Cichlidae > Maylandia > Maylandia zebra. Next base: position 16,650,310 of record NC_135171.1, read on the forward strand.
ATTGGAACCACTACAGTACGTTTGAAGTAAATGAGAGAGTCAACAGTGTGAGTGTGTTTTGGTGTGTTTGCTGGCTTCATTTCTCAGCTGAGAAGTACGGGAGTTTCTAGGTCATGCTAGTAAGCCCATTAGCATGTGGACGCTTTTTTCCCCCCTCTCTCTCCACAACACAGCTTGTGTTTGAAGAGGAAATCTTCCTGTGGCTATGTAGACTCATTTCAGTAAGTCAAGTAATATTTACAGATACATCTCTGCTGCAGCTCATCAACTAGCAGCACTGCATCAGGAGTCTCCTTGACTGCTGTTCCTGCTCTCAAAGATTTGCTTTAGAAACATAAAGATAAACTGAATAAATAATATGTTTAGAAAAGTAAAACAAGTGTGACAACGGTGAGGGAATACGCTCTCCACAAAGTTCACATTTCAGAGTAGTTGAAAAAAAGCCAATAATTTGCTCTAGTCATCACCGGTGATTAATAATGTATTCATGCGTTTGTATTTGTTTTGTTCTGTAGCTCTAGGTTCATCAAGCAGAATTGCAGATAAAACACTGTATTGATATAAATTATAGATAAGGAAATCATCACATGATATGCTGATGCATTATACAGTGAATGTTTGATAGTTCGCCATATGAACGAGTGAGCAAAACATTAAAAATACAGTAACTCATGACAATACACCTCCATTTTCTAACAAGTGCTCTAAAATATTCAGTGTTTATCACCTTCAGGGTTGGAAGACACTATGTAAACAATGAGAATTAATTGATAACTCAAATATAAGACTGCATTGTCTTTGCTCTTCTATACAACACAGAAAAACAAAAACAAAAAGACAAACATGAATCCAAAATGTTCAACTATGTTGTCCTGGAAGCAGCACAGGGAAAAGCTCTGATTGGTTCCTTACCTGGCGATACTCCAGTCAGGCTCGATCTTCAGGATAGTAGGATCTTCTGTGTAGCTGAACTTGACCTCTGGGTTTCTCAGCTCAGCAGCATTTATGTCCACCATGACAGGTGTCTGGCCCGTGGCCTGGCCTGCTGGGGTTACACATACTATCTCCTTGGCGCTCCGCCTGAAAGTGAGGGAGATATAAGAGAAGACAAGAGAAAAGGAAGTCACAGGCTAAGGTGTGTCTCATAGTGATTGAGTTAAAGATTAATACTAATAGTTCCTGGAAACAATGAGTTTTTAGGCACCCCAAACAGAAAAACACAATTACACAGGAAGGAAACTCTTGTTCATCCTTTTAATTACTTGTAACACAGACACGGCGGTGACTGTCATACATCCACAAGGCCAACATCTTTCAGTCTGTCCAGCCCTGGTTTCGTCAGCCTGAATCATACACTGTTGTACTTCAAAGCCCTCACACTCTCCCTCTCTCTGTCCGTCTCTCCTTCCCTCCTTTTCTTTCTCTGGCTAACAGATCTGAAGTGGCAGATCAGGCTGGTTGTCTCTCTGTGTGATGTAACTCCCTCCCTTGCAGACAGCCAGCCAGCTGTGACCTGCTGTGAAACTTTGCGCTGCTGCCAGAAACTTTGTGCTCCACTCCACTGGCTCATTCCACTTTCCCCTCCCCATCGAGGGAAGACACTGCTGGAAGAGAAGCGGTGGGGATGGCAACCTATGTGGGCATACCTGTGTACGTGCACAGTGTGTTGATCAAGTGTACTGTGTAGAGGGTTTGTGAATTTCCATATAAATGCTGTTCACAGGCAGAAGATTAACACTTACTCAGGGTGTAAGTATGCTTTTTGTGTCAGTCGACGTCTGCCAACGCCCTACAAAGCACTCAAAGAATGTGCAAAAGGTTGCGCGTATGAGTGGTGCAGACACTGAGGCAGGTGGGACAGTATGAAATTTTGAACATGAGAAGAGCAAGCTGATCTGTACACAGATCCTCCCCCACTATCCGCTGTGGAAATAAAATCCACATAAAACAGAAGATGGAGAAGATGAAAGAACAAAAATCCATTTTTGCGTCTTTACTGGGATTTCAGGTGGGGTTTGGCAACTGAACAAGAACGGACATATTGGGAGTCTTTGTCCCAGGAGGAAATTTTATTTTATTTCCTTTTACAGGGTCCTCAGAGGGAAATGCTGCTGAAGAGGGGATGAAGACAGACGGGAAAAACTGAAGGACGAATGGAAAAAAGAAAAAAGAAAAAAAAAGGTTTTTCACATTCCACTAGTGCTGTGTTTCCATGGAAACAGTTTTCACAACGCTGTCACTGTCAAGAGTGCCAGTGGTGCCGCGTACGTATTTTTGACAAGGTTGCGGCCACACAAAAGAAGCCAGAAGGGGACACAGAAAGGAAAAAGGAAAGAAAAGGGGTTGCACAGGGAGATAAGAGGATGAGTGACTCGGGGTAAATAGGTTTTGATTAAAGCAGAGGCCCCACTGAATACAAAGACACATTAAAGAGATAGACTCAACCAGTTCATTACTTTGGCCATAAAGGTTATTGCTGCTCAGTGAATGAAAGGCCAAGACTATTATGTTCACCTTTCTCGGGATGTGCTACAGAGCTTTAAATTGGCCTCTACTTTTGCTTTTGATATGATATAAAAAGAACTTGATGGGTCCAAGCTTATTAGTTTAACCTGTCACTTGTTGCCTAAGAGAACGGAACCACTACAATAAAAAAACACCACTCTAAAGCAAAGAAACAAGAAAAGTGGAAACAAGGAGTATTCCTATACCACTTCCTATCTGACAAACATAACCTCCATAAGGAAGCTTCCATCAGATAAACCTTTTCAGTATATATGCGATTGTTTTAGGGAACTAACAATCTTTTCTGTGATGTTTTCTTGTGCCATCTGCCAGACACCATACATGATTGGATTTAGTTCAGAGCCCAGTTTTTTGTGAGTCTGCCAGCAAGAGACTCAAAGAAACAATGGAGTTCTTGGCTAGGGGAATTAGAGTCATATCAAATTGGATCAATGTCTCCTCTCCTTGAAATCCAAACACAACCTCTTGCAGACTGAGTGACAAGTGAAGATAGCAGAGAAAGATCATTCCAAAAACTAAAAAGGTGGGAGAAAAATTACATATTTCAAACATCGGTTCAAAGCAGCAAAATGTAAGTTACCAATTACCAGCAACACCATATCATTCCTTTTAAATTATAGTCATATCTTTGAGAAAATGTGGGCCATGCACTTAAGCCATCCACAGCAGAAGTGAACAACGATATCGGCTTCACTGGGAAAGGCTACACTGTCATCCTGCTGGGAATTACAGCACTGCAGGTCATCCTGTTACTCGCTGCTTTTGCTAGTCCTGCACAAATCGAAGGCACTGACCAGGGAAGAATGTCATACATTAAAAACAGGGAATAACTACAATTACTAAACGCAGCAAACGGTGGGAAAAGTTGGCAAAAAACAGTAGCAGATGTAGGCAAAATATTCTGCATTACATGGCTATTATTTGTCTAAAGAGCAGAAATAAAACAGCTACACTTTAACCCAGTAAATCAGTAGTAAATCTGCAAACATTTGTTACAACATCTTGAAACGGTAAGGCCAAATGGTTCCTCTTCACTGTTTGGAGAGCTTTAATCAACATGGTCCCCTGCCTCCACAGCAGCACAACACAAATTTAAACTGTCATTTTCTTAGAAAAATCAGCCTCTATAAAAACCTTACATAAACAAGAGTTCTGTGACTTTGTTGTAAACTGCCCCCCCAAAAAATCTTCAGGTTGAAACACTTGAACTAAAAGAATATACTGTAGATACTCCAAGCACTCTGGATTAACTCACCTCTCGAAACGGCAGGGGTGAAGTCCAATCTTCACAGACACAGCGCTGCCCGCGTTGAGATGACTGCCATCAATAGTGATCCTTGTTCCTCCAGATAGCGGCCCGGTGGAAGGATGGACTCGTGAAAAATATGGGGACTAAAGAGGGACACAGACAGAGGCCGAGCAAGTTAAGCGTCACTTATCGACTGGACTGTGGCTGCCAAATACATGTGTTACAATCATCCAAAAACACAGTTGTAATATACATCAACAACATTTACCACAAAAGTGAAGGCCTTGCTTGAGACCGTTTTGTAGTCGGGGTGACTACAGTCTCTGACACACACTTCCACCTGAGCCTCCTGCACTCTGTAACCTGTTGCATCATTTAGCCGACACACAATCCTGAAAACAAGAGGAAAAAAAGTTTATCACTATGTAAACGAGTGAATGTTTTCAGTTTCAGTGTTTGCTTAATAGTGTGACAACTTGGTCAAAAAAAAAGGGACAGAAAAAAATGAGGAATACTTCTTTTCTGCTCTGTCTAATCAGAAAAGCATTCAGATATTTATGAGTGAAGTGTTTCATTAGTTTCCATCTTATTCATAAAAAATAACAAAAACAGACTAAATGTTCTATTAGAGATAATGTGAACTGCTACGAAACTAAAGGCTTTTCTGTGTGTGTTCATGCATTAGCGTGTATTGTAGAACCATAAGCTGCGCACTTGGCCTTGGGCACTGGCTAGCCAAATGAAAATCCACAGGAGAAATGATTGAACATGGAGAGGAATGGTGGTGTAGCCCACAGGGAGAACACACACACACACACACTCATTTCATGTTTCACCCACTGGAGACATAGTTGAATGTTAATTAGCTAGAGCGCACGAATGAGACAGAGAGAAAGCACGAGAGCGCAAAGGAAGGAGGGAGTCAGAGAAGAAAGGAGAAAGAAAGAAGTAAGAAGGAGAGAGGGATAAAGGGAAAGAGCTTGATTAATTGAACAAGCTCATATCCTACACATCACCTCAGCTTCCCCTCCCTGCGATGAGTTATTAAGTCTCCTGCTTCCATCCACCCTGCAGGTGGCCATGGCAACTGCATCGCGGCCGCAACAATGAATTTCACATTGCGATGCTGTGCGTTTCCATTGTTTTTACTTTCCCTTTCATTTATTCGCTGTCCTCCTGCTATGACAGAGGCCATGATTAAAATGCTGGACAAATCTCAGTTAGGAATGCAGCTCCGCTTGCATCATTATTGCCCAGATGACAGGTGGCTACACTGAGCTGGTATTACGTGGTTAGAAAGTACATTAGCTAAGATGACAACAACATAAATTATGCCTCACTCAATCAAATAACTTTGGTGGAATGTAGAATGTTAAAAAATTAAACATATGTCAAATTGTCACATAGTAACTACTAATAAGGCAATAAAAAGAGGGAGCTTAGGTTCTGTTTTTCTTCACTGCTGGCAATGATTTACTTTTCTCAAAGTGAAGTTAAACCATGTAGTGAATATTTGATGACTTAGGTGGGAAAAGGCCACACTTCCTTGCAATCCAATTCTTTCCAATCATAGAAACTGATGTAGAAGAGGTGGCAGAAGCAGAAAGCCAGAGTGAGAACAAGGTGTCTACGTTTTGCCCAACAGTCATTGCACATCCTCTTGTCTTTCGCAGCTGACCTTTGACCTGTGCCGTCTATGCTGTGACCCCGTCTTGTTTTCTGTGCTATGGCTCTGATGGGGTCACAGGAATGACGAGTGCAAACGGGACACTAATGGCACCGTATGGCTAACATCACTTTTAATTAGCATGACAGCCTAACTGCTAACCGCGCCCTCCTCTTCCTGCGGGTGCTATGGCAACAGGCCAAAAGCAGCATTATTGAGCTGGCCGGGTTAAACGTCACCATCTTGACGTTTGGATGTGATCACTTGGAGAAAATGAACATGTTTGGAAAAAAAAAAGTTAGGCTACAGCACGGCCTCGTGATAGAAGTGAATGTAAAACTGCTCCGCTCTGTCTGAACAAAACAACACACGAGTTTATAAATTATAAATCAAGACTGACATGTCACTACGCTACTCTAAACCCACTAGTGAGTGTGGAACAGCATTCTGTTTTCCTGACTGTCAAACCATCAAAGTCACATTTCTTCTGGTTTCTTCTTAGCGAGGGTGGCAGAAAGAAAACCAAGTCTGCTGGGACTGTGCTGCAAAACTCAGCAAATGGGGCATTTGTGTACAATGACAGCAACATGGTTGGAAATAGAATATTGAGGACGCCTCCAACTGTGACGAGCTTCACCAATTCTTTCCTCATCAGAAAATGTATCTTGTCTGCTTAGATGAATACAACATAAAAGAGAAAGTGGGACTCATCTTGTAATTTCATTGCCCCAGTATTTGGAGGAGCTATAATGGGGCACTGCCAGTGTGCCAGTGCCCCAGATTTCTTCTTATTCTGAATGTAATTTAATTAATGATTCACATGATATCGTTTACACGTGAAATAAAGAACATTTTTTCAAAGAGGCACCCTGTTAACAGTTAAAACAAAGAGCTCAGTCATAAACTGAACATGACTGTTATACATTACTCTGAGTTCTACTCAGGATATACAACTGCAGCTATTAAATGGGAGTTAAATTACATCTGTGCAATCTGCTGTACTTCACCATTTCCCAGAAAACAGTAAACATAACTTAGAGTGTTCACATGACAACCTTTCATGAAGAATAGCTTTCAGTAGATGTATATTGCACACTTTTGATAATATTAAATCCACTTATATCTAAAAATGGGTCAAATTAATCCTAATGAGGCGAGTTATATGAGGTATTTCAATGCTGCTTGACCTGACCTGAGCATTAGTTGAGTTGAACAGGTTTTATTCAAGTTGCTGTCAGAGTTACTCGGACTGAACATGTACAGAAAGTAGCAGCACCATGCACAGCTTGAGGCTATTTGTGAGGAATTGGTTTTGTCTGTTAGTGGAAAACAGCATTTAACCTTTGAAGGTTTTATGAAACAAAGGTCTGAGAGAGTCACAGCGTTGTGCTTAGCACTCAGTGTCACAACAATAGGGGACAAGACAAAAAAGAAAGCAATGAGTTTTAGAAAGAGTGAGGTTTAAAATCAGTGGGTGTAACAGGGTGAAGAAAGAGACAATGCCAACGTACTGCTCAGCGCTAATGTATTCGTCCTCCTGAGGGTTGCACGCCACTTTGCCGATACGGACTCCATTCTGGATGTCTTTGAACTGTAGACCCAGGTTCTCACCAGTGATGGTCAGCATGGTTCCTCCCTGTCTGGGCCCAGTCTCAGGATACAACTGGGTGGTAGACCAAAGAAAGGAGGACATAAGTGAAGCAGAACAACACATGTGGCGTATATTGTGTTTAAGCATGAATGGCAGTTTACTTAGGTCATTATGGTCATGTTTCATTCTGCATGAATTACATTCTTGCTACCTCATTAAGCACGATGAAAAATGACCTTGAATCCATTAACTCCACCTCAATTCAGTCAAACATTCACAACTTGCCAACTCGCACACTTAACCTGGACCTACCCATCAAACCCTCACTTACGTCCCTCTTTTAATGTTGTGAAGATTTATAGGCTGAATACAATTAGAACACATAGTGACCCCTGGTTTCTGCTTTTTTTTCCCTAGAGGTCTGTGACAGGTGTACGGAGGTGCTAATGGCTACCCGAGGCTAGCCTAGTCGCTAATCATGGCTCTATTCATTCAGCCCCAATGCAGACAATGGTAATCAGTCTTTACTAGTATAATTAGGGCTAAAGCTAATTGGATTAGAACACGGCGGGGCAGTGGGGTCATTTGTTGCAACAGGGAGGGGGGTTATTGGGGGAGACATTAGTGGTTGGATGTCATGGAGTGGGGGTGTAAGTTGCCACACACAAAAAAATGTATAAAAAAAAAAAAAGATTGATTATGAATCCTGCTTTTTTTTTTTTTTAAACACAGAAATCTTTTGCTTGGTGTAGAAAAAAGTTGCTGTGTGGCACACAAAGCTCTACAAAGACACAGACAAACATGTCAACATTGAAACAAAGGGGTAAAACAGTGACCAGTCTCCTATATGTTTTATTTGATTGGACGGTTCAACGGTCACCAACAACTAGAATATGGGCCACTCCACTTGTAAGTCTTTAGTGGCGCTGGAAGCCTGGTGAAACACTGACTTAAAACGGTTAATATTTGTGCCATCCAACAAATTACTGAAAACCGTGTGCCGCTATGTCAACTCACTCAATTTGACCTCCATATCACTCTTTGTTCCTTCAAAGGTCAGCACTGTCACGAAGATTCATTAACAGTTTGATTCATTTGTCAAGCTTCGCTAAAGCTGAACCTTACGCTGTGCAAATTTACTTTTTCTCTATGAAGAAATCCTTTAATGACAGTGATTCTAGTGAAATTAAGTGATTGTGGTCAAAACCTTTGCCATCTTTAAAAGTGGTGCGACTAGTCCTTTGCTTTAATAAATTTACAAATTTAATCTTGTGGCGGAGGTGTGGTCCCTGGCGCAGCTGCAGGGGAGGAGTAGTGCAGTGAGCTCAAGGGGGCGGTACCGGGAGGCAGGTGAGCCACAGGTGGTGGCGATTGTGTGATGACAGTGTCTTCTTTCTGTTTGTCTATATGTGACGGCAGAGTCGAGCGGGAGAGAGAGCTGGATCGGAACGAACTGCTACCTGTGCAGAACTGTCAAATAAATACAGCTCTTAAGAGCAGAAACATTGTGTGTATCGCATACTTCACAAATCTATTTTTTAAAAAAGGATGGGAATACACCAAGTGCTGGAAAAGGTGACAGCAGGGATAATGTATTCAAATATTCAGGTTTGTAAAAGAAATAATTTAATAGTTTAGGAAATACTATCAGCAGCCAGTTAGCTTAGCACAGCATAAAGAACAAAGGTGGTGGGGAAAAAAGCCAGCTCAGATATCTAAATCATTACAAAATCCAGCTATCAGCACCAAAAGTCACTAATTAACATATTATGGCTTGTTTGTGTAAAACAGAAATATTATAACATGGCAATAGGTAGAGCCATTGCAGCTGCCACATCTTGTATTCAGTCTTTGTACCAAGCTAAGCAGCAGTCGTAGCTTCATTTTTACCACTCAGACATAATGACAGTATCAATCTTACTGACACCATGCCAACAATGAAAATATGTTCTGCAATATTCAGCTTCTTTAAAGCTTATCTACAGTCTTACAGATTAATTAGATTAACCTCTCAACCCACTCAAATATTTCCCCACCTGGCACTACAATGATACCCAGTCTAACACTATGGAAAAGGTGGCAGGTTAGTAAAAGCCACAGGTGTTTAGAAAACCACTAATACAAACACACAATGGGAACAAAGCCCAGTGTCATGCAAGCCAGAAATGAAATGCTGCACATATTAATTAATGGCTATTTATCAGCTGGCACTCCATCTTGAACTTGTGTCTTTTATTTCAGTCTCTGTCTCCGTCTTTGACAGTGTGCCCAAATGTATAGATTTTAGCTGGAGACAAAAGAATGACTGGCATGCAGCAGTGCTCAGTCACAATCTTTAGATATGGTAATCAACCTCTCTTTCTCTATAAGCACTGGCTTATCAAGCACATAGACACACAAAGACACAGAGTGAGACGCATACACGCATGCACGTTGTTCCATCCACAACCAAACAACACAAACAAAGCGCCCTTTTTGATAAAAGCCACCAGCCTAAACACTCGCTCTATTCTCCTCTCACCATCATAACGCTCTACACTCATTCATACTCGCTTTTTTCTCTTTGTGGCTGACTTGTCCCGATGTATTTGAGGCTTTATGTCAGGCCTATTGTGGATGGCTAAGAAGCAGTGCACAGATAGCATCTGCAAATTAGAGGAGGAGGAGGGGGAAGGGGGAAACGGGCAAGGGACACGGGGGGAGATGATATGAACATGGTGTAAGGCTTCCAGAGTTTATCTGTGATATGAAAGGCTTTCAAAAACAAAAACTCACAAGCAATCTGATAGAGGCAATGACGTGAAAGAAGAGAGGGATCAAATAAGTCTTTAAACGTTAAATGTTTCCATGTGACTGAGTCAAACAATATTAGCTCTGAAGATGTGTAGCCTTATAGAACAGGAACAAATCTGTGTCAGAAGTCAGAATCACATCGGGGCCAATTATATCCCTCTGGCTGAACTCTGATCATTAAACAAGTACACGAGCTTAATTAGGACATCATCGTGGCTGACATCCAGTTACAATCCTCCCCTTTATGAATGAGCACGGTAAGTATTTACCCAACAGTGGGTAAATACTCCTATTTTTGTAACAGTGGGGGCTTACTTTTTAGCCCCAAAATACAATCAGCAAATCACAGAAGCATGGTCAATCAACACCCGTAAACAGAACAATATCTATCTCTATATGGATAATAAGGAGGTTGCAAGCAAGAGGGTAAGGAAGATAGAAGGTAAGGGAACAATGAGACCAAAGGATGAGATTCAAAATAAGGGAAAGGAAAATGAAAAATACTGAATAGTTAATAGATAGAGGAAATAGTCGGTGGAAGGGATGGAAATTTAAAAAAAGTGTTGCCAAAAAACCATAAAGGATGAGAAAAACAAATGTGACTAGCTACAAAAAAGAGATGGGACATAAAGAAAACTGGCAAAGGCAAAAACCACTAAAGCAGTACATGAGGGAGAAATGATAGGCCATCAGATCCATTTATGCACTTTAATACATATACAACATCAAGAAACACTCACACATAAACACATGGAGCTTACCACGTGCTAAAACCCTAAAAATGCAACCCTCCCACACACACAGACTGGAATGGCCTGCGTTGTTTTAATTGGTTTCTAAGGGCTAGCTGTGATGCTCTTCCTGTCCCCTAGGAGATGGCAGGCAGGAGATGATGGATAATGGAGGGCCAGGCAGCATCCAGGGCCAGTACCAGGACACTGCTGTGCTACACTGGGACACAGTGGCATAGAGAGTATGTGTGTGTGTCCCTATCCATGTGGCTTTGAATGCCATTTTGAGAATATAATACAGACTATAGTTGTAGCTTACTTTATTTTCATTTGGAGGCTTCTGAGAATGTGTTGGCACCATTGTGAGTCTTGCTGGCTTGTGTGAGTGTTAGCGCAGGCTCAAAGACACACACGCAGGGAGTATTTTCTTGCTTGCTTGGAAGGAAGTACTAATTAATCTTTGTGCACAATGTCAGTGCACAAAAACGCAGCACAATAAAAATAGCACTTCATCAGCTTAACAGCCAAATTCTTACAATGTCTAAAATCATCATTTAGTACCTAAAACATTAATTGCTGAATTTGGAGAGAAGTACTAGGTGCCAAAGCTGTTAGTGGCACAGTGGCCACACCGCACACTACTGAAAAATATCAACTGGACAATAGCCCACTCAGAAATAACACTAAATAAGTTAAACACTTGCTGCTCTGACAGCTCTTACTGTGTGTATGTTGTGCACACATGTGTGTCTCCAGTGGTGTTTCCTCCCCAGCTGAACACACATTCCTTGGTCCAAATGAAATTAGTGGTTAATCCACCAGCTATTGGCCACACAGCAGTTAGCATGCTGCATAAATGAACAAAGCAGGCTGAATCAGGCAAAAAGAAAAAAAAGATGAAACAGGGAAAAGGGGATTTGACCAAATGGTTGGTAAGAAGTGGAATAATATTCAATTTGTGTGGCCAATGTGATGCTCTTTGGGGGGCGGGGGGCGGGAGAAGATAAAATGGCGGATGAAAAAGGAGAGATTTTCTTCGTCATCTGCAGATGTTCTTTTGGCGTTAAATGTCAAACTGTAAATGTCAAAGGTGGAGAAGAGAGGTGAGGCCAGCGGCGCAGCTTGGTGATAACGCTTCCCCCAGTGTCTCTTTCTTCTCCACTTCTTTGTCTCTTCTTCTGCATTCTCAAACTTGCAGTGCGTCTCTTCTCCTGCTGCTTTTTGAAGCTCTTTGCCAGCTTTTTGACTGCCACCAACATCTTGCCCAAGGGCAGGATTTACCCCTACATATGCATGCAACGGCACATGCTTGTGAGCACAACCCCCCTACCACCTCCCGTTTCTCTCCCGCAAGCACGCACACACAACCCAGTTGCCTCTGCATGCTTGTTTCAAAGAGATAACTGAAACGAGCACGAAGAGAGAGGGAGCATTAGCAAATGGTTTTATCTATGTGCCAGAGCTCCAATTAACCAGTATCTTCATTACACATTCAAAGAGACGAGCCCGTGTCACACAGGAAATGGACTGAGGGCTTCAGTCACACAAGTCAACATCAATGAAATGAGCATGGATATTAAACATATATTTCACACTCATTTAAGTTGAAGAATTTAGATGATTCTTCAGCTTATTTGAGATACATTTAAAGGAAGAAATGCTTGGCTGAAAGTTTGAATCACTGTTGGAGACACAGTAAAAATGGAAGAAGACAGACTGACGAGAGGGCTGAATGTCAGGACGCGTCTCACACAGCAGTGCATTGCTTTCAAACCGCACTGTGTGTGCACTAGTCCCAGTGGTGAGCTGTAGGAACTGTGACCCAGGTCGCACTCAGACGAGGACCACCGCCACGGTTACTAGTGGCAACAGATGGTTACGCTATGGTGTTTAGACGCCTCGGCTCTGCCAGCCTGTCAGATGAACACATGCACATGTGCACGCACATATTCAGCACCCGTGGCGGGACACAATTAACGCACTACCACATCCTCGGCTTCTTTGTCTCTCTCCAGACAACCACCCTCCCTAACTCTTCATTTAGGTGCATGTGTGTGTCTGTGTGCGCTTCTGTGTGAAGCCGTCGTCTCTGATCTCGTCAGTGTGTTCAGTCTTGGAGTGTGTGAACTGCCTCCTCCTTGCCAGCCCATCTGTGTTGCTGTTGCAGTCTTAGTGTTGGCTTCTAAGTTGTCTATCCTCTCTGCTGTCTGCCCTCCTAGGATGTCCCCTTCACTCTCCGGGGCCAAACAATGACACAGAGCAGGAAGACTTTTCAAAGCTCCTCTTTTGAAAAATTTGTTTTTACTAATGATCTGGCTTGGATTCTTGTAGAAAAAACACATAAGAATCAATCATAGCCTGCTTACAAGTAACATACTGTAATGTGAAGCCTCTCTTCTTAGACCCCTGAGTTGTTTGCAGTGAGTTGCTAGGTCATGAACAACCAATCAGCAGCGTGAGTGTGTGCTTTAGCAGTGCTTAGAGAAGCCTATTCTTTTTACCTTGAATTTAGCTGTTCCATGCAATGTTGTTTTTAAAGTGGGCTAATGATGAATGTGGACACTTTATGATTCACATTCTTTGCTCAAACAGCTTTCATTCAAAAGGGTTTTTGAAATGTTGTGATATAATGAGCTGAGAAATTACAAAAAAATAAACTATTTCTGCTTTATTTTTCTCTTCAATTTTGTTGTGTCAAAGAGAATATTTCTGTTGTGCACAGTCCACTCTGCATGTAGTTATATGTCTGGATATAGGGGTCTGTGTGCATGTGTGGGTACATTTGCACAACAAGACGTGTACCATCTGTTATCTTGGAATCATGCTTAACTGCAATACAATATGTGTAAGCATGTGTCATTATTATCAAGTCTTACCTTGGTGATCTTGGGGTGAGCACAGCGGCTGTTTCCTGTTGTGGCATGCATCCAAGTGCTCTCTGGGGGAGTACACTCCTGTCTCAGGGAGCACTTCTTTTCCCCAACGCACCAGCCGCACTCAAACCTGGGGTTTGCCTTCAAACACATCCCACAGCTATCCCTCAGTGCGTAGCACTTATACAGGTGAGCTGAAGAGAAGGAAGGAGAAATGAAGCATCATGAAATTATTACTGTTGAACTGAGGCTACCAAGTGAATAAAACATCCAGTCAATATAATATGTTAGAAATGACAGGGTGTGCTAGCGGTTAGCACTGTGGCCTCAAAGACATCAAAGAAGGTTTAGACCTACTTCCCAGCTGGGACCTCTCTGTGGAGTTTGCATATTCTCCTTGTTTTTATAAATCCTTGCACCAGTCTCTTATGTTGCTGCTTATCAGCTGGATTGTAACTCCCCCCAGTCAAAGACTATCTTATTTTCAGACTGAAATAAGCAGATAAGAAACCTGACAGTTTTCTTTTGAATGAAATTAAATTGCTTTATTTTCACTTCCTCAGCTTTATCATAAAATTTCAAAACTTCTTCAGTGTCACTGAGCCAAAGTTGAGTTAAGGCCCGATTTCCCAAAGGCACGAGGAACAGAAGAGTAAATCTTTCCTCTCTCTTTCTCTGCTATTCCTTCCCCAAATCCCATTGGTCATGGAGCAGCTTTAAAGAAACCCTATGCCAATTACTGGCTGCTAAACGACTCGCCTTTAATTACATTAACCTATCAGTATTTAAGATGAGTGAGCATCACTTGCACTCTACTAGATGATTATCATCACTGAGAAATACAGAGGTGGCTGGCAGTGAAGGGAGAAGAAGACGAGAGTCATATTTAGGCTGTAGGTCACTGCCTGATGTGTTACATTTGAGTTAACACACAATGCACAAAGTGATGAAGTAAAGACTACAATACTACAGACACGCCTTTGTTTACATGGTACAAACACATGTAGACCAGTTACACCACTCATACTGAGAGATATCTGACATTTAAGACTACAACAGCTTGCTTGGCTCAATTAGACTACAAAGAGCGATCAATAAACAGCACAGAGTGATGTGGTGTTTCCTTACTGACAAATGGCAATAATCACTAACTCACAAACATGTAAGATATAACGGCAAATTCTGGCATTAAATACTACATCCAAAATACCCATTACTTGTTGTGTCCTTAAACATTAATGAGTAACAACCAGGAGCAGACTATGCTACTCCCTCTGTTGTACAAAACTCAATGTGCTTGTCATCCACAGACTATATCGAACTGGCGATGATGTTACTTTACCTCACAGCAGGGGAATAATGTTACATCCCCCACTGTGCTTTACAACCCACAATAATTACGAAGACAGCATTATAAAGACTTTTACCAGTAATTATATCCAACAGACATGATCTCATTGTCTTCTCCCACAGTGGTGCACTGAGAATGTATATGAGTTTAATTATTACCCCCCAAGGTTCCTGGATGAGGTGTGGTTTCACATTAAATCAAATATAATGCACTCTAATACAGTTTAAAGAAATATATATGTCTTCTATGCACTATCACATTAAAATAACACAAGTCAAGATACACACGGATGCCTAAAACACTAAAGAGATTAACAAAACAGGAAAATGCAACAATATGCATACAAAACATGGTAAAAATCTGTTTAAAATGCAAAGGGTTATGTGTTTTTGAATATTAGTTGGTGTAAACCTAAGACACTAACAGTGTAGCGGTCTTTTGCACCTCGACTCATGACGCTTGCCAATTTCTGCTTTGTTCAAATTGGACAATTTGCAAACAAAGCAGAAATTAGCCTCATTGCTCTACAACATGCACACACTGTACATCCCAAACATGGCTCAATATACTGAAATTTAAAACATTTAGAGAGAGAAAATATCAATTACATTGATCCCTTTGACACTAGTTGCTACCCATTAGCCATGACAAAAGAGTCTCGTGGGGTGGAACCTGAGCCTTGACGGACATAATTATTATTCAATATATGCATTAGTGAATACAAATGACCAAAACTAGAATATGTGAACTCTCTGGCATTGACAGAAGATTTGAGCACATTCCTTGGGTGCAGTGTTTAACTGTGCTTTTTCTCTTTTGTTAGCACAAACAGTTTAATAATGTGACTGTTTTGCCTCTTCTACACACAAATACACACACAGTCATCTAGATACGGTTCTCAAATATGTAACTGTGAAAGATTGTGTCAAAATGTAACAGTATCTATGGTAATTTAAAACAGCTAACCAACTAAAAACACCCACCCACTAATCCATCCATCTGGGTTGTGGTGGGGGTGGAGCCGTCATAGGGCAAGAGGTAGCTGTGGACAGGTTACGAGTCTGTTGCAGGGCCCAGTGCATTCACAGCTATGGCCAATTTAGAACCACCAATTAACCTAACATACATGTCTTTGGACTGTGGGAGAAAGCCACTCAATCTCTCAATAGGCCAGCAATGGCTGCTTTTTGACTGTAGTATTTGGGGGTAATGTGCCATTCATGAAGCAGAAAAGATGATTGGGTGATTATTACATAATACATACTGATTGGAGTCATAAATATAATTGTTAAGGTTAAAAAAAAAAAAAAAAAAGTTGTACGTCACTGCAGGACACTGAATTCCTTCCCGGTTTCTAAGACAAATCTAACGCATTCAACCACATTCAGTTCCTACCATAAGTAACCTTTAATATTACTCACCTTTAATGTTATAGGGGTTGTCAATGACAAAGTTTCCATTCCAAACTACAGACAGGTCGACAGGCAGGTCGCTGATGTCATTGCCCTCATAATTATACTGAAATATAAAACAAAGAGAACAAGATTACAATTCATACTCATCCATTCAACATTTTTCTTACATCAGCATCATCATCAGAAAACATTCCATCTTTCAATAAAATTCTTTCAATAAATTCATAAGAGCGAGGGGAAAAAAAAAAAAAAAAAAACACAGCTAATACCAAGAGCAAACTCAGTTAAGCTAGTGGTTGGTAGTAATGTCATACCCTGCGGTGCTCACAGAGTTGAAGGGCCATAAAAATGAATGATGAGAGACAGGCTATATTGTGATTTTTACACATGGCACATCCGCCGCTGCCTGGCAGAGCGCAGAGTTGATTAAGAGATTGGAATCCCCATCACTGTATGACTCATTCCATTCCAGTGATGAATGAAATGCATAATATATCTCTGACAATAATATTCTCATCTAATTTCATTTTTGCATCCTGAACTAATAAGAGTTGAAATGTAATTGACTCATCGTTGGCATAATCAGTTTTACGGAATTGCTTTAAATGAGACAACAAGCTTCAAAAGCGGTGATGTGATGGCGGCGTGTTAACTGAACGGGTAACGGAGAAAAGAGCTCCTATGAGTCCCTGCCCAAACTCCCAACATATAAATTATCAATGACAATTATCACCAGCAAATAAAATGCCGCTTTAGAAATTACACCGCCTCCCCAATAACCCCTGCTGATGTGAGGTAAATACAACATCTTCATCAAGAACTTCACAGACTTCACCGAGACAGGTTTTACATTATTAACGTCTCTTTTGTTAGCTGTATTTCACACGACATAAAGCAGACACTATATGACAAGATGGGTGTGTTGTCAGCAGCAATGTTGAGGTGACGGCTGGTGAGACTTCAGATAATGACCTAATGGTGCCCAGCCCCTCTCACTACCTCTGGTATGGTCAGTATCTCCAGTAGCCCCTGGGTGAGAGATAGCAGGACTTTTCTCTTCTAGTAGAGTGGTGATAAAATCCAATGTGAAAGCCCCAAGCTCGGGGCTATGAGCCCTCAAAGATTGAATCTAGCTACAACTTTGCCACTATGTGATATCACCCACTCCAGTGTGATACTGTGAGATTTATCCTGACATCTGTAATAACAGTGAATTTGAATATATTTGAGGGAGGAAAGGACTAAAAAATGTGCACTGAGAAGATAAGAAAATGAGAGGACACAGCAATGTCACAATGTGTGAATGGCTGATTAATTCTTTCATCACTTTTTTTGTGATTGGATGATTTACATTTAGCGGGCCCTGAAGGCTGAGACGCTGATATCCGAATAAAGAAAGACGTCTCCATGCATCTCAGAAAAAATACCACTTTGCTCTTAGAGCTGATTTTAAAGGCAAATTCTTTCAAAATGTGTTTTCAGGCTCACTCTAATTTATTTAGCAGCTGTGAACTACTGAAACTTTTACTTGAGCAACTCTACCTGGAAGCTGGCCTACAGAACACTGAAGAAAAAGAAAAAGAAAAGAGACAACTTTTACAGTCTCACTGTAGATATAGTAAGTTCTGAATTTAGACAGTGCTATTGCATTACAACTAGATTTTTAAGACAAAACATTAGCCTTGGCACAGTACAAAATAATAAGGTAGGGTGTGAAAAGCAAAGTGGATGGGCAAACAGAAAAGAAAAAACCGATAGAAGATGTGAAAATACTTGGAATTTGTGATCAAAAGCTCAGAAGTGGAGTGAAAACAACAAAAAGATGGTGAAAAGGAAGGATGACAAAGAGGGTAGGGAGAGGGGGTATAGAGCAGGTAATGCAGCAGAAAGGGTGAAAGGGAAATAGCGAGGGCAAGATGGATAGAGAGAGGTGATTGTGTGTTATTCTGTGGACACCATTCATTTACACATGGAATAAGAGGCCGGGGCTGGGCTGTAAGCGCGTGAGCTGGTGGGGGCTAAAGTGAAATTGGCATTTTCAATTTGTTCTCTGACATGTCTGCCTCGGTCTTTTCACACATTCCTCTGCCTCTCCTTCTCTTGCAATCCTCCTTTCCAACCCTCCTTTTTCTCTTTCCCTTTCCCTCTCATTATTCCTTCCCTATACCTCTTTACAAACCTCTTCCCCTATCAATCTTAGCTTGACTTTCTCTCATCTGCCTCAATCCCCCCCAAAAGGTCCACAGTCAAACAAGGAAATATGAACCAGATTCCTTATCAGATATACCAAACATTTCCAGAAAAACACATGTGCACACTGTACTATAAATATATGTCCGGCACATGGGACTCCTTCCAGAGAAGGATGCCGGCAAATTCATCAAAGACTGATCACATGGTCTGTACAGGAAGTAAAATATGATGAATAAAAACACATGCAAACACAGGAAGATGGGGCACAGCAAAAACACATTTTGGACATCAGCTATTATTTCTCTTCTGAAGTTTGACCATATGAACCTCTTCAATCTCTCCCTCCCTCCTTCCTCATCGCTCCACCACAAGACCACCCAGTCTGCCTGGGAACAAGAGCACTTCTTCAATTGGTAAAGATGGAGAGAACGTGTGAGTGTGTTTGAGTGTATATCTGCATGCAAGACAATAGGAGAGAAGAACGGGGAGAAAAAAGGAAGTGCACAGGGACACTGCACTGTGAACATGTGCAAAGAGTGAAAAAGCATCAAAGCATCGCAGCGAGAAGGAGATAAAGAGGCAAAAAGAGGCAGGAAACACAAGACATCTGGAATAAAGCTGAGACATAAAAGCTAGAGATGCAAGTGGGAGAAAGATGGTGAGAGTAGAGAAGAAGGCTGTTAACCAGCCAAGGTCAGCTTTGTATTTGGAAATTGCTCAAGCTGATGAAGGGGTTCGAAAATTATCAACCGCTCTCTGAACAGTCAGTTGTGTTTACACTAAGCAGCAGGTAGGTTTCTCATAATCTGTAACATGACACGAAGGTTGTTAAATTGAAGCAGTCAAAATCTAAATGGCAAATAAACAAAATTAAACACTGTTATCCTGAATGCTTTATTTTGTAGAGATTAACAGGGAATACTGCTATATAAATAAACCTGAATTAAATTAATCTAAACACACAAACAGAGAGAAAGGAACTCGCTGCAATACCAATATGATAAAGAATAACAAAAGAAAAACAAATTACCAAAATTTCAATTACTTGAATACCAGACCATTTCTTTCCAAACCATTTTTAAAGACAAAAACATATCTATACATCCATCTGCTGTATTCCCACAGGACAGAAGACTAGCTTTAGTTAAGGACAAGAGACCGAGGTGCCATTTATTTCTGCCCTTGCTTCTCTGCTGAACAGCAAATTCTAAGAGAAGGCCTTTTTCTTCTTTGACCATGTTACCAATTTTACTCAATAAAGTAGAATAGTAACATATTTTAGATGTATATCAGCCTCTTAACACTGATTTTTACCTTGTTGCCTAACTCAAAATGTCCACCACAAGTACACATCAATAAAACACCAAAGCTATCTATCCTCTGTTTTTTGTTGTTTTAAATCTATGATACAAGAATTTGCCCATGTCTGTATATCAGTCCTCAAAGAAGAGTCTATATTGGGAACTGGGACAACACAAACATGCATATTTAGTTAGGGAGGAGAGTGTATGTGCATGTATGTGTGTTAAACGGGCAGCAGAGAGTGGGGGAGCCATTGGAAAGGTTAGGTTATTATCCAGAGCTCATCTTCTCTCATTGCACCAAGGGCTTATTAAACTTTTATACTGAACCACCACTGTTGCACAACACAGCGTTCAGGGAATACACACATGGGCCTTGGACAGGGTTTACGCACATCATACAGCAAATTCCAGTATGAAAATTAAACACCAAGAAATAATTCTAAAAAACAAAGTCACATTGAAAAATGGAACCACAAAATCACTACATTTTACAAAGAGGGCACACAGAGAGAAAATTAGAGATGCAGAATATTTACAATGAAAGAGCAGATGACAGAAACAGGAAATGGAGATTCCATAAAGGAAACAAGAATATGCAGTGACAACAAATAAGCCAGTGTAACAAAAAAACTAAAACAAAGAAGAGAAGAGACATTTGTCACTGGAAACTAAAGAATGGGAGGCAGGTGTAGATGAATGAAGGAGATGAATAAAGGTAGGGTGAAGATGGAAAGTAAGGCAAGTAACAATGGGTAAATTCTATGAGAGCCACAGCCTCATAATTGGTCATTTTGAGGGTGTGCTAAAAAAAATATCCCTTTTGCCCAGGGCAGGCCCATGCCTGGGATATGTATGTAATATGTGGGTTACCCTCTTCCTCTGTTCACAGATTTCTCAAGGTGATCCAAAAACCATTAGTTGACATAACATAACCTTCAACCTACATCATTCTAGTTCTGACATATTCCACGGTGAAGTAAAGTGAAATGTGTGTTTGCCAGCCTAGATAAGACTCGGCATACAGTGGATGTCCAAGTCTTGTCGTACACACCATCAGTCTTTTATATACACACACACAACTTCTGGGCAGATATAGCTTCCTTATCAAGGATCAAGTGGTAATCCGTCTTATAGTTTTGTGTTTGTGTGTACGCATGTGCGTGTGTGCATGTGTACGGTCAGGCGACAGAGAATCAGCCCCTGCTCATAATAGGAGCCTGTTAGCCAGTGCTAATCGCTAATGCTAACAGGATTGGAGCATGGCTGGGCCCAGTTCCCCAGCTTATCTCCAGCACAGACACAATAACGCACATGTGTGCATACCCGTTTGCACACATGCATGCTTCCTTCATTGATGGAAAGAAAAAGAGAGGGGTGGAGGGGAGAAAAATGCTGGGTTGAGGGAAAAATAATGCTGCCATAGTCAATGTTTCTTATTTTTCAGCCTATGCATTAAGCTAGTGTAAGCTTGCTAAAATTCTCCCAGGACAAAAGGCTGATTTTTGGTAGTTGGCAGAAATGTCCAGATTTTCAGTGGCGTCAGACTTTTTCTCCTACCTCAACTTAATGCCATTCTTCTGGTGGCCACTAACTAACTTCTCTGCCAAATAACACATATGTATGTATATGCTGGTCCCATAATGAGGAAATACAGACCACATTTTGATTTGACTCAGTAACTCCAGTAGTTTGCCATCACTGAGCGCACTCTCCATGACATTAACAAAGCTAACAACAAATATGCAACAAATAGAAGACATTAACTGGCATTAAATGACAAACTTTGTTTTTATGCAGCCCTTTATCACAATATGCAAACAAAATAACATTTAAAGTTTTACACTGTCTCCTCCACTGCGAATTTTTCAAAATGAAGTCAGCATGTGCAAGCCATGCTCTCAGTATTTATTACAAATAAGGTGATGCTGCAACTTAACTTAATGGTTTAATTAATCACAGGATTTCCAGGAAGATTTACCAATTTCTAATATTATATTTTAATGAAAGACTTTAATCTCTTATAGAATGACTTGCTTATAGTAAGATGCTATTACTGACAATATGTTTATGGTGCTTTAACTGCACAGGCTCATTCTGTGCACATCGATATTTGTAGAACGATGAATTTTCTAATAAAAGGTAGGCATCTTTTGAATGTTTACAAGGAGAAGAAAACTGATTCTTCTATGGCAGCATACTGTGATCAGAAGGTGTTTGACATGTATGGCCACACTTCAGACAGTCACATGAAAAGAAAAGTGTGCAAATGCTCTCTAAGAGATGTGAAAGTAAGCCCAGGTCTTTTCTCTGGCTTGACCTCCTGATGGTCTCTATTCTCACCAGGGTAATGGCAGGAGAGCCTTGCTATAACAATCCCTTCAGCTTTTCAAATGTCTCTTCAAATAATGATTTAGAAAAAGTGCAGCGCTGCTATGAGACAAAGGATATGTGGAGTAAAGGTTACAAATTGCAGAGATGCAGGGAGACGGAGAGAAATGAGAAATAGATAAGAAAAGTGGGGTGGAGAAGTTGGCATATGCAGATAGCTGTGCTGCAGTTAATTCTTATTTATCCAGGACAGCAGCGTGGGAGCTGTGCTCTTCACCTGCCAGAAGGGAGGAGAGCAAGTGAGCCAGCAACAGGACAGAGATGAAGAGGAAAATGAGGGAGACACACACAGTATGTGAGAGGGAGGTAAAAAAGGGGGCACTGCTGGAGAGGGAAAAAAGAGCACACTATAGGAAGGTCATTGTCTGTTCTTTCTCTCACTTTGAGCTGCTTTAATAGAAGATGGGTCAGCGAGCAGTCAGATAAATGCCAAATAAGCACAGATGAGCAAACACAAGATCTTGTTTAAATATCACAAACTTAAACAGATATGTACACAAGTAATTTGAGCTATAGTAGGAAATCACATGATCACATGACTCATGTTTCTCCCAGCTATAAGATCTACTAAGACAAATACATTAACTTTAAACAACATTGTAACAGATCAGATGAGTCTGGGCTGCCACATGATGATAATCTTTCATCTGCAGCTATCCACAGTAAAACCCAGTGAATGTCTACTGCTTTTTCCCCAAATCCATCCCCACACAATACACACAGAATGTGCAAGCCAATTAAAACAGTGTCAGTGTGTGCTGTGGCTGAGTGCAATGGCAGGTCTAGTGTTTATATCTCATTAAGCTGAGCTAGGCCATGCCAGGCCAGACTGTACTCTGCTCTGCTGCACCAACCCTCCACCCAACAGCACCGAGGCCCTCATTAGCCTTTTCCTGCTACCTTTAGCACTATGTGTGTATGAATATATGTGCATGCTATAGTGCGTTTATATTTTAATTTTTTTAATATGCAATTTAGTACTTTAGTTTTATTGTTCCCATAAAAAGTCAAGAGTTTAGTTTGTATTAGGACTGAGCTTCAGCCCTCTCTCTCTCTTTCTTACAAACACACACACACACACACACACACACATCACAGGGTGTGTGACACCATTAGACCAGTGTGGTTTGTGTTAACCACTCTCCCTGCAGACATGTTTAGCCTCTTCTCTAGACCTCTGTTTTCTCAGTCTATCCATTCATTCATCTATTTATCCATCTTTCTTGTCTGCCATACTTTTCTCATTTCCCATCGGAAGCCAGCAGACAATTTGTCCTCTCCTCAAACTCTCTCACAGTACAGTCTCAATACACCCTTCTTCTTTCACTTCTCCTCCTCCTCATCCATCTTGCACACTGCTCTCTACCTCTCTTTTTCCTGGAAGCTCTGGCTAGAAACTTCCCTTTTGTGTCTTTTCTTTTCCAACCCCGCTCTTCTTTGTTTTCCCCAACACAATCTTCCCCAAATCAGTATGGTTGCTTTCTTCTGCTCTCTTCCTGTATAAGTGAGCTCATATGTGCATACACACACACACACACTGATACAGGAGCACTGGTCTCCACTGCCCAGCAGCAATTCATCATCATTTTATCTCCCTTAATTGGATGCCATCAGGACCCCTGATACTTCGCATCTCTACTTTAACAAACAGCTGCTCTCTATACACAGAAGCGAAGCACACAGACACACACTCTATCCCAAACTAGATTTTCTCCTCCTGCCCCCATGTCTGCTTTTTTTCTCCACTGGTGAAGGACTGGGAGAAAGAGGGTGATGGAGTGGCCGAGCTGTTTATCAGACAGAAGGTAATGGTGTAAGGCCCGCTCTGATATTATCTGTCCTCTCATTCCTGCCCTCCGGGGAGAAACAAGGAAGAAGGATAAAGAGGGAACTGAGGGTAGGAGAATGGAGACGCACAAATGGACAAAAGGCTAAGAACACATGAAGATAAAAGAACAGAAACAAAAAGTCTTGAACAGTTTGACTCTCGTCTCTCACCCACAACCTTCAAACGATGTCCAGCTGCGCTACATCAGTCTGTCTGACCCAAGACTGCAGTCATTTGTGTGTGAAAGAATTGTGTGTACATGTGTTTGTTGCTCCAACGACCCCTCTGGCACTATGAGCACAACTTCCCAGCCCACAGCTCAGCATCCTATTGGCCTTTGTACCTTAACCGAAGCCCCTGATTGGATCACACACAAGGAAGCTGTCTGGACCGGGTCAGAAAACCGGAAGGCACCAATGTAGACACCAGCTTGTTGGTTTGGTCGCTGCTGACCGGAGTTAACTGCTACCATAAGGCATAGCGGATGGCTCTGTATGTGTCAGTAGTAATGTGGGCTTGTTTGGCACTAATAAATACGAATAGGACACTTTTTTCCTTCTTATAAAATGATCAGCATTTTTCTCTAATTAACTTGCAAATGGACTTCTGACAATCTGCCATTTCACCAACTTTCACAGGTTCCTAAAGAATAAATGCTGAATTACTTTTGGCTATATACCCAACTTCAAAAGTTAAAAATGTAAAGCAGAAATTAGAGCTCTGAGCAGTGTTTTTAAACCCTTACTCTAAATGCATGACTCTTCAAAGTCTTAACACCATGAAGACAAAGGCTTGTTTCGTGTCCCCTCTTGCAAAAGAAAACCGTTTTCCAATATTGCATTCTTTCTCTGGTCTTATGATATGCTTGCTCTTTCCCCGTTGGGATCAGCTGGTATGTACAGTAACCTTATACAGAAATACCACAGCACCAATATTTTCTCCCATGAGCAGATATGGAAAGTCAATACCCAACAAGGTTAGCATAGAGCTGAAGTTACACTATCATATATCATGTCTGCCACATATGCAGTTGGATATTGACAGCCTCCTGTTAGGAGATACAACGCAAGAGCATTGAGTTATTATGGTCACTGTAAGAGCAGTAAGGTATGGGAAACTAAAGTTTAAACATTATCCGACTGTGGATGTCTTGAATATCCTGTGGATAGTTATTTCTTTCGGATAGTCTGATGATATTGTATAAAAGAAAGGAGAATGAGTTTTGGCCTCAGGAGACACTTTTGAGCTGATTTTCTCTCTTACAGCTTCTCATCTCATTTTCCCCCTCTGTTCTTTTCAATATCACTCTCCCTCTCACTTTTCTCCATTCATCTCACCTGAAATTGTCAACTACGCACCAATTTCCCTAGTCCACGTTGCCTTCTCCTATATTCTTTTTCCACTGATTTGTAGTTGTACCACTCTTTTTATCCCTTCTCCTTTCATCAACATTTCCCACCTTCACGTATACTGTCCACTCTGTACTTCCTCTTCACTTTATAGAAATTCTCAGCACACGTCTCATCTCAGCCCTCATCTTCACCTTTTCTAAGTAATGTGTCTCATATGGCACTTGCTGTGGATCTCAAACAAAAAGCTATATTGTGGATTATGCAGCGCTTGTGTTTATCACACTGATCAGCAAGTGTAATGCCCCTTACAGTCTTCTTCTGGAACTGCACATCCAAACACACTCATGCATAGCTACCCGGGGATCCGTAGCCTAAGGAATATAGAAGCATGCAGATGTGCACACATGAACAAACACTGATCGACCCCTATCCTCATAGCTGTATGCCTGCAAGCTGAGGCAGCAGTGTGCACACAGTATAACAGATAAAGTCTATTTCTACTGCAGAACCATTCATGATTTATTGAGTTGGTTCTGAACACTGTCAAAGTAAGAACAATCACGGAGGGGTGCTTGCAGAAAGTAGAGATATAAAGGTCTATAAATAGATAAACTAATATTTAAGACCCGCTTCTTCCAAAATGCCGCTCCAGAGCTATAATAAGACTCTCAAAGTAATAATTCATGACACATAATTAAACTCTTAATCTTGAGCCAGTATGAATTATGCCCTAACTGCAAGTTCATGCAGCTGGCACCTTTTTCCTACTCTGAAACTAAATATGGATGCATGCACACTAGATGAACACGCTACATCGATATCTGGCCATACAGTCAGGATGCCACTGCTATTTGCTAACAGGGGCTAAGTGTTGACAGTCCCGCGCTAATTACTGCTAGCATGTCTGCTTTGTGGACATCAAATGGAGAAATTCAGCTTTTGACTGAGGCTAGGCTTTGCTGTTGATTAACACTGGCCTTGCAGCTACAATAAACAGTCAATAAACAAGCATCTCTGTGGAGAGACAAGCCTTGCGTTAGGTAATTAGCCCTGCCTTCACAAACAACTGGCTCGCGTGTGCCAACACCTAAAGACTGTCCGTCGATACAGACAGAATCAAACACTGTGCTAGCCGTCACAGCAGCTACACATCAAGCTATACAGCTAAACAGAGACTACTGCTACCCTGTACTCTAAATGTGTCTGCCAGTGTCTGAATTCCTGTGGCAATCTGTGCCTATTATGACCAGTTGCTGCTAATTGAGAAGTGAGTAAGTGCTAAATCTTATTAGGCAGAGACATCCTGAGGTTTCTACTGTCTCTGAATCTATTTTCTTCCAAGTGTGTTATTGTGGCAGCTAAACATCCTCATGTAAAACTAAATTAACAGCAGCAGCTCTAATGGCATCGTATATCTTAGGATGGAATCAGACACGAACAGAAACAAGTAGCAAAAGTGAACTTATGAGAGACGAGTAGGGCTGAACGATATATCGCATTTGCGATAATATCGCGACATGATCAAGTGCAATTTTCTAACCGCAAAGGCTGCGATTATACTGCGATTATATTATACAATTCATGGGCTGCATCCTCCTGAGGCCGCATTTGTAGACCGATTACGTCACAGCGACGCGCCGAAGGCTGTCCAAATTACTACCATATCCCAGAATTCATAGCGCGGCCCAGCCAAACTCCAGTTTCCAGCAATGGCGGCCGCTACTAAGTTTTAAAATTACTCATACTAATCTTTCTGGGTCACAAAATAAACTTTTAACATATTTTCAGGCGAGAAAGTAGTTGTGTAAACATCAAATATCTGCTCGGTTTATCAAGATATCCCATATTTGCAAAAGTGCTTCGACGTTTTCAGAGGCGTCTGCTACCCACCAGCTCGACAGCTAGCCGGGAGCTCGAGGGTTACTGATGCGGCCGAGAACGGCACAACTCCCGGCACATCATTTTCAGATCACCGCGGAGTTTCGTTGCTCGGGTTAAACGTAATATATAAGTCACTTAGACAACCTAAAAATGTTATTGTTGGGCTTTTTTCAGTGTTTTGTTTGTTCGTGAGTAAATCGGTTTGGCTGAGATTAAAGTTATTAGATTAGATAAAATAAAACTTTATTAATCCCCCGGGTGGGTTCCTCCTTGGTTTTCACACAGCTGACTAAACGTCAAACAGAAAACTTATTAAACAGAAGTATGAGACAGTCGAGAATTTACACCAGTGTCTGGTTATATTTTAGATAGCAAGAAGCAGACGGCCGAGTTTATTAAACTCCACCGAGACAGCGGTGACGCTAATCAGAACTAGCCTTCTGATTCAGAAGGCTAGACCGTCCAATTTCACGCCTTTAAACTTTAAAGGCGTGTTTGTGTGTGTGTTTATACAATTGCTATTATGTTTGCACTTTATGTGTAATGTTACTGACTGCAGAGATCAGTAAGATGTGTGTATTTTTTATTTATTAGTTTTATTTATTTAATATTATTTTTTAATTGAATGACTGTCTAGTAGTTCACAGATGTCGAAAAACTGAGTGTGGTAAAGCCACTGATTTTTTTTATGTATATTTCTGCAATCTGCACATTGTACTGACTTTCATTTTAATGTTTACACCAGGGTTCCTTGTCAGCACTTTATGCTCAGATGTTTGTAAGCTAAAAATAAACTATTGTGTATGTTCAAATATACTGTTGTGATTGAAGAAGTTAAATAAAAATGTCAGTCATCAATTCATGCATCACCTCATGTCATCATAACAGAGGTCTGTCTTCCAGGAAAGAACAGTTTAAAATTAATGTAATATAGTATTGGCCATACTATATGATGTATTGCTTGTCTTTGTTTAATAATACAGAAGACAAATACCTTAAAAAATAATCGCATATCGCATCGCAATCGCAATATTGGGGCAAAAAATCGCAATTAGATTATTTTCCATAATCGTTCAGCCCTAGAGACGAGGGAGATGGAGTGAGAAAAGTAGGGAAGAGCAGGAAGAAGAAAGAATGACAGTCAGTGGGAGGAAGAGAGACAGGGAGAAAGATGGGCTCTACAGACACAGAGGAAGGGAGAGGGAGAGGTATAGAGTCGAGGTGTAAACATGATCAATCCGCTCCCAACTAGCTTCAGAGACAGACTTCCTCTTCACATTTTCAGCCTCAGTGAAGCGCGACGCTAGCTACCTCTTATCTGTCATGCTAGTTTGAAGCCTCACAAACACACACACACACACACACACACACACACACACACACATTTATATATATATAAAAATATAAACACACAACCACATTTCAACACATTGGACAGGCATGGGCCTACACGCAGAAACACTTCAACCTACCAGCAAACGCTCTACACTTATTAAAAACTTCTGCAAAGAAACAAAATACTCCTTTAGACTGCTTTAATCTGGAAGACACCAACCAACTAACCACTCATCCCTATCAGACAAAGCCATGAATAAATAAAAAAAATAAATAAATAACAGAAGCATTGGGGGGGAAAAACAAAACACTATGGCTGACCATCGTACCTGATCAATAATTTATATATTACACATCAGCCATGACAATCTGTTATGATTTGGACCAGAACAGGAAATGCCTCATTATAAATTTGTATTAATTCAAATGTAAACACTTGCCGTCACAATATCTAATTGCTAACTATCAATTCTATAGTATTACATCATTTATTTTGATCAAGACTATGCTAGTGTCCAAGTAATGCACGACATCTATCAGGACAATGAGCACATTAGTGTCTAGATAGCCATTACCTGTAGGAGACCATTATTTAACCTTGGCCAAGTCAATGCCCGCACTGGGAGCATGATTTAGATACCTAGTTGCATTGATTAGGTCAAAAGTAACAGTGCTTAATGGTTATCCTTCTACTCTGTGTGCAGTTCTTGCCCTGTTCAGTGTTCAGGAATTTTGGCTGCTTTTATTTTACAAGTGAGCGACAGAAATCCCCCCCCCCCCCCTTTCAAACTGTTAGTGTACATCACAACACCTGCTTTGTTTTTCACCATTAACATCGCTTCATTCAGCTTGATTGCATAAAATAAATACATTCAATCTCTCCATACTAACCGCAGTTTTCTGGCACTGGATGGAGGTGCTGTTGAATCGCAGTGCAGGCACATTGTGGATCTCCCCCTGGATGTGGAAGACACACTCATAGTTTCTCTGTCCAGACTGGGGCTGTGGCAGGTTCTTTGCAGCTAAGGTGATTGGCTTTGTTACCCCGACAGGGATGTATATCTGGGTTGACGGCAGAATCTGAGGGCAATCCTGTGAAAAACAAATGTGGGGAAAATAAATGCTTAACTTTTACACCCAAGACAAGACCGTTAAAGAATAAAGAGAGTCAGATAATTCCACAAAGTCAGAAAGGCATGCAAACAAGAAGTGAATAACAGCAAGATAAGAGCTGGGATGACAAAATATATCATTTGTTTGCTGTTAACAGCTGAAGAGGCAAGAAGGCCGAGGCTTGCGTACCGTATTTGCCTTCATGCCAGATTTCCCATAACACGCTCTAGTCTAGAGTCGCGCTGTGATGCACTGTTCGCGTGCTGTATGCTTGTGCAACACTCCTGCTGGCCTTGCACCAGATTAATGCTGTACAACAACATTAGAGCAAAAAGCTTTTTGTCTATAGCTCATAAACTATTATCTACCAAGTAAAATTACTCGCATCACAATGGTGTAACATTGTTTTGGCACGAGGATGCGCTCCAGCATATTATATCCATGTGTGGAATGGAGTAATGAGCTCATGAACTTGTGTTCAGCCTGTCTGTGTGAGTGTGTGCGCACGCTCTCACGGTGATATTGGCCAGAGCTGAATGTCTTGTTTGGATCATCTGGAAGTAGCCCATCCACTGGCTTACATCACTGCAGTACACAACCCCAGAGGGTGTGTGTGTGTGTGTGTGTGTCCTTCCATAGATGTGTAAGACAAATAGGTTTCTCAATATGCAATTGGACTAATTAAGTATGGTCGCATGTGTTTGCTGAACAAGAAGTAGATTGGGCAGTCTGCTCAGTATGTAATGTTCCCTAGATATGCATTTGTGCATGTGCTGGAAGAAATGAAGTCATTAGAGTGTTCATGCCACGATCTGGCACTGATGCAGATCCTGTCAACAGTTAGAATGAGAGCCAGAGAAAGAGCAGGAGGGTGGGTGACAGATCCTAAAAAACATGACTTAAAACTTGGGTGGAACCATCCCACCCCGTACTCTGCCTCTTGAGCCAAAAGGATAATAAACCAGATCAGTGCTGACAAATCACAAATTTTACAACCTAGAGACACTGTAAAGTAACTCAAATTATAAGAGACATGTGCAGATAGAGAATGCAAACTGGACTTCTTTCAGAAGGATAAAAGGCCCTAAAACAATAGATTAAGATTCAGAGTGTTCCTCTAAAAGTATTCATTTTAGATTTCATAGTCCCAGCAAGATAGTGCAGCTCTACAGAGCAACACACTCACGCTGACAAGTCCAAAGGCAAGAATAAGATACACTAAGGGAAAAGGAAAGCACTGACCAGATCCTTGTAAAATATTCACAATACACAGCCTCTCCTTCACTTCTTGTTGTTTCTTTAAGCAGATAGCTGGCTCACTGTCAGTGATTTTTTCTTTCCCCTCCTCTAGCTGTAGCTATTATACATTAGAAGCTACAGCATGTCCCCAGGGCCTGAACACAATGCTGGAGTTTGTTCATTAGCCTGCTTAGCCCTGGCCTTGTGTGTCTGATCACACACAAACACATGAACAACACATAATGAGAGAGGGGAATACTATAGTAGGAAGAAGCGGGTTGCTGAAGACCTGATGTATAATCAACTAGGAAGAAGGCGGCGGGTGTGGGGAAGATTGGTGTGCAGGGAAAATGGATGGTGTAGAAGGAGGGAGTGAAGTAGGGAATGGAGGAAAGAAAGGAGAGGAAAGAAAGGAAACAGCAAGAACCAGAGGAACCAGTTTAACTGGGGAGCGAGCATCAGGAAAAGAAAGCTGAGTAGTAAGAGAAGCACAGGAAAAAAGGAAAGGAGAAAAAAAGGATATGAAGACTGAATAAAGAGGGATCAAAAGGAAATAAAAAGAAAAATAATACAAGAATCAGGAAATGACAAATATTCAGGTAGAATGCCTGAATCCCTCTGCATCACTTCGATCTCTTTATCACACATTCATCCAGCATCATCCACACCATGTACCCAAGCCCCATGACAATGTCCTACTTAATTAACTGCCTAGAGTATCTGAAAACACTTGAAAATTGATGGAAGGGTAGAGACAGAGCGAGCGGGAGAAAGAGGAGAGAGATGATGCGGTTTGAAGTCTGCTTCAGAGGGGGAAGAAATGCTCATGTCAAAAGCCGTGGGCTTGCATTGTCCAGGGAGCCACAAGAGAGAAAAGGAAAGGTTTCAGTATCCTGCTGTTAAAGCTAACTAGTAGAAGCCAATGTGTTAGAAGCTAACATAGCCTGTAGGACAAGCTGCAGCTAGCCAATGTTTTATTTATCCGTCTATTGAATTTGTGTCAGCAGAACGTTTTTTCTACCAGTCGTCATTATACTGCCCTTTGCTTCTTTCAGTCTTCTGTATTAAATTCTAATAAAAAGCAAAACAATTATTTAATAGGTTAAAATATAATAATAATAATAATAATAATAATAATAATAATAATAATAATAATAATACACAACTTTTTTCCTCTTTGGGCATTTTAAGGGTGTCAATGCAGAAAAATAGAAGAAAATTCAATTAAGTACTTTGTTCAAATACAAGCTGATGGTGCTTTCGAGACACAATGGAAAGGAGTTCCGGGAGAAAAAGAGAAAGGAGGTAGAAGGCAGGAAAAACAGGACATTGTGGGAAAGAGAGCAGGATAAAGAAGAAAGTGCTCTGCAAGGAAAAACTATTCCATCAGTTTTTGTGACAGGTGCCAAAACAGTTCAAAGCTTGCATTAGGGCTACAAAGTGCAGGGTGCACCGAAACAATATTTCACTGGGGGGGATTCGTTTGAACCTTTATTTCCTTCCTTTTCCTGACTTCTCGAACTTCAATTCATCTGTGAAGGCGGATACTGTGGCTTTATTGGCTAGATATGACATGTAAAAAATGTAAGCATCTGCAGTCTTTTTGTACCTACCTGCACACATGTTTTATGTTGCATTTGCAAATTTTATTCAATAGATGATCGAAGGCTGATTTGAGTTCGTCTTTACACATAAATGCTTCACACCAGGAACTGTTTGCACAGAACAGCAGCTCGCTTCATCATAAGGATCACTTAATCTCACTGTAGTGTAACCACGGTAAAGTCGCATGCGCCCGTGAAGTGGAAAAGATGCCTGAAGGAATGCGCGCCACAGATGGTTTCTCCAAAAGAGAACACAGCACAAAAACATCTGCTCAATCTTAAGATTTTGATGACTGTCTTTGCATTCTGACATCTTTATAAGTATTTTTAAAAACAACAGATGTAGATAGTGTAACAGAAAACCCCTTTGCCAAATTTAACTCTTTTCTTCTGACTGTACTAATTATGACAATGTCAAATCCTCCCACACTGACTGGACTGTGCTCTAGGAGCATGTACCTGTGTTTTTGAGAATAACAACGAGTGTCGATGTTGCAAAGTGTGTGTGTTTTTTGATGGCTGAAGTCCAAGTCTGCAGCTTCTGTTAAAGTAGCCGGAGGGCTTTCCTCACCTCTTTGTATTTGTTTTCCCTCAAAGGCCCCTGTTAGCTTTGCTGCCTGAGGCTAGTCCCACCACTCTTTTACAGTAAAGGAATATATAATTATATAGACTGTAATATTTAATTTAATTGTATTTAATAAAGACGGGGTCATTAAAAAATGCTACTGCAGAAGTAAGTTTTGAGTGCAAGTACTCAAACTGCCATTCCAGTTCCAGCTCAATCTAATAAATTCCTTCATTTTCAGTGCTCTGATATTTACACGCTACGTCTACCACACCAAATGAGAAAATATACGAGAGAAAAAAATTAATAAAACCAGTGTTCGGCAGGGACAGGAGATAATCTCTTCTTGCAGGTGAGCAAAACACCTTTTAACATCCGCCAAGAGCAGATAATGAGACAGTCGGCAGGAAAGTGCGCATGTCTGTGTGTTCATGCAGATATGTTGAAGGTGAGAGATTAAAATCAAGACTTCGACGGGGTGGTGTGAAAGGAGAGAAAAAGAAAGCGAGCGCAGAGTGGGAGGATGAAGGCAAAAGTCAGTGTGCGGCGCTATATAAATAAATAACTGTATTAAAAAGCCAAAAGAGTTCTGAAGGCTGTGGCATAGCCTGACAAGATATAAATTAATAAAGCTCCAAAAACACTGCGCATATGTAATGAGGTGGATGTCTGGTCGTTTTTTTAAAGCCCCCCCTAGTCTCTCTTAGCCCCCACCCCCTGCATCCATCCATAATTAATTAGCTGCCTCTGTGATGTGGGGACTATAGATCAGGGAGGAGAAAAAATAACACGCTAAATTATGAAGTAAAGCGATATGGGGAACCCGGGGGAGAGATGAGATGGCATAGATGGTCACACAGGAGCTGAGGGGGGGCACACTGGTACAATAACAGGGACAGTGTGTATGTGTGCATGTAAGTGTGTCCATGTGTGTCAGTCACGAGGGGGGCAGACAAAAGGGTATATGGAGAGTGTTGGACGCCCACCCCCCTGCCGGCTGTCGACATGGCCCCCAGGGTTTCTGACAGAGGTCTCACATCGCAAACCAAAGAGCTGCAGCCTTGAACTTCAGAGTCCCATTTATCCTTTAGTTCAATCCACTATACATTAATAAATAGCACTGGGTGGATCACACATTTTAGCAGTGTGAAAATTGCACCATTAAAACTGAAGGTTAACATCTTAAACAAGTAACCTTTGTTGAGGGCCACCCACCTCCAGTCAACTAATACGTAATGCTGAATAATTAAAACATAAACCACAGTCACATTGTTATATTATCCGTTTAACTGTATTTGCAGCTGGAATTTCAGCGTTTTAATATCTGTGCCACCAAAGATCATATACAGCCATACAGCATCGTTATGTTCCAGAAAGATAAATACCCAGACACAAAACAGAACACAGGTGGTAAAATTAAACATCAACAGTGCAGTACGATGACGCCAAATCAACAACAGAATCACTTACAAAAGATTCTACGGGTGGAAATGTGATAACAGTACTATAATATACTGCGGTGGTTACTGATTAGACTACATTGTTCTTTTCATCTACATGAATTGTTTAATGCTTAATAACTGATCATTTAAAGACATGAATGGTTTTCAGGTTTAAGAAACAGCTTTTTAAATGAGATTTGGGGGAATTTAAACCACATTGTTAATTGAAGCTCATTCCTTAATTGATGTAAGCCACGTAACACCATGCCATGACATGTCATACATCATATTGTCATTTCAAGGACCACATAGTCTCTTGCTCCCTTGTCTTCTGTGTAGCAGCTGGCTTGCAGCCATGTGCTTCTTTAAATGAGTGTGTGTGTGTGTGTGTGTGTGTGTGTGTGTGTGTGTGTGTGTGTGTGTGTGTGTGTGTGTGTGTGTGTGTGTGAGAGAGAGAGAGAGAGAGAGAGTGTCTTTGTGCATGTACTAGTTTTGGACTTTGGACTCATACTAGTAAGGAAAAAACATAAGATCCATTAGGTCTGAATATAAAGAGCAGAAGGAGAGTGCACAGGCATATTAAGCCTTAAATCTACAAGCCATTAAGTACACAATGATACAATTACTACAACACATGTAATATATGACACCCAGAGGTGCAAGTATTATTAAAAGTGAATAAAACGGAACATCTCCATAAGCTGCAGGGTGTGGTTCATATGCGGAAGCACGTGTGCACACAAAGTTGATGCGAGCTTATTAGCAGGCAGCAACCAGAAAGATGTTCTGTGACCAGACAGACACCTACTGTGGGGGGGAGGGAGGGAGAGAGACTGTGGGGGAAAGAGTGGAACAACTTAATAAGGCAGCAACATGTAGAACAGAGCAGGAGCGAGGGAAGCAGAGGAAGAAAAGGGACTTTGAACCTTGAAAGAGACTATGAGATTGTCTGCCCACGCCCTGCTTTCTTAGCAGAGCAGCGATGTAGGGAGGAAGACTGAGAGAGAGGGAAATAAGGGGATGAGCGCAGAGGAATGAAGGCGCAGAGAATGGAGAGTTTAATTTAAAGTGAGATGCCAGAGAATGTGTGATATAAATGTAATTCAACATGGATTATCAAAGTCTCACAGAGCAGATGCTTGACTGAACCTACCTACATACATGATCCTCCTATGCTGTGCAAACACACACGCACACTCAGACTGCTTTGATGTAACACCCAAGCAAACATACATGTTGATTTCATCTCCTAATCCCTCATCCTTGACTTACAAGAAAGCTGCCAAACCTACACAGTTTATCCCCTCGACACACATGGCGCAGTATGCCATAAAACAATAAAAAGCAAGAATGTGTGAATATTTTTTTGAGAGCACATCCTTTATTTTTTTTTCTCTTTATGGATTTTCATAGAGTAGAGGGGGAGGGGTGGGGGCGCTTGGCACCCCGTTATCATTCTAACCCAGATATGTCAGCAGCAATCAAACCTTGTGCTTTTCAGCTTTTCAAAGACAAGCTTTGATTTTAGAGGTAGATACGCTCTCCTGTCTCCTGCCTCATGCCTCTTCTCTGAAGACAGCACCATAATTCAGCAAAAGGATAGACTAAAACTGACTTTTGTTTTCCAGATTAAGTGGATGAGCAGACCAATATTATCTCATTTCTAATTTTGTTTGCAGATTCCCTTAATGATTAACCCTGATCAGCTTTGTTACCATGATTTACACATTTATGATCTTAAAGAAGCTGGTCATTAAGAATCCAAAGTGCAAAGGTCCGCTGATAAATTTGGAACTGAACAGTGTACCAACACACTTTCTGCACATTCCTTAAAAGGGTAAAATAGTATAAAACAAGTCTAATAAATCAGTCAAAATTAAAGAGAAAAGTCAAAACAATTACATTGGTCTTTTAGCTCACATATGTAACTAATCAAATCGTCAAAGAAATGTTTCCACCCCCAAAATGTGCTGAATCATGTAAAACTGGCAGCATAAGGTGAAGGTTTACTTCAGATCTAATGACGTCTGACTATCGTAGTCTTAAATCAAACTACATGAATTCTACACTTTGTTTTTATATGATTTTATGTGATTTCCCCCCACATATTTTGATGCCAGCAAGGGTGAGGACTTGATCAGTGCTTCTAATCAGATCCATAACAATGGAACAAAGAGCACTGTGCGAACAACCTCCCCTTAGGCCAGTTTTCAAAGAAAAGGTAGGTTAACAACCCTGCTGCTGAAGTAAGGATGGCATGCAAAAGCAGCTAGGAGATTAAAAAAATTAATATACATAAACATATTCTTTATTTATAGAGCTTTGTGTTTTAAAATAACGTCAAGGTTCAAAAGGTTAAAAAAATAACTCTCCATCTTTCTGAAGCTTGTATGTAAGTGCATCACTGTCCATCTTGAGTTTCTATAGGAGTGCAACAGTGTCATGAAATGGAGGCTGGAATAAAAATCAGTGAGAGCCACTTTACTAAAACAGCACAGTGAAAAGCCCAACATGACAGACACAGTTAGCTGGTCTTGTGAGACTGGGCGACTCAGCACGCTACCGGATTTTATTTCCTGCCTCTCTTTCTCTATGCCTCTCCATCCCAGCAGGCAGTTAGCGTTTCTCAATCACAATCGCTCTCCTTTTCTGATCTGCCTGCACTTCGGAGTTTGCTTTTCCTTCAGCTCACTTTACTGTGTTACTACTCCAACTGCTGACATCTCCTTCCTTCAGTGACTCTGTATTTATTTCTTCTATCCTGTCTTTGACACACGCAGGGGTTGATGGCGAAAATGCAATATTCATCTGTGTTCACCATTAGGCAGGCTGGCTGTGGAAATGAAGATTTAACACAGCCTGAATAATTGAACCACTGGGACATGTGACTGACACAAAGAAACACACTGGCACAAAGACAAACACTAATCCACGCGTGCTGCAAACCCCTGTGCATCTATCATGTCATATTCCTATGAGTGTGCCTATGTGTCCATTCCTGTGAATCTTTACTTCACACCTACTCTTCATTTAGCTTTCACTTGTATTGTATTCAGTGCTGCAGCTGGTGTGCTAGCACAGCTGGGGTGATACCTGCAGCATCAGTGGGCTTTGTCGTCTGTCGGCGAATTACATCAAGGAGAGAATTCTTCACATTTTCTCAATGTCGTATGAGGATGAAGACTTTTCAACCAAATACACCAATAACGTGCTATTAATACTCGCTTAACACAAGCTGCATTTGCTAAACTTCTCCCTCTTCCATGAATAAAACTGTCTTTGTGCAGTTGTCTACTACACGAAAGTCCACCCAGCCTCCCCGCTTCTACTGAGCCTGATGGATGGTGCAACGCAGTGCAGAAGTCATAATGGAAGCTTTGAGCAGAGATCCTGAAAGAACATTAGGGGGAAGAAGAAAAAAAGCTGGGATTTGGGAATGTTACGACTAAAAACAGCCACAGACAGGCAGAGATTAAGCATCTGGGATGTATGGATCTTACTGTATGTGACCAATCATCCAAATACAGTAACACCCAGAGCAGAGCCTCATTTCCAACACTATGATTAGGACGCTAGGAACTAGGAAAACTAGAACAACACACACATGCAGAGTGCTGCAACTTTAATGAAGGGCTGAATTGGATGACCATGGATGTATGAGAGAATCTACCAAAACACCTGATACAATCTCACACTGATTTCCCTGAGGGCCAAAATGCGGTTACTAACTGTTGGAAGTTTCCTCGGGAGCCTCACAAAGAAAAAAAAAAACAAAAAACAAACAGAAGAGCTAGAGGACTGAAGCTGTTTGAAAAGCTAAAGAAGGTGCACTGCTACCAAACCAAACCAAGAGTTAAACATTGGACGGTCATGGTCTGACGATGCTCCATCTGGCAAAGAAGCTGTGGTTACTTCAGCCCATCGCCTCCACTTCCTCTCCATGTTCCCCGTCTTTCCCTCCCTCTCCCTTCCTTCCCTCCAACTTTGGAGAGCATTTGGAAAATAAATTGCG
Source organism: Maylandia zebra (assembly GCF_041146795.1). NCBI lineage: Eukaryota > Metazoa > Chordata > Actinopteri > Cichliformes > Cichlidae > Maylandia > Maylandia zebra. The sequence goes on from NC_135171.1 coordinate 16,688,761, forward strand.
TCACTCTGAATGTAATCTGCTGCTCGTTACAGCCAGACTTTCTCTGTTTAACTCCCTGCCCTTGTCTCTGTTTCTTTACATTTTCCCCCCTCTACTCGTTCTGTTTGCATCTGGTCTCAATTACAGCACCTCTAGTCTGCCTTTGGTTTGTCTCTGGTGAAATATATGCACAATTGAAAGTGCTGCATTGTTTTGGAGAACTGCATGAGGGATATTGCATTCCACCTCCACCCATTTCCTAATTTATTTGCTCCCTCTTCACAGCATTGTTTATATTTTATTAAATATGGCTTAGGCACGTCTCCTCATACTGAGCAGAAACTCACATGTGGGGGTGTGTTTATGCAAGTTCAGCTATGAGCTACATGGTGCACTGAGGTGGAGAGAGGAATTCAACAGAATAAAAAGGGAAATTAGGTATTGCAACAGATGAGCAAGTAAAGAAAGACAAACGGATCTGCATGAAGGAACAGTATGGGTAAAGGAGGGAGAAAAGGGAAAAAAGGAGTGTACATAGAGGAGAAAACAGATATTACTAACAGATTAATACACCAGGATGGAGCGATACAAAGCAAAAAAAAAAAAAGAAAGAAAAGAAAAAGATGGATATTATTCAGCCAGTCTTTTCTCCACCTCACCCATATAACCCCTGCAGCCCTGTGCTGCTGGTTGTGCTCTGTCCTGATAAGAGCCAGTGACAGTCACACACAAACACACACTAAAGCAGTATAGTCAAACATGCATATATATCCATGCACCAGGCAAGGCGCCTCAAGCAGCCTTGGCCTATGGCCTAGTGTGTGTGTTCTGCTCAGTGTCTGAGCACCAGCCAGGGCAAACACAGAGTGCCAGAATGTCACCGTCCGGGGCCTCACACCTCCATCACAAATAACCCCATCAGCCATTGTGTGTGTGTAAAAGAGAGCGTGAAAACAAACATTAAGCATGTGTTTCTGTGGCTGTTTAAGAATGTGGGAGCAGGCTGTATGCTTTAAGTGTATTTGGTTAAGAGCGTGTGAGGAAAAGCCATCACTTGAGAAAATGTGTCACTGTATTGTTGCACAGCCGATATGCAGCATCTCTTCTTAATCGCTGGTCAGTGTGTCACAGACTAACATTTGAGTAAATGGCTTCAAGTGTTTGTTAATGTGTCTCCTACCACCACTGCTCTGTTTCGATATGCACAGTGCCCACACTTATAGCACATAAACACATCAATATGTGTTAATAGAATATCTTACCATTTACCCCACATGCACACCCCTATTTTCTTCATCTCACCTCTCTTGCAGATGTACAGAAAACCACTTATTTAGGACAGTAAAAAAAAAAAAACTGGTACAGCTTAAATTTTGCTTCACCTATCCAGAAACAGTGCAGGCTCTCTTACACGTTTTCTGGCAAAATCTAATCCGACCTTCCTGTTCTCGAGTGTGATCAGCAGTTTGCACCTTGTTGTAAACTCTGTGTAGTTCACTTCATTCACGAAGGTGTGTCTTGATTGTAGACTTGGATGATGACATGCCGGCCTCCTCAAGAATCTTCTTAACTTGACTACATGTGGTGAAGGTGCTTCACCTCAAAAACAAGTTCAACAATTGTAAGCAACTCCAGATTTTTTTTCTGTCCAACTTATCTTCAAATAATGAGGGAACAGGACTCACCTGCTATAAACCTGCTTGACAATCAACAGTTAATGCACTACTTTTGTTAAAACTCTTGAATTGAAGCTGAAAGTCTGCATTTCCATCACATCTTGAGTCTTCATTCATATTCACTCTGATGCCATACAAAGTCAAAATTACAAAAATCCTGTTATTGTCCAAATACCTATGGGTCCTAACTGAATGCATTATTCAGGATCAGTGATTTAAGTCAATGCTGGTTAGCTCCCAGACAGAAAATAGCCTCATGAATTGGTCCATTTCATTTTTTCCCCCTTTCTCCATTTTTAGTGTCCAAAATGGATCATACATTAAATGAGTATTGCACGGGCACAGAATACTAGCACTCACTGCTATCTCTAGCTATATACTTAGCATGCACGTGCGGCAGAACTACTGATCTACTCATCTAACGCTCACTATAAAAGCACACATTTCCCAAAATTCACGCACATTACTAGATGAGGGAAAAAAAGACTTTTGGGTTAAAAAGCAGCAGCCTCGTACCCACAAATCTCAATCAAGTTAACCACCTCCTTGATTGCTCGAGTGAGACTGAGCCTTGCTTTGCAGCAAAATAAACACGTAAGTATGTCTTAACATACCTGAGCCCAGCCACCCCTAACCTTGCCTGGCACTCATCAAGGCTCACAATAACAGTTTATTTCCATGGGTGTGGAGAGGAGAGGAGAGGAGAAATAAAGGAAGCAATCAAGTTCCTCAACAAATGAGAGGAGACAAAGAAAGTTAAAATTCCTCTAGAAGAAACAGGAAATAATTCATCAAGGAGACCTTCTTCTTTCCTCCCTCTCCAGCTTTTTTTTGTTTGTTTCTAGAATAAAGTAACTCCTACTCCTCTCCCGCAATTTTCCGCCCGAATGCTCCTTAATTTGAGGATTTGTTTGTTGTGCCATTGGAAGCATTGTTGATTCATGCATATTTGATTTGGAAATGTCACTCATTATATTTATTTCCTCTCTGCTTACTCTGTCTTTGCCTCACTTTGCTCCCTCTTTTGACACAGTCCATTCACAAAAAAGAACAACACTTTCACTCTTTAGTTGGCTTATTCAAAACCTTTTAGCAGGATTTTCATTCTTTAAACGTGTTTATTTATTTATTTATTTACTTTCTCCCATCACAATGTAATTTGGTGGAACAAATTACAGATGGATGAGATAGCACTGGAGTGCTGGTTTTGTGAGAACGCAAACTAAAGTGTGTGTGTGTGTGTGTGTGTGTGTGTGTGTGTGTGTGTGTGTGTGTGTGTGTGTGTGTGTGTGGGGGGTGGCAACAAACCCATCCTCTGGTTGCCATGGTAACAACATTTAGAAATCGTCAGATGATAGGATGAGGGGGAAAAAATGAAGAGAATTAAGGTTATAGAAAAAGAAATCTTATGTACACCTGTCTCAATTTTCTTTTAAATACTTAAAATAATGGTGCTTGTTTTTTGTTTTATTGAAACAGTGGTTAAAAAAAGGGAACTTCATTCGTTTTATGTCATGCTTCGACTTGTGATCAGCTACCGTCTAGTGAGTAGAACTCCACTTACACCACAGAGTCAGCTGGGCTCCCATCAACCCTGTGTAAACGCTTCTATCTGATTTCTATCTGCCTGAAAATGAGTCTTATCCAGTCCTATCTACTGTGTGTGAGAGTGTTAAAGGTCTGAGTAAAATGCCTGCCATCAGGAGAGCAGATTTCACTCTTATGTTTAACACTGCTTTTTGTATTCAGGATGAAGCTAGAGCATAAAACGAAACAAAAAGGGATTGTCGGGTGTCTAAATTAGGGGTGCAAGCATATTTGAACACAAACACCCATCCCTGATGTCATGCAATCCCAAGAGGTAAAACCATGAGGTGGATAAGAAAGCGAGGTAAAAATCTCTGTAGTCCTTTCCTTTTTTTTTTTAAGCAATGTATATTTTGTACAGCTAGCACAGAAAAAATGGATGAGAAAAAAAAACATGTGGAGACTGAGCATCAAAGTGGAGATGAGGTAGAGAGAGAAGGACCTGGAGAGGAGAAGGATAAGCCTAGCCTACAGGAAGAGCTGTACTTGTTGGGGCACTGAGAGCGCAACTAATGGATAAGGCAGCTAAGAGAAGGATGATGAATGACTTTGTGAATATGTATCTACATGTGTGTGTGTGTTTGTTGTAAGAATGTTTATACTTCGGTTGGATAAAAGACAAAACAGTACTTGTGTGTTTATGCTGTGTGTATGTGTGTGTGCGTCTGTGTGTGCGTGAGAGAGAGAGAGAGAGAGATGGTGCAGATGATGGTTTCTCTTGTGGAGCATGTGGTCGGTGGTTTCTTGGGCAGACGAGGTGACAGGAGAGGTCTCTCTGTCCACATGCCACTGTCAGCCGATCTGTCTATCCCTTTTGTTTTCCTGCTGTCTTTCTCACTCCGATAATCATCCTCTTTATACGCAGCAAATGCCAACATTTGAAATCCTCATAGTTTGAGATTTATTTTTAAAAGACTTGCTCGGTTAGTCATTAAATAATGTCCAGCTACTTAATTTCCTGTCAAACATCTGATAAACTCATGTAAGCTTATTCAGTTCCAAATCTTACTCTAGCACATGCTATGCCTCAGACAAAAATTCTCCTATCATTCACCAGTGTTACTGAGTTTATATGTTTACTTGCTTCCAGCTTTCCTCTGTTTTTTTTCCCCTTTCATCCCTGCAGGCCTTTCCTGTTTATCCATCCGTTGCCCCTCTGGCCTCTCTCGGCTCAGAGTATGCTAGCCAGCGCTCTCCCTGTGCCTTGCAGATGGGTGCACTAATCCGCTAACGTTAGCTCCATGAGCCGTGAAGGCTAGGTCGGTGTCTTGTTTTGGACGGGCACTGAGGCTGCGGTTTAACTTGCTAGCATTTGGGATTCTGCACAGCTCAGGTTTGAGGGAAGAGAAAGACGAAAGTAAATAAAGGTCGACCAATTAATAAAGGCCGGTGATTGGGGCTGGCTGACAAGGGGGGACTTTAATCTGCATAGAGATAACAGCGAAAGTCAGACCACAATATAAGGCGATGGAATCGTGTTTGTGTGTATATGTGTATGTGTGAAGCATCAATCAGACAAAGCACAGGCATGACTGTCAGTCACTTGGGAGTGCAGTGGATTTACATGCGCAAGTCCACAGAGGAGATGAGCGTTTCAGTGCATTTTTCTGTGTATGTTAATATATACAGGACTGTGTTTGGTGTGTGTGAGACAAAGAAACTAGAAAACCACCCTGAAAACATAACACGGCTCTGCATCTATCACTAATATCCTTGTTTATACTCCAGCAGTTGACAAACACTTGTTATGCCTTGCATGATGCCTGCTGTAGCTGCCAGAAGGCACGATTGATATTAGCTTTTATGCTAATGCAGCATTTGGCTATGTAAGAACAAGGCAGTATTTCCATAGACATTCATTCATCCAAGCCTGCTTATGGCCTTATGGGCCACGACAGAATTATTGCTGCACAGTACACAAGCTGTTGTCACTGTGCCAAAAGCCACTATCACACATACAGACAGCAGACACACGAAGCAGGATAATATGAGGAGAAAACCACAGTGAGGGTGTGAAAGTAAAGGTAGAAGCTGGATGCTGTATGTGTCAAATCGATAGATAACAAATATACATGCAGCAGAAGATGTTGCAGTGGAGTGACAGCAATGTGCACTAATCTGCTCAATGAATCTTACCTCAGAGTTGTTGACACGGCCCTCCTGAAAAGAGCAGTCGTTGGCATTCTGGGTGCACATGTGGCGGTACTTGCACCAGTGGCATGGGAAGGAGCCATTTACACAAGAAAGACAGCTAAAATGGAGAGAGATTAAAAGAGAAAAGAAGTTAACAGGGTCACCTGACTTCTTACTTCAGGCTCAGTCATTGCACTGCTTTACAGCATCATTTGTTATGGCACAGACACAGAAAAAAGTGAAACTGGTCCATCAGTTTCTATCAATAACCTGATCTAACTTGCTGGAAGAAGACTGCATGTTATTTTATTTTCTCTTTATCCTGTCATCTCTCTTCATTAAGCATATGAAATTCGCTTATGGAACGGACTGTGTTTGGGATGTGTGGTCTGTCACAATATGTCATTTCTTTTTTTCCCTCCCCTTTGTAGGGAAAAACGTGAACAGTAGCAGGAAAACAGAAACCAAATGCCTAACTGTGTGATAGCTGTGTTTTCTGCCTGCTTTTTGGAGCAAGCTACTAGAGCCCAGTCGTCTAGATAGGCTAAGATGCTGAGACCCTTATTTATGAAGGGTGCCAATGGTGCCTCGGCACATTTGCAAAGAGCAAGAGACAACCCGAACGGCAGCACCGGGTATTCATAGGCTACGCCCTCGAACGCAAACCTCAGAAAGTGCTTGTGGTTCGGGTGTATAGCCACATGAAAAATAGCACGTCTTAGATCAATCAATCAATCTTCCAGGCCAACTGCATTTAAAAGCTGCCTCAGTGTTCAAGACCACTTGTATTGCTCTTTTCTGCAACAGTGCACTTATTTCCTCTTCAGTATCACTGCAGCCTCCTTGCGAACAGCAGTTTTTATCATTCTGCAGAAACGAAACCGCTTGACCCGGAACTGCAGAAAGTAACCCATAGCAACGGCTCGCACCACCCACGGTGAAGGGGCGCAAGTGTGCCAGCTGTGAGCAGCCAGCCAAGCTAACCTGCAGCAGCTTGGGAACTTAGGAACATGTACATTCATGCAGTTGTTTGAAGGCACCTATATTGGGGCACGACAATGAAAATACAGCGGGAACACTCGATGTGGTCACCTGAAAATTGAACACACCTGGAATGGGTGCTTCTGGGCCTGTGAGAGCTAGCTGTAGGCTTTCATATGACGTATTGGGAGGATGTCGCGCAGAGCGACACATCGCGCTATATGTGCAGGCGGAGCAGTGCACATGCACGCCATAGGTCGTCCACCTTAACCTCCTAAGACCCGAACTCTTCCACAGCATGCATTTTTAATTTCTCTTTGATATTTGGGCTGATTGGCCCGATGAATGTAAAAACAAAGAATTACCAGATTATTTTTTTTTACCTTATTTTTGTTTTTATGAAAAATCAGAGCCACATATGAGGATATTCATTTAAAATTTTGATAGAACAGTAGCAGTATAATGTCCTCGTAAGCGGGTATCAGGCCCTTGTAGAGCAAAATTTAGTATTTTGGTCTAAATAACCCAAAATGTGACGTCCACATATGTGGACGGCAGGTCCTAGGAGGTTAAAGGCGTGAATATAGGTTTCTTCAGCAGGACACACGGAGCCGTGATATCTCATACTTATGTGTTGCACCATTTGAATCAACTGAAAGGGAACCAGCAGACTGAAAATAAGATGTAAAACAGGGCTGGGATAATATAGTTTGAATACAGTGGTAACACCACACTGACCAATACAAAAAGAATGTATTGATATAAATAAATATTTTAATGCTATTTAAATCTTTTTTCCTCAAAACCCTCTTTTTCCACTTGTTTTTTGCCACCCCATTTCATATTCTCTCTCATATATTCTTCCCATCTTCCAGCTAGCTATCTAACATATGTACCCCCCTCCCTCGTTCCCTCATTCATCACTCCCCACTTGCTTGTAACTGTCCACTGCTTGCTGCCTCTATATGTTCAATAATCTTCCTCAAACTTGGCCTCTCCGTATACATTTCCCTCCAGTCCTTTATTCTGTCAGTCTTTTAAAATCTACCTCTTTCTGTCACTCCATTTCTGCCCCTCTCGCTCTTTTCAACTCTTTCATTCACCCTCTCCCCCTTCCCCTTTGTCTAAACCCCTCTTTCATCCGTGGGACTAAGAGTGCTTCACGATTTTGAATTCACCTGCTTTAACTGAGGCGAGGTGCAGACAGACAGGCTGAAAGATGAGAGGAAGGAAAGAGGGAAAGAGAGAGAGAGAGAGATCAAAAGCAGGTGGATTTCCCTGACAGAGATGTAGACGCCAGGTATCGTGGGAGAGATGGGAGAGGGGGGGGTAAAGGGGGTGAGAGGTCTCACAGGAGAGCGAGGAAACATTAGGCTGGAAGTGGGGAAGCGTTTATGAGTCTGTATCCACCATCTAAAGGGACCTGTAAGGGACAGCCAAACAGGTTTAAGAGCAGTTTATCTACAAGGCATCATGCTATTGGTGCTCTCTTACTCCTCGAGAGATGCTTAGCCACTTGGTATCTCATTTATGTGTACTGCATAATCTAATGTAACCATTATGACTTAGCAAATAAAATTGTTTCATTTTATTACAGAGCTTACTAAAGCCTTTTGTCTTCGGCATGAACTTAGTTAGAGATTATTCTGTGACTCATTTCAGCTACTGAGCTTTGTGTGAGCATATGGTTTATTGGAAAGACAATAAAATACTACATTTAATATAAGTAAGCTGGGAAAGCGAGCAGGTTGATTCGTATTCAGCCTCATCCACCAGGTATAAATTTGTGCCTCTGCCTGAATGACTCCTGACAAGCTCTCAAGTGTGTTTTAACCCTGTGTAAAATGCGAGCTCCCCTTCCCCACAGCAAATGAAAAATGAGGGTCTTAACTTGTGAGCACTGAGATGGAGCCCATATATGAATCCATCAAACCCTGATGTGGATTCATTTGGATCAATTAGGGCCACTCGTTTGTTAGGTGCACGTTTTAAGCGATCGTTTCTAGCCCAGACCCCTCCTTTTGAGCAACATCAGACGCTCGAGCTTAATTCAATCCCACTGCCTCTTTAATTGACCAATTTAGCATTGTGCTGACAGAAGCTGTCCATTTAGAATAAAAGATGTGCAGCTAAGGAAATAACAGGCCTCTTAATACCACACAAGAGCAAATAGGAGATTTGTCAATGTTGCCAACAAATGGAGGGAAAGCGATTAGGCGACGCAAGGTTACCATACAGTGCTGAGAGTCAAAGAGCAGAACTGGGATTTTAGCTCAACACTGTGTCCCAAAGGAAGTTGCAAGAAACAGAGGAAGGGCTGTCAATGCTGGACAAAAGACCAGAAGACATTACTGGTGCAAGACAAATGAAGGAGAGGTAAGTTAGTCATGCTCATGGCGTTGCTTGTTAGGGTTTCTTCTCTTGCTAACAAATACTATTTTTAATGTCAATGAATACCTTTTTTGGATTAGAGTTCATCAAAATACAGTACAACACCAACTTAACACAGCAGGTAACCAGAACCAGACAGTGAGCAGTACAAAGTGTAGTTAGTAATTCACACCAGTCACTAAACCCCGATAATAATCCTTTATATCTGTTTTTTTTTTCCTTTTTCTTTTATTCATGTCAAATCAGCCTTGTTAGTGTACCAACGACTTTGAAATAATGAGCAAAATATCAGCATGTAACTACTGCCAACTTTTAGTGACTTTTATGGTTACGCCCTTTGAAATAAAAGGCGTCGCCCATTATGCGTGCCACCCAAGGCCAGCAGTAGGCCCTGTCTGACAACCCCCTACTGTTCGCTCTTTGGTTCCTCCAAGTAACCAGGACCCCCTGTAACGAGCTGCCTTAGGATTTCAAGGTCTCTCTTTTAGGCTTGGTGCACACCCTTTTAATAAAAAGCCCACCCAGGGCAATTTGAGGACGTTCAATTCTAGTGTCCAGAGGTGGGCTCTTTTCTTCCGACCCCCCGATAGCGTCCTTATTGCTCCTTCCTGTCACTCCCCATCGCCTGTAGCCACTCAGAGCCTTTGAGCGGCTGGAGACACGCTGCCCGTATGTCCACGCTCATAATGCTAATTTAATCCGCTCATATTCAGATGCTAATGGAGATACGCTAGCTTTGCAGCAGCAGTGGCCAAACACAATAGACCGACTTCCTCCTCTCTCTTCTCCTTGGTCAGTTTGGAGTGTTAAACACAATCAGCTCTCCTCGTGAGCTGCGTTTGACACTTGTGCACTTGGCAAAATGAGTTATTTATTGGTCACGATTCATTTGAAAGAAGTGGAGGTGAATAATTTAACGGCCCTCCAGAATAGTCTTTTCTATCATTACTGCATCCCTTCAAAATTTGAGAGGGATTGATAAAACACATAGGGACTAATGCTCGTGCACATAAATCTATTAATGCGTTTACAAGAGTGTTTACAAGAAAACAAGGCAGTCTATGTGGGCCATTCATTTTATAATTACTCCAAACCTTTCTGGCTTTATTCTTCTACCATTTTCTCCATCACAAAACCATGCCCCTTTCTTGTTATCAAATTGAATACATTTTCTTTCTCCAAAGAGCACCCTCAATCACACAACAAATGATCCAGACACTGGCCAAGCCACATTAACCATATTAAGAAAAGGTGCTTCATGTGGCCTTATTCAGACACCCAAACTCTAATTCATTTCCAGACTGTATGCTCTATCTTTATTAAATGGGGGGCTGTGGAATGAAAAGGAGCGTATGGAAATATTTAATTAAGGAGCAATCATGGCCGCGGGTGATTTTCTATTTCAATCTCAGCAACCCTTAAACTGAAACAGTGGGAATTCTAATTATATTAGTACTGCTATGCAAATTTATGGCATTTTTGAAAAGGCAAGGGCCACGACGCAATCAGTTGAGTAAATAAAAAGGTGGGGTGTGTGTTGTTTTTAAAAAAAATTTGTTTTGGTGTTTTTTTGGTTGGGTGTGGGTGGAGAGGGGGGGGGGGGGGGGGGGTATTAGCACGTGAGATTAAACTGTTGGCAAAGCAATTCCAGTGTGCATTTATACTCCAGCATACAAGCCTAGACAGCAGGAAGTACAACATGATGCTGAGGAGGAAAAAAGAAAGATGCGTGGGAATTCACTCACAGCTAATGCTCGCAATTCTGCTTCTGAATGTTTCGAGAATGTCTGCTTCCTGCATAGTGTAAGAGCCTGCAGTATTTTAAGTTCAAGGCCATTAGAGGAAAGCCCAGCTCTGCAAAGAATGACCAAGCATTCTGGAAACAGGGCCTTGCATGTGGCTGTGCGGGCCTGAACTGATTACACCAACAACATTACCAGTCTGATCTCATCAGATGGCAAACACTTACGCCTGGGGGGGAACAGCGGGTATGCGGGACATAGTGCCAGCTCCAAATGGAATTCTTATCTCAGCATCTCTCTTCACCATCAGAGTCGCTGCAGAAGATGCAACGTGCCCTACCTCTAACTTCGTTAAACATGTCCATTACATCACTCAGAGGTTGTATTAGATCAGAACAGGGAGCAGACTTAATCAGAGTTCATTGGGCTAATATCGTCACACGGGCGACTCTCTCGTCTCTGTCACTTCTCGTACTTTTTCAATCGATTTATGAGATCAGTGACATGTTAGAATATCTGATATGATATCGAATTTTACAAAAAGGTGTCCTACTATATTTGTTTTCGTTATTAACATGAGATGTGATGCAAGATGCACCCAAATACCCAAAAAGACATTGAGAGATAACACCGACATTATGGGGTCCTTGTGGGAGATGAATTAACTGTGAGTTGACATCGTAAACCACCACACCCTTAACCAGCTGAGCTAATCATCGTTGCCGTGGCAGGGGATTTGTGTACAAGAGCAGGGGGTTGGGTTAAAGGTCACAGTAACGGATTAGGTGTCCAAGACAGTTGGGGTTTCAGTGAGCGGTAAGTGCAGGAGTGGAGTAACACTGCACGTGTATGTCTGTGTGTGTTTGTAGACAATCCTCGAAGGAGGCTCATCCTGCATCCAGAGGGAAGCCAGGATGGAGCCCTGTGGTACCCCAGGGGCCCCCAAGCCATCTGCTGCCCCAAGGCTAATACCCCAGCAGACGTTTCAGCCTCCCCTAGATCAGCCCCGATTGAGCAGGAGGGAGGGTATTGTGTTAGGGGGATGGAGGAGTTAGAGGATTCTTTTACCCTGGCAGGGCGCACCAGGCTTGTGGTAGGACTGACCTAAGGGTGTGGCTCTATGGGTGGTAGAGATTTTCAGCAGAAGGTGGATTAGGAGAGGCAGTGAACTGCAACTAGGCACAGAGAGCTGAGGGCATCTGGAGTGTGAAGGAGACCAACTCATTGGAAGAGGCACAAGATTTGATTCACACCGTTTCAGTATTATCATAGTTGCTTTGATCTTTTTGGGGTAAATAAGTGCCAGGCTGACAATGTCATTGCTAAAAACTCCAACTGTATTTGTTTAATCAAGCGGGTAAAAAACAAAATAATTAAGGTAGAGTCCAAAATTTTGAGCCATTATGACAGACCACTATGCAATGAATTAATCATGCAAGTACCATTAGTGTGTGTTGTGGGATATGATAAAAAGAGTAGAATTACCATCGCATGTCCCGATCGTTTCTCATATATGGCACATTTGATTTTTCTCTTCAACTGTAACATAAGCCTCCCGTGGAGGTCCGAGGGGGGGAGATAGATGTGTGTGTGTCTCTAACTGTTTCTCTCATGGACAGTAACATGAGACAGCCTATGGTACGAATGGACAAAGAGGCCATTTCTTAAAAGAGCAAGAGGGAAAAGACTAAAACAACATTTTCGCCCATCAAACTAGAAAACATGTCGTCACTGTCACTTACGACTGATGGACGCTGCAGTTGTAGAAGACAAAGTCGACACTGGCAAACTTCTTGCCCGTCTCCTTGGACTTCAGGTAAAGTTTCACCACCCGCTTGTCACCTGCATATCAGAAACAGGGAAGCAGCCAGATTAACAGTTATTCTGCTCTCTCTGAAGGCTTAAAAGAGAAAAGTCCAAGTCAAACACATTAGCAAACAATTACATTTGTATCTAAAAACTACTTTAAAAACAGAATAAACACGGGCGTAAATTAAAACAACTTATTTGTCGATACAGAGTGACACTTCTGTATTCCACTTTTGTGCCCTTAACAGATAACACATACACAAAGACATACTGCAGCCTAGCAACACACTACTCATGTCACACCCACAGTAGGGTGGCATTAAAAATAGCAGCACCAATCAGTGTTTGGATGCCAAGGCTGATGAGAACTCATAATGGGGCATAATGGGCTCAGTTGAAGAACTACTGTGATGTTGCTTTGAGGAAACTTAGTGCTCGCTATGTGACATGTTTTCGGTGCTTTGAATGCGAATACAAAACAAGTTTTTTTATTACCATCTTTGTGGTGTGACAGAATTGGACATAAAACAGGTGCATAATCTCTGGGAAAAAAATGATGTCGATATTTTTAAACATTACGCTAAACCACACTGAAGTTGCTGCTTTGAAATGAAGTTAAGCACAAAACCAGTCTTTCAGATAAATAAAATGAAAGTGACATCAGTGCACAATGGTTGATAATGGGAATACAAAAACAGTTCTATTTTCAGTAGATAAAGCTGGACTTGTGTTTAGGCTTCAGAAAGCGAGTGTGTGGCTTTTATTGAAACTGACAAGGAATACTGAATATAGACATGCAAAGCAAATCAACTAGTAACATTACAATTCTGTTCTAAAGCTCAAGTGTACTACAAGATCCTTTAGGAGGGCACACATCTGCTACATCTGATGGTGAATATACAGTACAGAATGGCATGGAAATAAGATGATCAAGAGGCCAAAGAAACCAACAAAGATGTATCATAAAGATTTTGTGTCTACATTCTTCAAGCATGTCACCAAAACTTGCCATAACCCTAGCCACACATCTCATTGGGTGCTACCACCCAATGACCTCATCACTCATTGCCCTTCCTGCCCTGACCTTTGTTTCGAGTGATTGGGGCGATGTCCCGGGCAGAAGGAGACAGGCAGAAGATGTGTCCACCCTGGATCTGTCCCTCTGTCTCCACATAGTCCTCAAAGGAGCAGTTGACCCCCGCTGACAGATCGGGCACATTGCGAGCTTGGAGGACCAGCTACGGGTGGGAGGGGGAGAGGGAGAAGGAGAGAGCAAGAGCGAGAGAATCAGTACCCAGTGCTTGATCAATGGAAGGACACGGTGTACATGGATTGTTATAAGATATGACATGAGGGTTAATGGCTGTTGGGACAGAAGGGGAGTGATACATGGGTATGTGTATGTGTGACAGTTACAGGAATAAAAGAGTGAGCGCATGTGCGTATGCATCAGTCACTGGAGTGGCCATTTCGAGCAAGGTTAATGTGTACAAGTTAATGTGCAGAATGAAAGCGAGGCTAACTGTAATCAGTCAAACCTATATGATTACACCGAGGAGCCACTGATGGAACGAGACCTCGAAAAGCTCAGAGTAAGAATTACGAGGGCACGGAAAGCAGATTTCTAATTAAATCTGCTGTAAATATTCAAAAGTGACTTTTTTGGTGTAATTTCCTAAAGAATCCATGACATAAGATTGCATTTATATCCCAGTGAAAACTGGCAACACTGTACACCAGATATAGAGACGCACACCGTTTCTTGCTTTGCTCATTTCTCTGTAATTCCATTATGTTGTACCAATTTGATGATAGGACGAATTCAATCATTTTACCAAAAAACTGATAGTATCTAACAAACGTCATATTAGTACAAATTAATGAACAAAGCTCATTTGTCTTAAAAAAAAAAAAAAAAAAAAGGCACAGTGGACACAGAAGATTTCACAGAGCTATTGAGAAGGTGAATGTTAACTATAACGTCACCTTTAAATAAACCAGCTACTTATCTGCTGAAAAATCCTCATGCATCATACAACCAGCCTAAACCATTTTGAGACGACACTAACCTTAGTTTGGCATTTTGGGAAATGCCACCCTGTCTCTGTCAAATAACAGTAACTAAATCTGTCTACCGGCACCTCTAAAGCTCACTGATTATTATGTTATGTTATGCTTGCTCGTTTAGTCTGAAAACAACAACATGACATTTTAACAGCGGGTTACGTGCCAGGCCATTTCTTGGCTGCACCCGACAACTTTGCCTCGCTTCACCAAGTTAGAGTGGGACACACAACCTTACACTTTATTTTTATACCAGTGAAGACATAAATCTAATGTTTAGGAGGTTTTTGAGTTCTGGCCATTTTACAGTCTTTCTGCTCAAGTAAGATATCTGTGTGCACTGAAACAGGAAGACATACCTGGACTTCAGACATCGTGACAGAAATATTTCTCGGCTGAACAGTTAGCTCCACACACTGTCTCTGGTCAGAGGCAAACCTCTGAGGCTCTCCTGCCCGCTCACAGTGGTCCTTACGTGAACATCTGGGAAACAGCAAGACAAGAAGCGAAAGATTAAAAAAGATGAAAAATGTATAGTAATTACAAGAAGAAAGGTAAGGAGAACGGGGTAAAAGAAAATGAGCTTGACAAGAGGTGAGAGGAGGAAAGAGGCAACAGTGGACACAAGAAACTGTTAAACTAATATGACAATCATATTAAGATGATAAACACACACAGCCATCACAGTCACACAGAAACGGGAGCAATAATAAAAGACAAATAGGCTAATAGCTTCCCCCAGCCATTACTGTAGGGCTTTAGATCATTACCTTATTGGTCGTGACATTTGTGCAAGAACTGCCAAGCTACAAGACCAATCAGCTCGCCTCATCTTTTCACTTTACAGGCCCACCCAATTCACACTTCTCAGGAGATGTACAGGCGATCGTTAAAGTTTCCCTGAACACTAAAAAATGATGCAATTTCCTACCAGATGCATATCAAAGGGGTCAGCAATTTCACCCACGCTTATTAAAAGCCAACTGATCGTGCTAAAAATCAGCATTCAGCCCCGTATCGTAGTGGCTTTACTATAAGCAATTCATAATGCATTAGCTATCACTTTCACCTTTGCGCTAACAACATCTGGTCCCAGCGGTGAGAAGAAAATGCTGATGCAGCGTACTGCAAGTCCTTAACAATAATAGAGAGCCAGAAAAAATGCTAACTGCTTCCTTCATACAGCGGTGCCCCCATTCCCTCATTTAGTTAGCCTTCACTCACGGTCGGGAAGAAAAAGCTGTCACCAAGCACCCACCTGAGAGTCCCTGACATACACACACTGTAAGGCATTAGCAGAAAGTAGAAAGATTTGTACACCTTTTCTTATTAGGAACCCTTTTCCCTTCTACTGCTCTTCTGATGTGTGCGACTGTGTATTCGTGTGAATGAAGCGTTTCCCCCGTTTCAATTCCATGTGTCCAAATGGCGGGCTGTCACTGAATTAAGTCCATCATGACTGTATGTGTAATTTCAAATGTGTGATAGTCTCCTGAAATGGGTAAAAACAAGTAGTTTGTGTATGTGCTTGTGCATGCCTTGAGGAGAGACGGTTTGGTGATACGTACTATAAGTTTAATTAATGTAATGAAGAGATGGCTTTACGCCCAAAGCTTGAGGCATTCCAAATGTGGTTTAACATGCCGTCACCTCTCAATAACATGCAACTGTTCTCGCCTTACAGTGTGTGCACACAAACCTTCCAGTCAAACAGAAAGAATGACGAGATTGCAGGTAAACAGTGTTAAAATGTATCACTACACTCTTATGAGGGCTAAGCTCAATTTTCCGACTGCAAATCCCTCTATTACATATCTAACCTTAAACAGTAATCTTATAGCAAACAAGACTTAATCCAAAAACCAAAGACTGACAAAGAGACTAATTCTAAAATCTGTAAAATCTGTTCCTGCAAAAGTCTGCAGGTGTACAATACCATGCTCACACACACAAAACTGGCTCAATAACACTGAGAAAAATAGTTCTAATAATGTAAGCTGTCATGTTCTGTAAGTATTTATTGGAAGCATGCAGCAGCTGTAAAATTTAAATTTCCTCTTGAGTGATAATTAAAGGACTAATTTAAGCTTGTTAGAAGAATTTTATTAAATCTATAACAAACATTTACAAAAGAGCTGTTTTGGAGATTAGGGTGTCATCACAGTTTGTTGGGTAAAAGCCTACTAAGTATAATATAAAACTTTTCAGGTTGTTGCTTCCATTCCTAATGTGATCTTCTGAACTAAAACAGCCAACACTGCTTTCTCTGCTATCTACAGTGTAATGCAATAGGCTACATATGAAGTGCACCAGGATGGAGTATGTTAATACGTGCAGCACTTACACATTGTGAAGAACACACCATCCACAGTGAGGGTCTCTGGAGCCCAAACACTCCCCGCAAGTGGTGTACTGCTCACAGCTCTCTACTGGAACTCTCACCACCTACGGAGAGACGAAGCAGGGAAGAGAGACAAGAGATATAGAGCAGGGAGGCAATTAGTGTCTTCACAATCAAACTCATAAAATGAAGAGTATATTCAGCCGGATGGAGGTAAGAATTTGACAGCTTATCAGACTCCTATTTAAAAAATGCAATCAGCAAACAGTTAGTGTGTGTTTGTCTCAGTGTGTGTGTTCCTGAGAGAGACTAAGTGCTAGTCGGTGAGAGGTGTATATGTGTGGGTCTTTGTGCTTATATGTGCTGTGGTGAACCATTTCAGCAATGTGTGACAGCCTCCAGTCAAGCATGTACAGGAGAGGCCTCGCAGTGCATCATGGGACAGCTGAAAGGTGAACATGATAAAAGTGCTGTGATTGACAGGTGACCTCAAAAACCAACAGGAGGCAGAGGACCAGAAGGACAGACCCAGTGTGTTTGTGTGTGTGTGCGTGCGTGCGCACATGTACGAGGGAAATCTGTACAAAGCCTGTGCAACAAAGCTTTAGTGCATCAATGTGACATTACTCGCGCTGTGTGTTTGTGTGTGTGTACGAGTGTGATGATAGTCTGCAGATGTTGCCTACGAAACCAGATTAAGTGTGCAAGTTTAGCCCTCCACTTCAGTTAAAGGTGACGACAGATTGTTCACAACACGGTCCCAGTGAACGTGAATGAATGCATGTGTTTCAAGATATTAAAAGGTTGAGCTTGTTCAAGAGTGTGACACACCCCGAAAGCAAATGCTGAGAATGTTAGTGGGCAACAAAGTAAGCGTGTGTGTTTGTATCTGTTGCAAGTGTCAGCACCACATCCAACTTCTCTTCACCATTGGGCCCCCAAGTTGATGATTTGCTGGAAGCCCATTTCATGATATGTGTGTGTGTGTGTGTGTGTGTGTGTGTGTGTGTGTGTGTGTGTGTGTGTGTGTGTGTGTGTGTGTGTGTGTAAGAAAACGTGAGTGTGTATCAAGTTGCCACTGCAGACACATGCAGCATAGAGAGGGCCAGCTGATCACTAAGTAAAAGCATTTAACAATCTTTCCCCTGGGTAACACTTTCACATCACACAGACAGATTTAACCATAAGAACCTCATCCAAGTGGTATGTGGAGGGACTAAAGTGGTGTCTTTTTTATGAGGTAGGGATTTGGGGGGGTTGGGGGGCAGAGCGATAAGAGAAAAGAAAAACACGGAAGAGAAAAGAGCAGAGGCCTGAGGCTTAAGATAAAGGTGGTTAGCAGCAGGACGGAAAACAGGTGGACAAAGGAATAGAGGAGTGAAATATTAAACTGGGGCCAGGATTCCTCTGCAAGCTGCAAGTACAACTGAGATATGAGATAGATGTGACATGATGGAACTAATTTCTGCTTCAAATGCCTTGCGGCAAACTGGCTTTGGGGCTTTGTGAAGGCTCACAGGACAGAAAAACAAAAACACTTGACACTATACGCTATCATAGCACTTTCTATCCTCTATTTCCTGAGTGCATATCTATTTGTTTACACTATATGATTCTTGTGCCTATATCACTGTTTGTAGCCATCATCCTGAGCACCTCATCTATTAGTCAATGTAGACCTCAGTACAGTAGATGAAATGACGCAAACAAGATATGGTGCTGGACTGTAAGGCAAACGAGGAAGGTGGTAATCTACTGGAAGTGCTGGCTGCATGGATGAGAAGTCAAAGAGAAGTCTAATGGAAGACAGTGCGAATTGGCAAGGACATTTTGCTGAGTAGATGGGATATGGTGGCAGACGCCTGCTATGTGTCATTGTCAAATTGAGTGTGAGTCTAGTTTTCATCTGCAAGGAGAGTTGAAAGAAGGATGGAACAGGGGACTGGGTCTTTTGGTGTCTTTGATAATAAAAGAATGACAGAGGGGGAAAGAAGTGTGAATGAATTAAGACATGATGGATAGAAGGGGAGAAAAGCAGCTTGAGTTTAGGATATGTGATTGGACACCTTATAGGAGGTCTCTATGACTCAACAAAAAAAATAGGAAATCGAAAGGAAAGAATTATGTGTTCCACATATACCAGCCAATTCCTCCACTCACCGTAATTCACCGTAATTCACCGTGACTCTGATTAAGGACAATGATCCACATAAATCATACTAACGCTACGGGTCCTTGGTGAGCTAGCATAATCTTATCATGGCCCTGTGTAATGATAGGTATGACCTATTGTTCACATTCGTTCCTACAGTAGCAGTGGTGAAGACACTGTGGGCTCAGCTGAGTGGTAGTGACTCAAATCGTAGGGAAGAAATTAAGAAACTATAGTGGTTGTTTTCCCCAGTGGGTAAATAAAATGCTTTCCAATAGCTATGAAAGTATGTGTATGACGTATGATACAAGAAGATACAATAAAATAAATAAATAAATAAATAAAAACCTTAAAAAGAGGTCAGTTTCTCCCTCTGTTAGGAATACAGGCACACACACTTATCCTCACTGTCTCCCTCTTCCTATCTCTCTTGATGGCTCTTTTAATGAAAGCCAATTCCTGACAGCGCGCCACATTACTCCTTTAAATGACCTTATAAACCAAGCCCGCCATCTCCTCTCTCTTGACTTCTCCTTATTTACAATAGCATCCACTGCTGTAGCTCAATTCTCCTTTTCTTGCTCCTACTTCCTCTGTTGTCAACCTTCTACCCTGACCATATCACAATGCCATGACATCTCCTTTCAGCTATAAACTTTCCACCTTTCCCCTTCAATCTGTTTTTACAGAGCGCTATCACCTGCTTTTAAACGTCCAGCTAACAGGCTTTGTGACGGTCACCCCCAAAACCCAGAGGAACTGTAAAGCTTTCAGCGCAGCTTTTCATTGGTTGTAAACTGTAAAGACATAAAAGGATCGGCCTTGTTGCGGCTTCTCTTTTTTTTTTTTTTTTTAAACATTCAAACACAGAGAGAGGCTGGAGAAGAGGAGAGAAGGAGGGGGTGTAGCTGTAGATGTCTGCAAGAAAAGAGACTGGGTTATACTGTCAGGGGGCCAAGAAGAAGAAATCACTGCTTGTTTTCAGTTATTTTCAGATAAATACTTGAGACTGCATCATAATTTGGCAATGCCTGTGCCTCACTATAGAACCACCACCAAATCTCTCGTGCTTAACACTACTTAAAATGGCTGTAATGCTGCAATTCAGCAAACAGTAGAAAGTGCTGAAATTTGATTCTTACAGGAAAGCCTTGTGGAGCAGGGAAAGCATATATTTTGGTTAAGTCTGATAAACTAGAATTAGAAGGTATTGTTACATTAAAAGGAGCAAAATGAAATAAAACGGCTATACCAAAACGGGTTATAACATAGGAAATGTGAGGTTAAAATGAAGTTAACACATAGGAGTTGTTTTTAGGCAGCATTTAGCTATGATGAAATGTATACAGGAGTAATTGCTTATATGCTTAAACTTAATTGATTAAAGTGGTTGTTTTCTTTTGGAGCTTTTAGTAGAATAGGCTGGTTCTAATGATTTTTTGTTAAAAAGGTGGACAGTTTGTGCACAGGATGTTGATGATCAGATAAGGGAAAAATAGAGCGAGCAACCGGACGTAAAAGCAGGGCTTAAAGAGTTTTAAAGGGATGAGTAACGTTGAAGAATATATATAAATACAAGTCAATAAGTTAAGAACATAATTAGGATCATGCTTTTGATTACAGAGTCCCAAATAGGATAAGTTAGGGAGGTGCAGGAAAAGGTGTTTTGTTTCCTTTGCAGAAGATCTCGGCGACCACAGGAGGGGCGAGGATGCTGGAGATCTCGAGGCCTCATGAACCAAAAGAGAGGGACCGAGAAAACCTAAGCTTACACATGGAGTGTTCTCGAATGGGAGCTGGTTGAGCCAGAGGACGGCTAGAGAGGGTCTGAGCGAGGACACAATGTATTGCGACCTCTGGTGTTCCAGAGGTCGAGAGAGGGAGTGTGGAGCAGGGAAATTATTTTACTGCTATTGTTAAATAATCATCATTATTACCATTGCATTAATAATATAATCTGGAGTTTATATTGCATTCAGGGGTTGAACAGTGTGTGTCTTTCAGAAAGGCTAAAAGTCACAGGCTGACAGGAAACAGGCTTGCAGAGAGTTTGCAGAAGCAGGAAGTTATTTTGAGCAGCAGGCTAAGACGAGGCTTTAACAATGTAACAGATAGCTTTAAGATGGCCTTAAGATGTTTATGATGATGTTAATTTTGTATTTCAGATGCAGTTATAACTATTTTATACACAATGCATATCTGTGCTTATTAAAGAGTTGGAGCTCGGTCAATTAATTGGGGGTTGGAAGCTTTGTTCGGCGCGATGTCCGGACAATCTATTGTGCAAGTGACTTGGAGCCATAGAAGGAATTGCAGTACATGCTTACAAAACACTTATATATCAGGTCATTTCATATTAAGGTTTTAGTAGGGGTTCTTGATTAAAACATTTATTTAGTAGAAGACATACACATAGTCTCAGTGAGCCTCTGGTCTGGTGAAAGGTCAGAAGTGCAACAGGTGAATTGAGAAAGAACATGTGAGGTCGTGACACACACACATGAGTTAGATTTATTTAGAGGAGAGATTAGTCGTGTCTCGGCAAGAAAGAGGAACAATTCACTTTAAGACAAGAACGGAAAGTACCAGCCATGAAAATAGAAGATGATCTTCTGGGTTAAAAGTCATTGTGGTGTTGATCTGATCTATGTATAAAATGTTTCTGTGACGCATGAAGGGGCGTCAGTAAACAAGCCCTGACGGTATAAAATCTGTGTATGCTTTGAGGAAGTCGGAGATCACTTGCTGTCGGCGTACAGAGTGTTCTTCCCACACGTGTGTTCATTAAAATCATTGTTTGACCAAGAGCTCCTGGACCATGGGTGGTTTGTACTCTCCCTCCTCAATTTTGAACCTTAACAGCCTCAAAAGGTTAGCTTGAAGGACATCACTGGGTCAATTTTCCACAGATTCTTCTTAAATGCACACAGCTTTTATCAAAGCAACAATAGAAATCTCAAACACGTGGCTTTTTATTGCTTCTCTACTTTCATCTAAACTTTGTTCTGTGATCTTTACACAAAAAATAACTACACAACATTTTCCTTGAAGTTTTTTTCCCTTTGCCAACATCTTGGGAGCAGAGATGGGGAAGCAAGGGAGAAAGAAAACAGCAAGATGAGTAGGGTCAGCTCCTCGTCATCATTCTTCTGTGACTTCTTTTCTCTAAGCCGACATTAACCACACCTGCATTCTTTCAATAACTGTCAATCAGCGTGCACTCTCTCCCGGTTTAATCTGTGCTGGCAGTGAATAGCTGTGTGCAACAATGAAATCAATACCCATCCACACAGCCACTAAACACTCCAGGAGGACACAGAAATAGAAACAAAGACAGATACAACTATTTGTTAGGGTAAAACTTCACTAAACACATTGTGGCTGTCATTACTTTGCAGTGACAGTAACTGGTGTTGTCGTCTTCTGCTGTGGCAACAGTGTATCATCCCGGCAACATTAGAAATTGGAGTGCTGAACTCCCAGTATATCCATGCAAGTGAGCCAGTTCTTCAAGTGCTAGAATACCAGGTCAGGAGAGCAAGTGTGTGTACATGAGGGCGGGGGGGTCGTATCAAAGGCTGGGTTAGCATGTGTGCATTGACTGGATTGTAAGGGGCTTACAAGATCAATGGCAAGCAAGACTAGGCTTGATGTGTTGACTGATTGGAGATAAGCAGGAAAGCAAACAAGACTGGCACTGACAAGAAAGGAGAGATGCTGTAGATGGCTAAGAAATGCCAAAGTGAAAGAAACAAAATGCAAGAAGCAACAATCGCGGTGTCCCATCAGAAACTTATCTGCTGTCACATTGTTTACTGATAGATGTCGAAATACTACATAACTGTTAGAATTCAGTGATGTAGCAATACAAAGAGCCAAGTTTAAGCCTTTATGTACGGCAAGAAAGCTGTAATTTTTCTCTCAGTACAGTATTTTTTCACTTAGCACCCTTTGACTCATTCCCCTCTATCTATTATTTCTTTTATATTGTGCTTTATGTGCCGTTTCTTGTTTCTGAACAGTTCGACTTCTCTTTCACCCTCATTCTTTATTTCTTTCACTGGACTCAGATTTTGTTTTCTCTCTTCTGAAACACACTGATGAAAACAAGAAGCAGGCCTATATAACTATATATTTATTTGCCATTTGCATTTGTGTATGTTATGAATTCAAGGATGACAGCTAAAATCCAAACTATCCTACAAGGCATTTGTGTTAATTCTGAAGTCAGTGCAACAGTAAATCAGCAATATGAAATTTTGAACCAACAAAACAAAAGTGAGAAAAAGAAAAAAAAACTTTTAAGATCTGGGAACCAATCTCTCTCCATCAACACCTTCATCACATGGACTTTCCCATCAGCTCTTCTAAAAGGAGCTATTCTCAACAATAAGTCAATATACTCTCAGTCTTTGTGTATCCATTTGTCCATTACACTCTGTCCCTTTGGTGAGAAGGAGCCCGACAGAAAGAGAGAGGAGACAGAAGAACGAAGCAGGATGAGGGAGTAAGTGGGGAAAAAAATAGAGACGAAGACAAAGCATGAGACAGAGATTGAAAAACTGTAGAAAACAAAGAGCTGGAACAAAGAGACTGTAAAGGGAGAAAAAGAGGTAAATGTGACCGGCTAAGGTAGACAGGCCTAGGGGTCTTCTAATTAAGTGAGGATGGGAGAGGCCGTCTGCCTGGTAAATGACTCTGTCACTTTAGTAAATGGACTTGGTGAGGAGTGAGGAGCCACACAGCTGGCATTTCCATTAGCACTGCCAAGCAACCCACCACCACAGAGAGAGAAGCAGAGAAGAGGAAGAGGGAGGCAAAAAAGGGGGGACAAATGCTGCTTTTCTTTATTTGCGCTCACAAGAGCTGCTGTGTGGAAGTCATGCCTGGGAGGTGTATAACAGATAGTGTTTTTGTGGAGAGAGAACCTAAATCTGACTGATTGGCTTTGCCTTCATATGCAACCCGTCATTCAAAATTTGTTACCGATATATATTTATAAAAAGCTACAGAAGTCCAAAGACGTGTTCAGACGTTTTTTGGGGGTGTTTTTCAGATCAATAATATATTTACACGAAGTACTGAAAACACTATGTATGGTGTAGGTGAGGGAAATGCCAAGGCAGTGTGGAGGAAGCCGCATACACGGCTCCCACTCACTATTGGCAAATACACAGAACTAATAAGTGTGCTATTTGCACATCAGCTGAATCAAATGCCACAAAAATTACTTATAAGTTTGTGATTTAAGTGAGAAGTAAGTCACAAATGCAAAACGTACAGAATTTTCTATTTGAAGACACTGCAACAGTACGTACAAGCCAAGTAGTATTCCTTAAGGCAAGTGCAGTGATCTTCACAGGTCCAATTTGGTTTCACACATTTTTACTGAGAACTAGATTTCTCTCTTTCCCTTAAAAGATATGTTTGCCAAAAATGCAAATGAGTTGAAGTGAAATAAAACAATCAGTACTTACAGCCCCGCTTATTGTGTGCAAATGTCTTTCTAGTTCCATTTATCAGCGTCGTATTCTTTCCTGTTGTAATTTATGACAGTAAAACCAGAAAGAAAACGTGCTTTTCTGCTTTTCCACTCAGCTTTCCCCCTATTTGATACTTTATAACCGGGGTCTGACGAGGCCTGCTGTGCATGAATCTGAAAAGAAATTTGACTCAAATTCAAAACAATTCCCTGTGCTGTCATGCATGAGCGACATTTCATTGTTCTACTCAGTGTGACTTCTGGTTAATGCATGAAACTGAGTAGTATAGTGTGCCACTAGGAGCAGCACCATTGGCTATACCAGCTGTTGATTGGCCTCGTTCAAATCAGTCAGGGCCATATCCCTACACCCAATCACCGTGAAGCAACAGGAGAACAGCCGATTGATAGTGATTGAGAAGGAAGGCGAGGAGGGGGAGAAGCCATTAACCTCCCTATCCATCTCACCCTCTTTTCTAACCATATCAGTCGCTCTATCACACCATCCTTTGGGAAAAGATGGTAAAGTATAACAGAGAAAGATGAGAGAAAGACAGAGCTATCTAGTGGCAAGTTAGACTTCCATTAGGGCTGATAGCATCACACACAAGACAAGTGTCCAAGCACACTTTCTGATGAGGCGCGCACACGTTCAAGACTATTGCAGGGATTTAAAAAAAGAAATGCAACAGTGAATGATCTGATATGAACAAGGGCAGTGAGAGGAAAAGCAGGAAACACAATTAAGAGAAAAAGAGAGAAAAAGAGATAAGTGAGGTTAGAGACACTGAAACCATCCCTGCCTGTGTAATGATGCCATCTTGGCCAATTTTGTCTCATGTCTCTGAAGGATTTACTAATATTTCACTCAATTTTTTCCCTTCATCAAGTCACAAAAGAGGGAACTAGAGGTGCAACAGACAATTTTCACAGTAGTTTATTCTGATTATTTCCCCCCCACAGTTAAGTCACTGGTTTGTGTAAAATATATATATATATTTTTTTTTTTAATGTAATCAAATCACCATTCAAGCATGTCTTGATATACACTGGCCTACTGAAATATTCAACCTTATTAAGAATTTGTAAAAGCACTCAGATGATCCATCCATAAATGTAACACAATACAATGTGTTGTGTAGTTGCACAGCAGTCATTTTAATTACAGGTGTAGGTGCTTCATCCTGAGTAGAGAAAGGTGTAGTATTGGTTTGCACTCTTGTAATTGAGTGCCATATATCTGCATGGCTACATGACCAGCTTCCCCCTATTCTAGTCAGTGTACTCCTTTCTCTGCCTCAATGCACCAGGTCTATTAACATTTACATAACAATGACCACATTCTTGCTTAAATTCTGTGTGTAGGACAAATTGACTAGTGACTGTGTACGTGTGCTTAAGTGTTTGGCATAGGATACAAGAGCTCAGGGATCAACATTAAGGCTTATACAGGACAAGTTAGATTTTTTTTTTCCAAGCCAGTGAAAAAGAAATTAATTTGCTCTACCATACACGTCCAAAAAAACAAAACAATTCTGTCTTCATATTATGTGACATGGATTACTTGGCTTTTGGTTAAATAAGAAAATGTTTAATTCAGAATATCAGTGTGGAAACCAAGCAGAGTTTGTTTGTGAATAAAACTAAAGAAATAAAGCAGCGCTAAAAACTTGAGAAAAAAAATGGTTCTCATCCTCTCTTCATTTACTGCATGCTACACTTACTCTATGGATGATAAAACAAAGTGTCAGCCAACAATGGCTAATGTTTAAACACCACATTATGTGCTTGTTAACTTCAGGAGTTCCTCAGTCAGCCAGAGTTTGATAAATTGTGGAAAATTAATCTTGGAGCCATTTAGAACCGGCTGATTAGCTGTATGTAGTTCACTAAAATGTCAGCTTTGATTGATACAACGAGCTGCTTATTATGTATGTTGATGTCAGTTTGTGCTAATGTGTTTGCTAACGAGATTGGCAGCGAATCAGTAATATGTGAATGTAAACACACACACACACACACACACACACACACAGAGGGGATTGATGTCTAACAAAACTCCACGGATAAGATGCTACTTGATGAGGCCCTCCTTGCTCAGAGAGCTAACAACACAATACAGACCATTGTTTGCTATTGTAGGGACTCAAACCAACAGCTTGTGAATGTCACAAGAACTTTGTCTGCGAGCACATCCAGTGTAGGACTGCAGATTCCTTGGAGGGATGCAAGTCTCTGTGAAATGTGGAGGGGGAAATCTCTTTCAAATACTGAATGGAGATTCGGACAATGGTGTTAGCCCACACACACAAAAATATACTCAGATCAGCCAAAACATTGAGACCGCTGACAAGTGCAATGAATACAACTGATCATCTTGTTACAATGTAATGATCTACTGGGAACCCAGGGTGCTGGCATTCATGCGTATGTTACTTTGACACGTAAAACAGCACTCAGTTGTATCAGCACCTCTCCCAGGGCAGGGCGATGTTCACCATGAACACCGTAAAGTGGTGGCCTGGCTTCAGAAACTTCACAGATCCCAATCCAACTGAGTATCCACAAAAGGTGCCAGAACAGATCCAGTCTGTGGAAACCTCACCCCACAATTCACAGGACCCCCAGGATCCACTACCAGAGGATACATTGCACATGCCCCAAGGACTCGAGGCTGGCTTCAGTGACACGGCCCATCAATGTATGTTTAGAAATAATGTTTGAAAGCTGAGTTTCTGTCCAAATGTATAGTCATATAAAAGTAAGCAAGCTGAATCAATGCGAGTCTAACAATCAGAGGTGCCTCCCTGACACAACAAAGGTTGCCTCATGCATACACAAGATTTTCCTCCCCTGTATCAAGCCTTATAAGGCATTATTGCTTGTTGCCTTCTCACACTTCAAATCCAGTCCCTCATCCAACACCAGAGCAGATGAATATTCATGCTTTCAGCAATTAGCCAGCACCACACACTACAGCACCATAATATGCAAGAGCTGCCATCAAAGACGCAAGGATATGTGCGCCCATGCGTGTATAACACTGAAGGGCTGAGTCAAGGGTGCAAAGATGGACAGAGCAGCATCTGTGGCATCAAATGAAGCCACAGCTTCATTGACCTTTTTGGCTCCAAAACAAAAGATGAGATGATTTGAAGACGGGAAGACTTGACTGAGCCAAAACACCACAAGACAATTTCCCCACAGAGGGAGATTTGCACAGAGCAGGGGCTTCAAAAAGTTTGGGTTGAGTCAAAGAGCTACATTGTTCTTCTTGAAGTGTTGAATATTTTTGTGAAAAGAAAAAAACTTGAGCAAACCAGCAGCACTTAATGAGCCTGCTAATCTGCATAAAGTATTTTCCCGTTTTTGGTAATAACAGGTTTTAATATGTTTATGTGCAATGTATACATGCACTGCTTAGGAGTGAATGACTGGATGTCAACTGGGAGAGACACTTTTGTACATTTGTGCATGTGAACAATGTGATTAAAAAACAAATAACATGCACCAAGTAGGGCTGCCACGATTAGTCGACTAGTCACGATTATGTCGACTATTAAAATCGTCGACGACTAATTTAATAGTCGACGCATCGTTTGAAGCTTTGTAAGATCACAAAGGACGCAGGAATGAGTAGTAGGATTTAAGAGTGTAATAACGGACTGAAACAGAAGATGGCAGCACTGCATGTACAAGGATGCCAGCTGCCGTTAAACCCCGAAGAAGAAGAAGCTGTGTCCCAGAATTCATAGCGCAGCTGTCGACAATGGCGGCAGCTAGTTAGTTTTAATGTTACTCTTATTATTCTTTCTGGGTCACAAAATAAACGTTTAACATATTTTCAGGCGAGAATGTAGCTGTGGAAACCTCAAATATCTGCTCAGTTTATCAAGACACCACATATTTTCAAAAGCGCTCCGACATTTTCGGAGACGTCTGTTACCCACTAGCTCGTTAGCTAGGCGGGGGCTAGGCTAACTAGAGCCGTGAGAACACCGGACTCCCGGCAAATCGTTTTCAAACCCACCGCCGTCTTTCGCTAGTCAGGTTAAACATATATATAAGTCACTTAGATAACTTCAAAATGTTATTGTTTGGCTTTCTTTAGTATTTTATTTGTTCCTGAGTAAATCGGTTTGGCTGAGATTAAAGTTATAGTTTTTGCACAGCTAAAACTGTCAAGCAGACAGCTGATTATCAGAAGTGTGAGACGCTCCAGAATATACTCCGGTGTCCTGTTATATTTTAGAAAGCAAGGAGTTTATTAAACTTCACCGAAACAATCTGCAAATTTCATTAAAAATTAATAAACTACCATCTTGTCTTTATTTTTAGTTAGCACAAACACTTCAAGCTGTAAGCTAATGATAGTTATATAAGACCAGATGCTGCTGGTGCAATAAGCTGTACGCTGTACGTCCAATGGATGATGATCTGATTAGTCGACTAATCGCAAAAATAATCGGTGACTAGTCGACTATCAAAATAATCGTTTGTGGCAGCCCTAGCACCAAGTCCATAAGAATCATACAACTCTGACTGCAGTGAGAAATAAGCTGATCTAAATTTCCTGCAATAACACACTGTCTCATCAAACACACACACACAGCAGGCCGTCCTATCCCGCTGTCATATCCTCCATTGATAATAATGACAGTGATGAATATAGCTGGAACAGAGCAAGTCATAAATCACTGGGCCTCACCCCTAACTGTGACTCACCGCCTTAGCCTCCATTTGTGTGTATGTGAGTGGGTGAGGGCAGAAGGGTGGTGGAACTTGTGGTCCACGCATCAGTGGATATGTCCAGTGACACCTTAATGTGCTTGGCTTGTCTGAGGAACCCCCGCAGGCACCCAGCCACACAACCACACACACACACTCCCAGGGTGAAGGCAGGGCTGTGTGTCTATCTCACTAGAAAAAAGGGGGCATGGCTATATTCCTCATGCAAACTAGTTGTGTGTTAATGTGTGTGCGTGAGTGTATCAGCATCTTTTAGCAAAAGCAGGCCCTCCTACCCACCACTCCATGTATCTATCCCACAATTTTCCACCTTTGCCTCTTTAAGAACGAGAGAGTATGAGCGTGTCTATCTGGTGGAGAGGGGGGCCATGGCAGCGATAGGGGGAGATCATTAAAAATACGGGAATGGGATCAGTAGAAGGCATTTGAGAGGGGAGGACTCAATTTGGGCTTAGATGGAAATATCAGAGTGTGTGTGTGTGTGTGTGTGTGTGTGTGTGTGTGTGTGTGTGTGTGTGTGTGTGTGTGTGTGTGTGTGTGTGTGTGGCAGCAAAAGTGAAGATTTAAAGAAAAAATGTAGTGGTGGGGGCATGGTGGGATAGATGGAGGGCAGAGGATAAAGATGAGGGTAGGATGGAGGGTGAGAGAAGGCAATTGCCCCCTCCAGTCATTAGCGCTGGATAGGGGTTTTAGCTATAAGGTCTGGAAGCCACAGCCCCCCCATTCTGCTTAACCCAGGCCTGCTATCCATTAATGGGGATCAAACGCACAGGGAGATGAAGCTCTCTGTGTGTATGCGTGCACACACACACACACACACACACACACACACACACACACACACACACACACACACACACACACACACACACACACTTGTTTACAAGACTGTGTGTGTACATAAAGTGTGTGTAATCGAGCATATGTTCTGGGTACTAGCGCCTATAAGTAACATTATGGTTTTGTGTGTGTGCCCTTCATGCCCTTAGCTGCTTAGACATGTGCTTTGTTCTTCTAGTATGTGTGTGCATTGGTGTGCGTTTTCTACTATGTTACTTCTTTCCCCAATCATGTGCTTAACCCAAAACTTGAAAATAAGTGTCCCCTCAAAATATATGTGTGTTACCATTAAAAAGAGCAGCACATCCCACAGCTCATGTTCCTTTCTTCTGTGCTCCTATGGTCAGGATTATAATCAGAAACCCTATAGGTATGTACCTATAGGGTGCAAGGTGTGTATACATGTCCATACTGTATGTGTTGCACTGAGTGAATCAATTTAATGGGAATGAACTTCTTTGACTATAAGTTAAGTTTCCTGAAGTAGACGAACTTGGTGTTGTATCTTGCCCCAGCGTGCAGCTGGGTTTGGTGACGAGCAGCTATCGAACTGATGGATGATTGTGATGATGGGGTGTGTGTGTGCAGATGGAGCCTCACATATGTCATCAAAAGGTCATCTGGCTTGAACAGAGGTATCTTCAGCCAGGACACACAGGGCTGTGATATAACATACTGTTACACTCATAGCACAATCTGCATTTAAAAAAATTTATCTACCAAGCCCCAGCCATGGCAGTGGTTATACAGTGACCATTGATGATCCCACTGGGTGTCAAACAGGCAAAGAATGTTTCCATTTTATGGCCTGACTTTGATTTAAGCCACCTACAGAATCAGCACCTCTGAAAAAGCCTCTCACAGAGCAGACCTCAGATACATCTCACCCATTTTCAATTCGACAGCCTATTTTAGGTCTATTAAATACAGACATATTCCCATCATGTACAACCCCTTTTTTTCTTTCCCCCTCCCTCTCGTTTTGCTTCCTTCACTCACCACACTAATGAGACAGAAGAAAAAAAAAAAAAAACAACAACCAGGGAGCAGCTGGAAATGGGGAGCAGCAGAGATGCGACATGCTCTCTCTGCCTCCTCCCCAATCCCCCCAACCCCTTCCTCTCCTCACCATCACACTAAGAAGAGTGCGCGCGCGCACGCGCGCACACACACACACACACACACACACACACACACACACACACACACACACACACACCATCTGACCTATAACTCTCCCTGCACTCCCCATGTATGTAATGTCTGGCTTATTAGTAGAGATGGCACGATACCACTTTTTTATGTCCGATACCGATACCGATATCATAAATTTGGATATCTGCCGATACCGATATGAATCCGATATAGTGTTTTTTAATCAACAAAACTGTTTTTTAAATATCTTGCTGCATTTTGTATAAGTTCATACTCAAGTTTAAAACAACAACTACACTAAAGCTATTCTGTTATACCTGTATGCAAAAAAAATGTTTCATAGTTCAGCAATACTGATCAATCTAATAAACTTAAACCTACACCATCCTCCCTATTCTGGTATTTTAAAGAGTACTTAGCATAAATATTAAGCAACCTAACTAATAGGGTTCCAACTCCCAGCAACAACAAAAATAAATAAATAAAAAATAGGGAACCACCCCTCACGCTCCACCTCATGATGCTTAATCGACGTAATCAACCTTAATTTGATGCAGTGTGAAAAAAAATGCACAGAAATCAATTATTTTTCAAGAAATATTAAATAGATTCAACATCTTTCTTCAACAAAATTGCAGACTGCACAGATGGTACCTTCCCAAAGGAAAAAGTACTATAGCTTACTAGGGTATATATATTAGACTTAATAGTTACTATATACAGTAATGGACTTCTATTCATTTTGCATCAAATTAAAACTTTGGGTGTCAGATAATTATTTATTAAAAGCTCGACATTTTAAATGAGAATAAGAAAGAAAAGTATGTCTTTGTGCCCCCTTTTCCCTGTTAATGCCCTATCGGCCCCCCTGGCTAAACTTTGCTAGATCCGCCCCTGCACAGTTACCAGCGTCAGCTACGTAGAAAAAGATCCTCGAGTAGAAAGTAATATTAAATACATTCTAACAACAGCTGATCAAGCTTAAACGTGCTTCTGTTGTTCAGCCGCTGGTTTCCTCTTTCTGGTGCAAAGTGGGCCAAAAGCAAACTAGAGACACGGACTCACGACAGAAAAGCTGATCAGCTGATCGTTAAGCAGTTTCATGATTGAAGTAGCAGCAAGAAGAGGCAGTCGCTCCATATATCGTTTGTTAAGCTTAACGCAGGAATGCTTTACAAACATTCAGAGATGGACTTACACACTTGCTTTACTTCTCTCGGGGATAACTTTGTCGGAGATGAAATGCCGGGTTGCTAGCGAAGCTCCAAATGCTATCCAGAGCACCGACAGGTCCCGCATGCCACAGCCGCTCTATCACGTGAGGCATACTGCTCCGACGTGCTAACGTTCTGAGGTGAGTTACGGCGTGTTGCAAGTTTTGTGAGGTGCTTTCGTGATATTTAATGGATCGGATTACATTTTTTATTTTTCTCCGATATCCGATCCAGTAATTTAGGTCAGTATCGGACCGATACCGATACGTAATATCGGATCGGTCCATCTCTACTTATTAGCAAGCCATCATGGTGGCGATGTTTGTAGCTGGTGTGAATGTGTGTTGGTGTGCAATGAAATCCAGTGGGGATGATTTGTGTGAGTACAGAGAATGAGTGTAGAGTTGGTAGGAATGTCAAAAAATGCACAAGGGAAGTGTGTTCTGGACATTTAGTAACAGGCTGCTCTACAGGAACTATTCAAACATGCAACACAACAAAAATAAATGTTAGTATTTATGAGTATGTACCTTTGGCAAATACTGAATAGTCAGGTGCTGGATATGGAGAATTTGAATCCTAAAAACTCTTACATGTATCACAAGTAAGAGTTTTAAAAAGTATGTTGTCCCAGCAGACACTATGTCGAAAAAGTATTGCAATGGCAACATGTCTGCTGGGACTGAATGTGTGTCCTAGTGTATTTGTTGGACATGAACTCACCTGTCTGTCAGTCAAAGTGTAGATGTACTGCTGGTCTGGGCTGAACAGCATGTCTCTCAGTAAGGGACTTCCTCCTTCACTTACGGTCACCTTCTCGTATAGCACTGCTGGACGGCTGGCGTTTATGGAGTTAACCAAGATCTGCAAAAAAGAAACACACGGGAAAACTCATTTGGATATGAAAACAATAAAAAGATGATGCAGAAAAGTGATGTACATGAATACAGCAATAATATCAGACAGCAGCTGCTTAAAAAACCCCGTGCTTTTACAGTAGAAACCCTTGAAGCTAAATAAAAATAACTTGTTGCTTGTAGAGAAATGATGCAGCGTTAATCCAAGTGGACCATTGATGCACAATAAAAATAAACACACGCTTAATTCCTCTAGATTTGCCGCACAAATAAAGGAAATAAAATGGTGACAAATTTATCTTCATTTTCACATCTCCCTTTAAATATCCATGCTAAATAAATAAATAAATAAATAAATAAATAAAGTACACTCAAGCTGCACTTTTTTCTACAAACCAAAGTTCAAACACACTAAAGTGTCTATGGATGTTGTTCCAGCTGGTGAAATAAGCTGATTTCACTTCAACAGTAACAGGTGGTAGTTATTATAAGGTGGGAGGCATGAAATTATCAAAATTTTGGAAAAAGGTTGAGAGCACCTGTTCTACAGAGCTATGTAAAAGGCTTAATTGAAAGGTTGTGTTAATAGCAGTATTGAGTCTCGTATAATTATTGCGAACACAGATGTGATTACAGAGGTAGATGCATGGAAGGGAACAATATTGACAGGATGGTGCTGTTATCATGACTATAGACATCTTTTGTTCAGCACCTGGGAGGAATAAACTTTAAAAATTATGAGCAAAAAATAAAAAAAGTTAAGTATGAAAACAGTGTGGTCCTGTATAATGATAGAAAGCATAACAGTGAGTCACATCTCTGCATGTGAACAACAACCTGATCACCCAAAGCACCTGTAGACAAATATAATACAGAGCAACCAAGTCAGCATGTGCACAAACATGCATGTGAACGGATGCTCAAATTTTTCTTTGTGAGTTTTGGCAAATAATTTGCCAAGATATGGAAAGTAATGGAGCAGATACAAGATAGGAGATTGGCTTGCTGGCGTGGCTGTGAGCCAAAGTCATCTCAGCAGCAAATGAAAAGTACAAAGCAGCGGGGGGGAGGGCAAGTATCAGCTCTCCATTACCGAGCTTTGTCGACTCGCACTGCTATCAGCCCACAGTGACAAGGGAAGGACAGCAGGCAATGACTAGCTGGAAAATGATACTAAATTCACACACTGACAAATAGGTTCACATCCAGATAGATGAAAGAATGATAAGATGACAACCCACACACCAAGTGATAGCTATGCAAGCACTAGTTTGATTGAGATATATATATATGCACACACACAGGAAAAAGAAACATGTGGGTGAACAATGAACACACTTTGTGATGAAAAAAAAATTATTTACAGTTTTGCCAAAAGAAACCAAGGGCAACAATCCCATTATCGCTCTCTGCTGTGTGCGTGTACGCATGTGTGTATGAGTGTGTGTGCCAAAGAGAAGGGGAGAGAGAGATAGTGAGATAGAGTGAAAGAAAGAGCTCATAAGGCTGTGATAAAGCTCTGGAGATGAGAGGAAATATGGATGTTATTATCTAGATAATAGGCCCGTAAACAAAGGATACATTTCATTCACGGATGGTTCGCATCTAGACGAGTTTGCACACGCACACAAACACACATACCAGCACATAAGGCAACACAATTTTTAAGTGCAGACAACCAGAATAAAGAAAAACAGCTGCTGATGCACACAGAGGTGAAAGAATAGCTTTTGTTCTGTGCCCTCTATGTATCATTTTTTCCCACTCCCTTAAAAAAAATGAGACATTTCCATTGGCAGCCATATCTATCTCTGGATCCGGCACCCAAGTCCAGTTCACTGGCTAATGACCAGTCTGAGCCTACACTGGTTTTGCACACACAAATGCAATATACCACAGAGAATGTACGTCTGTCTTTCTGACAGCCTTCCTATCTTCTGTTTGCATCCATCTGCTTGCCAGTCTGTGCAAAATCCAGCCTGCAAAATCCCCAAGTTAAAAACCAGTCTCTTTTCTGGTTTTAATATCAGCTTAGAAACAGGGACTGAAACATTGAATCTGACAA
This sequence comes from Maylandia zebra, assembly GCF_041146795.1. Taxonomy (NCBI): domain Eukaryota; kingdom Metazoa; phylum Chordata; class Actinopteri; order Cichliformes; family Cichlidae; genus Maylandia; species Maylandia zebra. The sequence goes on from NC_135171.1 coordinate 16,723,978, forward strand.
ATAACACCTTTTCCCCCCTCATCTTTGTTCTGCTCAGGTTTTCCCCCTCTCAGGATGCAGTTCATCTACAGTGCTAACATAAAAAAAAAAAAAGTAGTGTGCAGAGAGAAACAACGGTGAGAAAGATAGAAAACAGAAGAGTGGGTGAGTGAGAGTGGGTGACCTGCGGGGGGAGAGAGGAAAAAAAAAAAGGTAATAAATCATTTCAAATCAATTCATTCCACAAGTGCAGAGTGCGAGGCTGCCCAGAGTTACAGGAAGAGAACAAAAGACTATGGAATATATAAGCTGAACAGATGGATGGAGGAATGGATAGATGGATGGGATACTTAAAGAAGATCTAATTCAATCAAACTGAGCTGCTATGTCTGGAATTCGAGGTTACGCTCTAATAACAAGGTTAACATGGCAGGGTCTGTGCATTTAGAAGGGTTTAAAGCTAATACAAGGGCTAAGTGTGTACAAATACGTGTGAAGATTCCTGTGTGGGTGTCCAAGCTCAACGCCAGCGTGCATACGGCTTGATTTTCAATTGATCTACAAGCATTTGTAGAGTGATAACATGTAGAGATGTTTTCTCACACATATATAAAAATCACAGATTTATGTTTGCATCAGCTTGCATGCACAGCTCTTTGTGTGTGCCTATAAGCTAAGTCAAGAAATCAATGCAATTGTCAGTAATCAAGCGGGAAGCTGTTGCTGTCTGATTGTGTCCTCTGTATTGCTTAGCTTACCATTAAGTCCTTGATGGATGAATCTACAGAATGATGCTGTGCTTGTATTTTCAAAACAAGCCCCATCTCTACTCTCTACATGTATAATGTAACGTTAATAGACTTTAAACACATTAAAGGCACTGTCTTAAGCAACGGTGAGGGAAAGCAGTAAGAGGAGACAGCAGAGAGAGGAAATGATGCGGCACAAACGCTGCTGGAAATGAACCTTAGTCTTTGTCTTTCTGTGGTTCTGACGTAAACAGTCTATAACCTGACATTTCATAACTTTCTTAAGTGCTATTCAGAGTACCTCCATGACCAAAATAGGCATTCCTTCCTGTAGTGATAATGTTTTGTCAGCTAAAATAACTGAGAATACATAGAAGTGAAGAGAAGATGTTTTTACTACATCTGTTCCATGAGGAAGAAAGAAAAAAAAAGGAAAACAGTGGTTTTACAACACAGAAAACAAATCTGAATTCTAATATTTAAAACATTAAATAAGAGACAACTTAAACGTCTAGTGTATCCATAAATTTCTAACCTTCCCCAAAAACTATTTTTACAACACTGATACTTCTCCCTCTGGCAACGTGTCGCTTGATATTCAAAAACCATGCATAATCCCTGTATCAGAAGATGAGATTGTAACCAAATAAACCAACAATTTACCAGCTCCATACTGAAACATTCCAAACAACCACCTATCTCATCATCCTGCAACATCTAATATCCATTTTTTTCCTGTTCTATGATCATTAACATCTCTCTCAACCTGCCAATCCATCCAAAAGCCCCTAATGCTGGGTTTATCTGTGCCAGGCAGGCCTGGTTTGCTCTGATAGATACATGGGATAGCTAGCTGGTGATAAGGAAGGTGGGGGTATGAGGGTAAAGAAGCTGGATGATAAGACAGTAGCACGTCAGTGAGAATGATGCCTGTCATTGGCTCAAGTGACAACTGATGAAGCTAGTGTACATAAGAGATGTAAAGATTCAGAAAGAGGCAGACACCATAAGATGCCTTCTATTGTGTACAGAATAAAATGCAGAAAGAGACTCAGAAAGGCTGCAGGAAACAGGGGAGTAAAGATGGGTGGAGGAGAAGAGGCACAAATTTTCATATAAGCATCTGTCTTAAACTGTCGCTTTAAGTATTAAGTCTGACTACAAGTGAGAGGGAAATCACTTAAAAAGAAGGCAAAAAAGGACATCAAATGCCTCAAGACTGTAATTAGCATCACAAGGAGTGGAACTAAACAGACTGGTCCAGGTGTTCCCAGGTCTGTCTGAGAGTTGTAACACTTCAGCAAGACCACGGACTCTGGATAATGGCTTTGACATTTCAGAGCAGATTCGGAGAAGTGAGTGAACATAAAGCTTGGCTCACTAATAGCATGAAGCAGCACACAAACCACACCGCCACAGACACCACATCTAAAGAAGGGTAAACTTGGCATAACTAGGTCCATGCATTCATACATAATGGCTGCAAGCCCCACATTCCTGACTTTGATGTGATGTGGGCCCCCAAGTGAATGTGCATGTGTGTGTGTTTATGGGGCCCCACCGAAGTAGGCCCTCTACAGAACAAAGGGAAATGAAAGAAAGTGTTAAATGGGTGAGGAACCGAACAAAAGATTGGTATGCACCCACAATCCCTGGACAGTAGGGGTATGATAAAGAGGTTGAAGAGCAAACAAGAGATTTGTGCACCTCAGTGATTCTGTATTCTTGGCTAGCAAGCTCATTTTACAGCCTACCCTACCACACAATACAAAGCAACTGTGCCTCATTTAATTTCCCACTCAGCCAAATTAACTAATACAATAGCCCAACCACAATTTACTGGACACTAGAGTAACCTAATGCCCGCTTCTTGCAAACACCTCTCAAACCTTTTTCCCTTCTTTCAGCACTTTTGTTTCTCCGAGTCGGGGCTTTCAGATAAAGACCTGAAATCACTCACTTCCTATCGCGTAGTGAGCTTGGCAGAACTTGAGCGCAGCGCGACACAAAACAAATATATCTGTTGTTCTCGAGTGGCAGCAGTCATCAGAAAACACACAATTTACTCCTTGATGCGTGTGTGTCTGTGTGCATGTGTGTTTAATGGACTATTGCATTGTTTTCTGTTTCAGAAACAGCAGGAGGATGTTGGCCCTAAGGAAGCACTGGACCCTCTAAACTGTACACTCAAAACAAAAACATCTATACTGGGTTACTGGGAAGCAGTACACTGTATTGTATTTTAGTTACCATGCATTGTTAGAGAAAACAGAGCATCCATTCAGTGTGTACAAATGGTTTCAATGGAATAAACAGTTTTATCTTCCACCAAAAAATAAAATAAAACAAAACCCTTCTGGAGATTTAGTTATGTGTGTATGGCTGACTGTGAAGTAGTATGAAGCTGGGAGCAGATGGAACATCACACATGAGTGACTGATGGCCCTGATGCTTCTATGGGACAAATCCCACTTCACCACACACAGACACACACATATACATACACACCATAGGCAGCCAACACATATAGAAGCCCTGAGCAAACCTTTACCATATGTGGGTCAGACAGTCATACCAAACAGCCTTTTCTTTAAGAGAGCCAAGACAGACAAAGAGCTATGGTGACAATGATGGAGGTGGTGTACCCTCAAACACATGTACAGACACACACGAGCTCTGTGTGTCTGCTATCATAACACTGTATGTCTGGAACGGCTTATTTTAAGGTCTGGGAGGGAGAGCAGACACAAACATGGGTTTTTATTCAAAAAGAAGCTTTATTGGTGCAGAATGATTAAACAATGTTATTTGTATTTGCGGGAAAGTTAGTAAAAGGAAGTCTTACTCGCTTCTGGATATTACTTATTCATGTAGGTTTATTTATATAGATAGACAGTACGAGCACCCAAAAGGCTTAACAACCTAGATTAAGGGAAAGAAAAGGCAACGAAGGCAGTGTGCGTCAAAAATGCAATAACTAGCTGCAGCTCCCAGACAAAAACACACACTCCCACACTTCACTAGTACGCCAGCAATTCTTCCACACACCACCACACCCTAGCACAGGTTTCCTACCCAGTTTCGATTTCCATTTAAAAAGTCCCAGACTAGATTTTTCATGGCCACATTTGTGAGCGAGTACACAGTGCTAGATGTTTATTATGTAAAAAGTTTTAAAATCTATACTATGTGGGCTATTATGTTGTCAAATATCAGCCAGAACACTAGTTGAACGGACTATCCCTCACATAAAGCAATTAACTTTAAACCCCAGATGGCAGATCTGTGTAGGCGTTTTCACTCAGTTGCGTGCCATGACGTCTTGCCTTCTCCCTAGAAAAACCACTAACTGTATGATCAGTTTATATTTACAAATCCTACATTTTACATTTTGGGGGGGGGGGAACAATAGGCACAGCGGTCTGGGAACAAAATCTTTAACACATTTTGTTTTTAACAGACCTCAAAATAACTCAAATGAAATTCTATACTTTGGAACCTTGTTAGCAACAATAAATCACACATCGTCAAATCTCCTTTTACTTAGAAGCACAAAGAATTCTGGGTATTTCAAGCGCTTGTCTATCACTGTTCCAACTTGAACGAAAAACAGAGTTATTTTAAGCTTTTTTAATGTTTTTTTGTACATTTATGATCTTACACCACAGCACTTGTGTTTTTGTTTTTTCTAAGCTGCACCTGACACGTTCCATCAAGGATACTGAAGCTCACGCTTTACAGTCGATGAAGTCAAATATGTAGCTCTGCAATCTGATTCTGTCATATCAGGTTACTTGCTTTGCCAAATCTTATCAACCGTCTTTGGTATTCGTCCACATGTCTACACCATGGTTATTCATGTGTGAGCCAGTGGCCTTTCACCAGCAGTACTCCCCAAAAGGTCACACACTCGCACACGTGTGCACACACACATCTACAGCTGCAGAAACATGTAACAGGCTGTGGAGGAAGAGGAGGGGAGAAAACACAAAAGGAAAAAAGAAAAGGAACAAAACGTCCAAGCCACATGTGGTATCTCTCTCCTAGAGCACATGTGTGCATACAATAACATGAAGGTAGGACATGGAGATAGAAAGTGAGCTGCTTTAAGAGCAAATTAAAGCTATTCATCATTGTTGATGCCTTTTAATCCTCACGCTTGCTGAAATTAAAAGCCCTAGTCATTGTTATATCCTTTACTTCTCTGCCAATACATTGCTCTCCTTTTCCTTAATTCATCTATCACGCATTCTTACTCCCATTTCATCTTTCCTTCTTCATACTGTCTCCTTTCTTCCTCTTTTCACCCTCTGAATTAAATGCCTTTAGCTAACAGTCGTCAGATAAGTGTGTGTAGCGAGTTGCTAGACACGGCACAGCGGCAGCATTTCATCTTCCAACCATCACTAAATCACACTAACTCAATCATCTGCATCTCCACGCGCGCGCACACATACATACGCACACAAGGCTGAGAGCGTGAGAAGCCCTGCATCTAGAGAGGTGCTTTACTATGACTGATTTTATCAGCTGTCTTGCAAACGGGGGAAGAAATTGCACCACAACATTATCATATACAATAAGATGAGACTCGAAGATAGAGCTTTCCAATTGAATGCCTTTTTAGTGTCGCCATTCAAATGAGAAAAGACCTCCTCTTACATTGAGGCGAAACACAAATCCCTTATGGGATATCTCAACCAAAACAATATTAAACATTTACATCAAAGACTGCTGAGAGGATGTTTACGTTAAAGACAAAGTGCCTAGACTTAAGTCGAGATTTAATATTGATATGTTTACGAGTGTGTTCAAGCAAGAATGGCAACATGTTATAGGATTCCTGAAGTGACATTGGCATCTCCGGTTGACTGCGAAGCCTCGAAGCCACTGAGAAACTGTGAGGAGCTCTGCTAACAAGCTGCTAGCCTCCAGACTTATCAGACATAGGAAGGTGGGAAAGTACACAAAGATCGGGAAGAGTGCTTAATGCAACCGGGTGTGGGGGGTGTGCATGTGGCTTTGAAGAGGGCAGTGAACCACATACAAACACAGGAAGAGATCAGCTGAACAACTCTGTTTGTATTGTGTGTGTGTGTGTGTGTGTGTGTGTAGGAATGTGGAAGGTTGTGTTTGTATGAAAGAAAGTGTATGTGCATACAAACTAAGTGAGGCAGTCTATCAATTTGCATGTGTAGCTGAGTGCTTGCGTGCAGTGAATACAAGCAAAGTGTGCAATTGTGTGCACAGAGTTAATCAACATCAGTCACAATAATAAGGCATCAATTAATAGCTGGAGAAAACGCACAAAAAAAAAAAATACACACACCCCCACTCTGATGTGACACTATGCAGCACCGCTTGACCCCCCATTTATTAACTATATCAGCCATTCACTAGGATTACAGTGAATAGGACCTCATCTTCAGCTGTAATTACTAAGGTAGGTGTGTGTGCATGCATGTGTGTGTGTGTCTCTTCCTGTGGGAGAGCCAAAGTGATTACATGGCCACTGGTGCCTCTAATAACATCTTTTAGGGAGAGAGAGGAAGAAAGAGAGAGAGATGAGTGATTTCCATCTTTTCTGGGTAGGACCAGAATTATGGCAAGGAAATTCTATGGTGGTTAAGATGTGGGTCTGTTTTGACTGTGCTGCCATGTAAGAGTGTGTGCTTGCACGTGTGTGCGCGCGCGTGCAGATTTTTGTAATGGATGTAACACAAGAGGCTAATGGGAGCCACGCCAAAACTACACCTCAGTGTAATGTGTGCCAAACCATTCCTGGCCACAAATGCCTTCCTCTCCACAGCCCCTTTCATTTATTTCTCTCCCGCTCTGTTCATTTTATTTTACCCCTACCTAAAAGTTCCTCTGGGAGGAGTACTTTCTTCACTATAATCTTTTTCCCCCTCTTCTCTTTTGTGTTTAGACACTTCTCTACTTCCCTTAATCCTGACTTTTTTCTTCTTTTTTTAAAGGCCTTTCTCTCAACAGCATATTCCTCTTTTGCTTTTATTCAAAACACAGAAAAGTTAAACTCTTATTTGGCTCTCAAACATTGCAAACGCCCATAACAAGTAAAGAGCGAGCAAGAAAAGACTGGGAGAAGATGACATAAACAAAGTCTAAATGTGCACAGGGCACTAAATGGCACAAACCAGTGAAACCACAGCACTGTCAGCTGGCGACAGAGAAGATGTTTTAAATTAGGAGCAAAGTTACTGGTAACAATAGGAAGCTTGGTGGCTTAAATGAGAGGAGATTTGGAGGGCAGAGAAAAGCAGCGACAGAACACACACATACACGAATAAAGTCTGGCAGCTATAAAGGATGAGGAATGCAGATGGTGTTTAAAATGAGCTTTACCGCGTGGTTTGCAGTGATTTACAGCCGTGGTCGCCCATGTGTATGTATGTGGGCTTAATCAGTGAGTTGCAGGGTGCTAGCGTGGTAGACTTTTCATAGTGTTGTCCTGTAAGTGTAATGTAAGATAGACTTAACCATAACACACACACACACACACACACACACACTTTCATCTTAACCATCCTTTCTCTCTTTTCTTGCTCTTTTTTGTTTTTTCTTCTCTTGTTTAGTCTAGAAAATGTCAGACGAGTATCACGCTAACAGGTGTTTAAAGCCTTCTGACAATCCCAAATATACACAATGGCCAAAAAAAGAAGTAAAACATCACATTAAATAAACTGAAGACAGCAATTGTTTGACATTTTCCGTGTTAATCCAAGTTAACTTTCTGCACTTAGGGCTCGCTCTTTTTCCAAAGGTCAGCACCATCAAGACATCTTGCCATTTGTCAGCAAAACTGAATCTGAATGTTCACCAAAGTTGAAACTGAGGGGAAAAAACTTGTTGCCCTGTGGGGAAATCCATAAGCTGTTGCAACAACAATGAAATGAACCAATTCCAATAAACACAGAGGTGACAAGGCCTTCAAACATTAACCGTTGAATAATATTTAAACACCCAAATCATGTTGTGATAGTTACTCCACCACAGGTTTTTGCCGGTGCCTATTCTGCTGTATGAGGTGGTCAAAAGTGCAAACTTGGGAGAATGAACAGTGTGTTAGGTTAAGAAATAGTTCTGTTTGTGCTGCGTGTGCTGGTTTCTGTATGAGAGGAGGAGGCACATTCCTGACGTGGCCGCCCTAATCCTACACTTCAATACAATCTTCTATTGCACACCAACCTATCAGCCTCTCTGTACATGTGCCAGTGAGTGCTTGTGAGCATGGTAATGCCTCTGTGTATGTAAAAAACACCTCTGTGCACATTTACACTCACAGCCGGGCTTCCCCCTTTTTTTAAAATCATCATCTACCAACACTCCATATGTCAGGGAATAACTGCAAAGACATTGGCATGGCAACCTCAAAACAATCAGCTGAAGGAGGAACACAGAACGAGAAAAGAATGTGTGTCTGCGCGTGTGTGTGTGTGTGTGTGTGTGTGTCTGCGTGCGTGTGTCTGCGTGCGTGCGTGTGTGTGTGTGTGTGTCTGCCTGCCATGTCTGAATGTTCTTACTTTTGAGTTTACAGGTGATGTGGTACATGATCTGTAGGTCTGGTGGGATTTCTGCCATTAGCTTGACACAGTTGAACTGTGTTATTGTTTGTCCAGCAGGAGGAACCCTGTTGATCTTGGCAGCAGGATAACTGTTTATCCTGAATGTTGGATGGAGAATTTGTGATGGATGAGATTAAAGTTATTTCTGCAGAGTCTGGATGGGAAGAACGGTGTTTTAATAGTTTCAAAATGAAGATGTGATGAAGTATTTACTTGGCAATGAGTAAATTTAAAGAACTGGATTTTTGAAAGCACATTATGGCAGAGTTAGTTTTTTTGTATTTTTAAGTGATCTAGCACTAGGACTGTTCGATATAACAATATGCATCGGATGACGATATGAAAATGTCTATCGTTGTATTTTACGCTATCGTTTGCAAAATCAACTATTTACGGCAATATTTTTTTTCATTGTTTTAATGGTCACTGTATAATTTCCCGAAGTTCTCTCTTCCTCTTATATTTAATATAGCCACACTACAGACGGACAAGCCATTGTTTTTATGCGTTGTCCTTAGCATCAACGACAGTAAAACGATCGCATGGCTCTGCCGTCCGCATGTTTATTTTCCACACAAACCTTTCACAATCAAGCTGAAGATCCTGTTCAGATTTTTCAAAATAAACTGAATCACGTGAAACAGAATGCAGAGTGTTTACGCATGAGAAGCTAAAAAGAGCCGTCAGGTGTTAAAAAACTAAAGCTTAGAACAGGCTTTTCCCCGCAGCACACCGTGTAATAAATACTCTCAGAGAAAATTGAGGCCGTTTCAACTTATGTAACACTCGACTCCAGGTACACGACACCCAGCTGAAAACACTTCACGCAAGTCGACTTGCCCGAGGTTCACAGAATTAGCTGAAAATGTAAAATTTTTGTGATATACATCGTTATCGGGACGATAAATGTCTTATATCGGGATATGAGATTTTAATCGCACAGCCCTCTCTAGCACTGCTGTTTCCGTTAAGTGAAAGGAACTCATGCTCTTTCTCCACCCAAGCAAAGACAACATTGGGTTCTGTCTGAAACCCAAAGCCTGACACAGCAGTATGGTGAGACCAAACTGAAACATTAACTTTCCCCAACCAGCTTTTATACCATCTCTCTTTTCTCTTTTCCCAGGTGAGGCCACCCACTTTTCCCCCAGATTACCAACTCTTGTTTGGGGATAAGCCAGAGAAGAATGTCCCTGGCTTGGGTTTAGCCCTGCTGCTGGGAATTCACCTCTGAAATTAAAGGAGGAGAATGCAAGAAGAACTGGGAAGGCTGCCACAAGCAGGAGTCAGAGCAATGTGCCTCCCAATACACCCTTTCAACACTTTTTCTTTCACCGATTCATCTCTGTGTTGTTCATTCAGCGCTTTCTCTCTTTACATTTTTATTTCTCACTCCATCTCATAGCTTTGTTCCCATTAATTTCCCCAACCCCCTCCCTGCTGGACCATTCTGCACTCCTAGTGTGCCGTAATGGCCCATAGGGAAAGCCTTGGCTGCTGCCCACCAAATACAACAAGCATGACTGATTCAAGAGCCAAACGACTGGACTGGACTGGACTGGACAGAGGGGAGAGGAAATGTTGTTCTCTATCTGAATATGAGGAGGGGGGGGGGGGGGGGGGGGGCGTGAAACTCCAATAAAAGCTGAAATGAAACAATTACTCAAGGATCTGAAAGACAGAAGTCGAGACAAAAAACAAAAAAAAACAAAACGAACCAAACCAAACACAAACACACATGCACACACACACCTATACCTCAACATTATTTAAACACTACACCGTTATGTGTGTGAGAGCAACAGAGGAGAAGGGCAGAGGAGTAGAAAACACACAGTGACATTTACCAGATGTCCTAGGCATGTGTAGAGAGAGGCACACACGCTGAAACAACTAGCTACTTGATCCTTTATATTATACATGAAATGACACCAGTGGAAACAGGATGAGGATGATACATTTTTGACATTTCCTCCATCCTAGACTGCAAAATGTTCAAAACATTTCCCAATATCTTAACATTTTAACTAAAACAATTCGATTTCTCTTGCAAACAGACCATTTTTAGTGCAAATTTCCAACTAAAGCCAACACACAAGTCAGTATGTGTAACAGTAAATATAACTACAGTTTGAGGAAAGGAGGTGGGGTTTTAAAAAGTCGAAGTTTTGCGTCGGTATTTTAAAAAGTTGCTAGGTTTGTTCTCAGTTCCTGTTTGGTAAGTTCTCAGTTGGTTTGAGTTAGTTGGAAAAACATATTGAACCTTGTTATCAGTCATGTAGACTAATGGCAGAATAAGTGAAGAGTAGAGTAACAAGAAAAGGTAGAAACATTAAAGCACTTGAGATGTTTGCTGAGGGAAGGAGAGAGAGGATGGGATGGGATGGGAAGGAAGGGTGGGACACCCTCCGCTCAGGAGAAGACAATGAAGACAGACTTAGCACACTGTAACCACTACTCTGTAACACTGTGTGATTAAATGAATCAAAATACTGGTTGATGACAGCAGCTGTGCTGTCAGATCGGCTACTGGCATTTAAAATGAGTCACGAGTCTGCTGCTGGATATGATTGGATAGTCTATTGGTAATAGCTGCTAATCAATTGGATGATGTAAAAAACACAGAGAATTGCCCAAGCTCATCTATACGGGGTGCTGCCCTGTGTTGTAGCACATCTCAACAGTGAAGGGGGGTGAGGTAAATATAAAACACCAGAGAGCATATGTTGTATTCCTCCCAATGAGAAGAGCTGTAGGGTAATAAATTATTAACGCGCACTTCCCAGTTGATGAAAAGCAATGACAGGTACACACAACCTGGAAGCAAGAACAGCTTTGCTGCCTCTGGACTTTGCTGACTAGACTTCTTGTGAGATTCTATATGTAGGCTTCAAGCATGGTGTGCTACACTTAAATAACATCTATTAATACCGCCACTGCTCAACTAGAGGCACTTTACACTACCTTATGTAACCACAGAGGGCACAGATAGGGACTGACTATAGCTATATAAGGAAACATAACACACAACAGCAGCACAACAGACTCCACACACTGCCTTTGGTAGGGATGCACCAACCTGACGTTTTGAGTCCAGATACTGATACAGATAGCTTGGCTTTGTGTACCAGTTGACACAGAGCACTGATCTGATACCAGTTTTAAATTAATAAGCTGTTTCTTCACTGAGCCAAACAAACTTATCTTGGCCTGATCTGACTAAAGAATGTGCTCCTAATACACCTCAGGCTTTTTTCCATGTTCTTAAGCATAATGTAATCCTGCAGTTTTATGCCAACAAGCAAGAAAAGGCTCTTTTTGGATGTCGTCCACACATGATGCAATGCTCTTTGTATTTTCTGCACCGTCACTTAAATTCTGACTTTCAGTGATAACCTCTGTGCCAAGTCTGAAGCACTTGTGTGTCTAAATTCCACAAATGCATGTGTGCGGCCTGCTTTTAAAAGGATTTTCCACTGCAGTTATGACATGTTACTGTGGCTTATTCCACACCACCTCACTAGTAGTGTAACTGCATCTGGACTGATTTCTAGATCATCACTTTTTTTCTTTAAAACATGACTTTGTCAAATTCTTTGCATCACAATCAGATGTCTTATATCCACTGGCAATTCTTTCCTCTCTTTCCAACTTTCCATGTTGAGCCATTTCCAGTCTGGTGACAGGTGGTCACAGCTCATTTAAGACCCTAGCTTATGAAATTAAGCTAACTGGAATCACAGGAGTACTCTGCTGTGGTAACAGGTTTTTTAAAGCTATCACATGTGTATTTACTTTTGTTGTGATTTCTTTGGCTGTTTCAACTTTGGGTTCTTTTGCACTTTAAATATATTCTCTGATTTGTAGCTTTGTTGGTCCTATAGAAATGCCATTTGATATTTAAGTAATACTTATGAGTACAGTCACTTCTGTAATATAATACAAGTATTATGTACAAACACAAAAACACAAGCCAGCAAGCAGGCTCAGATACACTCCAGGCATGCCATAGCAGCAGTGCTTGAGCAGCTGGTGCGACCAGGTGGAAGACAGATGCCCCGCCTCTGGTTTGGCCTATAGCCATGGTAACAAAATGGGGCCTGACCAATGGCTGCAGTCTCTCAGGAGAAGGTTGGGAGGGGTTTGGTTGACACCCAAAGCTATGCAGATGATATGGCCCACCCACGTTCAACCACATTGCTGCCAAATTATGACAATTTAGAAGCTGTAAATGACTTGCTGTATCCTTCTGTGGGTGCCTAATTTCATCCAGGGCTGGGCTACAGTCATACAATTACAATGAACAGATTTGGCAACATTTATAAACACAGGGGCAGTACTAAGCAAACAAGAAACTTATTGTTTGACAACTTTGTTCTTGTTCATCAGTCTTTTGTTTCAAAATGTTTGTTTCCCACATGAAGAAAACTGAGTTTGTGATTTACAGCACCCAAAACCAGAGCTACAATATTATCTTCAAAGGCCTGAACTTAAAGCAGTCACACAGGGTCAAAGAACAAAACAGACAGAAGGGCAGTGATGAAAACAGAGGATAAAAGGAGGAATGATAAATGAGGAAAAGAGAAGAAAGTTCAAGAGAAATTTAGTGAGAGCGCTTCTGATACCAATGGTTACTGGCTGTCATTTACTAACACATTATCTGTGTATGACTGTGCTGCTCTGTTTCAATGAGGTGCACAAACCAAGGCAAACACAGAGAGAAAGAAACAGAAGAATGGATCTAAAGCTGTGGTTAGCAAGAGGAAGAAAGCGGAAGGACATACGAAAGTCAGAGTTTAACAAAATTATATAAAGTGTGAAAGAGCTGATGATGAGACACTGGTGATTGGTCACTTTAAACCAACAACAGAGATGCAAAACGATCCGAGCAGTGACAAAGACTAATCTAAATTCAGCTCTCTTCTTTTTGCCTCCTGGCAGCTTTGACCAGAATTCCAAACCTTTAACCTGCATGGAGTGGAGTTTATTTACTCAAGGACATCCTTTACCTCTATTCAGGCAGGGGGACGTTTTATTAGTGTTCCATGTTCCATCTGTTCTAAACTTTGCTGGTAGTACAACAGGTATATTTAAAAGTGCTTGAATGTTCATCTTCTGTACCTACTTGTACAGGGTTGCAAGAGAGCCAAGTGCAACCAAACAGTGACATCAACGGACTGTATGCCACTGATTGGGCAGGGAGCAAACTCACTGGATGAGTCATGGGAACGACCTCTTCAAAAGAATCAAACTCACCAGTTTTTTAAACCTGGGAATGAGGGACGAGGTGCAGGCGTTTTTATAAATGGTGGCTTGGTGGTTGTGTTGTGTTGCAAACAAATGACTTCACGGGACTCCCTGCGCACATTGAGGTGGGACTCAATTATAATAGAAACAACCAAAACAGAGTAGAGTCAAGTTGAGTATGTGCTGGTGGAAAAGCGGCATAAGGGAACAAGCATGTGTCATGTTTTAACCAAATACAGTGAAATTGAGGATTTTCATTCAGTTTGCTGATTCTTACGACATTTCCCTGCAGGCTCTCACTTGTTAGTGGGCTAAGAAACTGTTTGTCAATCACGCTAATTTTAGTTTAATTACAGAATTTAGTAGTGTGGTAAAAGCCCAAACCCCAGGCTGTGGTTACATGCAGCACTTCCTTTTCCTCATCCAAATCAACAGTTCAAACAGAAATACATGCAGACACTGAATTACACAACTCAATTCCATGTCCATATGTATGTATATCTATATCTATCTATCTATATCATCATCTGTGTACACAATCTAAATATAACTCCGTTGACTTAAACAGGGGGTAAATCTTATTCAGCTTGTGATGGTGAAATTCCAACACAAACACACACACACACACACACACACAGTGCTGGCACTGTAACAACACTGTTGGACTTAAGTTTAACACTTGATGTAATGGCTTAGGCAACAGGATACTGTAGTACACTATCAGCATCTGAAGAAACACCTCCAGCGCCCGTGTTTGTTTTTATGCGTTTCCCTGACAGAGCAGAGTCCGACATGTGTTACTGGACATTAAATCACCACTCCCTGCCTTCTTCCTCTTCACTTTGCTTTCCAACAGCTCTCTCCCATTTCCTTCTGCAGGACAGTTTGAATAAAATCAAGACAAAGAGCAGAGGAAAGTGAAGAGTGTGAATTAAAATGTAATGCTCTGACAAAAAAAAGGTTAAGTTAGCGAGAAGGCTGCCCTGGGAGCAAAACAGGCGAGAGGAGAAGAAAGCACAGCAAAGTTTCCAGACAGTCAGCTGAGTGCACTGGACTGTCACAAGACTGCTTTTTATAGAAGTACTCTTTATTGTGTCGTACTCTCCAACACACACACACACACACACACACACACACACACACACTTATCTTATCCTTTTCCTTTCTCCAAGTGCACCCCACACAGAGAGGACGTGTGTATGAGAGGAGGAAGTTGTTCATATAGAAAGAGGAAATCCTTCATCCTAGATTTCTCACATAAGTAAAACCACAAACACGTGAACAGACAATTGCACAGGCAATCAAAGAGATCAGCCCTGCCCGGAGTTGCTGTTATTTATATAGCAACACACAACCCGATGACACCATTCCAGCTGTGCTAACTTGAGTTGAAGCCAAAGAAATTAAATGTCCACTCTCTCACACAGTTTATGGCAAATTGATGTGATTAGATTAACTCAAAATCGAAGCGAATTACAGTGAAAGTGAGGCGCTAATATAGCAACCAATCAGCTGTTTACACTCAAACACACAACTATATGTACAAAGAGCATCCAAAAACCCAATATGTAACTCAACATGGGCGGCTCTTATGCAAGTTAATTGAATTCATTCATTTCTTCTTCTTCTAACCCTTTCTCTCCTTTTCAAAACTACAAAAACACAACAGACGCTAACAATTTCCTCAAAGGGTAACCAGACATTGCTATTAGCTCATTAAGAAGGAGCCCACATGCTTGCTTACTCACTCTCTCCACTCAAAAGTAGAAAAATTCACATCCCAACAGACCTAGACATGCATACACAGAGAAAACACACACGCGCGCACGCATACATACACCATTAAGCAGCAGCATGGGTGCTCAGCAGGATTTAGAGGACAATTAAAAAGCTCAATTAAACCTATATTCTTACTTTGAGAAATACACATGTTACAGATGGTGTGGCATGCTCTCTTTGCGTTTAAAAACACACTTTGGTGCTTTCCTCCTGGGAAAAATCGCAGGAGGGATGTAGAGAAAGGAGGGAGAGATTTGATGTAAATACGTCTAATGGTTCTGTGTTGAGATAAGTGCCTGATGAAAATGTATCCCACATCCTTGAAATGCAATACTGCTGATACTGATATGATATTACACGTTTTCACAAGGCAATTCACTTCTATGGCTGGAAACCCCTTAATGTTTGTTCACTCAGTGATTATAGCTGGAGATAAAGTGTTTGTGTTTTTCCACAGAGACATTCACAAGCTTGTTTTCCCCCCTTTCATGTATCGTTTCCTCTTTCGGGCCATATTTACAGGTCTGCCTTTGAAAACTGTGCCCATTCGCTAGGCGTGCTTGCATACCCCCTTCCACCTCTTCACACCATTTCCAGTAAAACCAAATATCACAGTCCCATTGTCTTCCTATCCTGCATCCTCCATCCAGGGCCAAGTCTGTTAAGTTAGCCAGCGCAGGAATCTGCTGTTCGTACGTGTGTACTTGTGAGCTCACAAATTTAGAATACACAATACCTTCCTGTTCATAGAAGTCAAAAGACACAATCTCATGCACAGAAACGCACGCGTGTGCAGGAGGCAGATGGTCCAACCTGTAGGTTTTCCACGGCCCATTTGTGGAAGGGCAATGCTTCACTATCCGCCCTAACCGACTGCACGCACACACACAAAAATACACACTCACTCACACATGCAGAGAGGGCAATAAATCCAAACCAGCACAATACAACCCCCGCAACGGACATGGCAGAAGCAATAGCTAATGCCAGAGAAAACATTTCCAAGAGTTCATCTGGAGGTAAACTTGATTCCTGCTCACAGAAGGGCATGCGATGCAGTTCTTCAACAAAGGAGCAACTTGGCAGCATAGTAAAGACTTTATTTTGGCCAATCAAACTGACAACCTCTCCAAATTTAATTGTTAAGACAAGTAATTAAATCTGCCAGGATCATTTAAACCTCAGCTTTTCCCTAACGGTTAAATGTATCATTATTTATGTTTCATTATTAAGCACTGCTTCTGTAACATTCATGAAGTTATAGAAGTTTACAATGAACTTTGCTCTTTATCAGAGTATTTAGCACTTGTACCCTCTTGTGGTTGTAGCTACAGACCCACATTTTTAAGGGTGAGCTTACATCTTTTTAGCTGTTTAAAATTTTCAATCACTTCTATTCAGTGACTTTAATACTGTATAAAAAGCTAAAATCCATGTCTCATTTTCAAAGGCCTGAAAATCATCAAAGTCTGCGCGCTGTTTATAAAACAGAGCCATCGATGCAGCACAACTGATTCTTGTCCTTTGTATTAGGTCAAACGTTAATTAACAGTTCAAGCTTGTGTAATGTTTACTGTTCATAAGACAAACTCAACCAGTAAAATAAAAGTAGGACCAGAGTGTTGTCCTGTGGATTATTGCTACACATGCATTGTTAAAAACTGAAAGCCTTATATCTCGTGGGAGTCAATGATTCACAAATCCCAGGCTTGTGGTCAAAAACTGTCCAAGTAAGAAGCTCTGACAAACATCAGATGGTATTTGCAAATTTAACAATATCTCCCTCTAACCAAAAATAAATCTTCCACTCAGTTTTTTTCTTTCTAAAATGATGGTCACACTAACAGCTAACTGATCGTTTGTAGCAGTTTATTGGTGCGATCTCAGAGATGTAGCCTCAATTTTCACCATCACCTTGCTTTATAAACATGCTTTTATTTTCGGTCTCTAGCCTTCCTAAAATCTTAACCCCGGTCTGCAGCCCACTGCGGCCTGAGAGAAATAGCGATGAACACACACACTCTCATCCAGACGTTCACATTTTCATGCACGCAGGCACATGTGGAGCAATTTGCATTTTCACACCCACAAATGCAAGTGCAAGAACTGTGACACACACACGCACAAGCGAACACATACAGAGAGAGAGTGCTAACTCAGAGCTCGAGTTGAGAAGTCCCAGTGGGAAAAGCCACTTTCCGGAACATTTTACCCAATTTGCATTGCTCCTGGCTCAATCGCTCTCTCTGAGGAGATGACTTGGGAATTGAGAACAAGTCAGAAAGAGAATGTGTGTGTGTGTGTGTGTGTGTGTGTGTGTGTGTGTGTGTGTGTGTGTGTGTGTGTGTGTGTGTGTGTGTGTGTGTGTGTGTGTGTGTAAACGTATGTATCTTCTCCAAGTGTAGGGAGGAGAAAAAACAAAAATCGGTGTGTCAGTAAAGTCAGCACAAGAGAAATATGCATTTAAGTGCAAAAGAAAAAGCTTGTTTGGGCATTTTAAACACTGAATACCCACTTGTTCAACTATTTCTTTCATCTACCTAAGCACTCAGTTAGTCAATACTCTATTTATTTCAAACTCTATTAACTGAAGTATGCAGGTCAGGTCTGACTGCTAATGAAATTGGCTCTATATAACTGTGCTTCAATGAGAGCGTGTACATGACAAGTGTTTTATACACAGCATTTACAGACTTCACTGGATGTGAATCAAAAGTCTATAACCAAGTACACCACCTCATGTTTTGGTCAACACCTAAGCTTTCATAACATGAGGATATGGCCTTTTGTGGCTTGTAGTCTACTGGGGACCCTGCATTTCTAAATCTGTTCCTCACAAACAGCCTGAGAGGGAGATGCAGGAGCAATGCCTTAGAGACGTGATGCAATGAGGAGTCAGAGATGCAAGCAATCAGTCTGATTAAGAGTGTGTGTTTTGTGTGTGAGCGTTGCCTCTCCTCACATCTCCTCTCTCTTTTGTTCCAGTTGTAATCCCTCACTTGCCTGTGAGGTCTGACATCATGTTATCTGGTTAGGTATACAAGGTAAAGAGAGGTTCAAAATAAACATGTCTACTTGAAGAATAAGATGACAATGAGGTACAAATTATTTATGAAATGAGAACTGTTGAACTCCTGCAGCTGTGTGTTGCCAAATTCCACTGAAAGAGGAGTAAAAAGCAGGGATTTAGACACATTTCTGCCACTTTCACGCTCTGTGAATAGTAAACTTTCAGCAAATGACCAACATTTTTAAAATCAATCCACATTACTGTGTACAATACCTCTCACCAGGTCTTTACTTTCTGACCCTGGAGGTCGCTAACAATTACAATGCTACTTTTTATCAGAAGGAACGATCGAAAGCTAATTTCCCTTAAAGCCTGTCTCTTAACTCTAATCACCCGGAGGGACAAACAATAGCCAGGAGCTCTGAAGTCCAACCTTCTCCCAGATTAACTCACCTCAGGACCCTTCCAATAACTCTAAGTGGCTTTGTCTCATTAATGCACTATTTGGTTCTTAGTAATAGCAGTTTTAAACTATTTTCCACCAATTGCAACAGCGTGGCTTTCTAAGTTCCTCAAACAAGCTTGTGAGTCCGTTGGTCTGTTTGTAATCTTGCAAAATGTTTATGCATGGAGGTAAATCAAGTTTTCTTAATTTAATAACATTAAAGCTGTGCATACATTTACAGAACTGTAACACCGAGTTGGGATTAGAATAAAGGTCTAAATAAAGGGTGATGAAAGCAGTGGGCCCAACAGGTCCATGGCCCCTTTACCACTGACAGGCCCTATCACACAACTCAATTTTGGTGTATTTATAACTTCCCTTATTAAATACGAAGTATAATAATGGGTGTAGTCTGAGAATTCACTTGCATCTGGTGCGATCTCATTCGTGTTAGGCAGTGATTAAAGGAGCAGGAAGTCTGAGCCAGTTAACAGCCATACCAAGCCAAGTGGGATGGTAATACACCATTAATGTTGTTGTGTGTCTGGGTACCATTTAAAGTTTAATTACAAAATATCCCTAAGTACTATTCTACAACAAAACACAGTTGCCTTTTAAACAACAAGGTATACAAAGAAATGTGTATGTCAACCTTAGTGTGACAGTCGGTGAAGGATCTGTGTAATAAACATATTGTAACCTACAGCATTGATGTCAAATCATACTGTGAGCTTCCTTCACACACACATGCACAGCATTGCAGAAATTTCCAAAGGTGAGTAGGGTACAATTGCAGCTGTGCCCGTTACTGCACATGAACTTTATCTGGCTTCTCTCTGTCTTTCCAACACACTTTATTCCCACCGGCAGTCTTGACCCTCTTGCCTCCTCTTCACTCCACTGCATTACTAAATGCAGCCATTTTGGCTCCCCTAGGGCCCATGATAGAGCTTTGGTCGCCTCCTGGCCACATTAATACCACTAGGAGTGTAATGAAACTATGGATTTTCCATCGGAGCTCTGACACTAACTGCCTGTTTGCTGTGCATCCACTCTGTGCTATGCTGTTCTTCACTGTACATGTACAGAGGAGAGATTTCCCCAACAACAATAGCTCGTTGTTGTTTTTTCTTTCTGGAAATTGTTTTTCAACTGGATGGCATTATACTAAAAGTCAAATGAGTTACTGGCAAGCTTTTAACAGATGTTAAAAGAACTTTGTGTAAGATTTATTTTTACAGCAAAATTTTAAAAATAATAATAAAAAAAGAAAAACCTTGTAGTTGTAAGCAGATGCACTATCAAAGCAATGAAGTGTAGAATGAATCCTGTCCACAGCCACTGTGTAGTGCATGAATGAACACATACACACACACCTGAAGCCAGACTGAACGTGCAGAAGGAGTTAATGTGTGTGTGTGTGTGTGTGTGTGTGTGTGTGTGTGTGTGTGTGTGTGTGTTGCCTCTGCAATTTTATTTCTCCCTCGCACATCCCTCTCTCTCTCCTTACACACACAAATGCACACAGGGGTAAACATGACCTACAAGCCCACTTATTTCCAACCCCAGCTGAAACTGCATTCCCACTGTTGTGGTGCACAACTCTAACATTCAGCAACATTGCAGCAACCCAGTTTCAGTGTTGTGGCTGCGTTGAAATCCCATGGCTGAATCACAAACATCAATGCTCCCTGTGACTCTCTCTCTCTCATCGTTCTTCTTCCTTACTATTGCCAACCGTGGCTGCCCTGACTACTGTTGCCATGGCAACCGAGGAGCAGGCCCAGCGCTGAGGGATTTGGAGACAAGTTGGAGTAAAGACCTCTATGTTATTGGAGCCTTATTATTGGGTGTGCACTTGTGTGACTGTGCTTATTGTTGTATGCTCAAAATGCTCTGATATCTTCTGTACGATAATAAAACGGGGCTCTCGTGGGACCACGAAAGCCATAGCCTGCCACTGCAAAGCAGGATAAATATCAACTAAGGAGCATGGAAAGCTAAACAACACAGTACACGTGTATTAGTCCATCACTGATTTAACTGCAAAAGAGCAGTTAAAGAGAATATAGCTAACCAAAGAAGTCTGTGTACCCACAATCTCTGTCCCTTCCCTCTCTTAAACACCCCGTGTACTGGCCATATCAATTCCAAGGTTATCAGTAATCCAATAGGTTTCCCTGGAAGCAGGCGGTTTTCCAGAGACACAGTCAATATCCTGAAAGTAGAAACATCCGGAAGGGATTCCTACCAAGTGTTCGTTCTTTCTCACTTTCTCAGTGACAAGACTACCTTTCTGTACTTTTCTCTCTCTCTCTCCCCCCGCTTCTTTTTTATCTTGAGAACAAATTTTTCATTGACATTCAAAGATCAGTGCATACCGTGACATGCAAACGTTTTGAGACAAACACCAGCACCCACATATACACAGGAAAGCAGAGAAGATCTACAGACAGGAAAACACTCTTCAGTGCCACACGGCAAAAACTGTTAACCATTCCTTTAAAGCACACACATGCAGACACACAGCAAGGTTAAAGTGAGAGGTTGTGGTGTTATTTCTGGGCCACTGGTTCACTGCCAGTGACCCATAAATAAGACAGCACATGGCTCCTATGGATATTACTGCATAGCTGGGAGTCCTCTGGCTATAGCTAGAAGTGGATACGGACTCCTGATGATCCATTTAGGATGGGTTTGCACAGACTGAAGCTCAGCTCTTTACTGATGACAAACAATTGAGTCTATATAGGAACTCAAAGATAACTACTTTAAACCATAAACTTTATATAAAAGATGGTGTTGTCATGGTGGCTATGCCCAAGTGGTTAGTGAAGTGCAGCATTTCAGCGGTTGCCCTGTTGTTGTGGTCAATCCAGATGTTACAGGCAAGGGATGAATCTGCCTGAGAAACTCAGCTGTCAAATCATGAAGTAGCTTTAATAGTTCCTATTTGGCAGACTGGGGAGCTACAATCATGTTTTACATACAGTCTATGGTCCACGTGATCTTTCGCTCATTTACAGTAGAAAAAGGCAAGAAAACTGCCCATTAAATATTTACACAATGCTTTTTCCTACGAACCTCTGTTGCTAGAGTACTTTCAGAGTGTGATGCATGTCTTTGTACATATGGGGGCTTATGCTCATGGTTCCTTCCTGTTTTTCCAATTGTGTGTGCATCTGTGCCTGCCTTCATTAAAGACTGAATGTGTACAATGTGTGTGTGTGTGTGTGTGTGTGTGTGTGTGTGTGTGTGTGTGTGTGTGTGTGTGTGTGTGTGTGTGTGTGTGTGTGTGTGTGTGTGTGTGTGTTTGCTCTCTGAGGACCCCGCTTGCGGTACTTTAATTAGCCTAATCCAACAGCAACACATGGATGGAGGAGCATAGTAGGAGAGGGATGTGAGGGTGGTTGGAGGGCGTGAGGTGGCAGACAGAACAAAATCTCTCTCCCTCTCCATACCATTTGTTACTCCCCCTCCAAAGAACACAACATGCACACACCATCTTGGCTCTTGGCAGTGCAGTTGCTGGCCAGGCCATTGTAAAATCCACAGGGAGGGGGAAACAGTCTTTGAAACGGCCACATGGGCTGCTGGAGGCCAGCTATACCATTCCCAGGGAGACAGCATTCAAACCATAGCCACGCTAAATGACCAATTAAATATAATAGCGAGGGCTTAATTGGTGTTAGCCAATTTAGAATGACACTGTGCAATTAATGTTATAGAGAAGCTATAGAGACGACTGTTGGGAGTGTCTGTGTGCATTGGTATGCTAATTCAGCAACCCAAACCAGTCTTTGTGTCTAAGATCATTTTAGCAAGAAAGGGGATAGATGGAATTGTGCAAGAAAGGAGGGCGGCAGGGGGTGTAAAGAAGGTAGATGAAGTGAGATAAGTTGGGAGGAGAAAAAGAATGACTGCTGGGGGAGAGTGGGTGGGGAGCAAGGGAGAGAGTGAAAGAGGGGGGAGTGAACAAAATTAAAAGAAAAAAAAAAAAAACAAAAACAAGATGCACAAACAAATGCTAGCCTTGGGAATAGATGCAATCAGCTCAGTCAGTCAGCTAATGACCAATTCCATGGAGAAAAGTGAGACGGAGAAAGACCGATAGTGTGAGTGAAGCAAAGACAGAGAACAGAAGGACTAAATGGAAAGGACAAGAAGTGCAAGAGGAACAAGAGAAACATGGAAAAGAGAGACTAATTAATCAGGTTGAAACATTTGAATTTAATAAATGGATGGATAAATTACCAAAAGGAGACAATTGCATAATTTGGATATGGGATTAAAATGGGGAATATAAGGACATAAAGTGCCTCACCATTTTTAAAGACTTAGCTGGCGGAAATGTTAAGTCACAAGGTCAGCTACACCAGTAACAGGGCTTTTTTTCTAGCTCCAGTAATACTAATAAGAAGACCCTAGATAAAGTGGAACACGAGTTGGTCCTGAAACTGAAATAAGTTCACTTTAGCCAGCTGTTACTCTAAGAGACTGGGCAGAGGGCATAAGACCAGTGTGGGGAATTGGCTTTCCGCTTGGCTATCACATACTCTTACGCTAACAGGATTACCCACAGGGTGAGTGCAGTATGGCCAGAAGTGGTCATGAGGCGAGTGGTCTGAAAGCAGGCAGGCTTGGGGCAAGATACAAAGCCAGCTAACACTGTGACAAGGTTTCAGGCTCAAGCTATTACCCCTGGGGGGGGCACAGGACAGAGGGGTAATTAGTTAGACAGCGGGAGATGCCATCATGCTGTGTGAGAAGGATAAACGCAGGGAGCTGTTGTATTTGGACTTGTTTTTGTTCGTGTATCTCAAAAGTATTTTGAAGTGTGTGCATTTTAAAAAAAACAAAAAAAACACAGAGAGACCCAGTCTGAATTTCATGGCCTTGAAGTGCTACTAAAGCCTACAACGTCCATTTGATGTCACACACTTCAGAAAAAGACATTCACAAATTACAGTAACAGAATATGCAGTCACCTCATACAACACTGTATGCAAATATACGCAGGTGAGTGTGAATGCAAATGTGTGTTTGTTTCCCTACTCACAAATGTTAATCATCTTAACGTCACTAAACCACAGGAACTAATCAAAAACAATCTATTAAGAATCTATTAGCTTTGCAACGTGTAATCTGATAAGCCTGCTACAGTTGTTTCCCATAGGAGGCTGCGTGCACGAGTGTGTGCACGGCAGTGCCGTTTGCATTCTTCACAGTAGATTAGCCAATTTGATAGTAACTCACATATTTACACTCATCATTTGGTGTAATGGAGATGGAAAAGAATCCTTGTATTATCTTTTTTTTTTTTTATTATTATTTTTTTCTCAGAGAAGCATCAAAGTGCTGTGCCTGCTTCCATTATGTGTCCTACTTCTGTGTCAGGGTATCCGTCCGTAAACAGTTGCTGATTTCTTCCATTTAATGGCTAAGAGGTTAAGCTTCCACATGTGGCTGTAATGGGCTTGTGGTGAGCTGTGTAGCGAGTTGAAGACAGTCTCTTTTAAAACCAGGAACATACATACTGTGAGCTGCTGAGTTTAATTGGAAAGGAATGAGCGTATGAGACACTGTGTGACTGTGACTGTATGAGAGATATAGCCTCCAAAGGTAATCTTTGCCTGCTGTGTCACTCATGACCAAACCTCCGGACACTGTGCTGTCCCAGTGTGTTTCCAAGTTGGTATATACCTGCATGAATGGGCTCATTTTACCTTTCAGTATGAGCTATGATATTCCCTCTAGTGTGTGTGTGTGTGTGTGTGTGTGTGTGTGTGTGTGTGTGTGTGTGACCTGTCAGAAATAATGACACCATGAGTCCTGGCATTGTGCCATCCACCAGGTGTGCTCTTGGCTGTATCAGCTGCCATAGACAGAGCTCTGCTATAATTCTATGGAACTGATGCCTTAAAGAAAATCATTATTTGCTGGAAAAAATACACTAAGCGCATCAACAGTATATTGTGATTTTCACTATTGTACAGTAAAACTGAGTGCAATTTTAAAAAGTGCATGTAACTTTCACACACACATATCATATGGAGAGCAGGGACTCTTTGATGTTCCACCCCGAGATGCCTAATGGAGATGACCTAGAAACAGGCTGGCCTCGTCCTCACTTGGATCATGTGAGCATCCCAGCTTGCATCCAGACTCTTCTAATCTTCCCTTAAAAATGGATTCTAGCGTGGTGCATTTATAATTCATCTCCCTTGCTCTCTCTTTTCATTCTGTATCCCTTTCTCTTGGCTTTTCCCCACTCTCATCTACTCCCCACTTTGGCTCATTAACCCCTGGTAGTAGTGAATTGTGGAGAGAACGCAGAGGTAGTGAATGAGTGCTGTGCAGTGCAGTCACACACAGTTGAACTGAGCTAAAATGCATTAGCGCTCGAGATTATCAAGGACTGAACCGTTCTCATTTGTGGCATTAGCCTACACAGAAGCCCACTGTAACTTATCTTGCTCTTTAAAAATGATTAGCTTTAAACATTTATTGTAGCTTTGGTTAAAGGACTAGATTGGTGCCAAGATTAAGACACATTTGTTAAGGTTTTGAGAGTGAACTATCAAGTCATATCGCCTCTTAATGTCACCATAGCTTGTTAGGAAGGTAGGAAATATGGCTCGTTATGGCATATGAAGCTCTTGCAGGAAAAAGGTGCAGAATTAGACCCCTGGTTTAATGAGACTGGATGGAATCATGCATGTGTAAAGGATGGTATGGCATTAAATCTTTTAAGAAGACCCCTCATTACTGTCTACCCTTACAATCTAAGTGCTACAACCTATTTTCTGGAGTGGGAAAGAGCATGTATGTGTGTGCGTGGGCATACGCAAACTTTATACATGCAAACTTCCTGTATACATGTACACTTGTACATATATTTATTTGCATTCGGAGTGCATATGCGCACACTCCTCACTTTAATGAGAGAAAATGATTAGAGAGAAATAGCGATCACTGCCATTTCATCTCAACACATACAAATGCTCAGCTATTATCAGGGAGGGGAATCTTTGATCACAGAAGGAGATAGAAAGAGAATATGTGAGCAGCAGATGAAACAGAGAAAACGAGGCAGAGAACAGAAGCAAAGAGGCAAAGTGAGGAAGCAGTGGATGATCCTGTTACTCACTGTGCTTGTTACACTAGTCAGAGTTGAGGGTTATGGATGAGTTTTAGACATTGTTAGAGCTTATATTATCCAACAATCTATATGGTTGCTGCTCATACAATGAGCAAAAGCAGAGATAGCAGAAGTGAACAAACCCTGTATATTCACAGTGTGAATCTACAATGACACCCTCCAAAGGCTCGAGTGTGTGCAGACGTGTGCGAGAGTGCATTCACGGAGAGATGCAGAATGCTATTGTAGGATGAATATAGTCATATGCAAGGATAACCTACATATGAGAGAAAGACTCAGGCAGGCAATGAACAGAGACAACTGATATCCATTTGCTTGAGCGACAATCACACAAACACAGACACATTAGCTTAAGCTTGGAGATTTAGATTGTCAAACATATTTCATTGTCCACTGCCTGCGTCGGTATAAGTAAGACCTTATAATGGTCATTACATTACTTTAATAATATGCATATAGTTCAAGTTTCACTCCCCAAAAAACAAAAAACAACAATAAAATCACCATCTGTGGTCCTCTGAGCACTGTATTAGCCACGGTTAGAATAACAAAGGCAAAATTCATTTGAGGTTACGTGCTAAATGAGTGGTCCTACGGCATATTCCTGGCTCGTCTCACACATTTGTGGCTCAACTGGGCTATTTGGGAAAACACCATTTTACTGTGCTGACAGCACAGAGGGAACAAATTGTAGCAGAAAATGATACATTTAGCTGTTAATATGAGAACATTATGATTAGATTGGAAGACTGATGGCACGCTGGGAGAGAACTAAATTAGGTGGAAAAACTTGGTGTTAAATACAAAGTGCAAGTTATCCGTTTTGTCTAGGGAACTTGATCATAACTCCACAGCCTCTGCCATATCAAATCTCTTTCACAATCAGCTACATCTCCATTTCCTCCGTCGCTTTCTCATCCGCTTCGTGCGTTTGTGTGACCCCATGCAGTTGGGTGAACTAATGACCGAGGGCCACCAAGAGCCCGCACAAAGCTGGCCTCTGTGCTCATGCCCGGGCCAAACAACTCGTGGCTTGGGAGGCTGAGCCAAATGATGACACAAACCACAGAAGTCTCTCACTCAGACACACACACACACACACACACACACACACACACACACACACACACAAAGTCTATGTACCATATTTTCAGACTGTAATTTTCTGCACATTCTCAATTAAAAGACGACGACACAAACAGAGAATCAGTAAAAGACAGATGTTTATTTCATCATTCCTCCCTGACAAGCAACTACTTTATTTTCAGAATGTGTGTTTTTATTTTATTTATTTTATTTATATATAATTGTTTTTTTACTATTTGGGCACTGTCTGCAAAGAGAAGGCTGGAACAACAATTTAAATGCAAAGCACTAAAAACAGCCTCACACACACAAACACATACACACACAGGGGAGTTGGACAGGGCAGCATTATGCACCAGTAGAATAACAATCATCAGTCAATTAGGCCATGACATGGTCTCTTGACGGTGACACCGGCAGCCCCAGTGGAATACATCAGTGACTTCACACAGCAATATACACATACAAATGACAAACTGTCACTTCTTATTAACCCCTGAAATGCTGTCTCACTGGTGTAGTTACGGCTTAAACCTCATTTCTGCAGTATTATCTTTACTATGATGAAACATTTTTTTGTTATTTTCAATAGGTTAGAAAAATAAAGATGCAAGCTTTAGATCATTAGATCGCTTTTGGGGATAATCTTTAACACCAAAGCTGGAGCAAGTTTTATGTTACAGTTACTTGTGTGGGTTAAGTTTTTCTTAAAATTTGACAGTGAGAAATATTATTTAGAACATTTGCTGAGGTAATTTTAGACAAAGCTCAAACTGAAGATGAGACTCAAAGACTTAAAATCTGTAATTCATAAACCTAACTGTGGCTTCATGAGGCCTGCTGTGTGTACAACAGCAACAACATGTGAAATCCCATCTGCCACTTAATGTTTAGATTGCAGCTGCTTAGCTGACGCAGTCATCCACTTAGCTTTTACAATGTGCTGCAGGGTGACAGAACAAATACTCGGTCATGTTCGCTTTCAAATACACCTCAACGGATCCTGTACTGATTAGCTAATGAAAACACTTACTAGGTGTAGGGTCAAACATGTTATTTTTTGGCTCCAAGACATGCTCTCAAACCATCATCCACTGCACTCTCTGCTTTGAATATCCATCAGTTTTCTTCCACATATCCAATTCGGGGTCACAGGGGAGCTGGAACCTTTGCCAGCTGCTTTTCAGCAGTGGGGTACACCCTGGACAGGTCAGAGGATTTTCAAAAAATGATTTCTCATATTCAAAGGATTTTTAAAATGCTATGTTGAAGTTTGTTACATCTATAAACCTATGTGTTTCATGTAGTAACATGTAGTGTAAGGCCTTATTTGTCCCATTCACTATGTTATTCTTATGCTGGTCGTTTACGCTCGTCTTATATTGTCTTCTAACTTCTGTCAGAAACTGCGGGGAAGCTCAATTGATGCACTGATGAATGGTCATTGAACGGCACCCACACACCTGAGCCTGGCATGGACACAATGGGGGACACATCGAGCACTTGGGGCTCGTACCACCTGGCACACTGGCCCTATATACACAGCAGATGGCTCGCGCTGGCCTCTGATGGAGGGTGCAGCTGAGGAATCCTAACCTGCGTTTGAGTGTTCGTGTGTGTGCAGCACCAAAAGCAGACAATAGGTACTAGATTGTCAAGTGCAATCCTCCCTTCTTCTCTCATCTCCCCAGACCACCTATTGAGATGGTGCATATGTGCGCAAGCGTATGTGTGAGTGTGTCATGGTTGATGCCCATTTATTGTCACTGCTCAACGGGGCCTGAAAGCACAGAAGTGGCTGAGAGAATCACTCAGACTTTTATCATTATAAATGTGTTGGCTAAACAAACCACAGCAGCTTTGTTACAATGCTTCTTCAGACAGAAAGGCATAAAAGAGGAGTGAATAAGGTCCACTATGTAAACTAGAATAAAGCTGACAAAGACACAGGGACCGATGGCAGGCAGAGCCAAGCACCCAGACATAATCACATCGTCAAAGAATCAGAGCTTTTAATCCTAAAAATTAAGTGCAGCAGATAGCCGGTCAACAGTTGTGCCCTTGACCACAGCAGTATCCAGATGACCATTGAAATTAGTTAATCAGAGGGCATCACCTCTCTTCATCGCTTCCTTCCCCCTTCTTCTTCCGCTAACCTCCTATATCTCCTTCATCTTACCATCTTCCTTCCTGATTCTCTCTCTCTAATGTCGGTGTCCCATCAAACCATTACTCATTAGTAAAAGCTTCTCCTGCGAGTGTGTGAGAGACTACAGAGCACAGAGGGACTTCATTAGTGCTTAAAACATGTTGTTTATGCTACTGTCTTGTTGCTCTGGAAAACCTTGAACATTATAGTTAGTTAAAAATAGACTGAGTGCAGATATAACAGATTATCAAAGCACTTCACGTCTAGCCAATAAAGACGTGAACAAAAAGTTATTTAAGGTAAAGTGATGTTCCTTAAACCTCAAAACTCTCCCAGGAGATTAATGTGGATCCATTTGGCAAACATTAGTTGGTTATATTTAAGATTATTGCAACAGTCACTGCCAGATTTGTTGTTTTTCGGATTTGCCAATCATACCTTTCCATGTCTCTTAAAACGCACCTGAAAAGCACACATGCAAGCTGTCTCCTTAAGGCAAATTCATCCAGCCAACCAATACTCTCCTTATTTCTGCCCCTCTTTCCCTTCATCGCCCTCAGGCAGAGCTATATAAACAACATTCAACACTAATGCTCTCCTGAGGAAGGTGTAAGAACAGGAACATACTCAGTAATTCCTTCATGGCCTGCATGGACTCCCACTCGTCCACACAAACTTTAACACTCGCCCTGAAACAGACGGTGCTTTTACTGAAAGGATAATGACACAAATAAAAATCAGTTACAGAAACACTGACGCACACAATCAGAGGACCCAACAATCTGTTATCACACACTATTAATTCAGTTGCTCTTTTTCCATTTTTTTTTTCTTCATCTGCCTCTTTATGGCTGCTGTCTGAGTGAGTGAGTGAGTGAGTGAGTGAGTGAGTGAGTGAGTGAGTGAGTGTGCGCGTGTGCATGTCTGTGCATGCTCCAACGTCAGGTTTTAGATATTGTTCCTTCACAGCAAACTGAATCCTTTCCAAGACCAGATTATTTTAGTTGTTTTTGGGTTTGACTGAAACACAAGGCAGCCAAAAGAACCGCGGGCTCCTTGGCTCTGCTGTTGCGCACACGCACACACATGATGGCGCGCACACACATGAAAACGACTTATCTCAAAACCTACTGCAGCAGTCTCTTCCCCAGGTGATGCTCCAAACACACGTATATACCTCAGTCAGAGTGCATAACACCACACAAGAAAAGACGTGAGAACAGCTAAATAAATAAAGGGACTGTTGCCGAGCTAAGTGAATGGGTGTCACTTTGACAAATGCACGGCACTGAATCTTAGTCGACACTGTATTGTTTGCCGTCTCATGCGCTCTCATAAACACAAACACATGCGTGCACACACGAACCCATGCCATCGCAAGCGCGATGCATTATTATGCACACTGTGAGTGACAAACACACAAGCATTGCGTGAATACATAAACTCGTATTAAAAGTGCACAAACACACAGGCTGATTATACATTCATAATATTGAATGGATGACAGGTCTTGAGCAGTGTGGAGAGAAATGGGGTGAATTCTAATGAGATACCATTTACCCCGAGAGCTCTGTCCTCCATAGTCTGGATACACACACACGCGCGCACACGCAAAGGAACAATTGCTGAGATTGAACTCAACACTGTTACACAAAAAGGACCATAATTGCGGAAAATTTTACATATATCTAACATACAATCACAAAAGGTCAGCTATATCAGTTTAATCAGGCACAGAGGTTTGTCCATTTGTTACATGACCGCACATCATTAATCATTCCTCTACAGAAAAGGGTGCAACAGCCGCATAAGTGCGATGACATAAACCCTAACTTGCTTTGAATCCACAAAGAAATTGACCCAAAGAAAGGGACAATAGTTTCATCAAGAAATGCACTTTAGATTTTCTTCTTCCCCACCAATGCATCCATCACCACTTTATCCCTGTCCAAAGCTCTATCCACCTCAGCCCTGCACAGCTGACCTGAACAGAAAAGCCATTCACCAGTCATAGCTGTTGGATTGATTGAAGGTGAGCTCTTAAAAGACCGTACGTGGCATTGGGACAAAGCAGTTACGTTTTATGCCTGACGTGACAAACATGACAATCAATGAAAGAGTAGGCGCAGACTTGCTTTAAATTGCTTGTTAAATGAACAGGTTTTAAAGAGACACTCGGATGTCCTGCTGGAAATAGCCACCAGCAAGAAAAATGGTGATGACTGCATTTAGTATAAAAAAAAGCATCAGCAAAGTGCCTTATGCAAATCTACAACGATTAGGCCGCCAGTACACAGCTTATGAACTGACAAGCATCACTGGGCAAAACGCTGGTAACCATTCACAAGTAAAAAAATATTTGCCAGAAAGTTGCTTCCTTTTAACTGGATAATAAATAAACGACAAAAATCTAAATGCCTTTTTGGCTTACACACAATTTCCCTTCAACTTCATATTCCATCCAGTTCAAATGGAAAAGAAATACCAGCATCGATAGAAAAAAATAAAACAAAAATTTTAAAAAGACCACACACACACACCAACAATCCTACCTTCTTCAGTTTCCCATTGCGTGAGCCAA
Organism: Maylandia zebra; assembly: GCF_041146795.1. NCBI lineage: Eukaryota > Metazoa > Chordata > Actinopteri > Cichliformes > Cichlidae > Maylandia > Maylandia zebra. Next base: position 16,755,751 of record NC_135171.1, read on the forward strand.
CAAACGCCACAGTGTTGCCACGGTAGTCATACGCTGCCACTGAAGTCATGCCATCATCCTTATCGATGAAGAGAGGAATCCCCTCGATGGTGCTGGTTCCCCCCAGAGGCTGGTTGAAGTCCTGACCACAGAAGTTATCGTCGATCTGAAGTGGCTAGAGACAGGAGGGAAAGGCAACGAAATGAATCAGACAAAATAAAAGCACTCAAAATTCTATTCTGATCTAAAGCAGATTGTTCAGCAGAAAACAAATTAATGTAGGTTGTGATGTTTGGGGTGATTGTGTGAATGTTTTTCTGTCTGACAAGAGAATTCTTTAGATTTGTTGTGCTTTTAAAGTGGTATTTACAACAAGAAATGGAAAAGTATCTCATTTCAAAACAATAAATAGATTCCGTTTAATCATGAATTCATATAAGGACACATTCTAAAAATGCTACAAATTAGCTTTTATATTCAAAGAAATGCCTTTTTTAAATTCTAAACTAATGTGGTCTCATACTATGGAAGCCGCATGTGAAGCACCTATTCTGAGAATTCCTCAAATGCCCTTAAAAACAATTCGTAAAAGCAGCTAAGCTGCCTAAAAGTCAACTTGCTGCACGTTTCCATATTCAGTGAGAATGGCCAACATATTTGATTGTTGATTGATTATTGAAATTGAGGTTATTCACTCACACTCACACACTGCTGTCTTTAAAGCACAATCCCACCATGCAAACCCCTTTTATTCCACAGTGTTCGGTCATGGTGGTGACACGGCAGTAATGATGGTGACTATGTGACAATATCTGGAACATTCCAGTGTCACGAGGGGTCTATCACCCCAGGCAATCCACTGACCCATATGATGCTTTAACCAGTCATGACATACAAACACAGTCAGGGTATAATCCATGAAGCAGGGTTAAAATGCCACAGCCAATAAATGCTTTACTTCATTTGCACATTTTTGTACACAGTTTCAGGATATCAATCAGGTATCACTGTGGTTAAGTATTAATACATTAATCTGATGGATAACATTTAGTGACTGTTGTTTCTAGTTTCCCACGCTAGAAAAGTGACCAATGTTTCCTTATTTCATCACTATCAACATCTTCTTCCCCCCCCCCAACTTCTGATCAGATGAAAACTAGCCTGAAAACCACTTAAACTCTGGGAAACTGAAAGCTATATTTTCTACATTGTTGTACATCCAAACAATAAGTGATTAATTAAACCAAACCAATAACTGTCACGGCCAATCAAAGTAATTCTCTAGTGCAAAATAAATGTTTAAAAAAAAAAAAAAAAAAAAAGGTTGTCTGAAGTAGTGCTGGGCATCAGGTGACTTGTCACCATGTTTTTGCTGCTGATGAGATGAAGTTGGTAAGATAGGCTGACACCATCTAAGAGCTCAGACTTTTCTCAGCCTCAATGTGGAACTTTAAGAGAAGCTTAACACTTGTTATCCTGTTAAAAATAATTACACTGTCAAGTTCCAGACGTACAGGACTGATAACATTAATATGGGAGCTACACAGCAAAGGTTATCACTTGTTATGAGCCCGGCCACTAGCCGCTACCACAGTGATAACAGTTGGCTAATATTACTATTGGATTATTGCTAATAGAGTTAAACGGTATGCTGTGTGCTGGCCAGGTTAACATTTATGATAACTGTTTAAAACTTAAATATTTCTCAAACTGGAGCCTGACTCACTTCTTTAAGTTCCTAAGTGTCTGTTAGTGTCAAGAACGTCAACTACTTCAGCTGCTAGTGTGCCTGGCTGTCTGCAGCAGATATGTGTGAAGTTGTGTGTTCACTGAAGGAGGCAAAGCCAGCACTAGGCCTGCACAATAAATCGAAAATTTATTGTCATTGCGATATCAGCCTGCGCGATGGGCCCATCGCAAAAGACGACGTAAAGTGCGATAATTGGGTACCTTAAAATGTTTACACACGTGCTTTAAAGAATTTACCAATCAAAGAAACCCCTTTACACATTTGACCAGTCGAATAGAGCCCTTCACGGCATTAACCAATCAAATGGATTAGAGGCCCGCCTCCTACGCAGGTGGGGAGCGAACAACGCTGCAGCAACGAGTCAGAGTTGTAAAGGTTGAGAGCGAGACGCATGACGAGAACGCTAAAAAAAAAAAATAGTACCTCGCTTATTTGGAGGTATTTTGGATTTGATAAAGACGACGTTCTCCAAACACAGGTACTCTGCAAAACTTGCCGAACACTCGTGGCAACCACCAGAGGAAACACGACTAATCTCCACCATCATCTTCAATACAACCACAGAGAACTGTTTGAAGAGTTCCAGAAAGACAGGGGTAGCTAAACAAAGGTTGCTAATGTTAAGACAAAGAGCGCAGCAGTCCAACAGCCGTCTCTGTATCAGAGTTTTTCAAGTGGAACTCCTTATGAGAAAACGTCAAAGCGCTACAAAGAAATAACAGAGGCCATTACACATTTTTTAACAATGCCTATAAATACAGTTAGCAGAGAGGGCTTCACCAGTCTGATACATAAAGTGGACCGGAGATACCCATCCCCTCACGAAACTACTTTTCCCATGTCGCCATTCCACAAATGTATGAAACATGCCGGAAGACCGTCATGTTTGAACTGAGCCAAGCTGAAAACTACGCAAGCACTACAGTAAAGTTTCCTCTCCAGTTTTGACTTGCATCATAACTACTTGGTGAGTGGTAAAATGATGAACAACTGCATTGAGATAATTTGCAGTATAATTTAAGTTATGTTTATTTAAAACTAATTCTAGAGACCAGGAAGGATGTCTTTCAGAATTCAAGCCTCAATGTTTTTTTATGGGGGCAATGTTTCAATGTTAAAGTGCACTTTGTTGTTACACTGCTAATACAGCAGCTTTCATTAAATAAAACTGTTGCAGTAAAGCGGAAATTATGTATTCATTTTTTGTTTTTATTTTGCTATTTATTTTATCGCAAGTCACATCGTTATCGCAGTATTGATCACAGTTATCGCACATCGCAGGTTTTCCTAATATCATGCAGCCCTAGCCAGCATTGTTAGCATCGTTGCTGTAGAAATTGATTATCACCTCAGACAGTAATTTTTAGCAATGATTAGTGTATGAGTATCAATTTTCTTTGACAACGCCAATCAAAAAAAGTCCACTTTGGATGCTGTTATTAACAGAGAATAAATGTTTGTGCATCTGCGACTTAACCACAGCCGGCAAACGTGTGAGTTGCTGTATTCACACACATACACATACATAGGGAGCGTGTAAATGGCGGTGTAATCCATAGTCTTATCACTACATCATCTGATTGATCCGCACAGGAGAAAAGATAACACCCACTCCCTCCTGATCTGCTTAAATTGCCTGCAGCTCGGCACAAGTCAATAAAACGTTATTCTGCCTTTTTCTTCCTTCTCACTCTTTTTCTGTCTCCTCCTAGCCACTACAGTAACTTAGCAAACATCAATATTCCCTCCCTGTCCTTTTCTACTTCTGTACCTTCTCTTTTCATCCACCCCTTCTCTCTCCATTTCTCACAAAGTCACCAACTCCAGCCCTCTGTCCATCACACATCTGCCCACTTAGACCAAGTCCTCCGAGAGGTGGTAGGACAATCAACTCGAGACAACAAAGTGCTTGCCCCTTCTTACTCCCCATTTTTTTGGCCCTAACGTGTCACAGGGTAGAAGGAAACAAATAAAGGGGTCAGTTTAATGGGGGTTTCTGTGTGTATGGCAGTGTGTGCATTTAACGAAGTGAGAGCTAGAAGCAAACGCAACCATTACCTGAAACAACTTTCTTTAGTAACCACTGATGGCTAGAAGGCACTTTCATCCCTCACAACAAAGGCGACTGACAGACAAACATATAAGCGCCCATGCGCACACAATAAACCGAGACATTCTTTCAACCTGAGCAAGCAGATGTGGTTACAAGCAACAAAATAATTCCTCATACACATCATATGACAAAAACTAGGGCCAACCATTTTAAACCATGTAGTCATGTGAAAGAAGTGCATGCGTCTTCAGTAGCGTTTCCACACAAACAACCACACACACACAAAATCCCAAGATGTACAAGCCTAAGAGGCAGGACCTAAAAAGGTTAATGTATCTTCTTTAGAGGAGGCCAACTGTGGAAAATACTGTATACAGTTGCCCCAAGACTCTATAAGGGTTAATACACAAACCACCATTACAAACACAGGCATTAGCAAGTGCTCACACAGTAACCTACTAGGGCCGAACGATTATGGAAAATAATCTAATTGCGATTTTTTGCCCCAATATTGCGATTGCGATGCGATATGCGATTATTTTTTAAGGTCTTTGTCTTCTGTATTATTAAACAAAGACAAGCAATACATCATATAGTATGGCCAATACTATATTACATTAATTTTAAACTGTTCTTTCCTGGAAGACAGACCTCTGTTATGATGACATGAGGTGATGCATGAATTGATGACTGACATTTTTATTTAACTTCTTCAATCACAACAGTATATTTGAACATACACAATAGTTTATTTTTAGCTTACAAACATCTGAGCATAAAGTGCTGACAAGGAACCCTGGTGTAAACATTAAAATGAAAGTCAGTACAATGTGCAGATTGCAGAAATATACATAAAAAAAAAAATCAGTGGCTTTACCACACTCAGTTTTTCGACATCTGTGAACTACTAGACAGTCATTCAATTAAAAAATAATATTAAATAAATAAAACTAATAAATAAAAAATACACACATCTTACTGATCTCTGCAGTCAGTAACATTATACATAAAGTGCAAACATAATAGCAATTGTATAAACACACACACAAACACGCCTTTAAAGTTTAAAGGCGTGAAATTGGACGGTCTAGCCTTCTGAATCAGAAGGCTAGTTCTGATTAGCGTCACCGCTGTCTCGGTGGAGTTTAATAAACTCGGCCGTCTGCTTCTTGCTATCTAAAATATAACCAGACACTGGCGTAAATTCTCGACTGTCTCATACTTCTGTTTAATAAGTTTTCTGTTTGACGTTTAGTCAGCTGTGTGAAAACCAAGGAGGAACCCACCCGGGGGATTAATAAAGTTTTATTTTATCTAATCTAATAACTTTAATCTCAGCCAAACCGATTTACTCACGAACAAACAAAACACTGAAAAAAGCCCAACAATAACATTTTTAGGTTGTCTAAGTGACTTATATATTACGTTTAACCCGAGCAGCGAAACTCCGCGGTGATCTGAAAATGATGTGCCGGGAGTTGTGCCGTTCTCGGCCGCATCAGTAACCCTCGAGCTCCCGGCTAGCTGTCGAGCTGGTGGGTAGCAGACGCCTCTGAAAACGTCGAAGCACTTTTGCAAATATGGGATATCTTGATAAACCGAGCAGATATTTGATGTTTACACAACTACTTTCTCGCCTGAAAATATGTTAAAAGTTTATTTTGTGACCCAGAAAGATTAGTATGAGTAATTTTAAAACTTAGTAGCGGCCGCCATTGTTGGAAACTGGAGTTTGGCTGGGACGCGCTATGAATTCTGGGATATGGTAGTAATTTGGACAGCCTTCGGCGCGTCGCTGTGACGTAATCGGTCTACAAATGCGGCCTCAGGAGGATGCAGCCCATGAATTTGGACATGTCCAGAGTATAATCGCAGCCTTTGCGGTTAGAAAATTGCACTTGATCATGTCGCGATATTATCGCAAATGCGATATATCGTTCAGCCCTATAACCTACACAGGTCTCTCTGCGGTACTGGGGGGGTAAAGGTGGTATACAATTCCTGCTGGTCTAAAAGGTTTAAACAGCGTAGATCAGCATGGAATAGAAAGCATTTCCCTTGAGGTCGGAAAGCATTTTAACAGAGGCTACACTCTGATGTGGGTTCTGCAATTTAACACACTAAAAGATTCCCATGTGATTTGGAGCTGATATTTAGTATGGAAAGGATATTCCATCCTTTGTGGTCTCTGCAGAGTTGCTGGCTGGAGACTGCATGTAATGCTCCGCAGTGTTTTCAAAGACACGCAGCTCCGCCGGGGACAAAGGAGTTAAGCCAACAACCTTCCGCTGACTTTGGCAGCAGGGTCTTACAAATGCAGAAGAGGAGGTTTCTTGTTTTGATTTTCACAGGGTGCCTGCGGTGCACACTGAATGAATTTGTGGATTTGCTTTTCACAGAAACTTGGCCTGTTCTCAAGTCCCCCCTCTCAAAAAAGAAAAGGGGGGGGAAAAAAACAAAAAAACAAAAAAACATGTGAGTGCTGTGCTCAAGGCAAACAGAAGCTGATGGCTCTTAATGACGTGATCATTGTCACTTTATTTTTTTCTAAGTGAAGAAGCATTTATTGGAAATACAATGTTTAAAATGTACCTCCTGAACAATTTATCAAAGCTCCAATCAACATCTGCTGAGTTTATTATAATCAGATACAAGGAGAACCAGATAGTTACTAGATGGTTTTGCACAAACAAACAAAAATAAATCGATTGAATAATTAACAACAAACATAACTTTTAACTGTTTAACTGTTGTTGGATTTGACTATTACTCGATCTTTTATGGGTTATTGAATACACACAATTGTACAATTCTCTCCAGCTGTTGATTCTTAATATGCAGCTCATACTCATGGTGGCAGAGAACTGTCCGACCTAAATACTGCTAGTAAGTATTGAGAACAATTATACACATAAAACCAGAGTGGTCTCTACAACCCTACGTAATCATGTTCATCAACCACAACTGTATTTCTTCAAGAAGGCGGAGCCGCTTCACCCATCTCGTGCTGCAAAATGGCAAAATAGAGTGAAAATGTTCATATGGCTCCAGACACGTGTGCACACAGCTCCACCCACAATAACAGACTGATTACAGATGTGCGCTGGATGGCCAGGCCTAAAGGAAATGGTTGAATAATCATTCCCCCATGATTGCCATTTCTTCAACATATTAAGTCAGGAAAATATGTCTGGGCACACAGACTAGCCTCAAGTGGAATTTGTCAATAGTCACCTCCATTGAGTGAAACATATGGAAAACAGCAGAGTACAACATGGGGTTATGTAAGGGAACATACATAGTGTTGTTGACTGAAAACACTGCTGTGAATTATGGCAATTAAGGAAGGAGGAAACATGGGCGGCAAACACAAAACACTCGTTCATTTAGAAACAGGCAAATAAATTGGGTAGCCTGCTGCAGTAGCGGGCACTATGTTTCTTTGTAGAAACCTGTTAGTAAGAGGAAATAAATGCTCTGTAAAGGAGTGGAGAGGACAGCGGAGAGGGGGACAAAAACTGGCTGGCATTAATGCTGACGGCGTGGTTTCGAGACAAGCCTGTCGTTCATGTGTGTGCTTTTGTGCGTTTCTGAATGCGTGCGCATGTATGTGTGTGTGTATTTATCATGGGCAGCAAAAAGAAAATGCTTCTCTCCCCACTAGTCATCAGCTGTCTCCTCATCAAGCCAACAGAGACGTAAATGCGTTTCCAGAAACATGACATGTACCTAACTGATGCATTTCACTATAACGATGGCCTACTTTTATGATGGTGGGTGCGAGAAGATGAGAAAGAATGAAAGAGAGAAGTGAACAAAAAGAAGTGACAGACAGCAGTATGAAGAGGAAACCGAACATATGCGGCATCAACCACAAGTGCTGGCTGTTCCTCTGCTGTCCTATGTTGATGAAGTTTTCTCACACACACACGGTACCTGCATCTGCCAGCATACACTGTGTGTGTGTGTGTGTGTGTGTGTGTGTGTGTGTGTGTGTGTGTGTGTGTGTGTGTGTGTGTGTGTGTGTGTGTGTGAGAGAGAGAGAGACTGCCTCCAAGCAGAGTGAGGGGTTTTGGGAGAGGGCAGCATCATAAATTACCCAGAAATCTCAGTGAGGGTTTTGAACTCATGGAAGCACTGCAGGACTTTCTTCAAGTAGAATAAACACAAGAAGTGCTACTGAGCTTGTGTGCATGTGCTTGCAAGGATACTTGGAAGTGCTGATTTTCTAACCAAGAGAGCAGCCTAACAACCTTTTACCTGGTGGCTTACAGTGATATCCATGGTATCATAACTATGTGCATGTGCTGTGTTTATTTCTGTAGTCAAAGACAGTCGACATCAACCCCCCAGAGAAACACAGAAATTAATTTCATGTGGCAATATACAGCAAGAAGCAAAGGGGAAAGAATTCATGTGTAACTGCCAGGCACACGCGCAAACAGAATACTGGCCTACCATTTCAAAATTATTTACCAGCATAGCTCACTCAGATCTCCGTAATGTATAGCACTAGTGACGGGGCTTAGAGGTTCTCAGCTGGAAATAAAGACCTTATTTGAATACACACCAAAAATTATATTTAGAGGATTTCCCCCAGATATATGGCAGTCTGCTTCAACAACACAAGTGAATGATGTACGTGAAGTCACATGGAAAATAAGCACACTGGAATAAGGTGGTGGTGTGGTTACAATTTGTTATTTTTCATATTCCTTAAACTGGCTCATGCAACAACTATTTTTGTTCTGTTCTGCTTCCAAAAATCAAAAGCAATTCATCTCTGAGTTAAAGGAATTATTCAACCCCTCATGCATTTATACCTCATCCTATTATAGTGCAGTCACTAAACACGCTCTGTGTGTGTGTGTGTGTGTGTGTGTGTGTGTGTGTGTGTGTGTGTGTGTGTGTGTGTGTGTGTGTGTGTGTGTGTGTGAGAGACAGAGAATTTATAAATTTTCCCCCAAAGTACTCCTTTAAAAGTTCAGAGGATTTCACAGTGAGCTCTGGATTATTCTGTAAATCTGACAGTTATTTCATTTATCTTCAAAATATAACATTTCCTGTTCTAAGCCAAAAAGAAATAAAAAGAAAAAGAAATAACACACCCTAATCCCCATAGCTTTTACAAACACAAATTTGCACTTGATATGCTAAGAACATATGTTGAAACGAGCCAAAATTAGAAGCTCACATCAGTCTATGTTTAGGATAAAAATAAGAAGGAAAAAAAACCCCCACCAATGTCAGGTGTGACACCACTGTGTCAATTATGACAACAACCTTGTTTCCCAGCATGTGACAAAAATGAAGCATTAACGTCACCATGAGGAAAGAGTGTTCATTTAAAACCAAGGGCTTATCCACAGGGGAAAAAAATCATTTTGGTCCTGTGTGCCATCTATTATTTTTCCTTCTCCTTTTGATTCGTTCTAGCCATTTTCTAGGATGTGTTACTTGATCCTAACTGATCAATAATTTAGAAAAAGAAATTACTGCATCAATTCCATATTCATTGGTAGCAGGATGGTAATTTCTATGTTGAGTGCACTCCAGGCAGACGGTGAAACCTCAAGGAGTTGGCGCCTATTCAGAGAACTGCTTCCAAAAGCTGTCACCACATGTTTAGACCATAATCCAACTGAATAGAAAGAAGAAGAAGAAGAAGAAGAAATATTGCCTACTGGATAATACGAAATGCACACTCACTCATAAATGTACACTGTCACTTGAAAATGTATCTTTGTAAGCACAGTTAGAAAGGAGAAGATTGCATGTGATCAGGAGGCCCATTAGCCCAGCTGGGACATATGGGTGTAGAAAGTGAATGAATAACATACTTCCACCATCAACCACCACAGGTGCCCTTAAGCAAAGTACTTAACCTCTGACTGCTCTGATGGAGCTGCCCAGCGACCAGCAGTGGGAGATCGGGCTCTTTAAAGTGCTGACCCAAACAGCAAAAGATACTTTAACAAATTCTAACTCTGACTGTATCCAAGCTGTATTAAGAGCCTGTAAAGAAGTGAAGAAGAGGTAATGATGTATGCAACACACACCCACACACACAGTACCGATCAATACATAATTACACTGGCAATTAGTATCGTTAGAGTGGTGCTGGAGATGGGGATTTGTTGAACTAAACACTCCACAGAGAGGGAGAGAGGGAGAGTTTTTCTATTGTTCTTTAATAATGGAATGAGAGCAACCGTGCATATGTGTGACGCTGTTAGCTTACAGGGACGCAAAGCAAACCCGTGCCGTTTACAAAAAGAAAGAAAGAAAGAAAAAAGAAAAAAGAAAATATTCCTGATTTTAAAATCCAATTTTCTATCAAATGACCAAATACTAACTGAAACATGATTCATTAGGCCCAATAACTTTAAAGACAACCCACCCAATCAACATCTCCCTGCTCAACTCATTTAGACTGTCAATTAACTCTGTTCATCAACGCTGGCTCAATTAATCAGGTCTAATTACTTAAACACATTTACCGCCACATCCTTTTAGATTAGGCCTGCAGAAAGAGGACTGTGTTTTACAGAGACCACATGCAAGCTACATTCATCAGATCATATTTATAATGACGGATTTAATAAGGTTAGGAGCTGGCCTCAGAGTCAAATCCACTTTGTCTTAACACAGAAATGACAATCTGCTCGGTTAATTTAATGTGGGCTCATCAAGTGCAGAATATTTGTTTTAAGATGCTGCTGTAATGGCAACAAAAAAATATATATCCGGTTGTTCAGTCTGACGTCACTAGCCGTGTCTGGGTCTAAACTCCGCTGCAGGTCCATATATCAAACGATCACTGTGGCATTACTGAGAGTTGAAAAACTGTCTAAAGTCTTTCATCTTTAATAAAATGATCAGCGTTCTGCTCTACCAGGTGTAACAATTGAGTTTAACATCCAGGCATCCATGAAAACGGAATTTATGACATTTAACGGAGTTAGAAGTTAGCAGGGAGTTAGCTCGCTAGCTTCTATCTAAATACAATATAGCATTTCCTGACTGCGGGGTTTTGGAAACAAATTAAAACATACAGCTTTCTTATCACTTCCAGCATAAATGAAGACAGAAAACTAAACAGCAGTGACGTTTGTAGGGTTACTGAAGTTGGGCTAGCTGGTATATAATGATGTGCTACGTGACCGCTAGCGACATAGCTATGTTAGCATAATATAAACAAGCTAACTTTTTTTCCACTCGATAAAAGTTAACGTGAGTTTTCTCGGTGGTCAGAAACAAATGTAATCGCATGGCAGGATGCTGTAAAAGGACCAAACTTCAGCCAGGAGAACAACTGAGATAATTCATCTACAATACAAAGTTAGTCATTCATATACTGCTGCATGGGCTGGGCTGTAGTTACATCCTAAGGTTTTAAAAACTGAGCTTAAATAAATGATTAGCGGTAATAAAAGCCGAGGGAGGTCAACAGGGATCACTGACTGTTTTAGGAGCTTTTTGAGATCAAATAGAAGAAAATACATAGCATTAAACATGTTAACAACATAAAAGCCATATTAAACGCAGACTACTTTAGACCCGGAAGTAGGATTCGTCGCGTCATCACTGAACAACCGGATTCTAATTTAGTCGGTAACAATGTCACAACACAAGAAATCTGGTAACGAGCACCATTACGAGTACAACTAGACGATTTCCAATACCCAATTCAAAACATATTTTTTATCATTTATATTTCCATTTATATTTTTCAAAGACTGAAATGTAAGCAGGCTACTCAGACCAATCTTAACATTAAGAATTGGTTTGTTTTTTGCCACTGCAAACACTTTAACAAAAGGACCACTGTCGACTTTACAACAACAACAACAACAACAACAAGGCAAGTTTCCCTCAAACAAAATGATAATGTGTATTTCAGGATAAAAGAAGGAGAATAGTTTGGATGGATTATTTGAACAGATCTGGATTTCAGTCCTTTGGGTGTTTCACTAGAAGTATTTCCTCTTTTGGTCTGAAAAGCAAGATAGCATCATTTGCATACTCCACATTTGCAAATTATTTAGGACTGGACATTTACTGCCTGGCTTATCAACAAGTCAGGATGGAGCTCTTGTGACAGGTACACTAGACAATACTTTAGGTGTAGTTTTTTTCCCCACCTTCTTTTTCTGCATGCAAGGATAGACTAGAACATTTGTAGGTGCGTGCTTCCCCCATTCATTCTTAATGAATTGAAGACTTGATCCATACACTGCCTAAAATACCTACTTTACTTTTTTTTTTAAAGTGGTATCAAAAGGTTTTGTAAATATATCTGGAGACTTCCACATTAGAGAGTAAATCTACAATTATGTTATACTCTTATAACGAGCAGCTCTTCAGAAGCAGCAATATCATTTTGTGTAGAATAAACAAGAACTAGTTTAATTTTCACAAAACTCATGCTCATTAAAAAAAAAAAACAACAACTTTAAATTAATTGTAATTATCGTAATGAATGACAGCAGAATCCAAGTAACTTCACAAGTAGTGGCTTTTAAACACTGCACGAGCAGTGAGCACTTTAACCAGATACATAAAATAAATATTGAACACAAAGTGACCACTTCAATATTGATTTCAGGTTTTGCATCAAATATCACCTCTGACACTGTGGGTCAAACAACAGCTGGTCTATGCAGCACACATACACACACAAAAAGTATTTTAGACGGACTCCTACTTGCTATGATTGATTCTACAAATGATTGATGCGTTGGCCTATGACAAAGTTCAAAACCTTCCTATCCATCTGGGGATCGAGAGAAAGCAGTGGGACATTTTGAATAGGGCAAATATAATCCTTATAAAGAGAAATTCCAAAGCCAATGAGCACAAGGGTGGTAGCAGGATGGTTTTCTCCCCTATTGTTACTCAAAATTCCAACAGAAGTATTTGGTTGTTAAGTACTTTGTCCTCACTGCAGCCCTAAATCGATCCCAAATTAAACACTGCAGGTTTTTACTAAATAATGTGTGGCGCATACACATGAAAAGCACAACCATATGTATGGGTTTTTCTGTTTTGTTTTTAATTCAGTTAGTTTGTGTGAGTCCATTATTGTGACTTGGCTCGGTGAATAACCAGTGCAAAATTTGTTCATTTCAAAGGGTTCACCTTTTCTTGCAATACTGTACAGTTCCAAGTGTGACTAATAGCAGAATATAAAAGGCCTACCAAAACAATATTATACACAAGACAATCTTGTGTACAATATGCATCTGTTTGCACTGGTCTGTAAAACATTAATGGCATTAAACAGACACAAAGAGTCATTGTAGCTAATGCTGTTCCCAGACCACATGACCAGCATGGTTTAGATTCCATATAAATATCTGCTATGACGGCCAATTAGAAACTGCCTTGAACAGCTCCAATACAAACCCTGGAGACCGCTACAGGGCATCTCCATTGTGGATTGCTGTGTAGTGTGCTAAAAGGATTCAGATGGAGATTTTCTAACTTAATATGGCCATGCTTCCCTCCACTGTCTTGATGTTAAGTCCACAACTTTCCTACGACTTTCTCCAACTACATTTCAGAGCACTTAAAAAAATAAAAATAAAATAAGGTCAGTGCTTGCTAGTTTTCCGTTTTGCTTACTGCAGAGAAAACAGCTGGAAGTGACCATCAGATAAGACAAATTCAGTGAGTAAGAAAACAATTCTGCAAAGTGACCTCCGAGCAACAAGGCTCCCCAACTTCCTCTACCTAAAGTGCACCTCTTTAATTTCTGTAATATTTCACATACCAAGAGTCTTCTTGTGCTCCTCTGTCCTCATTGTATAGCACCACCTACTAGACATACACATGGACAGATGTGCCACAACACACACAGAGTTGACATGACAGAAATGTGTGCCGCTGAAGAGGACAGTGCAGTGCCCAGGTGACGGACACCGATATTATTTGTGCAGCAGCCAGCATTCAATCACACTCTCCTCTCTTCCTTCCATCTTTCTCCCCTCTTTCAGTCATCTACTCTTTTCTCAAGCTGTTCTTGGCAGTGGCGGTGAAAAGATTTCTGGGGCTATCACTCTTCCTCTCACCCTTCTCTTCTCTCTGTCGGTGATTCACTGCCTCTCCTTCGAGCATGCTGGCTGTAAAAGGCTTGCTGCTCTCTCCTTGATCGTTCCTCGTCCTTCCTTACCAGCTCTACATACCATTTTGTCTTTTTAATCCATTCTCTGATAATATTCTCTTTTTGTCCCTGCCTTTCACACATGTGTCATATTTAGGCGGCTACAAGTTACACCTACAAGTTAGTCAGCCATGATTGCAACGCAAAACATGGCTCAACATCAAAGTCCTCATCTTCAAAAAGAAAAAAAAAAGAAAAAAAGAAAGAGCACAGCGTCATTTTTCATCTTGCCTGTAGCTCATTCATTGGGTTTTGCTTTTAACAATTCAATTGGTGTACACGTAAAGACCCAAAATCACACATCTGAACTACTGCCTGGATATAATACATTTGTAAACAAAACAGACTTTGTAAATGTTCCTGAATTTTGGAAAAGGTATACGAATGCTTTTCACTCCGGTTTTCACTCCCTTCAAGTCTCTACCTTGGCTCACTTTGCTATTTTGCTGTCTTTTTCATCTTCTTAGCACCGTTCTTAACTTCCTATACTCTCTCCTGTATGTTGCTTTGGCATCCAACTCTTCCTCTGGATCAGACTCCCTCGTGTTCTTTCATTTTTAACGCCGCCCACGTCTAGCACCTTTCTTTCCCTCTCTCTCTCATCCATCTCTTGTTCCTGCTGCCCCTCTCTCTCGTCTAATTCCCACAACTCACTCACCCCTCCTTGCACTCACTTCTATACTGTGCCTCTCTCCTGTTTCTCCTCTTTTCTGACTACACTTTTTATCTTTCCTATTTTTGTAGTCATCTCCCTCTCAACCCTAACTTAGCAACTCTCTCTCTCCATCTCACTCTCCTCCTGTGGAAATAGTTTGTATTGATCCACTCTCAAACTAGGGAGAAGGTCAGGGGTTCAATAATAAAGCTCAGGGACAAAACACAGGCGCATAAACAATCTTACTCTTGCACGCACACACAAATCTTTTATCACAGAGCTGCTTCTAATACGCTCAAACATTTATGTTTACAGAAAACAGCTATCTCACTGTGACTATAAACATATCATCTTAATGATGGCCGAAGGCAAGAAATTACGATCCAGCACAAATCTGAAAATTTCACACAGCGTCTGGTCATGCATTATGGCTGTGTGGCCAACAGCTGTCCAGGCATACCGCACACCCCACCATCAACCACGCTTTGCCCTCTAAACTACTCTATGGAAGGGTCAGCCTAAACGCATTCACCCTTCACACCCACATCACTGAGCATTTCCCACACTACACAGACTGCATTCGAATTCCTGAAGCAGCTGAAATTCAGGGTGGGGCTCAGTACCAAACTTCAGTATCTTACGAGAATGTGTGTGGATATGTAGAGTGAGAGATTGACAATTTAAAAGTGTTAATCACTTAATTCTGCATGCCTGTGTTTTAATTACTAACCAACTGCACAAACATACAGAGATTTTTGCCCCTGATTGAACTATACACACTGCACTGACTTGTGCATGTACACATATCATTCTGATAGTAGCAGAAAACAAACTGCACTTGCACAAACATTATAATTGTCACGGTCCTGGGTCAGCTTCAGCCTCGCCTGGTCCAGTTTCAGCTTCGCCTGAAGCAGCCTCCTCTGCTTCTGCGTCGACCTCACCTGGTCCTGCGGCTGCCACACCGCCACCCAAGCCACGTTCTGCACCTTGGAATCGCCGGCCACTTTCCAGGCCACCAGCTGGACGTCACTGCCGCCCGTACGGTCAGCCCCCAGGACTGTTTCCCCGTCGCCGCCGGGTCCCAGTTAATTCTTTAGTCTAGTGTCTTAGTTTGGCTTTCTTGTATTCTCTTTAGTTTTCTGAGTATTTACTTAGCCGCCCTCTGTGTCTCCCTGTTATCGTTCTCTGTGTTTCTTAGTTGCTCCGTCTCCCCTAGTCAAGTCTGCGTCTATGTTACATTTCCTGTTTTACTTTGAAGGTCTGTGTCCTACGTGAATGTATTGAGTTTCACTGGTTAGCATTTATCATTTTTCAAGTGTTACGGACCATTCAAATGCTTTAAATAATGAGCTATTCATTAATTCATGCAGCACTGTCTTCTGTGCACTTTAAACTATGTTTCTCACACTCCTAACCTATAGCCAATTATGTCTTTAGACTGTGTGAAGAAGCCTTTCGAGTAGCCCACACAGGCCTTTAAACTTCACATTAAGGCCCCCAAAAGGTTCAAACCCTACTCCTAACAACAGGCCTAAACACTGCACCACTGTGACATCTGAGGCATTTAAGTACATACAAATCATCTGTTATTATTATTATTCTGTCTAACTGAGTTCTGTGCTTGTCATGTTTAATCATTTATGCAATGCTCTAGCTTCAAGGCTGAAAAAAATAGTCTCAGATTTGAGATTGGTCAGGTCACTGGTGGCGGTTAAGGTCAGTGGTGGGCAGCTGACACAAGGTCAGTGCTTAGGGGAAACTTCGCCTACATCATTAACCTGGGTCTAACCTCTCATGCTTTGCTGCTGCCACAGGGTCAGTGGGTCGGCTTATCTGTGAAGCTATTACATCATCATCATCATCACTGATGACAACTTGTAAGGGACAACAGTTTTTGAGATGATAAATTAACGGCAGATGTAAGATTACCAAAGCTCCTGTAACAATGGCTGCAACAGAAACGGTGTGGGAAGCAAAGAGAAGGGGCAGGAACAGTGTTATTAACAGAGCATGAATGTGTGATTTGATGAAGGAATCGCTGGCATTAAAGTGAAGATTGTAGCAGTATTAGGTCTGAAGAATCCTTGGTGGGATGTTCTTTGAGAGGAAAAAAAAAATCAATACAAATTGCAAAATGGAGAAGAAAAGGGGGGGGGGAGACAGTTTCAAACTGTCAACAGCACTATTGTGTCATAGCAGGAAATGCGTAGGTGCAACTGATTAATAACAGCTGCATTCCATTAAAGTAGAGCCTTGATATGGTGTACACTGGCTTCCCAGTATGATTTATTGGGACACTTAAATGAAAACCATAATTAATGTTATTGGACACACCTGTGCTCCTGATGTAACAAGGGAAGCGGTCTTGGTAAAACTGTGTTAGGCTGGAAATCTATTTTGAAGTCAAAGCCAACAATCTACAGCAGTTTAGACTCTGCCGAGGTTGGGTAGGAGTTATCATGACAGCATTAAGCTTATCAGCACAATGCAACAAAGTTATCTACCTGGTAACGCAAACTTGCACATATAGTATTTGACTGGGCTTCACAGTGAGTTACCAGATGCACTGCACCCCATAAATGGTAAAGTCAAACTCTTTGCAGCACTCTGCACCAGTAGCTCCTGCAGTACCAGTGCAAAGGTCTAATTGAAATAAATGAGATAGGCTGCTTTTTTGGCCCTAGAGCTATTGTCAGTGTGATGGGCCCTAAGAATGAAAAGAACCGTAAAGAATGAAGACAGCCACTGAACAGGAAAAAGAATACATCTACAGAAGGTGGTAAAAGAGGACTTGGCTGGGTCATTCACATCACTTATACTACCACACAAAACACTCCTGCGCACTCAAGCTAATGAAGACCTACAAAGAGAAAGAGTGCTGTTCTTACCAACTATCCCACTCCATTAGACGCAACACAGGGTGAATGGTTTGTGTGTGTGTGTGTGTGTGGTTGTGTAAATGGAAGACACCTGCCGCTAAAGTGGTGTTCACTGACATTTAAAGAAAAAAGCTTTAAAACGGGTCCTTTAATTAAGCTATCTTAAGAAAGAGCAAGGTGGAGGAAATGCATGGGTGCTTTTAAAGCAGACATAGGATGTAAGATGTGGACGCTGAGACAGGTGGTCAGCTAAGACAGAGACACCCCCCCCCCCCCCCCCCCCCCCAAGAAAAAAAACAAAAAAAAAACAAAACACAATTTGGGCAAAAGTTTTGGGTAAAGGGGAAATGGTGAAAAGATCCATGAATATTTTCAGAAAATACAAAGGATGTTAGCAGGTACACATGTTCACAATGAAGAAAGCCAGGCTATGTCTGTCTATTTGGAGTGTGTTGGCTGTAATACATGCAGGGTCATGCACTGTGGATCAGTAAATAAAAACCAAGTCTAACTCATGCTATCCCACACTGCAGTGCACCGAACAATACTGTGTGTATGTGTGTGAGAGCGTGAGGGCTCCTCCTGAGTGACATTTCACAAATCCAGGGGACTGGGCTAATGATGTCCCCTGTCTGGTTAAATCAAAGCACCAAGATGTTGTGGAGTAAAGAAAAATGCATAGAGAAGTGAAAAGAAAGGCAGCAGGGGAAAGAAATTATAAATGGCATAAAGTATGAAATAGTCTAAGCGCAGGCATATAGCAGCAGTCTACATTGGTGATGTAGCACAGGTAGTCTGCATTCAACTAGTGGCATTAAAATGTGTTTTGTCTGAATGAAAAGCATATGCTCTAATAGTTCTTTTATTACAAATTCATAAGAAGAGGTTGTATCCAAGCAAGGAAGTCTTATAGTACACAAGTACAAACATATGTGTGTTGTGACAAAAAATTAAACTTACAAAATCGCTTACTACTAACTAAAAGCAGGAGTAACAAAAAAGATTTGAGCTTACCGAGTTGATACAGGCGAGCTCCTTGTTAAGCAGCCAGGGTAGGGAGAGTTTTCCATCTCCCCTGTAGCAGGACTGGATCCTCTCTTTGATCTTTTTTTTTATCTTCCTAAGGGTGAACAGGCACAATGCTGACTCTTTGGGTGGTTTGGCGCGATTCTTCTGACCCTGAGAGAATACTGTGAAAAGGATGTCTTCATTTTCGGAAATCCCAAGAGAGTTGGCCAGCTGCCGGCCCGGTCGAGCCAAGAAGGCGTCCTGCACCAGGCGGTACTCCACCCCATCTTTAGTGCAGCCAATGGGGAACTCAACGTAAGAGTAAAACTTTGGATCATCCATGCAGAGACGCACAATTTTGGAGGTGAAGAACTGCTCCCCGCTGGCATCAGGTGAAGTCAGTTGAGTATCCAACTGCATTGTTAGATAATAGACAAACTGCTCACTGCTGAAGCTGTAAACATAATAGATGTCAAAAGCAGGGAACTTGGATAAAGTGTCCGAGGGGATCTTCAGCTGAGAAGAGACAAACTCATCCTGATAGACGAAACTGAACATGTCAGCATTTTCTTCATTCTCCATCAGTTTTCGGCTGGACAAGGTGGGGAAGTACTCAGACTTGCCGTCGATGGGAGTTCCGATAAAAAGCTTGCTGGTAGGACTTTGAGGGGAGCTTATGATGACTCCTGACATGGTACCCGACTCTGCCACACTCGAGAGGTAATGCTCCTTGCGGTGGTGGGGCTCACCAAGCTTAAAGAGGTCATCCAGACGCAGGAACTGACAGATACCCTGTGAGGTGCTGCCACAGGCGATAAGTCGGTTTTGTGCATAGTCTATAAGAAGAAGCTTGTTCACATTCGGGGTTTGGGCCAGCTCATGATTGCAAGACTGGACACTGGGAGGTGGGTAGCACTTCTCATTGTCCACCACTGGGCCAGTCATGTGGCTGCGCAGATTGGTCAGGTTTCTGGAAAGCTTGAAAATCCGGTTAACAGCTCCCACATAGACTTCTCCAGTTTTGTTATGAATAGCCAGATGTGTGAGCGAACAATCAGCTGGGATGAATCTTTTGAAGGGCGGGGGCTGGCCTCCAGACAAGGATGAGCTCATGATGACTAAAAGCCCTATGAGGAGAAAGTTCCCCTGGCCAGAGGAGGCCACTGACCGAGCTAGGTGACACATATTTGGTATGTGCACAAGCAAGGCTTGGGAGGGGGGTAGGGAAGGAGAAAGAGAGCGCAAGCTGTGGTTCCAAATCCCGAGTCAGGATTTTTTTTTTTGATAGTTTCGGTTCTACTGTCAAAGATTAAGAGGGAGGGAGAGAGAGAAGGATCAGAGAAGAGGAAGCAAAACTCCTATTGAACCGCTGTCCTGTTCTCAGCGTTGTGAGCAGTCACCAGGAACATCCACAGAGCCACGATGTGGGAGCCCTGGAAGGTAAAAAGAGAAAAAACACCTTGAGTGCTCAAGGAAAATTTCTTATTGATTATGCATCAAGGAGGCAGTAAGGCCCACAAATTGCACATCCAAAATTAGAAGGAAAAAAAAAGCCAAGCTGACATTTGCCCTAGTTATAAATAAATGATATCAAATCAAGTCTGGAAGGCAAATGTGTGTCTGCATTTAATTATGAGTGAAGATGCAGGGAAAGCATAGGCCAACTATTAAAGGCTCTGTACACATAATATAAGCCTGTGAATGAGTTATAGACTCACAGCATTGAACTCCTTAATATTTCATATCTTTCAGTGTTACTGTGGTGGCTTCGGAGGAGGTGTGCTCTTGAAAAAGGGCCAGTGGGCACTGTTACATTGACAGCAAGCAATTTATAGCCAGGACTGCTTGAAGGCTTTACTGTCATGCTCTCCCCAGTTTCAACCCAGTCTGATTGTAACTATACCTGCACTTCTGACAACTGTAAACAAGCACCAGGCTTTCATGGAAGCACAGCAGGCAACCACAACTCTGCTTCCTCCGAAAGAGCTATGATTGCAGTATATATCCCTTAGATATCAGGATAAATATAACATAGCCATAGGGCACTATGAAAACCATTGGCTGATACATATGCTGCACGTACAGGAAAATTCTTGCAAGCATTCACTGATTGCTTATAAAGGGCCCGATCCACTGCATTCCAACACTCCTCCAGAGCCAACCGTGCCCCGGTCAGGCAGCAATCACAGCGAGGACTAACATGCATGTTATTCATTTACCCTACAATGTAATTAGAACCAATTTCAGAAAGATGTATGAGTCCCACTGAAGACTGCAGAACAAGATTTCTTTTCCCCCCCCGCCAAAAGCTCAACTTCTCAACGCAATACATCTACATACATATACCACATATACATACAACACCGAGGGCTAGAGTTCATCCTTTCAAGATGAGGCTAAGTTGAAGACCACGGTGAAAATTGCATCTGGTTAATGAATACTTGAACATTTTAGTATGTGATTCAATTTCAAAATTGTATCTAGTGTTCATGATATACTCATTTTATCACCAGTACATGTGGCAATATGCCTACAAAGTCACAGCACAGTCAATGTTTGTATTTTTCTTTTACACACTGCTTCCTTCATCACTGCTCCCTCAAGCCAGCCAATTCTGGCATTTATTTCATTTCATAATGCACTCATATAATGAATCCCAGAATGCAATGTGCTATATGCACACTCAACAGAGAACAGACATTAAAAAGGAGGGAGTGAGATCATTTATAGGGATGGAATTTTTATAGGTAAAGGACAAGGAGGAGGAGAAGGAGAGGAGTCAAAAATGGAGAGGGCATGCTCTTTTGGGTGTCCTACAATGACAATACAGTGATGAGGAGCGGTGTTTGCTGGGCGCGTGCTGGCGGCTGACAGGCCAATCATGTTCCTGCAGCACCAGGACATTAGTTCTTCTGTAAATGCTGATTATGTAAAACAGGAGACAACTCTCCCAGGGATCCCACGCTTCAGTTTCACCTTGACTATCAAAGCGTCTGTGCCAAAGGTGTTTTATGACCATACCAAATCAGAAAAGATGAGACACTACAGTGAGACAAGCAGGGTTAAAAGATGGGGATAGGGGGATGAGGCAAAAACATGAAACAGATGACGAATCAAACGAGGAGGCAGATGGAGGTATGAAGAAGAAAATTCTGGTCTCAGGTTCTCACCAGAGTGTAGGAATGTGGCTGGTAGTAAAGAGCATTGAAGCAGCACATATGCGCCAGTCCACTTGTAATAGCTTACTATTAAGCTTATTTTTGCCCCTAATTAGGCACAAACAGCTGAACCTTTGATACCACAAGACTGTTTCTGATACACAACCTGGATTTTTTTAAAAACCAAAACTGGCTTAGCAGCACCTGAGAAAGTCTCCATTATCGTGGTGCTAAAACATCTGAATTTACGTGATTGCTCTTGATTGTGTAGCAAAAGCTGTAGTTCTTTTTACTTATTAGTGTGGATATACAGGGCAGGGAGCTCTGCCTGCCAGGCTGAGAGAGATGACTGTCAGCTTGTTCCTTTTTTCGATATTTCCATCCTTGAGAAAGGCAGGTATGAGTGACAGATTATAGGTGTGTAAACCCCTCTGAGGGAAAAAAAATGCACTCTTACGAATCTTGAAAGAATTAAACACCTCAGTAAGAGTAGTCATTGAATTGCTCATAAATTTTAGTCACTGGTGCTGCAAACTGTGTGTGAGAAAGAAAAAAAAGAGAATGAGGGAAAGCAGGAGAGAAGAGAAATAGTAGTGGTGATGTTCATGGAATAGCAAACGATAGCTCAACTGACACAAAGCTAGCCAGGTTCAGGGAGAGGTGGTGTCATCCAATTTTCTACAAATGAAAAGCCCAGGAAAAGACAAATGTATAGGAAGGGGGGGGACAAGGAGAGAAAGAGAAAAAGAGAGAACGTGACAGAGAGAGAGCGAAGAGGATACTGTATGGGCAAAAAGAAGGAGAGTGAGTCAGGAGCCAATCAAAAAGGTGCACTTCTGCTGCATTTTAATCTACCTTCGCGAGAATCAAACACCAGGGAGCCCTGTGGGTCGAGGCACCTCGGCAAGGAAACTGCAGAGAGGAGGGCCTGAGCTGCAGTTATCAGATATATCCCCACTTTCCACTCTGTGAGATTAAAACTGCTCGACGCGGATCGCAGCCTCTTCGACATAAGCAGCCGCAATAAAGTGACGAGCCAGCCTATAAAAAAAACTAATTTCTTGCTCAACGGTACAGTCGCGCCGTACGATGAGAGCAGATGTCAATTTAAAGCGTGGCAGCGCATAGGGAAGCCGGCTGCCTCATTTTCCTTTGTCATTTCCAAGTGAGGCAAAGACACAATGGGGCAGACTGGGCGAACGAGCAAATGAGAGTGGCTGATAGAGAACGAGAGGGAAGCTGGGGGGGGGGGAAAAAAAAAAAAAAAAAAAAAGTGTCCCTGCAGTAATTCCTCTTCATTTAGACCAGCCACAGCTTGATGTAGGAGAGTGTGAATCACACAACAAATTGCATCTAGGGTCTGCTGCTGCTTGTTATCTATCAGGGCAATAAGACAATGACATCACAAAACACATCAACAACTACAGGTTAGTGAAAAGACATCATGGCGTGAAGGCCTCCGTCTACTTATAGACACCTTTAGTTCCTCTCTTTACTGTCAGGGCAGACACGCCCAACTGTTGAGTTATTCGCTCAACTTCTCACACATGCCCCCACGCCCCTTCAAATTTCTCAGTTTTTTTCCCCTCTCTATTTATTCTTCCAAACCCTCATCAATTTCAATTTCCTCCAGAGCTAAACTGAAATGGGCGGAAGAGTGCTGGGAGAAGGTCGGGAGCCATATCTGGAACCATCAAGGAAAAACATGTCAATCATTTTGGTGTGGAGCACGTCTGTGGCTTTGGGAATGGGCAGTCACCATATCGGGGGCAGGGAAGGTGTTATCACATCAGGGAAAAGCATTAAAGACGGCTGGCTGTAAGGGACAGAGTTTATTGGATTTGATATTGAAATGTCCTATCAATCGACAGGCCTGTACTGCATCCCTATGGGCACTGGAAATAGGACTGAGGGGAAGAAAAACAAAAAGATTATAAAGCAAGGACCCCCATTTTAAAGAGGCAAAGGTGGAGAGGTAATCCCAAATGCTGGTGAAGCGGCAGGTGACTCTTGTGAGCTAAACTGTATAACTTGCTCTCTCACCTTCTTCTCCAAAGCAACTAAACCTGTCCGTTCAGATAATGGTCGCCGCTCAGAGCGTAACTTTGTGCTGATTTATTGCCAGTGGCATATCAATTACAGCACTCTACAATGGAGGGGGGAGAGAGGAAGAGAAGGTGGTGAGAGAAGAAAGAAGAGCAGCATTCAGACATATTTTTTGCCCTCTGTGGCTTGTCACAACATATGGGTCAAGTCTGGGACCAGACGAAGAGGAAGTGGGTATAATCGAGGATTTAAGAAGCCAGGAAATTATAAGTAAGGCCGGAAATGCGTGTGAGCAAATAAAATGCAAAGCTCTAAAAATTATCGCAAATTCTCAAGACTCGTGCACAAAGTCAGTTACTGTAGACCAATCACAGCGTAAACACAGGTGGCTGAAAACAAGGTGGTGCAGCAGGAAAAACTACAATTTTATCTGTAGGTACACAAAAAAATAAAAAAATAAAAAACCAAAACCATCCCTGTTGTACATAACTGCACCGCCATGTTTAACTCTCAACCTGGCCTGACTTTTGTTGAACTCAAGTTCCTCTATCACCCCCACATTTCCCATCTGGCTCCAGTATTACTATCAAATAAAGGCATATATGCCAAGATATAACTTCGTTTAAATACAGCCACAGAACACAAAGAACGATCCAATATTTTAAGTGCAAATCATGACACAAATGTGCAGAAATTAAATGGGTTTTTATCTGAATCTCCCTTCCACCTCTTCACAGCTAGTACACTCTCCAGATTGGATATTTGCCCAGGGGACAAAAGAGAGAAGGGTGAGGAGTGGAAGAGGGATTGAAGAGCAAAGTGGGTGGAGGGGTGGTATTACGGGGGGGTTGTATGGTTAGAGAGGAGGTAAGATAGAAGGGGCAGCCAAGCCCTGAAGCCTTAATCCTCTCTCAGGGTCTGCCTAATCTCACCGCCAGTATCTGCATATGGGGAGAATGGATTACCATCCCCCGACGCAGCGACAGACAGATTGACGGGGGAATGGGCGGCAGTCTCTGGACAGAAACGCTCCCTGAGACAAACAGAAACACCCAAAAAGTCTGACTTTAAAAAGTTAGAGGAGAGGATGTGCTTGCTCTTGAAACAAATACACACTCTAACATTCACCCTATCAAACACACATCTGCTGCAGGTAGGTATGTTAGTCAGCTGCAGCTCGTTTTTGCCACCAGTGTAACATATTGTGTAATCTGTCCCGGATCAGATACTGTCTGAGGTGCTGAGAGGGACAGGAGGGGGTCAGCCTACCAATCTAAACCACACTGAAGCTTAAAGAGTCCTCTTAACACACCACAAACTCAAATCTCACTCTAACAAATCAATCATTCCTCTACTGGGGATTATGAGAATATTATATTACAAAAATGAAAATAAAAATATCCAAACCCATCTGTCACTGTATATAGAAATTTGTTTTGCCAAGGCCCTCTTCTTTCCAGCTGAACGACAGCAGAATAGGTATTAATAGGGGAATATGAGGTCTTGAGGGCAATACATTCAGAAACACCCCTTGAAGATAGAATATTCCATATTGTGTTGTGACAAAATGAAAAAAGACATTTGGTGATAGGTAAGGACACTGGGATGGGAAAAAATGAGCCAGCACTTTTCAAGTGCCCCCAAAAAATGTCTTTATATCATACTCAAGCCAAGACAGATTGCAGAGGAGGTAAGACCAATTTTCTAGAGGTCGGACAATAAAGCAGTATTGTATATTATGGTATCTTGTATCATTTCCTTCCTGCGTTGGCTGCAAGAACAAGCCGACTGGAAAGCCTTCGGGCGCATAAAAAGCCCTTACGAGTTCTGTTTTAGTGCCAACGTAAATCAGTTTCAGGGGACAAGTGTCTGTGCCCCTTCTCTCTCCCTCTCTATGTGGCAGGTGGCCTGCCAAAACGAATGCCTCGTTTCATCGTACAGAATTGGCAAGTGTGTGCATGTGTGTAAAGCATAAGTCAGGGTGTGGAACAAATTGAGCCCCCTGTATTTAAAACACCTTGCTCCACTGACACTCATTCCATCAACATGGCTGGACTAATAAAATCTGGACCCATCTAGTGGCTGCCCTCAACACGAAGGAGTTAAACGTAACAGAGGAGGAAAAGACAGACAACAATGACCCTTCATTAGCTCTATATTAATCAACAATAAAGTATATTTTTATATTAGACAACAATAAAGTCTTTATAGCAGACGCTTTACAAGCTGGAATAATAGAAACTGAAGATTATAAAATGTTCTGTTTTATTAGCTCTTTTTCAATGAGAATCACAACATTTGTTGGAAACATAAAAAGATTACATCAACACTTTTTTCTGTTCACATCCTTAATTTGTCATAATCTGAACCACTGTCTTATTTTTCCTCCACTCCTCTATTTGTTTCCTAGGCTTGAATAAGAAGCTTGCACAAGGACAAAGGCAGAAACTAACTGACTATCTACTCGAACACTGAAGGTCTGAGGCGGCAGTAAATACAAGGACAACTGCTTCCCTGCCACCCAATGTGCTGTGGATAACAGGTGTGTGTGTGTGTGTGTGTGTGTGTGCGTGTGTGTGTGTGTGTGTGTGCGCGCATGTGGCAGCTGCCACTCTGAGACAGTAGACAGACTGTGGGCAGTACTTCAAACAAATTATTCCATTTCTCATACGCTGCAACATTAAACACACACACACACACTTTGAGAGGTAAATGGGATTATACACCAGCATACGTTACTTTTGACACAGTGTTATTCAAGTATGTGGTTGCATGTGCGTTAGTCACGACTGGGCGTGCGCACCTGTGCACAGTAGTGACAGTGAGCCACTGAATTTCTTGAATTTAGCCGCCTTCATTGCTGGCTTACAGTAGGACTGGGCGATATGGCCTGAAATCCATATCGTGATATAATTTGAAGCACGTGCGGTAACGATATATATCGCTATATATTATTTTCTTCTGTATAACGTATTTTCCACACTATAAGGCACACTTAAAATCCTTTAATTTTCTCAAAAATCGAGTGTGCCTTATGTATGAATTCTGGTTGTGCTTACTGACCTCGAACCGATTTGGGCGTGCAGAAATCTGTTAAAAAATGTTTTGATGGATTGTCAGAGCATTACGGCTGCCGTAGTGAGGAGCTTTGCGGAGTATATGGGTCCAAAACTCCGTCCTCTTCAGGTCCCAAAGTCAAACGAACACAGAGTTAAAAACAGTCTAAATTCTTTCATCTTTAATAAAATCATCAGCGTTGTTGCTTTACCAGGTGTAACAATTAAGTTTAACAACCAGGCATCCATGAAAACAGAAGTTATTAAATTTAACGGAGTTAATTAATATACTGCAACAACATGGGAATAGAACAGCTGCGAGAAGTTTCAACATTAATGAATCAATGTTACGGAAGTGAAGCGGAGTTTTTGGCTTTCCCCATATTTCAAAAGTGCTTCATCTCTTTGCTATGACTGTCGCCCGGCATAATTTGCAGATGATAATGGTTGTAGCCGCTGTAACGCTTTCGACCAAAACATGCGCAGCTTGATGACATCATCAACATGCGCTATCTCAATAGAGCAGTATAGTCAAAATCTCTATTGTTGGCCAAATTTATATCGTTTCTATCACCCACCCCTAGCTTACAGCATTCAAACAAGCACAGAAGCTGATTTTAATGTTCCTTAAAGCTTCACCAGGACATGCATGTATATAGACATATATATATATCAAAAATAAATAAATAAATAAATTAAAAAAAAGCACTTCCTGGGCTGTTGTGATTGGCGGGTAAATTTCAGATGTCGGTTGTTTTCTTATGTGGTTACATACTTTCACACACGTACCATTTTAAAGAAACAAACTTCAGTGAGATTCGATTATGAACAACTTACACTTGAAAGTCTAAACTGTTATGCGAGCTCCTGAAGCCACTGATTCTGATTAGTAACACCACGTCAGCTAAACTGTAATGCAGAGGGAATTTGCACAAGATTCCAAGTTGAATTCATCTCTTCACCCAGAAAAAAACCCCCCAAAAAACACATACCATTCATTTGTGTGTATGATTATCTATACGAAAGGTGATTCACCACACTTTAAATATCAACTCTCACCAGTAATTTGTCATGCAACAGCCTTTATAAGTAATTTGTGAGCAGTCTGAGATGGCTGGTAGATGAACGCCACCATCTCTGGGTTCTGAATGGTTTATGAACCTTGTATCTGAATTGGCTCTTGAACGCAGGGTTGAGTGCCTCAGGCTGCCTTCCAAATATGCAGCCCTTGTCATTACAATAACATATGAAGAGCAGACAGCCTGGGTTTGTCTCCTCCTTTGTATCCACCCCTGTTTCCTTCATCCAATCATCCCTCAGCCTCTCTCCTTTTATTTCCTCATGCAGTTCTCATGCCTGGCCTATTCACCAGCTTTTTAGATGAGCACTACCAAAATACAAATTGCTTTAACACCAAATTTCAAAACACAAGCAAGGAAACCCAGTTCCTCCTCCCCGTTTCTTCTCTCAGGGGTGAAATTCCTTTCAGAAACAAAGGCCTTCATTCTAGCTGCAAAGATAGAATGAAACACTGCTGAACCCAGCATCACAAAAAACCTGCCCACATTTCAAAAAGCAGCACACAGACACACAACCACACTGATGCAGCAGCAACAGATTAGCGGTTTTCTCTTAATCTCTCGACTGTGTTTGTGCGACTGGGTCTTTATTTCCATGACAAATCCTGCATTTATTTGTGTGTGTGTGTGTGTGTGTGTGTGTGTGTGTGTGTGTGTGTGTGTGTGTGTGTGTGTGTGTGTGTGTGTGTGTGTGTGTGAGCGAACGAAGGTGGGAGAGGTAGGCACTATGTAGGTCAGGCCAGAGTGTGCCTACTAAGAGTCAAAGTGAAACTGTAACAGTGAGGCTACAGTATTTCAGCACTAGCTCACTAAAGCAAACACACATTGAGCCTGTGCTATGTCTGAAGCATAAACCTAATACTGCTTCTGTTTGACATGGATTTAAAGCAACAATAATGAAGATGACATAAATTCATCATCAACAAAAAGCTACACAATATCACCATGTCTGCCATGGCAGGAAACTTTATAATTTACATTAAAATTGGCAATCAAAGTTTGCACACTTAGGAATGACAACTTGATTTTTACATATTTTAACTTATTTAGTACATCTACATATTTTCACCTTTTACCTCACAACATAAACAATTATAGTCCTTCCTAAACATTCATGGCTTAAAGCATAGGGTTTGAATTAAACTGAAGTCATAGCCAAAAGAACACGCACCCTCGTTTAGTATAATACACTTAAGGTTTTGCCACTAAACCTTGATTTGGTCAGGTACAACTGCATTTTAATTAGCACACGTGGTCATGTTGGCAAAAGTTGGATTGTCTCAGGCAAGTTGTCAAACAATAAAGTTATTTTTAATACAGTGAATCATGCATTACAGCTTCCGCACCAACAATGTGGTATACCTGCATTGACGTACAATGTGAAAATGTCTGACGAAAATAAAGATGGCTAATTGTTCACTGTAGTAATTTTATGGAGTGATCCGTTTCTCTCAGTGGCATCAAGAACAACGAGCTGTGAACAACTAAAGCTCATCAGCCATATCCAGTGACAGCTGACAAAAATCTCTGGTTGATTTTTTTCGAGGGGGCCTATACCAGAATAGCCACAGAGCTCAAAGAAAATTCATAATGACGGCCAAACACAACACAAGTCCTGTAATTTAAATGCTCAACTTGCAGTGTGTTTCAGCTTTCTAGGCTGGATGTGCAGGTGCTGATGTAATAAAACCACGGGTAAGGAACGGTTCAGTCAGCGAACTGGGTGAAATGGGACATAAGTGTACTAAACTGACGAAATGATAATGAATAGCATATAGCCACAACAGTATTTCACTTTTCACAAAACAAAACCGCAATGGAGTCTGGACTTTAGACGGGATCCTCTTAAAACAAAGCCTGCACATTCCTCCATGGCGCTGCTTATTTTCTGCCTGCTGAGGTCACCATAATAGAATGCAGACTGCTCTGCCCAAAGCAGCCCATTACCAAACAATGCTGTCCTCAATGGCAACGACTCTCTTCAATTTCTCTGCCTCACACCTTCTCTTTATGAGCTCGACTGACCTTTGACACACTGAGTGCTGGAGCAGGGCTGAGCTGAACTCCTTTGTAAAAACTTGCCAGAGTGTTGATTGCTGTAAAAAAATGCATACCACTATAAATCTTGTTGTTAACGATCTGAGGACAGAGCGGGTGATAGTGGTGTAAGCGGCAGAAGAGAAGTCGCTTCAAGGAGAAAGGCATTAAAATAAAATCACTGTCTCCTTTTGTTTTACTGGTGTCATAAAAATAGCCTCCCCTTTTTGGACTCTCCACAGTAAGCACAAGCTAATACAAGGAAAGCAGCTAATCAACTACAAACTCATTTGTTCATAAGCATGATAACATAGCTCACTGCCTTTTGCTCGTCTCCTATAAACTAATTTAATCCACCTTTGCCTCATCACACCTGTGGCACCCTTGGTTTTTGGTGATTACATGATATGATAACAAAAAATGTACATATCTGGATAAAGCTGTCAAAACCAAAGTCGTTTGTAATCTTCCGTTTTGAGATTACATCATAAAGAAACTGACACATGACCTTAGCACTTCAAAGACTTGACAAAAGTCCAAACTAGCTCATATCTTATCAGCTGTGGATTTTTCTGGTGCCTCGTCACCTGCAATATGTTTTTATTGAAACAGACAGGCAAACTGACCATCTGCTCTGCATCTCCACTGAGCCATAACGACATCCAACGCATTCAAGTTTATACAAATAGATGGCTCTGCTTTGTCTTAATGGCAGCAGACAAGCAAGCATACGCAGTGTGTCTGGACTGGTTCAGTATTGACTCAAGACAGCATCCTTATCCATCTTTGTCCATTAAAGCCATACCGTTTCCGGATATATACTGTTGAGTACTATTAGTAACCATATTGTTGGCTGTGACCGCATGGCTATTTCTCTGCTCTTAATGCCTCAAGACAGGCGTGTGGCTTGTGTCACATGGTGTTCAGCCAATTTATGTCCTGTGATTGGTCACAAGGCAACAGAGTTAATGCAGATCTCAGCCTGGGGGGATGAAGATTTGATTCCTCAACAGCAGGGGGAAAAAAATTGTTGCATATTAATATATGATCTGGAAAGAAGTCCTCACGGTAGCATAAAGTTTTGCATGAAAATGAAGAGTGACTGGTCAAACTCATCACAGCCCAGAGGAAGACGTGCAACGGGATTCACAAAGACAGCGTCTTGTCCAGGAACTCGTTCATTTTGTTTGGCACCGCTACATCCGAATCATGTGAGGTTAGAGCTGGGCGATATGAGATTTTTTCATATCACGACATGTTTTTTTCATTTCAGGCGATAACGATATCTATCACGATATAAGCCAAATAACTATATTTGTAAGATTTAAATGTGCCGTTGCTCACAAGTAAAATGTGAAATAATCAGCAGCTTGTTTTTATTTAAATATTTATTTCCCATAATAAGTTCAACAGGGTAGATGTACTTAAGGAACATGAGACTTTTTCAGATAAATAAAGGCAAATATTGCAAACTACACAAAAGGCAGCCGCTAAAGCGTTTAAGTTTCAAAATAGAACAAACAAAACAGACTAAATTGTCAATTCCACTTAGAAACAAAATATTAATTCTAAAAATAAATCTTAGTTTGTTTTACAGAAGAACAGACAAAACTGACTAACTTTTGTCAATATCAAATAAACTGAGAACTAAAAGGAAATTCTCAATCTCTCCTTGTTGTATAGCTTAGCTTTTCAAACAGTTTTAACAGTTACTTTAGTCTGACAAAAGCCGAATGACGAATTAGCGCTTCCAGTCAGAGACTGAGGCTACGTCCACACGTACACGGGTATTTTTGAAAACGGAGATTTTCCGTTTTCGTTTTAAAAAATAATCCCGTCCACACATAAAGGCAGAAATGAAGAAAAACGCTGCTATGAACATGCCAAAGCAGCAGGTGGCGCTAGATTCCTAACCGTGCTGAAATGTTGGCCAATCAGAAGTCTAGAAGCCTCGGTGGGAAAAAGTAAACAAAGCTGCGGCATAGAAGCAGAACCGAGTCGTATGTGTGGACGGACAGTAACTGTGTGTATATGTAAGCATTTAAACACTGCAGAGAGTAGAATTAACAGTATTGTAGAAATTCATTTCACCGAAACAATAACGTGGCGCAGTGTGACGCATGCACCAGTTTATTGTATTTCCAGACTTGCTTTCGGCACAATTTACAGTGCACGCTACTCTGTTTTTTGTCAGACTTGAAATAGCCGAAATACCTTCACACTACGGAACTTCTATGGCTCTTCCGTTCGACAATCTCTCCGGCATTGGAACCATCATCTGTTTTCTCTTCGGTCACGCTCGGTTGATTTTTCTAGTCGGCACACTCATTTCCTCCATTACCCGCTGGCTCCATTACCCGCTGGCTGCTTCCCAAACAAACACACGTGCGGCTTGGCACTTGTGCTGTACGTAACAAGTCACGCGACGTGACGCTGCGGCTGTGATTGGTTCGGCTCTGCGCTACTTAATTTGGATTGGCTGGCCTTTTTTTTTTGAGGACAAGAGCGGCGAGGTCTATCGCGATAGCTTAATTTCTCTATCGAGTAAAAGTTATATCGCGATACATATCGTTATCGTTCTATCGCCCAGCTCTATGTGAGGTTAATGCTAATTATCGTACGTTGCCCTATTGTGGAGCTGAAACAAAAGGAAGGGCATCTACCCCAGCCATTTTTAGCCCAGGAGCGTAGTTTCATTCAAACCAGCAGACAGTGAGCATGTTTGGATAGAGGCCTGTGAGCTCGGGCGATTTCCTGTCTTGTCACCGATCATCAGCACATGCTGTATTCCTGGTGAAGCGCAACACACAGCATTGCATGCATCACTGCCTCACTATAGAGACAGAGACGAAGGCTTGCATATGTACATGTGGGTATGTGTGACTAATAGCTTGCATACAAACAGAAGTAGGAACTCCAGCAGGTACAGTAATGAGATGTTTGAAGTTCCACTTTCTTCACTTAACCATCGCACCATATTTAATGATGTCATCTAACTAAAATTATGTGAAAAGAATGAGAGAGTGGGCCGGAAAAGAGAATGAACAAATACCTAATGATGGAGAAAAGAGGCTGAGTGAATAAAATGTGTAATCACCAGATCTGGAGACGAGAGGGGAAAAAAATGGTGGAAGTGAAAAGGTGTGGTGATGGAAATAAGAAACGCAGGAGAGATAGTGGAGTGAGATGAGAGAAGTTGACGATACCTTTTCAGAGAGTTAGCGAGGTGGAACGAGGAGGAATGGAGGGAGATAAGAGGAGAGCAGTCTGTGCATGTTTAGCTAAAAGGGAATTTTTATCCTTAGCTTGTGGGCAACCGAGTAACTGTCACATAGCTACAGCCAACACCACTTCAACTTCAACTAAGTACTCCAAAACAATACTCCACGTTAGAACTTTCACAAGGATTCCACTTGCTTTTTCAGAGTTTTAATCAAGTGTTTCAATAGGTGAGTATAGGTTTCAAATAAGAGTAGCTCGTCATAATTAAATTCGTCGTAACTAAATTACCCAGTCAGCCTACACAGATATACACATTTCTTTTCTTTTTACCCACCTGTGTGCAGCTTCTCCTTAATAAAGAAAATTTCACCCTAATTTTCACACATTGTTCTGATGCTAACAATGTAAACATCTAACAACAGATTTTCTCAGCTTAAGGGGGAAGCAAATATATTAAATATTAATACTCAAGGCTAAGACTTTGAGCATTACAGTCTCAGTGGAATTACAGCCTTTACTCCAACATTTCCATTTCATAACTGAGCATTATGAGAAAAGACTGGTTTTTCTTGGAGTCATTCCAAATGGAAAAGCTGGACCTACCGGGCAGTCCAGAACGACAAGTAACATCAGCCATTGTATGTCAGTCCCAGGGCAGAGAAAGGGGGGGCGGCTGGGAGGTTCAATACAAGACAATATGCACAGCAACCTCAAACGCACGTTCATTAGGTCATATTACAGAGACTGTCTTTCAACTTGGCAGACAGCTAAATTAATAAAGCTGCTGCTAGTGTAAACTGAGTGTGAGTGCATAGTTTGTGGGTGTCCGACAGTCTTTGTGTGTCTTTAAGTTTACATTTGTCATTCCCGTGTCTAAATGCAGTGAGTGACAGCAAGGCTGGTGAGGGACAGAAAGCCAAAACTGTGTCCAAAGGGCTTGTCAGTATCGTTATAGCAACGGAACCTAGGACGAGGTAGTGCTATGGGGGAGAGGAGGAGGAAAGTGTGGAGGAGGATAAGAACAGAGATGGAGAGAAAGAAAAACAGAGGGAGATGTGTTGGAAAGAGAGAAATTTGAGCGCAGAGGAAAAGAGATAAGGAGAGACTGGTGGGAGCGGGGGAAGATGAGAGGAAGAGTGATGAGTGAGAGGAATGCTAGAGACAAAGAGGCAAGGAGAGCAAGGAAGACAGGAGAGAAGAGGGACTAAATATATAAGTGTCTTGCTCAACATAACACTGAGCTAGATATGAATAATCTAAGGTGCGACAGTGACTTGTAGAAAGACAGGATGCTACAGGTCTAAAGCCTCTTTCACACGCACTTCTCAGAAAAAAAAGAGAAAAAAAACATCTCATAACAGATCCCCACACAGTGTTCCCTAAAGAGAAAATTATAAAATTGGCAATTTTAGTCTCAGGTTCGAATACCACAATACATGATAGATGCAGCCTCATTGGGGGGACAATCACAGAAGACGAGAAATCCTCAGCTCCCTCTGGCTTTGAATGTGTTTAAATGTTATTTTCCACAGTCTAATTAAGTCACCCCTCTGTTTATATTGCAACCCTGCATACTGAATAAATACCATGCCGCCTCTACTCCTCCACCGCCTCTCCTGCATTCTCAGCCAGGCACTTCGCTGTTGTGTACGAGTAGATCACACCAGTACCGGCCAGGCAAATGACCGGCCATGTTCCATGGGCCCACAGGGACCAACTGCCAGTCATAACTTTCCAATCCCGCACTTATTTCAGCCACTCAAAGCAGACTGAAAATATGGCAGAGGCGTTATTTGATTGCCGTTATTCTACACTGTTTGGGAATTTATGCAAGCTAGGTCTCTCCTTTTCAAAGTGAAGTAGATGGCACTGGTAATGAAGCAAGAAATGTTGGGATATTTGCCATAGTGGAAAATATATATGCAAAAAGGATGGAGTGCAGACATGGAGTCTTTTAGTGTCAACAATTTATGGCAGGAAAGGACAAATGGGCATGCTAGCAGTAATAAAGTGCCAAAGTAGGGCTGTATTTAACAGACTGAAATCTTACCTACTTTTCAACTGCTATCAGGAAAAATGAAAAACAAATCTGCATAACTGCCACCATATATCGACCGACCAATCCACTACTCGACCTGGAGACTACGGCACTAAAGCAAAATAAAGCTACATTTCAACAGGCTTTTTAAATATTAACAGCTTTTTTCCATCTGTTCTCTCCAGCAAAGCAGCTGAGATCAAGCTTTATCTCAAGTCCAGTGTCTGAAAAGACTTGATACAAGCAACCTCTTGTTCTCTTGACTTTAAACAGGGCAAAATTAGCTCCTCAAAGCTCTGGAATTAAACCACAACCTAATTTGTCTTTGGTACAAGTGGGCCTTGACCCGCTATTTGACAAACACTGTTTGATAATGGGATTCAGCACTAAGCCGGTCTCCGTCGCCACACTCCAATCCACTTTCCTCTCCAGGTCAGCGGACCCTTTCCTTGATGTGCTGAAGGATGGCTGGTATGATGTGTTATAGCTTGTTAAAACTCATGCGATTTCACAAGGGGGAAAGGTTAACGGTTACACAACGACAAGAACCTGCCACCAGAGCGGTGCTCATGACCTCAACCCACAATACCCAAGCAGAGAGGAGGAGAGAGTCATCAGAAGATCCCCGCTTCTCTCCCGTGTGAATATCAAGTCTCAACCCCCCCATGCTTCATTTGAATTTCAACGCATTCCTTAAACTCACACACAGACACACAAACGTCAGGTTTACAGCTCAACTGTCCACGAGAAAGCACATTTTCTATGAGAAGTGATGCATGAACTGTGAATGTGTGAGAGGTGTCTCACCATATGCCCTGACCTTTCCAAGGAGAGGAACAGAGTGAATGTAATTCTCCAGGCTGTGTTTGTATGAAGCACAAGGCAGCAATTATTAAAGCCTAATGAATAACTGGGACAAAACAAAGTACCGGCACACTCGAGCCATTTCTGCTCACCCGAAAGGCTACATTAGCATCTTAAATGCAAATCAAAATCTTACTCAAAATACAGACAACTTACTTTTGGGGGGGTGGGGGAGTTAAAACAAGATTATTCCTGCCTGAAGAACCAAGGAGTACGCAAACAAAAACCATAACAGTTTTCACTTAGGTGGTTATTTATCCCTGCAAAGAAAAAAAATAGCACAAACTTTTGGGTGCTGTGTAGTTTTGAGGACTAGTCGGTGGTTTGTTGCATTTGCAAAGGGCATGTAGGAGGTTTAAATCTCAGTCCAGCAGTCTTTATTTTGATCTGATAACTGGGTAGTCACACAAATCAGTCTGTCACTAAAGAAGGGATATTGTGCAGCTGCATATGGGGCTTAACAACTACACTGGAACATGATGCTTCTCTGTAAGCTGATTCACTGAAAAAGGAGGAGAAGGGATAAAAAAAAATGAAGTAAAAGACATTGACAGATTATGTAGAGTGACCACAACTGCTTTGACCACCACCAATACACTCTTAAAAGCCGTACTGTCAAATGACAGAATTCCTGAAAAGCCTCAACTGGGGCTACATGCTGTGAGCATTTATTTTACAAGCTGCTGGCTGAGCACACAACCAAATCTCTCGCTTCACATTGGATTTTAAAGTCATCCATCAATGTATGGACTATGGTGGTTGTGTGTGAATAAATGTTGATTGCTGGCGATGCTTGAGGTGTTCATCCAGCAAGCATGGCTCTGCATGGCCCAGATCCTGCCTGAGAGGAAGCAATGCCACTAATGTGGGTCATTGTTATGCTGGGCTGTGGCTTAAGATTCTCCAAGAACAGATATGAATGCGAGTGCAGTGAGCGTAAAACGGGGAGGGGGGGTTCCAGCTGTGTGTGCTTCCTGCACCAAGCTAAGCTGCTCTTTACTCTCTCTCTCATATGGTCTTGATTAGCAGGCCAGTGGCTGTGGTAGCTGGCTGGCAAAGTTATTCCAGCTATGCATTTGTACTGGGGTGGGTCCTCTGGGAGAAATATGTCAGTCTGATCCACAGCTTAGATGAGACCTTCTGTGTCACTTCATATCATGAATTTGACAGGACACATGAGGAAGAGGGAGGGTGAAGGTATTTGAGAACATGGACAGGGAGAGTGCAGCGTCTATAGTGCTATGCAGTCCAGTCTTTTTAACTGCAGTATAACAGATTCTCTGTTTAAGTGTGCCTTTTGTCTCCTGTGGTTGTTTAAGTACAGACACGTATTGAAGCAGTAAATACACACAGCATACACACACACTTGGCTGTCTCTTGACAGGCATAAACCTCAGCAAGGACACTAGTGAAACAAGATTCTACACCCATCTCTCAAAATGTGCACTGAGCAGTTACAGCTACTGAGCTCCCACAACATTGGAAATGGGGGAAATATAGATTTTCCTGACAGTCTGAGACTCTTTGGGCTCTCAAAGCACACCTACTCTTCTGCACTTGTGATCTCTGAGACGCATTACTAAGAAAGAATTTGAGTTTTCCTCTGATGACTGTTTTTCTGAAGCAGCTCCCTTGTGTACCAACATGAGTTGAATGAATCGTTTAAAAAGACTTTAGAGACAAGCACGTGGCGAAACAATATCATGCACATAACCACATTGTCTGCTGAGCAAATACAGCATTAAGTATTCTCTGTGCAGCGCTTCCTGTTCCACCTGCAATATCACAAAGGATGAACGCATGCTGCTAAGAGGACATGCAGACATCACTGCAGCTGATGTACAGAGTAAACACGTACTGAAACCCACCACACACATACACACGCACACAGATGTGGGGCTGGGGCTTCACCACAGTGGCGCCGGGGCAGGGCAGGCGGCAGCAGCAGCTACTAATTAAGAGTGGTTGGCTGAACAGCTATAGTTAGGGCTAGAGCTGGAGGGCTGAGGAGAATAGGGCGACAGGTCTGACACTGTGCCTGAGTGAGTCTGCGTGTGTGTGTGTGTGTGTGTCTGTTACTAGCAACCCTGGGGCTATAGGGTAGGGCCCCAGTTCAGCTCTTGCTGACTCAGATTCAACACTGTCTGGCTACAGTGCTACTAATATAGCTAGAAGGGAGGAAGCACAATTTGCTCTTTCCCTTCCTCTACAACTTTTTCCCACTACTGTTTACTTTTTTCTTGTGCTTAGTGCATATTTTAGATTTACTTCCTCTTTTTATTTCGTCATTAAATCTGCCAGCCACTGTATCATTTCTCTCTTTCACTTTTACACACAGTCTTTGTGCTTCAGTACGTTTTATTAGCAGTTTATATGTTCGCATATCAAAGGTGGAGATTATAGTGGGGATTAAAACAAGAGATACATTTGCTGTAAAAAGGTGAGAAACTTCCTAGACAGTGAAATAATCTTCCTGTCTGCTTTTGTTCACACTTTTAAAAACTAGAAATTCTTGCTCTCCCGATTCAAACTTGTTGGGCAACACTGTGACTAACAGCACCACAGACTCAATTCATCATGTCCTAAAATCTAAACAAAAACAAGAGATCTGTCAGCAGGTCTGAGATATACCCTTTGTGGCACAATACACTCTCTGCAAAGTGCAGGCATTTAATCAAATATGTGACCAAGGCTGATTTATCAGTCACTTCTAGCAAAACAAAAAAAACCCCAAAGTGCCATAATGTGTCCTAAAAAACATGAACATATTTCAGTTGCTGTCAGTAAAGTGGTTTGTGCAAAAGCAACTCATTATATGGGAATAACAGGTGACTATATTAACAAACATTTAAAAAAAAGAACTTGTGGCAGTATAATAGGCTTGGGCCTGGGCCTTGGTTATTTAGCAGGCCAGCTAATCCTATTGTTGATGTCTCTAGAGCACAAGTGGTTAAGCTTGATGTGAAATCCTTCCTTTTGTCTCTTTGTGTGTAATTCACAGTCACCAAAATAAATAAGCCTAAAATAACACATTTAAGCACAGGCCTGTTTTTAAAGTTAAGTATCTCTCTCACGAATACCGTTATCAAATGCTGGGGTGTGAAGATCACATCAAACAAACTGAACATGGACGAGCATTAAACCAAGGTTACCGACTGGACTGACTTCATTTAGCTCGTGCTGCCAATTTACTGCATTCTAAGCATTTCTGAATTACCAGGAATAGAAAGTCACATTCTTGACATTTGGATGCTTTCATGTGGATGTTAATGGCGTAAATTCAGCAATGTCCCATTTTTAGTCACAGGGCCCTGCACTGCACTTCGCCTTTTATTTATTTATTTATTTCTAGGGATTGCAGCTTGGAGTGTGTACACACAAATACACACTCACTTACTCCTTTGTGTTTGCAGTTTAAACAGAGTGTTATGGGAGAGTGTGTCAGGTTATTGTTTGTCTGTTCCTCTCTGTGTTCCTAAATGTTTACCGCTACAGAACAATGGACTAAGGTGGGAAAACCTGAACATGGAAGGTCTTTCTGTTCTGTCTGTGTGCGTAAGCATGCATTTTTTCCATTTTAGCATTGTAATTTTGTAACAATCTGGCCTCCTGCCTGGGTTCCAGCACACATCCCTTTACATATACCAAGCACTGAATGTCTAACATTAGGTACAAGGGCACAACACACACCTCAAACTATTCTTGTGTCATTATGTAGGAACTGCAACCAGAAATAAGCTAGTGTACGGGACAACTTTCTAGCTTCAGATATTTAGAGACTTGTGGACACATGGAAACCGCAGCAGAAAGCCAATTCACTAAAAACATGAAGCATATGTGTACCACTGAAAATCCTTTAAGCACAAAAAACTCTGGTAAGCATAGTTCAGTTTTTTTTAGCTGAATAAAGTCTGTGGATGTACAAAAATGCATCTACATAGACTGGGACAGGCAAAAAAAAAAAAAAAAAAAACATGAGGACAGAGGTAAAAAGAGAATGACCTGAACCTATAGGCTATAAATTCAGCCAGCGCGACACAGAAACCTCTGCGTGTGCGTGTGTGTGTGTGTGTGTGTGTGTGTGTGTGTGGGGGGGGGGGGGGGGGGGGGGGTAAGTGACATCTAGATGTCACTTACCCCCCATCTAGATGTCTCATACCGGCTTACCACTGAGGCTAACACTGATATGGCTACCATGGCCAGTGGTTTCAGCCCTAATTGAACAACAAAAGAAAATCTAAGCCTTAAATTAAAGCATAGCATAGTGAGAATTTCTTCATCTTCCTGTGGCATTAAGTCTGTGTAACTAATGCCAGTGAGACTTTACCTATTCATAAAGATTTCCCATATTCTGCTTTTTTGAAAAAACAAATATCAAATGTAGCTAGTATCATATGATATAAGGAGACGGTTGACCATTTAAAAAATGGAAATAAGGAGTGTGCTCAAAAACAGCGCATGTTATTATGTGAAAATGCAGTGTATATTTTCATTAAGAGAGCTCGACACAGAGACAGACAGCAAGAGAACAGAGAGGCCTGCGCTGTGCCCATCCTCACTCTGGCCCTGTGCCAGGCCTGCTCCAGCAGAGGAAAAGAGAGAAAGGGAGGCTGTTGGGAGCGTGTGCGGATGTGTGTCTGTGTGTGTGTCTGTGTGTGTGTGTGTCTGTCTGTGTGTGTGAGTGAGAGAGAGAGAGAGGGGGCAAACATTCCCCTGGCAGGATCCCCGGGTCCCGACGGAGGGCAGGGTTCAGCCTCTGAAGGAGAGGCTGCGTGCCCGGCAGTCAATTAGCGGCTTGCATTTACACAACAAATGGAGCTCCTACAGTTTCTCTAGCCCCTCACACACATCCACACACACCACTCATGAGTGTATCCACTCAGCGCTCATCAGCACACACCAACGCAAGGTCATAGAGAAGGGAAGGGAGGGAGAGGGAGAGAGAGAGTGTGTAAAGGAGAGAAAAAGAGGGAGAGAAAGAGAGAGAAAGAGAGAGAGCAAGAGGCCACCTATCTGCTGGAGTGGTACTCCACAAATACTATTGGCTATATCAGAAACACAAGCAGAGACACGGTGAGCACGGAGTAACAAAATCCCTGCAGCCCAACATTGCAGCTGCGATGCAGATGTGAAAACTTGTCCCCAAACCTTCTCTGTCCTTAAGAGATTCCACAGAAGACAAAGAAAAGGAAGCTCTAAATCACAGCTGAGTGGCCAATGGACAGACTCCAGCTTTTTCAAATGAAATTACTTTCTGCATCTGCCCATTTGGTGTCACACTAAATTTAGGATCTTTTTCAAACAGCGGTTTAAGACGAAGCAACCAACCACTGCTTTCAACCTTGGGCTCCAGAAAATTATCACTTCGATCAACCATTTTCTGACATTTTACGCACTGTGATTAATCGATTCTTGATTTGAGTACTGGAGTGTCGAGAGCGCTGCTTCATCAGCCTCTCATCAGACATTCTAGTGCTAATGCAAGCGAAGAACTCAAATTTGATTTATACTTGGCAATTCGCCTTGTGGATTCCCTACATTGAATTCATTCTTAGGTCTATAGATGCTAATCTTATATATCTGGGATCTGGTTCCATAAATTTGAACAAGTGAATCTGCCCTCATTAAACAAAGTGCGATGAAGCTCTGAAAGAATTGCATTGGTGGAATACTGTGTTTTAGTATGGTATTCTGACATGCTGAAACATCTTTAATCCCTTGCATTGACATACGTTACTGACTTACATGGCCCAAACCACAGCTGTTCTTATCTGTGTCGCATGACACAGTCACATTTCTGCAGAAGCATATGTCACGTGCAGGTTGCGCCATAGTTTTGTACATTCACCACCAAAGCATGATTTAAAGAGTCATGTCAACACTTCTCATTGTTTTCTCTTTACATTCTTTCTCTCTGACAACTTGCGTGTCGAGTGAGCAGAGATCATCCTATTACTGTATATTTTTGCAGCTTTGCAAAGAACTAGAAAAAGAACCGGGGCCGCTGTAGCTCTCATTTGTGTCTTTGCAGCACTGAGTTGTGCAGTGTTTGGAAACTTTCAAAGCAGAAGCAGACAGCATCATGCATCAGAGCACACAAACTGAACCAAAAACAAAAATTTACTTAGCAGGTTGTTAATTTAACTGCAGTGGAAGCAGCCAAATATCAGCTCTGTATAATTAGACACATAATAAAGTTAATGTGAGCCTACTGACCAGCTCAGCAGTCCTCAACTCACTGGAAACAAAAAATTAAATAACAGTGACAGACACAAGTGCACACACTGAAGGGAGACAAGCATTAAAACAGGGCAGGAGTGACTGACGTCCCTTTGAAACATTTAGCTTCACCGGACACCTTGTGGAAAATTGTCATGTCAGGATGACATGAGAACAGAAGCTGAAGTCAATACTCTTGATTCAATAAAGTTGATCAGGCAATACCCCTGTCAGGACCAGGGGAAATTCCTTTCAATCTTTCTTTGTGAATCCACTGTGAACACAAACACACACAATATTCTTGCGCTGGGCAGGCAAAAGGTTACACTACAGGAAGAGGCTTACTGTACTTTAACAACATGAAATTTAATACTGTTAAACTCCTAAAAGAAAAAATATGTTTAGCTTTAATGTATCTTATGTGGACAGCAATGATGGATGTTTACAATAAATGGTGAAACATGAATTAACTGTGCATATCAGTACCTGTACCATGAACTTTATACCGGGGCAGTTGAGGGCGTGAGTGTGGAAACGAGGCTTAAAGACCGGACACAATCAACACTTCTGTCTGTCTTCACTTCCCCTGCTCCTCCCAACCATCTGTCACTCTCACCCATGGACATTCAGGTGAGAACTGCCTCGTCTTCAAACTGTGTATCTGTGTGAAACGGGTACGCTCGGTAGCAAGAGTGGAAGCCGTTAATTGGAGGAAAACAGGGGTCTCCTCTGCTGTTTGGCGTGTACGCGACTCTCCAAACAGACAGGTCGGCTTGCCATTGCGGCATCTTTTTGCCTATCTGCCCTCTACCTACTCCATTCACTAATCTCCTGTCTATAACATCAATC
Organism: Maylandia zebra; assembly: GCF_041146795.1. Classification (NCBI taxonomy): domain Eukaryota; kingdom Metazoa; phylum Chordata; class Actinopteri; order Cichliformes; family Cichlidae; genus Maylandia; species Maylandia zebra. The sequence continues at coordinate 16,798,811 of NC_135171.1, forward strand.
TATCAGGGACAATTATTAGTGAAATGAGACCAGAGGTAAGTGGATGAGAGCTGGCCTGTGGCATACAGCAATCAAACCCCAGCCCATCTCTCTCTGTAGCTCTCTCGTTCTTCCTCTCACCCCCCCTTTCTCTCTCCCTCCAGCTGTGCTCTGAATAGGCCTTTAAATCACCCGGCCTAGGCCCTTTGATTGGTTGACCTCTCTGCATGATTAAACAGCCATTTTCATCACGTCCTCCATAGAAGAGTGACAGAAAGAGAAAGAGGGAGAGAGATGGAGAGACAGACGCCGATAAGGGAGGTGAGCGAGCCCAACCAAATGGGATTTTACCACACTGATGATGACAGACATCTGGATCACACGGGGTGGGGGGCGGGCTGATACTCTACACAGTGATGGCTGGTGTGAATAGCACCTGAAAGTTTAACATGGCTCCGCTGAATATAGCTGGCAAATTCAGCGGATGACGTGACAGACGTAATAATGTCTATATGACAATAAACTGCCACAATCACCTTTAAACAAAAAAAAGAAAATCGAACATGACACTTTCTAAATACAAAATTTTCTTCATTTAAAAGAGTCAGTTTAACGCTCGTCTGAAAGGACCATAATATAATGCGTGAGATAAGATATCAGACGGTCATAGTTACCACTGCTGTGCACAGTGTCCACAATGATTTACTAAAAGCACTGTTCTAACAGTGGGAGAGTTTAATTTCCTCCTCTTCCCTGAAAACAAACCCTTTCGTCCGATAAAGTCACCACCCCCTCATAACATCTGTTTGGCTTCCGAATAGAAAAAAGAAGAGAAAAAAAAAGCCGCAAAGCCAGTGTGGCGGGGTGGCACAAGCAACAGCAGCTGTTCCAGTGCTGTGTTCAGACTTTAATTAAAGTTTGAATCAGCTCCTCTCTATTTTTTGTCATCCTTCTTTCCCACCACTCTCTTCTCTTCCTTGCCCTGCTTTGAATACAAAAGCTGCTCACTGCAGCAATATTATTTAGTATTTTTCGGTGCGAGCTGTCTTGTTGCTGTTCCGAGTTAGTTAGCGCTGCCAAGTTCCCTCCCTTATTCCTCGGCTGTCTTATTCTTTTCCCTCAGCTTTTTCTGGCCGAGGTGCAGGCTCTGGTGTCGTTTTGTTCAGATTCTTAATATCCCGCCCTTTCACAAATCTAAACACTTTTATGTTGATGCAGCTACAAGCAGACTGGGAGATGGGTTACTTTTGAAAATGTGTCTGTGCTTTGGCCAAGTTTCACTGCGGCAGTGATTGTTGAGGGGAGAATGAGGTGTGTCTAACTGAAAAAAAAGAAAGAAAGAAAAACTAAAAACAGCTTGTTCCTTAAAATGTCTTCATGAGATGTGTGCCAGTGACTAAAAGATGCTCCAACTTGATGATAACTTGGGTTTGGAAAAAACTACAAATTTCAGACATGTCCATTTTAAATGTAACCACTGGTTTTGGTTATTGGTCATTCCATTGTTTTTGAGCTAACATTTGGTATTGCCTGAAGTGCCAGTTAGACAAATACGATTTGTCATGTGTCAGAGGACACGCAGAGTACGTCTGCAAGTGCACCAGAGGCCATGTCAAGCTGATCCCGAGAACCAAACAAGGTCACACTCTGAAAACAATGAAGAGCTGAGCTGATCAACCAGAACAGCCGCATTCCTTCACATGCAATGGAAACCAAGGAAATCTTGGTGAGGCAGAGGGAGGACAGTCTCGAGAGAAAAGACTGAGTGAAAGGAAGCAACTCCTCCCAGCTCAAGCACATCACCAGGCACAAGCTCCACACCCCATTTCATTTGAAACGGAATGGTATCGCTGATGCATTCCTTCGTGTTTGCTGGCTGTTTCGTCACATGCTCTGCCTCATTATCCAGCCTAGAAAATCTAGAAGCTGAAAAAAAACAGACTCACTGAAGCAAAGATGTTCCTTGCTACTCTACGCCTCTTTATGTGGGGCCAGGCAAGCTGCTGACCAATGCAACAACTGCTGGAAGAAGAGGTCAGAGGTGACCAAGCGCAACTGAAGACATCATGGGATAGCAATGTGTGGCTCACATCCAGACCCATCTATATGCCCCTCCCCATAATGCAGTAGCAGACCAGAGGTTCACCCCAGAATGGGCAAAAAGCAACAACAGAGCACTGGCAATAAAACCTCCATGGCTCTACTCCACCTTCAAAGTACAGATCATTGTAACATTTGACCTCTCTTTTCCCACCCCTCCTCAAAGTTTGGAGCCCTGCTCCTCCTCCTGCTCTTCTTCTATTTCTGGCTACAACCTGCACCCCACCCCCTTCCTGGCGGTCCACCATTGTCTGGCCTGGAGCACTTATTCCCAGTGTGCCCCTGTCGGTTTGCTTTTTCTCTGCAGGTGGTCGAGGACAGAGAGACAACTTAAAAGAACCCCCAGGATTTGTGCCGTTATTACATGGAGGCAACACAGGTCTGCTAAAAGAATTGGACTGAGCAGTCACCAGTGTTCTGCACACCATGCTGTCTGTGGTTTTCTCCATAACAAGGTATGTAAGGTAGAAAAGAGAGGGGAATGAGATTTTATAGTCCTCAAGCACATGGTTCCACTGACAGAAGAGAAGCAAAACAAAGTATTTCTGCAGCATCCCGAAAACTTTCCTCTGAAGCTGTGAAATGCTAGGAACGTGATCTAAGGTGCACAGTGTGCATCAAGCTTCGAGTACAGTATAGTTCAAAAGTGAAAAATACTATGCAAAAGAAAAATATGAAAACAACATTTTTCCACTGAGTGAGCTCATAAAATACACGTGTCTCATATCTGCATAACTCTGCAGCAGGTGAGCGTCGTATTACGGGGTAACCGTAGTCCCTGTGAAATCAGAAAAGTCCCATGTACATGTGTCTATAGTCGACATGCTATGCAGTGGCACAATCCCAACATACAATAGAGGCCAGACTCAGTGGGCTACTCATCACTTCTCCCTCTTTAACCCTTTGTGAAGGGTACAAAGAAAGCTGACAAAGAGGCTGTGGAAATAAAAAAGGAGTGAAGAAGGAGGAGGTGTAGGATATTCTATGCTGCTTCTTCACCATTTTAAGAGGAGTTTCAGGCTACATTTTCTATGTGACAAGTCAACTTCACCATAAGCACAGGGACATGAATATCGGGAAACCATTTCTTAGACAGACACATAACATTGTGATTAGGCGTGTGGAGTAAGTGGCCTGGTTTCAACTACAAACAGGGCTATTTACTGTAAAAGGTTTGCACTTTTATTTATGTTCCAGTTTTCTTTTAAAAATAATTTCAGTGGTTCTTTTGGAGTGCTGTTTTAACAGAAATCATTTTTCATCTGGGCTAGAGTTTCAAGAGAAGCAATACTGCTTTTAACCATAGCTTAAAAAAATTGAGCTTGTCCCAAAACCTGACAGGTCCCACTTGGCTAGAAAATTGGCTACTGGGAGTTAAACGTGGAGAGGTGAGAAGCTGGGAAGCGCTCCAAAGTGATTTAGGCTAAAGCTACTCAAAACCTACCCTTCTTTTTGCAGCTGAAGTGGGATAGCATAGCGGATTTAAGAAGGCTAACTGCTTTTTCTGTTATGTTGAAAGAGCAAGATGTTTTTTTCTTTTTTTCTCTGTCCCCATGATTGACTGGTTTTCTGCAAAGAGTCTGCCCTCTCCAAACACACACACAGACAAACACACACACACACACCAAGCTAGCCAAAAGCACCAGCCGACATCTAATGAGTGCCAAGCACTCAGGGGAAAAAATTACTGGTAAACAAAATGAATAAATGAGCACTTATCTCCATCTGGTAAACACACATGCAGGTGCTGACATCAGAGTGTATGGTTTATGAGGCATAGCATGCGTGTCTGTGTGTGTCACACAAACCTGAACCTGAACGCAACTAAGGGACTAGAGAGAGGGTACATTTACCTGTGTCCTACATGGATATGCACACATTTCTTCAATGCCCACCGCTGCCTCGGGGGCACAGTCACCAAACTGCTGACCTCTGTGGAATGAGTTGTCCTTCCTTCCGCTAACATGGAGGTTACTGCTAGTCCCAACACAGACACAATAAAGAGCCCAGACAGGCATCTAGCTGATTTACAGGCTAGCCCACAGCCATGTGGCTCTTTTCAAAAGCCTTCCTTCTATTAGGTCTTATTTACATGGCTGGGGAGTACAGACCATTTGAATTATTTAAGATTCCCCTTGGTAAACACAACAGAAACCAGGAGGGGTGTGTGTGTTAAGCAAGTAGAAGGATGCAAGACAGCAATAACGACACAGCAGATACTATGACTGAGATGGATGAAAAAGAAGTACGCAATTATGAGTTACTGCACCATTACATTAATCAAAACATTCAATAACTACATGCCAGTGAAAACTCTTCACCATTTCATCTCCTTTACAACAGTGGAGAGTTACCTTACATTAAACCAGAGGTCTTTTCACTTTCACGTGCACAAATATGTTAAGATACAGTGTGCACATCAACGATGTGCTGCTTATCTCAATGCAAATACATGCACAGGCACACACCCACAGTGCACTGCCTCCTCTCTCACACAGTGGTTCTCATTAACAAGCCAAACATGCCTGAAGAGGCAGACAGACTCTAGTGAGCACAGTAAACAACCAGTAGGCTCCCTCATCTAAACTGAGACTATCTCAGCATCCGCAAGACACAATTTCTGCCACTTATACTGACAGGCTCCAGATAGAAGCCATTCAAAGGTTAGAATTTTGCCCTATAAACTAGGGAAATTGGTTGTTCCTGCTAAGAGTAAATTTAGGAAGGCAGACACTAGGGGTATGTGGGATACCCTCTATGTCTGTGACTTAATTCTCAGTTCTAACATACTGTTCATTAGGGCTGCCACGATTAGTCGACTAGTCACGATTACGTCGACTATCAAAATCGTCGACGACTGATTTAATAGTCGACGTGTCGTTTGAAGCTTTGTAAGATCCTGAAAGACGCAGGAATAAGTAGCAGGATTTAAGAGTGTAATAACAGACTGAAACAGAAGATGGCAGCACTGCATGTACAAGGATGCCAACTGCCGTTAAACCCCGAAGAAGAAGAAGCTGTGTCCCAGAATTCATAGCGCGGCCCAGCTCAGTTTCCAACAATGGTGGCAGCTAGTTGGTTTTATTCTTATTATTCTTTCTGGGTCACAAAATAAATGTTTAACATATTTTTAGGCGAGAATGTAGCTGTGTAAACCTCAAATATCTGCTCAGTTTATCAAGACACCACATATTTTCAAAAGTGCTCCGACGTTTTCAGAGACGTCTGTTACCCACTAGCTCGATAGCTAGCCGGAGGCTAGGCTAGGCTAACTAGAGCCGTGAGAACACCGGACTCCCGGCAAATCGTTTTCAAACCGACCGCCGTCTTTCGCTACTCAGGTTAAATATATATATAAGTCACTTAGATAACTTCAAAATGTTATTGTTTGGCTTTTTTTAGTATTTTATTTGTTCCTGAGTAAATCGGTTTGGCTGAGATTAAAGTTTTTACACAGCTGAATAAACGTCAAGCAGACAGCTGATTATCAGAAGTGTGAGATGCTCAAGAATTTACTCCGGTGTCCTGTTATATTTTAGATAGCAAGGAGTTTATTAAACCACAACAATCTGCAGATTTCATTAAAATTTAATAAACTATCATCTTGTCTTTATTTTTAGTTAGCACATACCTTAAACACTTAAAGCTGTAAGCTAATGATAGTTATATAAGAGCAGATGCTGCTGGTGCAATAAGCTGTAGTTTTACGTCCAATGGATGATGAACTGATTAGTCGACTAATCGCAAAAATAATCGGTGACTAGTCGACTATCAAAATAATCGTTTGTGGCAGCCCTACTGTTCATAAAAGAAAAAGAAAAAAATTTGAGATTCACATTAAGTAACAATAACTATGATTCTAGGAAGCCTCACTTCACAGATGCTAATCCAGGAAAATATTAAGTGCAACTCAACCTGTCAGATGCACACCTCATCAATAAAATTATTAAACAATATAGATGACATGAGATGAGATTACAGGAAGGAATGATGATTTCCAGATCAATACCAGACTCGCTCTCTTTTTATAAGCGAAAAAGCAACAAGAGAAACCTTTTTTCCTTTTCCTTTTTTTGGTCCGTCTGCAACAATCAGACCCAAGCTGCCCGTCTGAGTCAGTGTCTGATGGGGGAAGACAGACTGCTGACAAGAGCATTAGCCTGCCAGGTAGGGAGCCTCAGATGCTGAGGTTGTGCCCACTAGCTGCAGGTGTAGTGGGATTCTAGACAAGGCCACTAGGTCAGAAGTGGAACGAGCTTAATTCTGCATCGCTGGGACCTTCGGAATGACTGTAACTCAATCCAAGTAGTAACATGCTGGGGGTCGAGGGTCAAATACAGCCAATGACACTGGTTCGCTTTGGTTGGGATGAGTCTTTCCCACAAATGAAATGAGGGATTGTCAATTTGACTTTCTTTGAAAATAAACTCATCGCAGTATTGTCCTCGAGAAATGTGAGTATGCACATAACAGTGAACGACAAAATTTCTTCTTGCCCTACTTAAGTCAGTCTTGTCCCTCTGCCTTGCATTGTAAGCAAACCAACCAACAAATCTTTGAACAATAAAGGGAGCCATGTAAACTCTGTTCCCCAACATGCAGCACAGACTAACACTGGAGCTTCTTTCAATTTGCAGCCAGATTAGCAGGAGTGGTTTTGATACTGTCAGAACGGCAGAGATTTTTCTATTCCGAGTTGTCTTGAGTGAGTGGCCTTTTCAGTGCCTGCTTCAAAAAGCATCCCTGTACCCGAGCAGCTGTCACTTTCAGCAGGCACTGAGGAAGACGGAAGCGGGGGAGGGGTCCTTTGAAGAAACAGTTAAAAGTGAGCGATAAAAATAAACTGGGAGAGAGGAGAAAATTAATTATACATAACAGACAGTTCACTTGGATGAGCACGGCGGAGAAACTAAAGCTGCCTTCCTCAAAGAAAGAAAAAAGCCATTTTCAGACTGCAGACATTTCTGCTCTGCTCACAGTGGTCATATTGAATCAGCTATACTATAGTAAGGCATGCAACAAGGATTTTGGGTTTTTAATGGTCAGAGCATCAAACAGTACAGCCTGAGCCCTCATTTAAATTCCACAACCACTCACTTTATGCATCCTTTCTAGTTCAGCCAGTTTCCCCGAGACCAAAATAAAGCTGTCACACCTGATCACCCCCCTCCCACACCCCCCCTTTTTTTTTTGCAAAAACTTTGATGAAGCTTGCAGATAGCTCAGTCTACCTTTAAATTTGCCTCTGATTGGCACTGATGAGGGTTTATGCTGCCGGCTCACCTGCAAACTCACCTCTTGATATGATTCGTAATGCACCAGCACTTTGTAGTTCAACACCGCCCACTGACTCTCAATCCCAGCTTCTTATTTGGGCCAAATGGAGGTCATTCCTATTTGAGCAGTCAGTCAAGACAGGCCCGCCAGGTATTGGCGAGTGAATTTATTTCATATTAAGGCTTGTCGGCTGGATAGGTGTTAGCACCATGAGAGCTGTGAGTGTGTGTGTGTGTGTGTGTGTGTGTGTGTGTGTGTGTGTGTGCACAGCATGGCCTTCGGGTAGAGCCCTACTGCTGGACCCTCTTTCGTGCTTTTTAATATTGCTGTTGCTGAGTGGCTCCTCACCTCAGGGCATCACAGAAACCCTGGAGAGCCTAAGTAAAATACTGATGGAAAGACAGGAAGGGAAAGGCTCAGAAAGAGATATAGGGAGGTGACCGACGGAGAGGCTGGGCAGGACGTGACGGAAGCAAAGAAGGAAGAAAAGATCAAGACGTGCAACGAAATAAATAAATAAATAAATAAACACTAGTTTAACAGAACCCAGCAGGCAACATACCTCTCTGCCTAACCTCTTTAGCAAGACTGACACAAATGAAAACTCATGTAATAAAAACATGCCATCTCCACCGGCTGTGATATGAAAGCAGATATTGCATTACAACATCGCTGAGCCAAAAAAGCCCTCAGTCACACATGGGGGGGGTGGGGCAGAGTTAACACTACTGTGTACGTGACACTCTCTGACATAACCACTGTTTCAGTTCAAGAGGGGATCCCGTTTCAGTTAGTAGTAAACGCTTCTTCACTGAGCCAAAGGGGCATCAATGGACAGGCACTGGCAAACAATGAAGACTAGCCATCTCGTAAATGAAACATAGTGAGGAGCCAGTTGTGAAACAGACAGAGAAGCCTGGCCTGGCCTGCTAGTCCAGTCTCTCTCTAGGAGGAGGAGGAAAAGGGAGACCAGAGGAGAGGAGAATCGGCATGCAACCTGACAAGGTGTAACTTTGCTGGAGAAGAGGGAAAGTGTTCGATTTGGGGGGTGTCGGTGGCAAGAACGGACTAGGAAAGGAAGTCTGAGTGGCAGCATGAGGCTGGAGCCAGGAAGATCAGCAGAAAAGTGGAGGCAGAGAGTAGGAAATGCCTAAAAGTTGAGGATGTTACACTGGTCAAACATTGAGGAACACCGGAAAAAGACCTGGATTCTGCAGTGTAGCAACACACAGACTACAAAACTGTGAGTGCAAACACAGTGCATATATCTTCCCACTGCATGAAAGCCATGAATCATAGTGCAGCATACCCTCAAGAATACAGTTACACTGTGAAAGTCCTTTCCCATATATAAACAATTTCCTTAACCCAGTGAAGTAGTTTTTCACTCCAGCTGAGAAAGTCCCATGTGTGTCTGCAGGAATTTATTTCAAATCCTTGTTTTTATTTCCTTTTCTAAAATCCTCTATCAATATAAGCAGTAAAGCAAAAATATATCAAGCTCAGTCTTACAGCATGCCAAGATGCAATTCAGTCCTCACTTTAGCGCATCCATCTACAATCTAATTAGACCTTAAATATGCCGCTCACTGAAACGTCCGGAGCAATGCGACGTGGGGGGAGCCACACAAAGGCCGGACCAGAGGGGTGCAAAGAGCACATGTCAGCTCGAATTCCAAAGTTTGGACATCACAGATTTACTCTTCACAGCGGCAAACGGCAGCAGGCAGACTGGACAGGGCAGACTTTGAAAATTCACGACACTGCTGCTCTATTGTGGGGCAGATCTGTATCATAATTAGGGAAGATTGAGGGAAATTGCTTGTAATTTTCTGGCTGGGTTGCCAGCTTTCATGTTAATGCCGTACAAGATGACATTTGGACTAGTGGGACTTTTTGAAACAACAAAGAAACAATCACGTAGGTGAGATCCTCCCATTTCTCATAGATTAGGGTCAAAACAGGCAGTTGTTTGGGCATGTCTAAACATGCACATGTGTAATCATGAGCATATTATTATATCCATAATCACTTGAAGATTTTTTTTTTGTCACTAGGAGAACTACACTGAGCTTTTTGTCATTTCAAGCCCCGTTGCTGCTAAATAAGAAAAAGGTCATTGTTTGCACACAAAAAAAGTCAATGATGCCTTTGGTTCCTCTCTGTCAGTCACACGCTGGTGTGAATAATGCCAGTTTTGATTTTGACATGTTCAGTATGCTTGTGTTGTGCAGCTGGTGAGATGTCCCTGGTCCTGTGGTTAAGTGATTTAAAGCCTTGTGTCTAGGCACCACCTCTTAAACAAACACTCATGTCATGGTTGAAATCCCACAGTATTTACATGTGAATGCATGTCATTTCATTGAACTGTCAATAACAAACTGTTGCTTCCCCTATCTCAGGCCAAACAGGGTCACACCACCTCTAATACAGAATTATGCCATCATCACACACAAACCGCCTCTGTCTATTCCAGGGGGTGCCACATGTAGTAAAATCGTCCGACGGGTGCCACGATGTGCAGATGATACACCCACGCGCAAATATTTAAGGAACACAGATGTGACTTTTCTCATTAACCCCCAGTCTTGCACCCCACCACCCCGAAAAAAGGTTCAAATTATCTCTAAGCCTTTACTCATCTAATATGATTCATGAATGCATGTTTAAAACGGGCTCCAAATGAATTCATGCTGCGTGCGGGGGTCGGGGTGGGTAGACTAATTTGGTTAACCAGGATTTGATTAAAAAATAGAACTGAGGAGAATCCGATAGAGCAATGAGAGCATTTTCAATAGCTGACAACCGATGCGCACTCAAACACACCCACAGACAGCCCTCACCACTCCATCCCTGCTCAGAAGAGAGGAATTCAATTGCCGTCGAATAACAAAGCTCGCAAATTGCCACAAACTGGTTTGCAGATTAATGGCCCAATCACATCACGCCGACATACAATTTCTAATTATTTTAAAGCTAATACGGGAATCGCTTTATTTATTTGTTTATTTTTTAGGTCCATTTATTAAAGCCGGGGCAGTCAAACATAAAAAAAACAATAAATAAATAACATTAAAAAAAAATAATAATAAAACGTTTAAGGCCAGGCAGACTCTTCAGACTCCCCCCGATTATTTACCCAGGCGACAGTGAGTGTCAGCTCCTTGAATACCTGTAATTATGTATGGTGGTGGCATTCCTCCTCCGAGGCAATGCAACCGCCCGGCGCACTCTGAGCCAGATTAGGCTGCGAGCTGGTCCGCGTTAGCCCGGTGCCGGTAGTTTGCTTCCCCCCCTCCTCCTTTTCCCATTCTCCCAAAAACTCTTATTTTTAATTCAACAGCCGTGCTTCAAGCAGAGAAAAACTCAACACACTGCACCAAAACCCGCGGATACTTAAAAAAAAAAAACCCGCAACCATCCCCTTTTTTCTCTCAAAGCACCAGGTGTTCAGCGCGAGGCAATAGAGTAATAGAGTTAGCTAAAGCGGCGCGCGAGCTCAAAATATCCGCAGTTTTAACAGTTTGTGTGTGTCTGTGTGTGCGCTTCTGTGTTTCCAATCCGGCTGGTGGTCACACCGGGGCGCACATTCAACACAGCGCAACACAGAAACGCAAGTCTACACACACCAGCGCACACCTAAATAAGTAGATATCTCTCTACAGGTCCTCCGTCCGCACGGCTTTCCACGGCTGCCTTTGGTCGGAGCCACAAGCCTCCACCTTTCTCCCCGGCAAACTCGTGGAGAAACCACACAGCGCGAGCTGGGAAGACGTTGGGGAAAAGAGACGAAACACAACCCCAAACTCACCACACGGTGTCAATACAGAAGGGGGGGAATGTAAGCGCAATATTTCCACCAAAAACTGCTCCTTCCACGCGAAAAGAGCCCTGCTCCAGAGTTTTCGCGGTACTTACAGGTTCAAGTGATCCTTGGGGTAGATATCCTCGCCATGGTTTTAAATTCCAAAACTTGTGGACATTTCCACACTGGTCACAGAGCGGGTCTGCTCTCTCTCCGGCGGCTCCCTGCGTGTGAATGGAGCGGAGAGGAGAGGAATGCAGCTCCGGCTCCAGGAGTAGGAGGGAGGGAGGAGGCGCTCTGCCGCCGCTGTCCCTGCTGATGCTGCAGTACCCAAACAAACCCATAGAGGGCTTCCACTGCTTTATAATGTGAAGGCTGGGGAGACCTTTACATTACATTCATAATTTGGCCAAGCTTAGCTTCCACACGTGCAAAACTATTTTTTTCACGTTTTTAATTGAATTGTAATTATGAACTATTATGTTCGTACACTGTTAATTATCTGGCTTTCTGTATTTCCTCCTTCTCAGTTGTAGGTAATTATGTAGTGGCAGGCTCTGTAAATGAATATTTATATCTACTTAATAAAAATCTAAAAAGAAATGCAAAACTGTGCAAAAGTCTTGAGTCACCATTCATTTTTTTTATATTTTGCTTCCAAGGAGCCAGAGTTTCCTGTAATGTTTTTAAAGCAGTCTTGAGCAAGGTCTTTTAAAGTTGTTCCTTGCAAGTTGGCTGCAGTTCTTGTATCTGACCATTTTCAGAGAATTTTGTTTGTTTTTTTAAGTCACTTAACACTGACCTATGAATCATTCAAGCATAAGAAAAGATCATAACTCAAAGGATGAGCAAGTCTTGTAACTACACATAGCAGACGACTTAGCAAAGCAGCAATTTTAAATTGTCTTTAGGCACTTTGTTACTAGCAACCTGTCACAAAAGCATGTAATTTGTTCCCATTTCTTTAGCCGATTATATGAAAAATACCAAAGATAACACAGTTTGACAGGCATAAAATAGTATTTTTGCACCAGCAAGGTGATTTTCATAGAGTTATTAGCTGAAAACTTGGCACATCTCAGCATGGTGTGTAGCATGTCCTTTAAAAAACTGACAACACTGGACAAGTGGAGGACAAAAGAAGAAGTGGCTGACCTAAAAAGCTATTTACAGCAGATGATGGTATCTGAAAGTCATGTTCTTGAGAAAGAAAATTACAAAATCCAACAAAGATCTCACACAGGACCTGAAAGATGCAGCTGGACCTTCAATTTTTCTATGTACTGTTTGCTGAAGCCTCATCAGAAATAGTCTCAGTGGAAGGGTGGCTGCCAAGAAGCTATTCTTAAGGAAGGGAAATGGGGGAAATTACACAGGAACTGCACTGAAAGTCAGTGGCAACAGGTCTGATGGAGTCCTGAATTACAGTTTTTGGTTCAAATGATCATCAGTATATATGGAGGAGGTTCAGCATGGATCAGGACATTACATAAAGCAATGACAAAAAAGCTCTTCTGAGAAAGTTTGTGCTATATTTAAGAATAAATGTTGACTTTCAAGCTCATGCAAACTGTTAAAAACTCAGTTTTCACCCTATATACTTTATTTCCATGTATGTTTGCACAAGTTTCAGTGAATCGCTGCACCAATTCCCCATTTTCTTGGTAAAATATAAAGAAATGACTTTAGTTCAATTTAATTATATTTAATTAACATAAAACAAAGAGAACAAGAAAATCTGGAGGCCACTTAAAATATAATCATGGACATTGTTACTTTCAACTACCACTCCAGCAATCACAACTAATCACAGTTGTGAAAGTCATTATTATCACAGTTATTATTACCTACATAAATATGTTTCACAGCACACATCTCTCACTTCAAGTTAAAACAAATAGCAGACGCAGGAAAAGATTACATTAGAAGTAGACGACAGCAGAGGGGGAGAAACCCAGGCAGTACTGTGTGGGAACAAGATAGAGGTGATGACAAGAGTGGACAGAGTGACAACAAATATTTGCAAGACAACCAGTTGACATTAAAGCCCTGACAGGCACAGTTTATCCTGTTGCAAGATATTGCATACCTGCAGGTCGTGAGCAGAAAATCAAAATCTACAGTGAATGGTGTTCAAATTAGAACTTGCCCGGGAGATGATCGCAGACAGATTTTAGTTGTGAGCTCCACAAAACAAGTCAGACTTCTAATTAAACGAGGAGGCCCGAAGCCTGTCTGTCATGTCCCATCAGCTGACACATTTCCACAGCCTTACTTAGACTCAGTGTCACTTTGATGACAGATTTTCAATACAAACTGCCCCTGTAAGCCTATACCCCAACCAACTTTTAATTCTTCCTCTTCTCCTATGATATTGAACTTCACAATGGTGAAAGCCACCTTCGAAGGTTTATTTCAATATTCCTCGAAGAGCGAGTGAATATTAGGAGCTTAGGTAAGCCATGTTTTTGGGCACTTTTCCATGATGTCTGTGCAGCAAGGAAGCTTTTGGGATAACTGAGTTACTCAAACAGGCAGCTCAGGTTACCAATTGCACTCAGGAGAGCAGAGACCAAGATCTGGCACTAACCACACCACCTGGCCTCACGAGCTGTGTGTGTATCTAAGTGTGAGAGGGTGAGAATGAGTGTTTCACGGACGAAGATGCAATGTGTGTTTTTGATTAAAAACAACACAGACCTTTGCGTGCCTGCACATTAGAATAGAAAAGAAGCTGAGTTTCGACACTTGCCAGAAAATTTCCCCCAAGTCTATCAAACCTCGCAGCTTTTCAGTAGTAGTCAAAAAGCCCACTGTGTGCCTTTAGAAACAATTGGTTTGGGCACACTAATACTAAAAGATTAGCCTCACTTAACATGTGAAAGGCCTCTGGACAAAACCTCTATCTCGCAGTTAAACAGTAACACATTGATTAGCTTTGTATTAGTGTGACTCACGTCTGTCCAGTTCACTTCAGGCCGGGTGCAAATTCTCATGGGAAAATTTTTCATGTAGTATGATATACAATAGGCTTATGTGAGCCAGAATGACTATTTGCTTCCTCTGTCTTCCACTGAGCTGTTTGTTGAGTTCTGGTTGCATATTATTACAGTAATAAATAAAGACACAGCACTCCTAATATGCTTAAACAAAAAAACTCTGCCCTTTCTGTGCACATACCTACAGTGCAAACCAAAAGCTGTTTTGTCTATAGTGCTCAGTGGTGGTATTTTTTTTAATGAGCCTGATTAATCTTAGCTGTCATGACTTCACTAGATAGTGCACGGGTCGAGTTGCTTGGGCTGAAAGCTGTGAGAATATAAAATAAATGCACGCATGGCTGTTTGGATGCTTTGCTGCTGTTTTGCTCTCTGCTTGTTTTGTTTATTTAATATATATTCATGTAGTATTAATGGGCCTGCGTTTGGCAAGAAGAGCAAATATTTTAAGTGAGCAACAAGACACCAAGAAATGTTTGAAAAGAGTGAAAAAGAGCACCGGTCGTCCTTGAAAATACACAAAGTGTGCAATCGCACAGACGCACATAAATGCAGTTTTGTGCAAACACTCCAACAAGCAAGGATGTTTGCATCTATATACACAAACAGATCCATTCAAAGATCTCACATCTTTTCTGTCCATAAAACACAAAAGGCTGCTTTTATACACAGGGAAATGATCACACTCAGATACAATGACAGTACCTTGAATTTCCAGTTATTCCTGACACACAGATAACAGCAGATTAAAATGTGCTCCAGAGACACAAAAATAAAAGAGAGATGGAAAAAACTTTGTTTTAATTCTCTTAAAGTGAAAGAAGATCACTGTTTGTTCTTCCCTAGCAGTCGATGCCATCTCTTTTACTGCCCATGAAACCCGATCCTTGGTACATAAAAGCCAAAAAAACATCTGATCTGTGCCAATTAGGCGCAACTAATCAGATTTGAACCAGCGAGTGAAGTGCAGCTTTGGTAGCCTTGTAACCTGAGGTGGCACAGCTCGGGCTAAACAGGTAATGAGCCATTAATTGGCTAACAACAAGATGGCTGACTGCTGGGTAGCAGGGTTACAGGATATCATCTGGCTAAACCTGTCTGATCTGTTTGTACAGTCACTTCAATCCTATTTGAGCTCTGAGGATCTTGGGCCATTATGGCACTGTGCCATCTGTGCCCTCCATCGCCAGATCAGGACAAACAGAAACTTTTTGAAACGTCTGTTTGAAGCCAAGTCAAAATAACAAAACATAACTGTCTTGATTATTTCAGGCAATTGAAGATGTTGATGTTAGAACAGATTATAACATTTAGCACAGTCATAATGAGGCGAAGTGTTCATTAAAATAACGCAGTCCAACACTAATAGTACAGAAAGATACACAGAAGCACAAAGCTATTCATTCATCAAAACTGTCCCAGAATTCTTTGCTCTGTTGTTCAAATATAATATATATATTATGGAGGGACAAGATGATTTTCTAGGCTTCATTTATAAACTTCAACCACTTTCATGAGTGAAAAATATTACATTGAACTTACATATTCACACCGTCATTTGCCTGTGATGAACCTATACATTTTCATTAGATAGACCTTTTCAACTGCTCATTAATGCAAATCTAATCAGCCAATCAGATGGCCACAGCTGATTGCATATTAACATGGTCAAGGCAACCTGCTGAAGTTCAAATTAGCACCAGAATGCGGAAGAAAGGTGTTTTAAGGTGGCATGGTTGTGTCTTGCCAGACAGGCGAGTCTGAGTATTTTAGAAACTGCAATGAGCTGGGTGAAAATGCCTTGTTGATGCCAGAGGTCAGAGGAGAGTTGCTAGGCTCCTTTGAGTTGATAGGAAGGTAAAAATAACTCATGTCAACTAAGAACAGGAAACTGAGGCTACACATAGGCTCATGACAGTCGACCGCAGATGAATGGAAAACATTGTCTTGTCTGATGAGTCTTGATTTCTTCCGCAAAATTCAGATGGTAAGGCCAGAACTTGGCATAAACAATGTGAAAGCATGGGTGCATCCTGCCTTGTATCAACGGTTCAGGCTGCTGGTGCTGGTGTAATGGGGGGTATTTTCTTGGCACACCTTGGGCTTCTTGGTACCAACTGAACATCATTTAAATGCTACAGCCTACCTAGTTGCTAACCATCTTCATCGCTTCATCCCATCTTCCGATGGGTGTTGATGGTTGGTTGATAACACACCGTATGAGAAAGCTCCTTAAGAACCCCCCCCAGTCACCAGATCTCAATCCGGTAGAGCACTTTTGATACATGGTTTAATGGGAGAATCACATCACGGATGTGCAGCAATTGTGTGATGCTATCATGTCAAAATATCTGACGAATGTTTCCAGCATTTGGTGAATCTGTGTCATGAAGAATGAACACAGCTCTGAGCTCTGGATCAGAGCTACTAACATGATGTAACTAATAAAAAAGGCTGGTGAGTACATGATAAGATCAGTGATCTCAAACTAACAGTGTGTGATGTAATGGATAAATGAAACACAGACAAACTTCCCCCTAGTTTATTTGCATACAGTACACCAGTGTATACTTTTGTATTATGTTACACGCTGATTCTGAAGAGGCACTCACATGAGTGTATTGCCAAGCACAGCATTCCAGTTACTAGCTGCAAAACCCATCACCTGTGATGTATGTGATCACTACAATAGCTTAGTGCTTTCCTAATATGAACAAACAACTTCATTTCCATTAGTAAACACCACAGACATGCACATTTTTAATGCCCTTCTAAATTAAAGCTTCTGAAAGTTTACATCTATTGTACGGCATCTGTTCATGGCAAAGGGAATCAAATTGTATCTGCATGCACATGTATTAAGTTAAATGTTGTTTTTTATTACATTTAAGTAAATTGCAGGATCACACCTGGGCTTGTTAGGAGCAATACTAATCAAACAGTAACACGAGGAGAAATCAAGAAAGTCATTAGGGGATTGAGAAACCTGGTATTGCTGGAGGTTAAATTGTTTATGCATTATAAGATTATGCTTATGCAACTGTTGTGAAATCGTAATGTCTTAGTAAGGTAATATGAGTTAAGAATACTTCCACCTTAATTATTCATTCAGTTTGCATTTCAGTTGTGGGAAACCTTAAGAGACTCTGGAGACTTGCTCTTTAAAATTGCTGCAACCTTATAGGCAGGCTCATTGGCCATGATTTAATGTGCATCTTTTCATAGACCTCAGTTATCAATTAGCTGTAAGTGTACACCACTGGGAATATCCTCAGTCGTGCCTGCCACATTAACATCCATTAGAAGTGAATCACCTGTCTGTGCTAGAGCTCCTCATCTGCTGAATGTTTTCCTCTGGGCTGCAATCTGTCATAGTGGGGGGAAAAGACTGGTGAGATAAGAAATTGTTGCAGCTTGTGAATCATTTTAAGGTGCTCACAAATCTCAGAATTAACAGTTTGCTTCACACCAATGAGTGCCGAGCCCGAAGACTTATTATGAATGTGGCAAGGGAGCACGGCCAGCACAAAAACACAGCAAATTTGTAACGACGACGGTTTGTGATTTCACCTCTGATGGACCTTAATACGTTCTAAATTGATAAGGTAGATTCTCCTCTTCGTGAATATTGAAGAGCTTTATAGAAAAACAAATACGAGTCGTGTAAATGCAGTGGGAAACAGAAATAAGCAATAGCGCATGGAGTCAATTAGTGGCAGAAATGCTATGATGTATGTAATTAGTATCAAAAACAGTAACAACTTTGATATTACTTGAGTGTTGCAGCGTAATTAGAAGCATGTTGTACCAGAAAGCACACCTCGTAAGGCACCGGAAAACACAACACCATTAATTTTCCACGTGCTGTGCTGGGCATGCAAACAGTAGGTTCCTCTATGCTTGGCTGTTTAGCAGCAAAGCTTGTTTTCTGCTCATGCCCAGCTATTTTTTGAAAGAATGCATTTGGTGCAGAAATTTTTGAAGTACCTAATCATAATTAAAATCTAGGTGAGGCGAACTGAACCTAATTAGTTACAAACAGCCTCTTTGTGTCATCTCTCAGCTGCCATCAAACACTTTATGTGGCCCTTCTCTGCTGGCTTCTGATGTGCACGCCTTGGGGTGCTCATAGTAGGGAGACTAGCTAACACCAGTCTTTTGATTAAACTTGACATATTCCATTGTGATCAAAAAATTACAGGAACCTGTGTTGTGACTGTCTTTTGATTTTGGTATTATTATTCCCCCCCCCCCTTTTTCACTTCACAGTCACAGAGATCTGGAGGACAGTGAGGAGGGAAGGAGAAAGAGAGGTGAGGGAAAGAGCTTTGATGTTTCTATTTGTACAACACATAGCTGCTTTTGTAGATGTCCTTTAAGAGTGTGGCTGACTTTATGGCGCGGTGATGTCCTTGTGCTCAATGTGTGAGCTTAAATATTGTCAGGACACATGGCTAAAAATAATCACAAAGCTATCCTCTCCTGTCATGTAAAATATGTATACGCAAGCTGCAGCATTGTGGGTTAATACTGAGCTAGCAAAAAGCATCCATTATTTTAGCATGACTGTCGTTTATATTTTTAGCATATTTTATGGCAGTGTTAAATAGATTAACATGTCATTAAGCAGACATGCTGACCCTCTATTCGTATATTTTATGAAGAAATGTATTTATTTAGTTTATGACGAAGTTTATAAAAGAAATACATCCATTTCTATCCAAACAGCTTGCTAACATGGTTGCAACAAGCTAGGAGGATAGCAAGATCTGGACCTCTGTAATCTTTTTCAAAACACGGCAGCACTCCAGAAAAAAAGTATCTGTGTTGTGTTTAGTTGGATCACTTGATGCAAAACTCAAGAGGAGGACAGCTGGTTGGTTTAGGCAAGAGGAGACGTTACTTCTTCCTTCTGTGATTTTAATTTCAAGCTCCCTCTTGGGGTTGCGTCAGGAAGGACATCTGGGGTAAAACTGTCAAATCAAATATGGGGGGCTACCTGCTGTGACAAGGCAGGGGCTCAAACTATTTTAATTTCAAGTGAAGGGAGAACTTTGCTGATCTGTTTTTATGTAGTGGTTTTATGCAGGCAGCATTCATCTTCCATATTTCTATACACACAGTTGTGCCTGCTAAAAAAGAGAAATGTACACAATGAAGTACTTTACAAGTGTGACTTTCCTTTTGGTTTTTCAACACCTTAAATACGATACATTCTGAGAGATAATTGTGACCAAGCCTTGTTGTTCCTGAAATTTGGTGCTAATCAAGTGCTAACATGTTCAATTTATTCTGTATTTAATAGGTGGGGAATGTCCAAGTTTAAATGATGAATTCCAAGCTTAAGTAAACAATCAACACGGCAGGCAGTGAGAAACAGCGAGGCAGAGTTTCATTTGATATATCAGCCAAATGGAAGTGTAAATAATTTATATTTTAATATCAAGTCAGAATATTATAAACTTTAGCCCTACCATGTACCATCAACCTTAAATGCAGCCTTTATTTTTGCAGACTTTGCTTTCATGAATAATAGTGGAGCAAAATGTTTATAAAATAGACGTGTTTTCAGACTTAATGTAAGACACAAACTGGACAATCTGGAGACTAATATGTAACCATTTATAATGATCCATCCTGTGCGCTTTCTTAAGAAAAGCTTCATCACCACGAGTGCCGATCTCAGATCAGCTCAGCCTTTTACATGAGGACGAAAGACAGTTAGCGGGCCTCCTCGGGGATTCCAAATCAGCACACTCACATTTTGGTCCAGACACGTTCCTGGGTGCCTGTGGGAGACGGTATGTCAAAACGTCTACTTCTAATGACTGCCTACTTTGTCTAGCTCATTTAAAATCGAGGGCTGTATGCCAAGCCTTTGCCCATGCCAGGTTTTAGGTCCCAGTGACAGTAACAGTTTTAATCATATCTTGGCAGGTATGCTTATGCTGAGGGTTTCTTTGTGCAGGAAGTTTGCGGTTTGCCTGGTGTTAGATTAACAGAGTCTGTCATCTCAGCCGAGCCCAGAGCCGAAATCAGATATCACGTTAGGCACCTCTCTGCCCAGCAGAGAAGGATTGCATTGCCTCTTGACGTCTGAGAACTAGCAGAACAATACCCATGTTAAAGCATGTCAAAATTCATAAATTAATATTGCCCCCTGTATCTAATAATGACATTTTTAGGTGTAAAATTAGGAGTAGCCTCCTTGCCTCTCAGTGCTGCTGAGGCTTGTCACGATTTTAGAGCTGCTTTGTAACTTTCAGAGTTGAGTTCTCACTAAACAACAAAAACACCGCATGTTGTCACAGCGTTTTCCACCCAAATAACTTCCACCCAAATTACCTGCAGTTTCATCATCTCATATTTAGCTGAAGCTTTTGTCATCCGCAGTGCCAGCAGCACCTGCTGTTGCTGTGTCTTTTAGCTCTCTTCAGCAGTGTAAAGCTTGCTCCCATCTTGCCCTTGACAGAGGAGCTTGTCACCCTCACACAGTAATTATAACGAGAGCTGATGTCTCCTCTTTCCATTGAATTATTGAGAAGGTGGAGAGGACACCAGATCCTATGTAGAGAGAGACATCGCTGTTCACTTCCGAGTGGCCTCCGGGTATAAAAAATCCCAAACGGACAATGCTGTGCAGAAGCAGATCGCCTGCATGTAATACCATTGAGTCTTCTTCCTGAATCCAGCTTCAGTCGTCTCGCTGGATCCCCGATACACAGCTTCATTATAACATAAGAGCGTCTTAGCTTGTGAAGACTGCAGTAATGAGCAATTTGATTGTAAGGCGACATGCTATACATCTGTCAAAACAAAAGCAGTGAACTATGTATATAATGTAATTTATGCAGTATATAAAATTACCATTAAACAGCATTGATCAAATTTTAAGACTTGAGATTGTCACTCGTATTTTCTTGTAATTTTGCCTCTGTAAAACCCCACTGAGGATTTTAAATCAATCAAGCAAGAGGCAGACTTTCATCTTTAATTTAAGGGTTCTGGCAAAAGCATCGCATTAACTGTTTAGGGAATACAGCCATTTATATTCATAGTCCAATTGGACAACTGACTGACGAGCAGTTTTATGGCTTCCTTATGCCGTGACAAACTAAGCATTAAAAGATGTGCAGTTGACTCCAAGTGTTGATCTTCTCTTCTCTCAGTGTGAGGTCCAAAGGTGTTAGAAAGCCATGATAGCCAAATCTATCATAGAGATAGCAAGAACTTAAATCAACAGTCTGGTACATGCTGAAAATGAAAGATTGCACTGGCCAGCTCAGCCACACCAAAAAGCCCAAAACACCACAGAAGATAACTAAAGTGGATGATTGCAGAATTTTTTCCTTGGTTAAGAGAAACAAATTCATCTCTTTATCTAACCAAGTCAAGAACACTCCAGGGTTTCATTGTCAAGCTCTACAATCAATAAATGGTTTATTGAATGGAAACACAGAGGCTTTGGAACAAGGTGCACTCTACTAGTTACACTCAAGAGCAAGAAGGCTGGATTAGACTTCGCCAGAAAACATTTAAAAGAGCCTGCGCAGTTTTGAAAAGACAAAAAGTCTTTGTAAAAATTGAAACCAATATTAACTTGCACAAAAATGACAGGAAGAGAAACATATGGAGAAGGAAAAGAACACCTCATGAGCATAAAGCATATCACGTTATCTGTCATGCTGGAGATGCTGGAGCAAAAGTGGTTTCTCATCTATGGTGCTATATGAATGCACCTCAGCAGTGCATAAATACGGGCCACAGTGATCTTTCTCCAAAAAAGGAGACAGACGTCCCTGTCCTTTAAAGATGCATAATGCAAATGTCAGCACTGCAATTGTGAGCAGCCACACTCCCCTTAGACAAGTGTTATTACACAGGAAATCCTGCCACGCGTCTCTCAAAACACAACTCTGCTTCTGCTACCACCTCACCTTTGGACACCTACACCAGTCGTATATTTCGTGAAATGCACGGCATAGCGTGCGTCTGCACGAAATCATTTTATTGCAGGAAAAAGCAGCACGCTTGTTTGCAAAGCTGTCTGATTCGCTTCATTGTCGCGCCAGCGTTGGGCTTTTGATTGCACAAATGAGTCTTTTTGTTTTAATCCTCCACTGAACAGCCCAAGGTCATTACATTTCTGTGGAGTATGCTAACTTGCCAAGAGGTGGATTTTCCCCTAAGGTAACCTACACTGGCTTGTGTTTTAAACCTGTGAGAAAGAATGAAGAGACAAATAATTCTGGCACAAATGAACCCGCCTGCGGAGAAAGTGGCTTTATAATTAAATGTACTCCAAGAAAAGCATTTCCACTACTCGCACGACAGAAAAACCTTTCACCTTGTTCCCTTTCAGAGCTCACCTCTGCACTGCTTAGTTACCATGGTGCCATGGAGGTGGTGTGATTCATACACCACTATCCTTTTTCCTGCTACCCATCTGTATGCGGGTTATGATTTTATTTCACAATTTAAGCAAATGGTGTACCGATGAAGTCAGAAGGGAAACAAAAAGCAGTCGAAGAATTTCCTAATAAAAACATGTGGTAATATGTTTCACAGTGAGAGACTCTTGAAATCAGCTTTGACGAGATGGTCTCAAGAGAAGTGACTAAATGTGAACTGCCTTTTGTGTTACACTCTGTCCAATACTGAATGAACTGAAGTGCCTGAAAACTTCAGTTATTTCTGATCATTTCTCACACTCAGCTGCTCGAGCTTTAACACACATTGTCACACAATGATCCAACCCTTACAAGGCAGCTTATATAATCTGTTCTATGGTAAGACCTTGAGGTTTCTGTAAAATTTTGCCTGAGGACTTGATGTGACTTGTTTATGCACACAGTTTTTCCCTTTCTCCTCTTCACTCCAAGCTGTCTTCCGCACAGGAACATATTACAAAGAAAAAAGGTGGCATGTAGGAGTAGCATAGGATAGCTGGCCTCAGTTCAGTGCCTCCATCTCCAGCCCTGACAGAGCAGTGAATGACCCTCACTCACAGCTGTCCTGGACCCACTCAGCCAAGCAAACTTAAAGCCTGGAAAACAACACACTATACTAGGATGCTAAGATGCGGTCGGTAGAAGAGATAGATGGGAAAAGAGTTATTTAAATGCAAAGCAATGCATCTTGGGAAAACCTCAGAAGCTAAAGCCAGAATGTGGCCGTGCATTTTATGGACAGCGGTGCAGACGCCCTTAACGGCAGGGTGTGATCTCTCTAACTGATCTTTACAATTATGCAAGTTGTCTGGAAATGCTGCGAAACAGTATTAGTAGACACAGAAAACACACTTGAGATTTTCTTCAGCAACACGTCACAAATGCCACTCATAAAAGCTATCGGTGTTAGTGAGACCAGATCTATCCTAAATGTCTTGACATTTAATTTTTGATTTCATATCTCGATGGTAGCCCTGAACTTCTATATGCGCAGCCAATCTAGATCATTTATTACCTGAGCAAAGTTATCATCACTTCATATAACGGCCACCTTGCGATATAACGCGGAGCTCAAGCTATGCTGTCTCCGTACTTTATCAAATGTGACATACTGCTCGGTGCCATATGGAGGAGAAAAAGGCACGTGCTGTAAGAGTAGGAGACTTAATGAAAGTTCATATATTTTAATAATCCACAGGTCCATTAGCCAATGTGACAGCTAATAAAGAAGACAGATCTCAGCTGACATCTTCCTAACTGCTACTGTTTGACCTCGTGATATGGTGATTTTTTAAAACGAATATATATATATATATATATATATATATATATATATATATATATATATATATATATATATATATATATATATAGATATATATATATATATATATATATATATATATATATATATATATATATGAGGTCTTAATAGATTAATTAATTAAGAGTAAACAGCATTTAAATGTTGTGTTTTTGTGTCATCGTTGAGCTGGAAATAAAAGCCGTTTGGTCCAGATTAAACACAAACATAAAAACGTCATTGAAATACAGAGTGCATACTAGTAATTTTGCTTTCCCTTTATACTGTTTGCATGTATTTACTTCTCATACAGATACCTTGTACATACTGCTTCGGTTTATATCAATAATAAAGAAAGATTACTCAGGATAACCCAGCCTGCTAACTCTCATCCTGACCTGCTCTACCATCTGTGTTCTAGTATACATTAGATGGAAATAAAACACTGTGCTACATATATACATTTGCCAGTAAATACAAACTCTAATTCTGAACTACAACAACATCAACTTTCTTCTAGTAAGAATGGGTCAAATGACTATGTGTAAGAAGAGAGCGAGAAAAGTGCAGCGGCAGTCCTCCTGCAGTCCTGGGGCATTTTAGCACCTTTCATCAATTTATTTTAGATTTACATCCTCAGTGTGTTTTCATTCTTTGTATTTCTTCTTATAAACCTATTCTACTGGATACGCAGCACCAAATTATAGACAAAGACAGATTTTCTTATTGGTATGTGGATCGCAAAAAACAGAACCACAAAGAGAATGTCTATAAAATGCAGATCGATCGATGAGACAAAAACGTAACTTTAAATATATATAAATTTTTATATCATAATAATGTTAATATGCTATGTTTGCCTAATCAAACTCTATTCTACTCCTCTGTGTGTTGTTTTCTCTCTTTCGTTCAAGTTCTTCTTTGTGTGCTGTGAAGACGCGCCTCTTCTTCCACTAATCTCAAACACACCTCAGTGTTATTCTCAAAATTAAATTACCAAATGGAAAAAAGAAAAAGAAAATGAAAAACAAAAACGACCAGCTGTTTTATTAAGGCCACTGTTCCATATTTGCACTCTACATGTATTAGTTCAAAGCAGCGATAACTGCACCCAATTCTCTTTCTTTGCCGGAGGTTCCCTGGCTGGCGAGGAACTTGGTGATATCATGAATTATATTTATTTTAGGTGATATGTGAGGCATGTTACACAAAATGATGTGTGCTGTGATTACCAGGATAAATATATTAGCAATGAGCACACGCGGGACAGTGGTGAACAATACAAGTGCAGCTAAGCAGCTTCTTTTCCCCCCTAAGAATATGCAGAATAGAGTTAAGTATTATATATGTATGAGTTAATGTTTTCTATTGTAAGAGGAAAATAAACCACATCATTCTGTCATTCATTTTCTCCAATAGCTGTTCTATGACAGCAGAAAGAGGAGGAATGAAATGCAGTGTGTGTTTGTGTGTGTTAAAAGGTGTGCTTACAATCCAATACAGCCTCCTGCATTTACTCACTGTATGAAACAGAACTGATGGAAAAAATTACTCTGCCATTCATTGCTCTAAACTGAATGCAGCTGCAGTGAGAGTGACAAGGTGCAAACTGTGCAATCCCAAATGTTATTAAGCAGCGCAGACAGGTAGTCGAAACCGAGGCGCTGTGCTATGCTCTATTGTTCAACGTTTCCGTCCTGTTCCTTCTTTGTTTTTACACACTCACGCGCCAAGTGCAGAAAGCTCTGCTATGGGTGCACTTATCTAATGACCTTGGACATGTAGTAAAGATATCCCTGTTTGACACAGCTAATTGGTCGACGTGTCGGAGGATGTTTAGCAGCTTAGTAAATCACATCTACCCATTGATTTCTCCCCCCTTCACACCCCCTCCATCAGACATTGTATTGCTTAATCCAGTCTACAACTCCATTGTTGCAAATCCTCAATGGATTCTAAGGCGGAGGAGGAGGAGAGAAAGAAAGCGAGACACGGGGAGAAGGAAACAGAGGAAAGAGAACAAGTGATTAAGAGGCACTTGGGATGGGGAAGGTAAATTAGAGACTGCAGGTTAGTGTTTGTGAGAACAAGAATCAAAGAACGGAGTAGATGCTGTCAGAAGTGTCGGGATCCAGAAGCGAGGGCAGAACGGAGTTCACAGCCGTGCCCCCGCTCGTGCTGAAGCATATTTGATGGCATTGGGTTTTCATGCGACAGCATGCCTTCAAATGATGCTGTGTCGCGCTATTTGTGTTGGTGCAGAACTGCTGTGCTAGCTGAAGCATGCAAAGTTGTGTCATGGCATCAGCTCTCAGCATTAAGCTATCTTCCCTCTGGTTAATCGTGAGAATTTCTCTGTATTGTCTCTGCAGGGAAAATTCGGAGGCTTTTCAATCCACTTTTCGAGCTGCACTTCCACGAGTGAAAGCTCGTCTGCTGCAGTTAGATTATATAGGCAGTGTAACCAGAACATGGAGAACTGGCCCTTTAAAGTTACTTTTGAGTGCTATACTTGGAGACAAGGCACGCTCTATAACAAATACAGAAATACAGCCTCTTTAAGCTGTCAGTACAGTTGCTATGGAAACAATATTTGTCCAGTTATACAAATAAAGCCTTACATTTTTTGTGACCTTGGTTTTTGGGCAAAACTTGTCAGTCTTCATACACTCCATCATGGTCTGATTTTAGTCAAAAATATGTGAGTCATTTAAAACATGTAAATGATTTTGCTGCATAATCATATTAAGACATTATTTGAAAAGAACAGACTAGAATAGAATAAACTTTAATGTTGTTATTCAAGTGTGATAGAATTTAGACTGGCATTTCTATTATGCCCATCAGAAAATACAATAATAACAATAATAGGTAGATGTAGATTATTACATCCAAGGGAGTGATTACATAGGATGCAATGATAGTCCTGAAAGTTATTATCAGCGCAAGTTATCATAGTGTATTGGAGGGTAATGGAGGTCACAGCTCAGAGGAAAAATATATACCTCAGTTTGTTTGTGTAGGATTGCATTAGTCTGTATCGTTTGCCTGATGCAAAAGTTCAAATATAAGGTGACTGGTGTATGAAGTGTCTGAAATGATGCTATTTTTCTTGTCCTGAGACGACTGATGTAGACATCCTCAAGATGGGACCTCCAATCTTACCGCACGCTGTGCAATCTTCACCATATGGTGTAGATCCTTCTACTCGGCAGCTGTGCAGCTTCTGTATCACAACGTGATGCCGTTTGTGAGGAAGTTTACTCACATTTTAACATCGTAAACTGATATTTATTAGTAACCACTTTGTTAGCTCAGCATTTTTAGGATATCTCAGACTTCAGCTAAGAATTGTGCAAAATTCAAATTCTAATAATTCATATCTTTTAAAGTCTAAGGTTTTACATAAAAAATTGCTACTTCTTACCAGGTCTTAATATTAGGTAACTACAGCCTCACATGAAGAAGAACACATAACATATTACATTGTGTCATTTCTTATTTAATAAACTTTTTTTTGTTTGTTGCCTGTCCCGTTTGGATCTTTAACCATCAGAATTGTTGTCTGAAGGCCAAGAAAGATGCCAAGCGGATTTACTTTACCAGTTGGATCATCATGGCCTTACCATATTGGTCCATTTGATTGACCTTTAATATAATTATGTATTTATTTTATTTTATTTTCGGCTGTTACAGACAGGACAGACATGATTGGGGGACAGGACAGGGAGGAAGAATGAACGAAAGAGCGGGAGAGAAAGAAAAATAGAGGGGAGAAGAGATGGTGAGAAGGGGGAAGAAAAAAAAAAGGAAAACAAACAAAACACCTGGATCACCTGTATGGAGATAAGAAAAAAAAACAGAAGAGAAAACAAACAAAAAAGAGCAACATAACAAATACAACACCATCACAATTACCACACAAATTAGCTAACAGTAGATACCAAATATTACATGTTATTGTGCAGCACACAAGATCGACAGCGCACAATGTGCTTTTAGGTAGCAGCCAAGAAAGGTGTAGTTTGTGTCTGTGAACACCTGTGTGTACACCTGTGTGCTCACCCATGTGTACACCTGTGTGCATCAGCACGCTTGTATTCAAAAGGTTTCTCCACGTAACAATTTGTTAGGGTTCAGAAACAACCTTGAAAACCTTTCTGCTATTTTCCGCTTGGAAGGACGAGACTTTCTCATGAAACCCCTCCAATCAAACCATACTTGATCACAATCTTTAAAATTTAAAAAGCTAACTGAGGCCGGTAGAGTCTGAGATGTAGCTCTTAGGCTTTTGCAGTTTCTCTAGGCATTGCACAGTTTGACCTTGGAGTGAATTTCCATGGATATCCAATCCTGGGAAGACTGGTAACTGTCTTGAATGCTTTCCACTTGTGAATAATTTCTCACTGTGGAATGAAGGACTTCAAAGTGTTTGAAAATTCCCATATAACACTTCCCAGATGGATGGGCAGCAGCAATTGCTTCTCTAAGATCACTACTGGCATCTTTCTTCTTTGACACTGCAACAACACATACCTTATGATCGATCGAGTGAATCTGATTAGGAGCAATAAGGATGCCCTGCTTCTGTTGTTTGTCAACAAAATGATGACATGGTGTGATACCTCATGTTTTATTGTTCATCTGAGCGTTTATTTTAAGACCTACTGAGAACCAGATGATTTTTATTATGTCCTGAGAGGTAAAACTTTAGAACTGACAAAGGGTCTACTATCTTGTTACAAGGACTATATAAGCACTGATACACACACATTTTCATTTAACCTACAATAGCATTGGAGTCGAGCCCGTTCTTTCTTGACATGACTACACGCGATAGATTGGAGCTGTTATTTCTTCTCACCTTGGGTGGTAATATTGCTGAAAGAAAAACTGGCATAAACTGTGAAAGAAACACGGCATTGCGTACTTGAAACTGATCTTGCGGTTGAATAACTGTTTATCCCCCCGGCTGAACTGCTGACATGACAAGCATCGCTGGGAAAACTTCAAAGGAAGACAAAATTTTACATGGCCGATGTTTGCTTATTACACAGTAAATGATCGTGCAGTAAAACAGACAGAGATGGTAAAACTTGTGCCAGTGTGTACTTTTTAAGGGCCTGCATTCTTTAAACAAGAGACATTATAAGGTTTTTTGTTTAAAAAAGAAAGAAAAATGAAAGAAAGATCCCTGGGAATCAGTCAAGGAAGTATTCATACATCTGAATCTTTTTAAGCCATCCCTGTGACATAACTACAATAAATAAAATTAAAAACAAACAAAGCCAAAAAATTTATTTGTGCATTCAGCCTTAATCTTTCATTAGTAACTGCAGAACAATTCCATTATAATTTAACCAATCATGCATTGAAATAACACTGCAAAAAGTCCCTAAGCTAACAGGGGGACTGTTCAGTTCAGTTCAGCTCATTTTATCTATATAGCACCAAACCACAGCAACAGTTGCCTCAAAGCGCTTCAGAAAGAGGCGAAAACCCCAACAATCAGATGACCCCTGTCAGCAAGCACTTGGTGACAGTGGGAAGGAAAATCTCCCTTTTAACAGGAAGAAGCTTTTTGCAGAAACAGGATTAGGAAGAGAGGCGGCCAACTGATAAGACTGCTTATGGGGTAAAAGGGGAGGAAGACAAGACAACAGGCACACTGTGGAAGAGAGCCACTGTTGGGAGCAAGACAGAAAGACCAACAGTGGACAAGCATGTGGGTCACGTGCAGTGTGCGCCAAGGTTAAAAACACAGCAAACAGAAAAGGTGCATTCACAGGTACTGCCTGGAAACAAAGTGTATGTTTGCGTGAGCATGGCACTGAGCTGCTTAGACAGATTTCTGAGCCGCCTGTCGGTGTGAGAGGAGTGAAGTCATGATGCATCAATCAGCAGCCTGCCGCCTGAGGTGCTAGGACTTTCATTGTACTTGAAGCGTTGGGAATAGCTGAGACTGCACTTCATCCTCGGCAAAACACCTTTTCCACAACCTTGAAAAACCCACTTTACACATGTCGTCAAAAAAAAAAAAAAACAAGCCCGGCTCACTTGCTTTCACTAACTTTACTCGTCCCAACGACCCCTCCCGATCCCATTGATTCACTCCTTTTCTTTTCTTTTTTTAATAAAAGTGGAAATAGTTGAGAGCGGGAGGCGAATCATTTGACTCTGCATGTGTCCTTTGAGATAACATGCCATGCTCAGACCAGAAATTTCTTGTCTTTAGAAGAGAGAGAGAGGAAGAAAGAGGAAACGGGAGTGCAGAGAAACAAAAAGCTCTCTCAAGTACACAGCATACATTTGCACATGTCTAATTTGGGGGTCAGAGGGCAGACGGCAGAAAATGTTTGTTTTCACACTTCTTTTCTTTGCCTCGAACATACACAGGAGTGCATTTGCATAAAGCCAAAACATTTCAGATTTGCGCCCCAGCTTGTGTGCATACAGCCCCCTCCCCACGTGTAAAGTGATATTGCCTTTGATGACCCTTTCCTTTTGATCTCTGTAATATATTTTCCTGAACAACAGAAAGCCACAGCCATGATTGATAATGCATGCATACTCCGCTGGCTGCTGGCACGTTGCTTTGATCTCCATCAAAACTGAATGAGAGGAGCTGATAAAATGTAGGACAACCCTCGTTCTGCTGGGTTAAACGGAACTGGTGATGCTCGGGATGGATGGCGAGACCTAACGGCGGTATTAGTGCCACGCACGGAGCGTTGGAAATCAAAGCACTGCAAACCTGCCTGCAATAATGTTCTCAATCAGTCTCCCGAGGGCGGCACTGGCCTGTCTTTCACCCCTGCGGGAGTTTCGCCGAGGACTTCTTCCTTCCACTTATGTTGAAGGACTATATAAGATGGAAGAAAATCATCTGACATGAGACTGTGCAGACATCTCTTCTAGTGCAGGATGTATATAGACTAGATCTAAAGCCCCGTGACAGCTTTGGCCTTTCCATATGAGGCATCAACACCAAACAGACCTTGACGCACACATACACACACAAACATACACATAGCATCTCTCATACGCCGTCTTTGCCTCTCCCTCTCTTTTCTCTCTCTTTCTGCCCCTCTGTCTAACAGTGCTGCGCGAACATGCATGTATTATTCATTTAGCAACTAGCTGGATGTGGGGCCTTGTCAAGAACTGAACCCACCACGGCGGAGTGCAAAGGAAAGCAGAGGGCGGCAGAGGGGGAAGGGATAAAAGAGTAGAAAGAGCAAGAGAAAGATGGAGGGATATATTATCTATTTTCTGTGGGTAAACCGGCTTCACACTATTACACAGACTCTGGATAAAAAAAAAAAAAAGCTTCATATTTCTCCCTTAGGACCCTGCAGCCTCACTCTTTCCCTCCTTTCTTCCACACATACAAGGAGCTGAACCGACAACCTCTCGGTGCTCCTCACCGGAGTCATCTCTGCGGCAGGAAATTGTTACTGAAGTTGAGGGTAGCCGCTTGTCTCACGGGGCTGTCACCAGCGCTAAATCTAGGTGGAATATTTAAACTCTCAGCCAGCAGAGATTGGCTGTCTGTCTCCCGTGGCCTATCTTAAACAGCAATCTGACTGGCATTTTCTCCTCTTTCAGGCTGTCACTCAAGAGACATTTGTGGTTGAAAGAGTCGTAACACTTGGTCAGAATGAGCATTTACTCCGGAGATGGGCTCGCAGGAGGCTCCC